>NC_136693.1:11385472-12067972 GCF_947650265.1 Symphodus melops | reverse complement strand
TTCGATTGACTTTTTCTCTCTTTTTTTCGATTGACTTTTTCTCTCTTTTTTTGACTGACTTTTTGTCTCTTTTTTTGACTGACTAACTTTGTCTGTCTGTCTGTCTGTCTGTCTGTCTGTCTGTCTGTCTGTCTGTCTGTCTGTCTGTCTGTCTGACTGTCTGACTGTCTGACTGACTGACTGACTGACTGACTTTTTCTCTTTTTTTTTGACTGACTTTTTCTCTCTTTTTTTGACTGACTTTTTCTCTCTTTTTTTTGACTGACTTTTTCTCTTTTTTTTTCCGACTGACTTTTTCTCTCTTATTTCACGGACTTTTTGTCTCTTTTTTTTCACTGACTTTTTCTCTTTTTTTTTTCACTGACTTTTTGTCTCTTTTTTTGACTGACTTTTTGTCTCTTTTTTTGACTGACTAACTTTTTCTGTCTGTCTGTCTGTCTGTCTGTCTGTCTGTCTGTCTGTCTGTCTGTCTGTCTGTCTGTCTGTCTGTCTGTCTGTCTGTCTGTCTGTCTGTCTGTCTGTCTGTCTGTCTGTCTGTCTGTCTGTCTGTCTGTCTGTCTGTCTGTCTGTCTGTCTGTCTGTCTGTCTGTCTGTCTGTCTGTCTGTCTGTCTGTCTGTCTGTCTGTCTGTCTGTCTGTCTGTCTGTCTGTCTGTCTGTCTGACTGACTGACTGACTGACTGACTGACTGACTGACTGACTGACTGACTGACTGACTGACTGACTGACTGACTGACTGACTGACTGACTGACTGACTGACTGACTGACTGACTGACTGACTTTTTCTGTCTTTTTTTTGACTGACTTTCTCTTTTTTTTTTGACTGACTTTTTCTCTCTTTTTTTTCGACTGACTTTTTCTCTCTTATTTCACGGACTTTTTCTCTCTTTTTTTTCACTGACTTTTTGTCTCTTTTTTTCACTGACTTTTTGTCTCTTTTTTTGACTGACTTTTTCTCTTTTTTTTTCGATTGACTTTTTCTCTCTTTTTTTGACTGACTTTTTGTCTCTTTTTTTGACTGACTAACTTTGTCTGTCTGTCTGTCTGTCTGTCTGTCTGTCTGTCTGTCTGTCTGTCTGTCTGTCTGTCTGTCTGTCTGTCTGTCTGTCTGTCTGTCTGTCTGTCTGTCTGTCTGTCTGTCTGTCTGTCTGTCTGTCTGTCTGTCTGTCTGTCTGTCTGTCTGTCTGTCTGTCTGTCTGTCTGACTGACTGACTGACTGACTGACTGACTGACTGACTGACTGACTGACTGACTGACTGACTGACTGACTGACTGACTGACTGACTGACTGACTGACTGACTTTTTCTGTCTTTTTTTTGACTGACTTTTTCTCTTTTTTTTTTGACTGACTTTTTCTCTCTTTTTTTGACTGACTTTTTCTCTCTTTTTTTCGACTGACTTTTTCTCTTTTTTTTCGACTGACTTTTTCTCTCTTATTTCACGGACTTTTTGTCTCTTTTTTTTCACTGACTTTTTCTCTCTTTTTTTTCACTGACTTTTTGTCTCTTTTTTTGACTGACTTTTTGTCTATTTTTTTGACTGACTAACTTTTTCTGTCTGTCTGTCTGTCTGTCTGTCTGTCTGTCTGTCTGTCTGACTGTCTGACTGACTGACTGACTGACTGACTGACTGACTTTTTCTCTTTTTTTTTGACTGACTTTTTCTCTCTTTTTTTTGACTGACTTTTTCTCTCTTTTTTTTCGACTGACTTTTTCTCTCTTATTTCACGGACTTTTTGTCTCTTTTTTTTCACTGACTTTTTGTCTCTTTTTTTTCACTGACTTTTTGTCTCTTTTTTTGACTGACTTTTTCTCTTTTTTTTTCGATTGACTTTTTCTCTCTTTTTTTGACTGACTTTTTGTCTCTTTTTTTGACTGACTAACTTTTTCTGTCTGTCTGTCTGTCTGTCTGTCTGTCTGTCTGTCTGTCTGTCTGTCTGTCTGTCTGTCTGTCTGTCTGTCTGTCTGTCTGTCTGTCTGTCTGTCTGTCTGTCTGTCTGTCTGTCTGACTGACTGACTGACTGACTGACTGACTGACTGACTGACTGACTGACTGACTGACTGACTGACTGACTGACTGACTGACTGACTGACTGACTGACTGACTGACTGACTGACTGACTGACTGACTGACTGACTTTTTCTCTTTTTTTTTTCCACTGACTTTTTGTCTCTTTTTTTTCACTGACTTTTTCTCTCTTTTTTTTCACTGACTTTTTGTCTCTTTTTTTGACTGACTTTTTCTCTTTTTTTTTCGATTGACTTTTTCTCTCTTTTTTTGACTGACTTTTTGTCTCTTTTTTTGACTGACTAACTTTGTCTGTCTGTCTGTCTGTCTGTCTGTCTGTCTGTCTGACTGTCTGACTGACTGACTGACTGACTGACTGACTGACTGACTGACTGACTTTTTCTCTTTTTTTTTGACTGACTTTTTCTCTCTTTTTTTGACTGACTTTTTCTCTCTTTTTTTTGACTGACTTTTTCTCTTTTTTTTTTCGACTGACTTTTTCTCTCTTATTTCACGGACTTTTTGTCTCTTTTTTTTCACTGACTTTTTCTCTCTTTTTTTTCACTGACTTTTTGTCTCTTTTTTTGACTGACTTTTTGTCTCTATTTTTGACTGACTAACTTTTTCTGTCTGTCTGTCTGTCTGTCTGTCTGTCTGTCTGTCTGTCTGTCTGTCTGTCTGTCTGTCTGTCTGTCTGTCTGTCTGTCTGTCTGTCTGTCTGTCTGTCTGTCTGTCTGTCTGTCTGTCTGTCTGTCTGTCTGTCTGTCTGTCTGTCTGTCTGTCTGTCTGTCTGTCTGTCTGTCTGTCTGTCTGTCTGTCTGTCTGTCTGTCTGTCTGACTGACTGACTGACTGACTGACTGACTGACTGACTGACTGACTGACTGACTGACTGACTGACTGACTGACTGACTGACTGACTGACTGACTGACTGACTTTTTCTGTCTTTTTTTTGACTGACTTTTTCTCTTTTTTTTTTGACTGACTTTTTCTCTCTTTTTTTGACTGACTTTTTCTCTCTTTTTTTCGACTGACTTTTTCTCTTTTTTTTTTCGACTGACTTTTTCTCTCTTATTTCACGGACTTTTTGTCTCTTTTTTTTCACTGACTTTTTCTCTCTTTTTTTTCACTGACTTTTTGTCTCTTTTTTTGACTGACTTTTTGTCTATTTTTTTGACTGACTAACTTTTTCTGTCTGTCTGTCTGTCTGTCTGTCTGTCTGTCTGTCTGTCTGTCTGTCTGTCTGACTGTCTGACTGTCTGACTGACTGACTGACTGACTGACTGACTGACTTTTTCTCTTTTTTTTTGACTGACTTTTTCTCTCTTTTTTTTGACTGACTTTTTCTCTTTTTTTTTCGATTGACTTTTTCTCTCTTTTTTTGACTGACTTTTTGTCTCTTTTTTTGACTGACTAACTTTTTCTGTCTGTCTGTCTGTCTGTCTGTCTGTCTGTCTGTCTGTCTGTCTGTCTGTCTGTCTGTCTGTCTGTCTGTCTGTCTGTCTGTCTGTCTGTCTGTCTGTCTGTCTGTCTGTCTGTCTGTCTGTCTGTCTGTCTGTCTGTCTGTCTGTCTGTCTGTCTGTCTGTCTGTCTGTCTGTCTGTCTGTCTGTCTGTCTGTCTGTCTGTCTGTCTGTCTGTCTGTCTGTCTGTCTGTCTGTCTGTCTGTCTGTCTGTCTGTCTGTCTGTCTGTCTGACTGACTGACTGACTGACTGACTGACTGACTGACTGACTGACTGACTGACTGACTGACTGACTGACTGACTGACTGACTGACTGACTGACTTTTTCTCTTTTTTTTTTCCACTGACTTTTTGTCTCTTTTTTTTCACTGACTTTTTCTCTCTTTTTTTTCACTGACTTTTTGTCTCTTTTTTTGACTGACTTTTTCTCTTTTTTTTTCGATTGACTTTTTCTCTCTTTTTTTGACTGACTTTTTGTCTCTTTTTTTGACTGACTAACTTTGTCTGTCTGTCTGTCTGTCTGTCTGTCTGACTGACTGACTGACTGACTGACTGACTGACTGACTGACTGACTTTTTCTCTTTTTTTTTGACTGACTTTTTCTCTCTTTTTTTGACTGACTTTTTCTCTCTTTTTTTTGACTGACTTTTTCTCTTTTTTTTTGACTGACTTTTTCTCTCTTATTTCACGGACTTTTTGTCTCTTTTTTTTCACTGACTTTTTCTCTCTTTTTTTTCACTGACTTTTTGTCTCTTTTTTTGACTGACTTTTTGTCTATTTTTTTGACTGACTAACTTTTTCTGTCTGTCTGTCTGTCTGTCTGTCTGTCTGTCTGACTGTCTGACTGTCTGACTGACTGACTGACTTTTTCTCTTTTTTTTTTCCACTGACTTTTTGTCTCTTTTTTTTCACTGACTTTTTCTCTCTTTTTTTTCACTGACTTTTTGTCTCTTTTTTTGACTGACTTTTTGTCTCTTTTTTTGACTGACTAACTTTTTCTGTCTGTCTGTCTGTCTGTCTGTCTGTCTGTCTGTCTGTCTGTCTGTCTGTCTGTCTGTCTGTCTGTCTGTCTGTCTGTCTGTCTGTCTGTCTGTCTGTCTGTCTGTCTGTCTGTCTGTCTGTCTGTCTGTCTGTCTGTCTGTCTGACTGACTGACTGACTGACTGACTGACTGACTGACTGACTGACTGACTGACTGACTGACTGACTGACTGACTGACTGACTGACTTTTTCTCTTTTTTTTTGACTGACTTTTTCTCTCTTTTTTTTGACTGACTTTTTCTCTCTTTTTTTTCGACTGACTTTTTCTCTCTTATTTCACGGACTTTTTGTCTCTTTTTTTTCACTGACTTTTTGTCTCTTTTTTTTCACTGACTTTTTGTCTCTTTTTTTGACTGACTTTTTCTCTTTTTTTTTCGATTGACTTTTTCTCTCTTTTTTTGACTGACTTTTTGTCTCTTTTTTTGACTGACTAACTTTGTCTGTCTGTCTGTCTGTCTGTCTGTCTGTCTGTCTGTCTGTCTGTCTGTCTGTCTGACTGTCTGACTGTCTGACTGACTGACTGACTGACTGACTGACTGACTTTTTCTCTTTTTTTTTGACTGACTTTTTCTCTCTTTTTTTTGACTGACTTTTTCTCTCTTTTTTTTCGACTGACTTTTTCTCTCTTATTTCACGGACTTTTTGTCTCTTTTTTTTCACTGACTTTTTGTCTCTTTTTTTTCACTGACTTTTTGTCTCTTTTTTTGACTGACTTTTTCTCTTTTTTTTTCGATTGACTTTTTCTCTCTTTTTTTGACTGACTTTTTGTCTCTTTTTTTGACTGACTAACTTTGTCTGTCTGTCTGTCTGTCTGTCTGTCTGTCTGTCTGTCTGTCTGTCTGTCTGTCTGTCTGTCTGTCTGTCTGTCTGTCTGTCTGTCTGTCTGTCTGTCTGTCTGTCTGTCTGTCTGTCTGTCTGTCTGTCTGTCTGTCTGTCTGTCTGTCTGTCTGTCTGTCTGTCTGTCTGTCTGTCTGTCTGTCTGTCTGTCTGTCTGTCTGTCTGTCTGTCTGTCTGTCTGTCTGACTGACTGACTGACTGACTGACTGACTGACTGACTGACTGACTGACTGACTGACTGACTGACTGACTGACTGACTGACTGACTGACTGACTGACTGACTGACTGACTGACTGACTGACTGACTGACTGACTTTTTCTCTTTTTTTTTCCACTGACTTTTTCTCTCTTTTTTTTCACTGACTTTTTGTCTCTTTTTTTGACTGACTTTTTCTCTTTTTTTTGACTGACTTTTTCTCTTTTTTTTTTCCACTGACTTTTTCTCTCTTTTTTTTCACTGACTTTTTGTCTCTTTTTTTTCACTGACTTTTTGTCTCTTTTTTTGACTGACTTTTTCTCTTTTTTTTTCGATTGACTTTTTCTCTCTTTTTTTGACTGACTTTTTGTCTCTTTTTTTGACTGACTAACTTTGTCTGTCTGTCTGTCTGTCTGTCTGTCTGTCTGTCTGTCTGTCTGTCTGTCTGTCTGTCTGTCTGTCTGTCTGTCTGTCTGTCTGTCTGTCTGTCTGTCTGTCTGTCTGTCTGTCTGTCTGTCTGTCTGTCTGTCTGTCTGTCTGTCTGTCTGTCTGTCTGTCTGACTGACTGACTGACTGACTGACTGACTGACTGACTGACTGACTGACTGACTGACTGACTGACTGACTGACTGACTGACTGACTGACTGACTGACTGACTGACTTTTTCTCTTTTTTTTTTCCACTGACTTTTTGTCTCTTTTTTTTCACTGACTTTTTCTCTCTTTTTTTTCACTGACTTTTTGTCTCTTTTTTTGACTGACTTTTTGTCTCTTTTTTTGACTGACTAACTTTTTCTGTCTGTCTGTCTGTCTGTCTGTCTGTCTGTCTGTCTGTCTGTCTGTCTGTCTGTCTGTCTGTCTGTCTGTCTGTCTGTCTGTCTGTCTGTCTGTCTGTCTGTCTGTCTGTCTGTCTGTCTGTCTGTCTGTCTGTCTGTCTGTCTGTCTGTCTGTCTGTCTGTCTGTCTGTCTGTCTGACTGACTGACTGACTGACTGACTGACTGACTGACTGACTGACTGACTGACTGACTGACTGACTGACTGACTGACTGACTGACTGACTGACTGACTGACTGACTGACTGACTGACTTTTTCTCTTTTTTTTTGACTGACTTTTTCTCTCTTTTTTTTGACTTACTTTTTCTCTTTTTTTTTTCGACTGACTTTTTCTCTCTTATTTCACGGACTTTTTGTCTCTTTTTTTTCACTGACTTTTTCTCTCTTTTTTTTCACTGACTTTTTGTCTCTTTTTTTGACTGACTTTTTGTCTCTTTTTTTGACTGACTAACTTTTTCTGTCTGTCTGTCTGTCTGTCTGTCTGTCTGTCTGTCTGTCTGTCTGACTGTCTGACTGTCTGACTGACTGACTGACTGACTGACTTTTTCTCTTTTTTTTTGACTGACTTTTTCTCTCTTTTTTTTGACTGACTTTTTCTCTTTTTTTTTCAACTGACTTTTTCTCTCTTATTTCACGGACTTTTTGTCTCTTTTTTTTCACTGACTTTTTCTCTCTTTTTTTTCACTGACTTTTTGTCTCTTTTTTTGACTGACTTTTTGTCTCTTTTTTTGACTGACTAACTTTTTCTGTCTGTCTGTCTGTCTGTCTGTCTGTCTGTCTGTCTGTCTGTCTGTCTGTCTGTCTGTCTGTCTGTCTGTCTGTCTGTCTGTCTGTCTGTCTGTCTGTCTGTCTGTCTGTCTGTCTGTCTGTCTGTCTGTCTGTCTGTCTGTCTGTCTGTCTGTCTGTCTGTCTGTCTGTCTGTCTGTCTGTCTGTCTGTCTGTCTGTCTGTCTGTCTGTCTGTCTGTCTGTCTGTCTGTCTGACTGACTGACTGACTGACTGACTGACTGACTGACTGACTGACTGACTGACTGACTGACTGACTGACTGACTGACTGACTGACTGACTGACTGACTGACTGACTGACTTTTTCTCTTTTTTTTTTCCACTGACTTTTTGTCTCTTTTTTTTCACTGACTTTTTCTCTCTTTTTTTTCACTGACTTTTTGTCTCTTTTTTTGACTGACTTTTTGTCTCTTTTTTTGACTGACTAACTTTTTCTGTCTGTCTGTCTGTCTGTCTGTCTGTCTGTCTGTCTGTCTGTCTGTCTGTCTGTCTGTCTGTCTGTCTGTCTGTCTGTCTGTCTGTCTGTCTGTCTGTCTGTCTGTCTGTCTGTCTGTCTGTCTGTCTGTCTGTCTGTCTGTCTGTCTGTCTGTCTGTCTGTCTGTCTGTCTGTCTGTCTGACTGACTGACTGACTGACTGACTGACTGACTGACTGACTGACTGACTGACTGACTGACTGACTGACTGACTGACTGACTGACTGACTGACTGACTGACTTTTTCTCTTTTTTTTTGACTGACTTTTTCTCTCTTTTTTTTGACTGACTTTTTCTCTCTTTTTTTTGACTTACTTTTTCTCTTTTTTTTTTCGACTGACTTTTTCTCTCTTATTTCACGGACTTTTTGTCTCTTTTTTTTCACTGACTTTTTCTCTCTTTTTTTTCACTTACTTTTTGTCTCTTTTTTTGACTGACTTTTTGTCTCTTTTTTTGACTGACTAACTTTTTCTGTCTGTCTGTCTGTCTGTCTGTCTGTCTGTCTGTCTGTCTGACTGTCTGACTGTCTGACTGACTGACTGACTGACTGACTGACTGACTTTTTCTCTTTTTTTTTTCCACTGACTTTTTGTCTCTTTTTTTTCACTGACTTTTTCTCTCTTTTTTTTCACTGACTTTTTCTCTTTTTTTGACTGACTTTTTGTCTCTTTTTTTGACTGACTAACTCTGTCTGTCTGTCTGTCTGTCTGTCTGTCTGTCTGTCTGTCTGTCTGTCTGTCTGTCTGTCTGTCTGTCTGTCTGTCTGTCTGTCTGTCTGTCTGTCTGTCTGTCTGTCTGTCTGTCTGTCTGTCTGTCTGTCTGTCTGTCTGACTGACTGACTGACTGACTGACTGACTGACTGACTGACTGACTGACTGACTGACTGACTGACTGACTGACTGACTGACTGACTGACTGACTGACTTTTTCTCGACTGACTTTTTCTCTTTTTTTTTCCACTGACTTTTTCTCTCTTTTTTTTCACTGACTTTTTGTCTCTTTTTTTCACTGACTTTTTGTCTCTTTTTTTGACTGACTTTTTCTCTTTGTTTTTCGATTGACTTTTTCTCTCTTTTTTTGACTGACTTTTTGTCTCTTTTTTTGACTGACTAACTTTGTCTGTCTGTCTGTCTGACTGTCTGACTGTCTGACTGTCTGACTGACTGACTGACTGACTGACTTTTTCTCTTTTTTTTTGACTGACTTTTTCTCTCTTTTTTTTGACTGACTTTTTCTCTTTCTTTTTTCAACTGACTTTTTCTCTCTTATTTCACGGACTTTTTGTCTCTTTTTTTTCACTGACTTTTTCTCTCTTTTTTTTGACTGACTTTTTCTCTTTTTTTTTTCAACTGACTTTTTCTCTCTTATTTCACGGACTTTTTGTCTCTTTTTTTTCACTGACTTTTTCTCTCTTTTTTTTCACTGACTTTTTGTCTCTTTTTTTGACTGACTTTTTGTCTCTTTTTTTGACTGACTAACTTTTTCTGTCTGTCTGTCTGTCTGTCTGTCTGTCTGTCTGTCTGTCTGTCTGTCTGTCTGTCTGTCTGTCTGTCTGTCTGTCTGTCTGTCTGTCTGTCTGTCTGTCTGTCTGTCTGTCTGTCTGTCTGTCTGTCTGTCTGTCTGTCTGTCTGTCTGTCTGACTGACTGACTGACTGACTGACTGACTGACTGACTGACTGACTGACTGACTGACTGACTGACTGACTGACTGACTGACTGACTGACTGACTGACTGACTGACTGACTGACTGACTGACTGACTGACTGACTGACTGACTGACTGACTGACTGACTGACTGACTGACTTTTTCTCGACTGACTTTTTCTCTTTTTTTTTCCACTGACTTTTTCTCTCTTTTTTTTCACTGACTTTTTGTCTCTTTTTTTCACTGACTTTTTGTCTCTTTTTTTGACTGACTTTTTCTCTTTTTTTTTCGATTGACTTTTTCTCTCTTTTTTTCACTGACTTTTTGTCTCTTTTTTTGACTGACTAACTTTGTCTGTCTGTCTGTCTGTCTGTCTGTCTGTCTGTCTGTCTGACTGTCTGACTGTCTGACTGACTGACTGACTGACTGACTTTTTCTCTTTTTTTTTGACTGACTTTTTCTCTCTTTTTTTTGACTGACTTTTTCTCTTTTTTTTTCAACTGACTTTTTCTCTCTTATTTCACGGACTTTTTGTCTCTTTTTTTTCACTGACTTTTTCTCTCTTTTTTTTCACTGACTTTTTGTCTCTTTTTTTGACTGACTTTTTGTCTCTTTTTTTGACTGACTAACTTTTTCTGTCTGTCTGTCTGTCTGTCTGTCTGACTGTCTGACTGACTGACTGACTGACTGACTGACTGACTGACTGACTGACTGACTGACTGACTGACTGACTGACTGACTGACTGACTGACTGACTGACTGACTGACTGACTGACTGACTGACTGACTTTTTCTCTTTTTTTTTTCCACTGACTTTTTGTCTCTTTTTTTTCACTGACTTTTTCTCTCTTTTTTTTCACTGACTTTTTGTCTCTTTTTTTGACTGACTTTTTGTCTCTTTTTTTGACTGACTAACTTTTTCTGTCTGTCTGTCTGTCTGTCTGTCTGTCTGTCTGTCTGTCTGTCTGTCTGTCTGTCTGTCTGTCTGTCTGTCTGTCTGTCTGTCTGTCTGTCTGTCTGTCTGTCTGTCTGTCTGTCTGTCTGTCTGTCTGTCTGTCTGTCTGACTGACTGACTGACTGACTGACTGACTGACTGACTGACTGACTGACTGACTGACTGACTGACTGACTTTTTCTCTTTTTTTTTGACTGACTTTTTCTCTCTTTTTTTTGACTGACTTTTTCTCTCTTTTTTTTGACTTACTTTTTCTCTTTTTTTTTTCGACTGACTTTTTCTCTCTTATTTCACGGACTTTTTGTCTCTTTTTTTTCACTGACTTTTTCTCTCTTTTTTTTCACTTACTTTTTGTCTCTTTTTTTGACTGACTTTTTGTCTCTTTTTTTGACTGACTAACTTTTTCTGTCTGTCTGTCTGTCTGTCTGTCTGTCTGTCTGTTTGACTGTCTGACTGTCTGACTGACTGACTGACTGACTGACTGACTGACTTTTTCTCTTTTTTTTTTCCACTGACTTTTTGTCTCTTTTTTTTCACTGACTTTTTCTCTCTTTTTTTTCACTGACTTTTTCTCTTTTTTTGACTGACTTTTTGTCTCTTTTTTTGACTGACTAACTCTGTCTGTCTGTCTGTCTGTCTGTCTGTCTGTCTGTCTGTCTGTCTGTCTGTCTGTCTGTCTGTCTGTCTGTCTGTCTGTCTGTCTGTCTGTCTGTCTGTCTGTCTGTCTGTCTGTCTGTCTGTCTGTCTGTCTGTCTGTCTGTCTGTCTGTCTGTCTGTCTGTCTGTCTGTCTGTCTGTCTGTCTGTCTGTCTGTCTGTCTGTCTGTCTGTCTGACTGACTGACTGACTGACTGACTGACTGACTGACTGACTGACTGACTGACTGACTGACTGACTGACTGACTGACTGACTGACTGACTGACTGACTGACTGACTGACTGACTGACTGACTTTTTCTCTTTTTATTTTCCACTGACTTTTTCTCTCTTTTTTTTCACTGACTTTTTGTCTCTTTTTTTTCACTGACTTTTTGTCTCTTTTTTTGACTGACTTTTTCTCTTTTTTTTTCGATTGACTTTTTCTCTCTTTTTTTGACTGACTTTTTGTCTCTTTTTTTGACTGACTAACTTTTTCTGTCTGTCTGTCTGTCTGTCTGTCTGTCTGTCTGTCTGTCTGTCTGTCTGTCTGTCTGTCTGTCTGTCTGACTGTCTGACTGACTGACTGACTGACTGACTGACTGACTGACTGACTTTTTCTCTTTTTATTTTCCACTGACTTTTTCTCTCTTTTTTTCACTGACTTTTTGTCTCTTTTTTTTCACTGACTTTTTGTCTCTTTTTTTGACTGACTTTTTCTCTTTTTTTTTCGATTGACTTTTTCTCTCTTTTTTTGACTGACTTTTTCTCTCTTTTTTTGACTGACTAACTTTTTCTGTCTGTCTGTCTGTCTGTCTGTCTGTCTGTCTGTCTGTCTGTCTGTCTGTCTGTCTGTCTGTCTGTCTGTCTGTCTGTCTGTCTGTCTGTCTGTCTGTCTGTCTGTCTGTCTGTCTGTCTGTCTGTCTGTCTGTCTGTCTGTCTGTCTGTCTGTCTGTCTGTCTGTCTGTCTGACTGACTGACTGACTGACTGACTGACTGACTGACTGACTGACTGACTGACTGACTGACTGACTGACTGACTGACTGACTGACTGACTGACTTTTTCTTGACTGACTTTTTCTCTTTTTTTTTTCCACTGACTTTTTCTCTCTTTTTTTTCACTGACTTTTTGTCTCTTTTTTTTCACTGACTTTTTGTCTCTTTTTTTGACTGACTTTTTCTCTTTTTTTTTCGATTGACTTTTTCTCTTATTTCACGGACTTTTTGTCTCTTTTTTTGACTGACTTTTTCTCTCTTTTTTTTGACTGACTTTTTCTCTTTTTTTTTTCGACTGACTTTTTCTCTTATTTCACGGACTTTTTGTCTCTTTTTTTTCACTGACTTTTTCTCTCTTTTTTTTCACTGACTTTTTGTCTCTTTTTTTTCACTGACTTTTTGTCTCTTTTTTTGACTGACTTTTTCTCTTTTTTTTTCGATTGACTTTTTCTCTCTTTTTTTGACTGACTTTTTGTCTCTTTTTTTGACTGACTAACTTTTTCTGTCTGTCTGTCTGTCTGTCTGTCTGTCTGTCTGTCTGTCTGTCTGTCTGTCTGTCCACTGACTTTTTCTCTCTTTTTTTCACTGACTTTTTGTCTCTTTTTTTTCACTGACTTTTTGTCTCTTTTTTTGACTGACTTTTTCTCTTTTTTTTTCGATTGACTTTTTCTCTCTTTTTTTGACTGACTTTTTGTCTCTTTTTTTGACTGACTAACTTTTTCTGTCTGTCTGTCTGTCTGTCTGTCTGTCTGTCTGTCTGTCTGTCTGTCTGTCTGTCTGTCTGTCTGTCTGTCTGTCTGTCTGTCTGTCTGTCTGTCTGTCTGTCTGTCTGTCTGTCTGTCTGTCTGTCTGTCTGTCTGTCTGTCTGTCTGTCTGTCTGTCTGTCTGTCTGTCTGTCTGTCTGTCTGACTGACTGACTGACTGACTGACTGACTGACTGACTGACTGACTGACTGACTGACTGACTGACTGACTGACTGACTGACTGACTGACTGACTGACTGACTGACTGACTGACTTTTTCTCTTTTTTTTTGACTGACTTTTTCTCTCTTTTTTTTGACTGACTTTTTCTCTTTTTTTTTTCAACTGACTTTTTCTCTCTTATTTCACGGACTTTTTGTCTCTTTTTTTTCACTGACTTTTTCTCTCTTTTTTTTGACTGACTTTTTCTCTTTTTTTTTTCAACTGACTTTTTCTCTCTTATTTCACGGACTTTTTGTCTCTTTTTTTTCACTGACTTTTTCTCTCTTTTTTTTCACTGACTTTTTGTCTCTTTTTTTGACTGACTTTTTGTCTCTTTTTTTGACTGACTAACTTTTTCTGTCTGTCTGTCTGTCTGTCTGTCTGTCTGTCTGTCTGTCTGTCTGTCTGTCTGTCTGTCTGTCTGTCTGTCTGTCTGTCTGTCTGTCTGTCTGTCTGTCTGTCTGTCTGTCTGTCTGTCTGTCTGTCTGTCTGTCTGTCTGTCTGTCTGTCTGTCTGTCTGTCTGTCTGTCTGTCTGTCTGTCTGTCTGACTGACTGACTGACTGACTGACTGACTGACTGACTGACTGACTGACTGACTGACTGACTGACTGACTGACTGACTGACTGACTGACTGACTTTTTCTCGACTGACTTTTTCTCTTTTTTTTTCCACTGACTTTTTCTCTCTTTTTTTTCACTGACTTTTTGTCTCTTTTTTTCACTGACTTTTTGTCTCTTTTTTTGACTGACTTTTTCTCTTTTTTTTTCGATTGACTTTTTCTCTCTTTTTTTGACTGACTTTTTGTCTCTTTTTTTGACTGACTAACTTTGTCTGTCTGTCTGTCTGTCTGTCTGTCTGTCTGTCTGACTGTCTGACTGTCTGACTGACTGACTGACTGACTGACTTTTTCTCTTTTTTTTTGACTGACTTTTTCTCTCTTTTTTTTGACTGACTTTTTCTCTTTTTTTTTCAACTGACTTTTTCTCTCTTATTTCACGGACTTTTTGTCTCTTTTTTTTCACTGACTTTTTCTCTCTTTTTTTTCACTGACTTTTTGTCTCTTTTTTTGACTGACTTTTTGTCTCTTTTTTTGACTGACTAACTTTTTCTGTCTGTCTGTCTGACTGACTGACTGACTGACTGACTGACTGACTGACTGACTGACTGACTGACTGACTGACTGACTGACTGACTGACTGACTGACTGACTGACTGACTGACTGACTGACTGACTGACTGACTGACTGACTGACTGACTGACTGACTGACTTTTTCTCTTTTTTTTTTCCACTGACTTTTTGTCTCTTTTTTTTCACTGACTTTTTCTCTCTTTTTTTTCACTGACTTTTTGTCTCTTTTTTTGACTGACTTTTTGTCTCTTTTTTTGACTGACTAACTTTTTCTGTCTGTCTGTCTGTCTGTCTGTCTGTCTGTCTGTCTGTCTGTCTGTCTGTCTGTCTGTCTGTCTGTCTGTCTGTCTGTCTGTCTGTCTGTCTGTCTGTCTGTCTGACTGTCTGACTGACTGACTGACTGACTGACTGACTGACTGACTGACTGACTGACTGACTGACTTTTTCTCTTTTTTTTTGACTGACTTTTTCTCTCTTTTTTTTGACTGACTTTTTCTCTCTTTTTTTTGACTTACTTTTTCTCTTTTTTTTTTCGACTGACTTTTTCTCTCTTATTTCACGGACTTTTTGTCTCTTTTTTTTCACTGACTTTTTCTCTCTTTTTTTTCACTTACTTTTTGTCTCTTTTTTTGACTGACTTTTTGTCTCTTTTTTTGACTGACTAACTTTTTCTGTCTGTCTGTCTGTCTGTCTGTCTGTCTGTTTGACTGTCTGACTGTCTGACTGACTGACTGACTGACTGACTGACTGACTTTTTCTCTTTTTTTTTTCCACTGACTTTTTGTCTCTTTTTTTTCACTGACTTTTTCTCTCTTTTTTTTCACTGACTTTTTCTCTTTTTTTGACTGACTTTTTGTCTCTTTTTTTGACTGACTAACTCTGTCTGTCTGTCTGTCTGTCTGTCTGTCTGTCTGTCTGTCTGTCTGTCTGTCTGTCTGTCTGTCTGTCTGTCTGTCTGTCTGTCTGTCTGTCTGTCTGTCTGTCTGTCTGTCTGTCTGTCTGTCTGTCTGTCTGTCTGTCTGTCTGTCTGTCTGTCTGTCTGACTGACTGACTGACTGACTGACTGACTGACTGACTGACTGACTGACTGACTGACTGACTGACTGACTGACTGACTGACTGACTGACTTTTTCTCTTTTTATTTTCCACTGACTTTTTCTCTCTTTTTTTTCACTGACTTTTTGTCTCTTTTTTTTCACTGACTTTTTGTCTCTTTTTTTGACTGACTTTTTCTCTTTTTTTTTCGATTGACTTTTTCTCTCTTTTTTTGACTGACTTTTTGTCTCTTTTTTTGACTGACTAACTTTTTCTGTCTGTCTGTCTGTCTGTCTGTCTGTCTGTCTGTCTGTCTGTCTGTCTGACTGTCTGACTGTCTGACTGACTGACTGACTGACTGACTGACTGACTGACTGACTTTTTCTCTTTTTATTTTCCACTGACTTTTTCTCTCTTTTTTTCACTGACTTTTTGTCTCTTTTTTTTCACTGACTTTTTGTCTCTTTTTTTGACTGACTTTTTCTCTTTTTTTTTCGATTGACTTTTTCTCTCTTTTTTTGACTGACTTTTTGTCTCTTTTTTTGACTGACTAACTTTTTCTGTCTGTCTGTCTGTCTGTCTGTCTGTCTGTCTGTCTGTCTGTCTGTCTGTCTGTCTGTCTGTCTGTCTGTCTGTCTGTCTGTCTGTCTGTCTGTCTGTCTGTCTGTCTGTCTGTCTGTCTGTCTGTCTGTCTGTCTGTCTGTCTGTCTGTCTGTCTGTCTGTCTGTCTGTCTGTCTGTCTGTCTGTCTGTCTGACTGACTGACTGACTGACTGACTGACTGACTGACTGACTGACTGACTGACTGACTGACTGACTGACTGACTGACTGACTGACTGACTGACTGACTGACTGACTGACTGACTGACTTTTTCTTGACTGACTTTTTCTCTTTTTTTTTTCCACTGACTTTTTCTCTCTTTTTTTTCACTGACTTTTTGTCTCTTTTTTTTCACTGACTTTTTGTCTCTTTTTTTGACTGACTTTTTCTCTTTTTTTTTCGATTGACTTTTTCTCTTATTTCACGGACTTTTTGTCTCTTTTTTTGACTGACTTTTTCTCTCTTTTTTTTGACTGACTTTTTCTCTTTTTTTTTTCGACTGACTTTTTCTCTTATTTCACGGACTTTTTGTCTCTTTTTTTTCACTGACTTTTTCTCTCTTTTTTTTCACTGACTTTTTGTCTCTTTTTTTGACTGACTTTTTGTCTCTTTTTTTGTCTGTCTGTCTGTCTGTCTGTCTGTCTGTCTGTCTGTCTGTCTGTCTGTCTGTCTGTCTGTCTGTCTGTCTGTCTGTCTGTCTGTCTGTCTGTCTGTCTGTCTGTCTGTCTGTCTGTCTGTCTGTCTGTCTGTCTGTCTGTCTGTCTGTCTGTCTGTCTGTCTGTCTGTCTGTCTGTCTGACTGACTGACTGACTGACTGACTGACTGACTGACTGACTGACTGACTGACTGACTGACTGACTGACTGACTGACTGACTGACTGACTGACTTTTTCTCGACTGACTTTTTCTCTTTTTTTTTCCACTGACTTTTTCTCTCTTTTTTTTCACTGACTTTTTGTCTCTTTTTTTCACTGACTTTTTGTCTCTTTTTTTGACTGACTTTTTCTCTTTTTTTTTCGATTGACTTTTTCTCTCTTTTTTTGACTGACTTTTTGTCTCTTTTTTTGACTGACTAACTTTGTCTGTCTGTCTGTCTGTCTGTCTGTCTGACTGTCTGACTGTCTGACTGTCTGACTGACTGACTGACTGACTGACTGACTTTTTCTCTTTTTTTTTGACTGACTTTTTCTCTCTTTTTTTTGACTGACTTTTTCTCTTTTTTTTTTCAACTGACTTTTTCTCTCTTATTTCACGGACTTTTTGTCTCTTTTTTTTCACTGACTTTTTCTCTCTTTTTTTTGACTGACTTTTTCTCTTTTTTTTTTCAACTGACTTTTTCTCTCTTATTTCACGGACTTTTTGTCTCTTTTTTTTCACTGACTTTTTCTCTCTTTTTTTTCACTGACTTTTTGTCTCTTTTTTTGACTGACTTTTTGTCTCTTTTTTTGACTGACTAACTTTTTCTGTCTGTCTGTCTGTCTGTCTGTCTGTCTGTCTGTCTGTCTGTCTGTCTGTCTGTCTGTCTGTCTGTCTGTCTGTCTGTCTGTCTGTCTGTCTGTCTGTCTGTCTGTCTGTCTGTCTGTCTGTCTGTCTGTCTGTCTGTCTGTCTGTCTGTCTGTCTGTCTGTCTGACTGACTGACTGACTGACTGACTGACTGACTGACTGACTGACTGACTGACTGACTGACTGACTGACTGACTGACTGACTGACTGACTGACTGACTTTTTCTTGACTGACTTTTTCTCTTTTTTTTTTCCACTGACTTTTTCTCTCTTTTTTTTCACTGACTTTTTGTCTCTTTTTTTTCACTGACTTTTTGTCTCTTTTTTTGACTGACTTTTTCTCTTTTTTTTTCGATTGACTTTTTCTCTTATTTCACGGACTTTTTGTCTCTTTTTTTGACTGACTTTTTCTCTCTTTTTTTTGACTGACTTTTTCTCTTTTTTTTTTCGACTGACTTTTTCTCTTATTTCACGGACTTTTTGTCTCTTTTTTTTCACTGACTTTTTCTCTCTTTTTTTTCACTGACTTTTTGTCTCTTTTTTTGACTGACTTTTTCTCTTTTTTTTTCGATTGACTTTTTCTCTCTTTTTTTGACTGACTTTTTGTCTCTTTTTTTGACTGACTAACTTTGTCTGTCTGTCTGTCTGTCTGTCTGTCTGTCTGACTGTCTGACTGTCTGACTGTCTGACTGACTGACTGACTGACTGACTTTTTCTCTTTTTTTTTGACTGACTTTTTCTCTCTTTTTTTTGACTGACTTTTTCTCTTTTTTTTTTCAACTGACTTTTTCTCTCTTATTTCACGGACTTTTTGTCTCTTTTTTTTCACTGACTTTTTCTCTCTTTTTTTTCACTGACTTTTTGTCTCTTTTTTTGACTGACTTTTTGTCTCTTTTTTTGACTGACTAACTTTTTCTGTCTGTCTGTCTGTCTGTCTGTCTGTCTGTCTGTCTGACTGTCTGACTGTCTGACTGTCTGACTGACTGACTGACTGACTGACTGACTTTTTCTCTTTTTTTTTGACTGACTTTTTCTCTCTTTTTTTTGACTGACTTTTTCTCTTTTTTTTTTCAACTGACTTTTTCTCTCTTATTTCACGGACTTTTTGTCTCTTTTTTTTCACTGACTTTTTCTCTCTTTTTTTTCACTGACTTTTTGTCTCTTTTTTTGACTGACTTTTTGTCTCTTTTTTTGACTGACTAACTTTTTCTGTCTGTCTGTCTGTCTGTCTGTCTGTCTGTCTGTCTGTCTGACTGTCTGACTGACTGACTGACTGACTGACTGACTGACTGACTTTTTCTCTTTTTTTTTGACTGACTTTTTCTCTCTTTTTTTTGACTGACTTTTTCTCTCTTTTTTTTGACTGACTTTTTCTCTTTTTTTTTTCGACTGACTTTTTCTCTTATTTCACGGACTTTTTGTCTCTTTTTTTTCACTGACTTTTTCTCTCTTTTTTTTCACTGACTTTTTGTCTCTTTTTTTGACTGACTTTTTGTCTCTTTTTCTGTCTGTCTGTCTGTCTGTCTGTCTGTCTGTCTGTCTGTCTGTCTGTCTGTCTGTCTGTCTGTCTGTCTGTCTGTCTGTCTGTCTGTCTGTCTGTCTGTCTGTCTGTCTGTCTGTCTGTCTGTCTGTCTGTCTGACTGACTGACTGACTGACTGACTGACTGACTGACTGACTGACTGACTGACTGACTGACTGACTGACTGACTGACTGACTGACTGACTGACTGACTGACTGACTGACTGACTGACTGACTGACTGACTGACTTTTTCTCTTTTTTTTTCCACTGACTTTTTCTCTCTTTTTTTTCACTGACTTTTTGTCTCTTTTTTTGACTGACTTTTTCTCTTTTTTTTTCGATTGACTTTTTCTCTCTTTTTTTGACTGACTTTTTGTCTTTTTTTTTGACTGACTAACTTTTTCTGTCTGTCTGTCTGTCTGTCTGTCTGTCTGTCTGTCTGTCTGTCTGTCTGTCTGTCTGTCTGTCTGTCTGTCTGTCTGTCTGTCTGTCTGTCTGTCTGTCTGTCTGTCTGTCTGTCTGTCTGTCTGTCTGTCTGTCTGTCTGTCTGTCTGTCTGACTGACTGACTGACTGACTGACTGACTGACTGACTGACTGACTGACTGACTGACTGACTGACTGACTGACTGACTGACTGACTGACTGACTGACTGACTGACTGACTGACTGACTGACTGACTGACTGACTGACTTTTTCTCTTTTTTTTTGACTGACTTTTTCTCTCTTTTTTTTGACTGACTTTTTCTCTCTTTTTTTTGACTTACTTTTTCTCTTTTTTTTTTCGACTGACTTTTTCTCTCTTATTTCACGGACTTTTTGTCTCTTTTTTTTCACTGACTTTTTCTCTCTTTTTTTTCACTTACTTTTTGTCTCTTTTTTTGACTGACTTTTTGTCTCTTTTTTTGACTGACTAACTTTTTCTGTCTGTCTGTCTGTCTGTCTGTCTGTCTGTCTGTTTGACTGTCTGACTGTCTGACTGACTGACTGACTGACTGACTGACTGACTTTTTCTCTTTTTTTTTTCCACTGACTTTTTGTCTCTTTTTTTTCACTGACTTTTTCTCTCTTTTTTTTCACTGACTTTTTCTCTTTTTTTGACTGACTTTTTGTCTCTTTTTTTGACTGACTAACTCTGTCTGTCTGTCTGTCTGTCTGTCTGTCTGTCTGTCTGTCTGTCTGTCTGTCTGTCTGTCTGTCTGTCTGTCTGTCTGTCTGTCTGTCTGTCTGTCTGTCTGTCTGTCTGTCTGTCTGTCTGTCTGTCTGTCTGTCTGTCTGTCTGTCTGTCTGTCTGTCTGTCTGTCTGTCTGTCTGACTGACTGACTGACTGACTGACTGACTGACTGACTGACTGACTGACTGACTGACTGACTGACTGACTGACTGACTGACTGACTGACTGACTGACTGACTGACTTTTTCTCTTTTTATTTTCCACTGACTTTTTCTCTCTTTTTTTTCACTGACTTTTTGTCTCTTTTTTTTCACTGACTTTTTGTCTCTTTTTTTGACTGACTTTTTCTCTTTTTTTTTCGATTGACTTTTTCTCTCTTTTTTTGACTGACTTTTTGTCTCTTTTTTTGACTGACTAACTTTTTCTGTCTGTCTGTCTGTCTGTCTGTCTGTCTGTCTGTCTGTCTGTCTGTCTGTCTGTCTGTCTGTCTGACTGTCTGACTGACTGACTGACTGACTGACTGACTGACTGACTGACTTTTTCTCTTTTTATTTTCCACTGACTTTTTCTCTCTTTTTTTCACTGACTTTTTGTCTCTTTTTTTTCACTGACTTTTTGTCTCTTTTTTTGACTGACTTTTTCTCTTTTTTTTTCGATTGACTTTTTCTCTCTTTTTTTGACTGACTTTTTCTCTCTTTTTTTGACTGACTAACTTTTTCTGTCTGTCTGTCTGTCTGTCTGTCTGTCTGTCTGTCTGTCTGTCTGTCTGTCTGTCTGTCTGTCTGTCTGTCTGTCTGTCTGTCTGTCTGTCTGTCTGTCTGTCTGTCTGTCTGTCTGTCTGTCTGTCTGTCTGTCTGTCTGTCTGTCTGTCTGTCTGTCTGTCTGTCTGTCTGTCTGTCTGTCTGTCTGTCTGTCTGACTGACTGACTGACTGACTGACTGACTGACTGACTGACTGACTGACTGACTGACTGACTGACTGACTGACTGACTGACTGACTGACTGACTGACTGACTGACTGACTGACTGACTGACTGACTGACTGACTGACTTTTTCTTGACTGACTTTTTCTCTTTTTTTTTTCCACTGACTTTTTCTCTCTTTTTTTTCACTGACTTTTTGTCTCTTTTTTTTCACTGACTTTTTGTCTCTTTTTTTGACTGACTTTTTCTCTTTTTTTTTCGATTGACTTTTTCTCTTATTTCACGGACTTTTTGTCTCTTTTTTTGACTGACTTTTTCTCTCTTTTTTTTGACTGACTTTTTCTCTTTTTTTTTTCGACTGACTTTTTCTCTTATTTCACGGACTTTTTGTCTCTTTTTTTTCACTGACTTTTTCTCTCTTTTTTTTCACTGACTTTTTGTCTCTTTTTTTTCACTGACTTTTTGTCTCTTTTTTTGACTGACTTTTTCTCTTTTTTTTTCGATTGACTTTTTCTCTCTTTTTTTGACTGACTTTTTGTCTCTTTTTTTGACTGACTAACTTTTTCTGTCTGTCTGTCTGTCTGTCTGTCTGTCTGTCTGTCTGTCTGTCTGTCTGTCTGTCTGTCCACTGACTTTTTCTCTCTTTTTTTCACTGACTTTTTGTCTCTTTTTTTTCACTGACTTTTTGTCTCTTTTTTTGACTGACTTTTTCTCTTTTTTTTTCGATTGACTTTTTCTCTCTTTTTTTGACTGACTTTTTGTCTCTTTTTTTGACTGACTAACTTTTTCTGTCTGTCTGTCTGTCTGTCTGTCTGTCTGTCTGTCTGTCTGTCTGTCTGTCTGTCTGTCTGTCTGTCTGTCTGTCTGTCTGTCTGTCTGTCTGTCTGTCTGTCTGTCTGTCTGTCTGTCTGTCTGTCTGTCTGTCTGTCTGTCTGTCTGTCTGTCTGTCTGTCTGTCTGTCTGTCTGTCTGTCTGTCTGTCTGTCTGTCTGTCTGTCTGTCTGACTGACTGACTGACTGACTGACTGACTGACTGACTGACTGACTGACTGACTGACTGACTGACTGACTGACTGACTGACTGACTGACTGACTTTTTCTCTTTTTTTTTGACTGACTTTTTCTCTCTTTTTTTTGACTGACTTTTTCTCTTTTTTTTTTCAACTGACTTTTTCTCTCTTATTTCACGGACTTTTTGTCTCTTTTTTTTCACTGACTTTTTCTCTCTTTTTTTTGACTGACTTTTTCTCTTTTTTTTTTCAACTGACTTTTTCTCTCTTATTTCACGGACTTTTTGTCTCTTTTTTTTCACTGACTTTTTCTCTCTTTTTTTTCACTGACTTTTTGTCTCTTTTTTTGACTGACTTTTTGTCTCTTTTTTTGACTGACTAACTTTTTCTGTCTGTCTGTCTGTCTGTCTGTCTGTCTGTCTGTCTGTCTGTCTGTCTGTCTGTCTGTCTGTCTGTCTGTCTGTCTGTCTGTCTGTCTGTCTGTCTGTCTGTCTGTCTGTCTGTCTGTCTGTCTGTCTGTCTGTCTGTCTGTCTGTCTGTCTGTCTGTCTGTCTGTCTGTCTGACTGACTGACTGACTGACTGACTGACTGACTGACTGACTGACTGACTGACTGACTGACTGACTGACTGACTGACTGACTGACTGACTGACTGACTGACTGACTTTTTCTCGACTGACTTTTTCTCTTTTTTTTTCCACTGACTTTTTCTCTCTTTTTTTTCACTGACTTTTTGTCTCTTTTTTTCACTGACTTTTTGTCTCTTTTTTTGACTGACTTTTTCTCTTTTTTTTTCGATTGACTTTTTCTCTCTTTTTTTGACTGACTTTTTGTCTCTTTTTTTGACTGACTAACTTTGTCTGTCTGTCTGTCTGTCTGTCTGTCTGTCTGTCTGACTGTCTGACTGTCTGACTGACTGACTGACTGACTGACTTTTTCTCTTTTTTTTTGACTGACTTTTTCTCTCTTTTTTTTGACTGACTTTTTCTCTTTTTTTTTCAACTGACTTTTTCTCTCTTATTTCACGGACTTTTTGTCTCTTTTTTTTCACTGACTTTTTCTCTCTTTTTTTTCACTGACTTTTTGTCTCTTTTTTTGACTGACTTTTTGTCTCTTTTTTTGACTGACTAACTTTTTCTGTCTGTCTGTCTGTCTGACTGACTGACTGACTGACTGACTGACTGACTGACTGACTGACTGACTGACTGACTGACTGACTGACTGACTGACTGACTGACTGACTGACTGACTGACTGACTGACTGACTGACTTTTTCTCTTTTTTTTTTCCACTGACTTTTTGTCTCTTTTTTTTCACTGACTTTTTCTCTCTTTTTTTTCACTGACTTTTTGTCTCTTTTTTTGACTGACTTTTTGTCTCTTTTTTTGACTGACTAACTTTTTCTGTCTGTCTGTCTGTCTGTCTGTCTGTCTGTCTGTCTGTCTGTCTGTCTGTCTGTCTGTCTGTCTGTCTGTCTGTCTGTCTGTCTGTCTGTCTGTCTGTCTGTCTGTCTGTCTGTCTGTCTGTCTGTCTGTCTGTCTGACTGACTGACTGACTGACTGACTGACTGACTGACTGACTGACTGACTGACTGACTGACTGACTGACTGACTGACTGACTGACTGACTGACTGACTGACTGACTGACTTTTTCTCTTTTTTTTTGACTGACTTTTTCTCTCTTTTTTTTGACTGACTTTTTCTCTCTTTTTTTTGACTTACTTTTTCTCTTTTTTTTTTCGACTGACTTTTTCTCTCTTATTTCACGGACTTTTTGTCTCTTTTTTTTCACTGACTTTTTCTCTCTTTTTTTTCACTTACTTTTTGTCTCTTTTTTTGACTGACTTTTTGTCTCTTTTTTTGACTGACTAACTTTTTCTGTCTGTCTGTCTGTCTGTTTGACTGTCTGACTGTCTGACTGACTGACTGACTGACTGACTGACTGACTTTTTCTCTTTTTTTTTTCCACTGACTTTTTGTCTCTTTTTTTTCACTGACTTTTTCTCTCTTTTTTTTCACTGACTTTTTCTCTTTTTTTGACTGACTTTTTGTCTCTTTTTTTGACTGACTAACTCTGTCTGTCTGTCTGTCTGTCTGTCTGTCTGTCTGTCTGTCTGTCTGTCTGTCTGTCTGTCTGTCTGTCTGTCTGTCTGTCTGTCTGTCTGTCTGTCTGTCTGTCTGTCTGTCTGTCTGTCTGTCTGTCTGTCTGTCTGTCTGTCTGTCTGTCTGTCTGTCTGTCTGTCTGTCTGTCTGTCTGTCTGTCTGTCTGTCTGTCTGTCTGTCTGACTGACTGACTGACTGACTGACTGACTGACTGACTGACTGACTGACTGACTGACTGACTGACTGACTGACTGACTTTTTCTCTTTTTATTTTCCACTGACTTTTTCTCTCTTTTTTTTCACTGACTTTTTGTCTCTTTTTTTTCACTGACTTTTTGTCTCTTTTTTTGACTGACTTTTTCTCTTTTTTTTTCGATTGACTTTTTCTCTCTTTTTTTGACTGACTTTTTGTCTCTTTTTTTGACTGACTAACTTTTTCTGTCTGTCTGTCTGTCTGTCTGTCTGTCTGTCTGTCTGTCTGACTGTCTGACTGTCTGACTGACTGACTGACTGACTGACTGACTGACTGACTGACTTTTTCTCTTTTTATTTTCCACTGACTTTTTCTCTCTTTTTTTCACTGACTTTTTGTCTCTTTTTTTTCACTGACTTTTTGTCTCTTTTTTTGACTGACTTTTTCTCTTTTTTTTTCGATTGACTTTTTCTCTCTTTTTTTGACTGACTTTTTGTCTCTTTTTTTGACTGACTAACTTTTTCTGTCTGTCTGTCTGTCTGTCTGTCTGTCTGTCTGTCTGTCTGTCTGTCTGTCTGTCTGTCTGTCTGTCTGTCTGTCTGTCTGTCTGTCTGTCTGTCTGTCTGTCTGTCTGTCTGTCTGTCTGTCTGTCTGTCTGTCTGTCTGTCTGTCTGTCTGTCTGTCTGTCTGTCTGTCTGTCTGTCTGTCTGACTGACTGACTGACTGACTGACTGACTGACTGACTGACTGACTGACTGACTGACTGACTGACTGACTGACTGACTGACTGACTGACTGACTGACTGACTGACTGACTGACTGACTGACTTTTTCTTGACTGACTTTTTCTCTTTTTTTTTTCCACTGACTTTTTCTCTCTTTTTTTTCACTGACTTTTTGTCTCTTTTTTTTCACTGACTTTTTGTCTCTTTTTTTGACTGACTTTTTCTCTTTTTTTTTCGATTGACTTTTTCTCTTATTTCACGGACTTTTTGTCTCTTTTTTTGACTGACTTTTTCTCTCTTTTTTTTGACTGACTTTTTCTCTTTTTTTTTTCGACTGACTTTTTCTCTTATTTCACGGACTTTTTGTCTCTTTTTTTTCACTGACTTTTTCTCTCTTTTTTTTCACTGACTTTTTGTCTCTTTTTTTGACTGACTTTTTGTCTCTTTTTTTGTCTGTCTGTCTGTCTGTCTGTCTGTCTGTCTGTCTGTCTGTCTGTCTGTCTGTCTGTCTGTCTGTCTGTCTGTCTGTCTGTCTGTCTGTCTGTCTGTCTGTCTGTCTGTCTGTCTGTCTGTCTGTCTGTCTGACTGACTGACTGACTGACTGACTGACTGACTGACTGACTGACTGACTGACTGACTGACTGACTGACTGACTGACTGACTGACTGACTGACTGACTGACTGACTGACTTTTTCTCGACTGACTTTTTCTCTTTTTTTTTCCACTGACTTTTTCTCTCTTTTTTTTCACTGACTTTTTGTCTCTTTTTTTCACTGACTTTTTGTCTCTTTTTTTGACTGACTTTTTCTCTTTTTTTTTCGATTGACTTTTTCTCTCTTTTTTTGACTGACTTTTTGTCTCTTTTTTTGACTGACTAACTTTGTCTGTCTGTCTGTCTGTCTGTCTGTCTGTCTGACTGTCTGACTGTCTGACTGTCTGACTGACTGACTGACTGACTGACTTTTTCTCTTTTTTTTTGACTGACTTTTTCTCTCTTTTTTTTGACTGACTTTTTCTCTTTTTTTTTTCAACTGACTTTTTCTCTCTTATTTCACGGACTTTTTGTCTCTTTTTTTTCACTGACTTTTTCTCTCTTTTTTTTGACTGACTTTTTCTCTTTTTTTTTTCAACTGACTTTTTCTCTCTTATTTCACGGACTTTTTGTCTCTTTTTTTTCACTGACTTTTTCTCTCTTTTTTTTCACTGACTTTTTGTCTCTTTTTTTGACTGACTTTTTGTCTCTTTTTTTGACTGACTAACTTTTTCTGTCTGTCTGTCTGTCTGTCTGTCTGTCTGTCTGTCTGTCTGTCTGTCTGTCTGTCTGTCTGTCTGTCTGTCTGTCTGTCTGTCTGTCTGTCTGTCTGTCTGTCTGTCTGTCTGTCTGTCTGTCTGTCTGTCTGACTGACTGACTGACTGACTGACTGACTGACTGACTGACTGACTGACTGACTGACTGACTGACTGACTGACTGACTGACTGACTGACTGACTGACTGACTGACTGACTGACTGACTGACTGACTGACTGACTGACTGACTGACTGACTGACTGACTGACTGACTGACTGACTGACTGACTTTTTCTTGACTGACTTTTTCTCTTTTTTTTTTCCACTGACTTTTTCTCTCTTTTTTTTCACTGACTTTTTGTCTCTTTTTTTTCACTGACTTTTTGTCTCTTTTTTTGACTGACTTTTTCTCTTTTTTTTTCGATTGACTTTTTCTCTTATTTCACGGACTTTTTGTCTCTTTTTTTGACTGACTTTTTCTCTCTTTTTTTTGACTGACTTTTTCTCTTTTTTTTTTCGACTGACTTTTTCTCTTATTTCACGGACTTTTTGTCTCTTTTTTTTCACTGACTTTTTCTCTCTTTTTTTTCACTGACTTTTTGTCTCTTTTTTTGACTGACTTTTTCTCTTTTTTTTTCGATTGACTTTTTCTCTCTTTTTTTGACTGACTTTTTGTCTCTTTTTTTGACTGACTAACTTTGTCTGTCTGTCTGTCTGTCTGTCTGTCTGTCTGACTGTCTGACTGTCTGACTGTCTGACTGACTGACTGACTGACTGACTTTTTCTCTTTTTTTTTGACTGACTTTTTCTCTCTTTTTTTTGACTGACTTTTTCTCTTTTTTTTTTCAACTGACTTTTTCTCTCTTATTTCACGGACTTTTTGTCTCTTTTTTTTCACTGACTTTTTCTCTCTTTTTTTTCACTGACTTTTTGTCTCTTTTTTTGACTGACTTTTTGTCTCTTTTTTTGACTGACTAACTTTTTCTGTCTGTCTGTCTGTCTGTCTGTCTGTCTGTCTGTCTGACTGTCTGACTGTCTGACTGTCTGACTGACTGACTGACTGACTGACTGACTTTTTCTCTTTTTTTTTGACTGACTTTTTCTCTCTTTTTTTTGACTGACTTTTTCTCTTTTTTTTTTCAACTGACTTTTTCTCTCTTATTTCACGGACTTTTTGTCTCTTTTTTTTCACTGACTTTTTCTCTCTTTTTTTTCACTGACTTTTTGTCTCTTTTTTTGACTGACTTTTTGTCTCTTTTTTTGACTGACTAACTTTTTCTGTCTGTCTGTCTGTCTGTCTGTCTGTCTGTCTGTCTGTCTGTCTGACTGTCTGACTGACTGACTGACTGACTGACTGACTGACTGACTTTTTCTCTTTTTTTTTGACTGACTTTTTCTCTCTTTTTTTTGACTGACTTTTTCTCTCTTTTTTTTGACTGACTTTTTCTCTTTTTTTTTTCGACTGACTTTTTCTCTTATTTCACGGACTTTTTGTCTCTTTTTTTTCACTGACTTTTTCTCTCTTTTTTTTCACTGACTTTTTGTCTCTTTTTTTGACTGACTTTTTGTCTCTTTTTCTGTCTGTCTGTCTGTCTGTCTGTCTGTCTGTCTGTCTGTCTGTCTGTCTGTCTGTCTGTCTGTCTGTCTGTCTGTCTGTCTGTCTGTCTGTCTGTCTGTCTGTCTGTCTGTCTGTCTGTCTGTCTGTCTGTCTGACTGACTGACTGACTGACTGACTGACTGACTGACTGACTGACTGACTGACTGACTGACTGACTGACTGACTGACTGACTGACTTTTTCTCTTTTTTTTTCCACTGACTTTTTCTCTCTTTTTTTTCACTGACTTTTTGTCTCTTTTTTTGACTGACTTTTTCTCTTTTTTTTTCGATTGACTTTTTCTCTCTTTTTTTGACTGACTTTTTGTCTTTTTTTTTGACTGACTAACTTTTTCTGTCTGTCTGTCTGTCTGTCTGTCTGTCTGTCTGTCTGTCTGTCTGTCTGTCTGTCTGTCTGTCTGTCTGTCTGTCTGTCTGTCTGTCTGTCTGTCTGTCTGTCTGTCTGTCTGTCTGTCTGTCTGTCTGTCTGTCTGTCTGTCTGTCTGACTGACTGACTGACTGACTGACTGACTGACTGACTGACTGACTGACTGACTGACTGACTGACTGACTGACTGACTGACTGACTGACTGACTGACTGACTGACTGACTGACTGACTTTTTCTCTTTTTTTTTGACTGACTTTTTCTCTCTTTTTTTTGACTGACTTTTTCTCTTTTTTTTTTCGACTGACTTTTTCTCTTATTTCACGGACTTTTTGTCTCTTTTTTTTCACTGACTTTTTCTCTCTTTTTTTTCACTGACTTTTTGTCTCTTTTTTTGACTGACTTTTTGTCTCTTTTTCTGTCTGTCTGTCTGTCTGTCTGTCTGTCTGTCTGTCTGTCTGTCTGTCTGTCTGTCTGTCTGTCTGTCTGTCTGTCTGTCTGTCTGTCTGTCTGTCTGTCTGTCTGTCTGTCTGTCTGTCTGTCTGTCTGTCTGTCTGTCTGTCTGTCTGTCTGTCTGTCTGTCTGTCTGTCTGTCTGTCTGACTGACTGACTGACTGACTGACTGACTGACTGACTGACTGACTGACTGACTGACTGACTGACTGACTTTTTCTCTTTTTTTTTGACTGACTTTTTCTCTCTTTTTTTTGACTGACTTTTTCTCTCTTTTTTTTGACTGACTTTTTCTCTTTTTTTTTTCGACTGACTTTTTCTCTTATTTCACGGACTTTTTGTCTCTTTTTTTTCACTGACTTTTTCTCTCTTTTTTTTCACTGACTTTTTGTCTCTTTTTTTGACTGACTTTTTGTCTCTTTTTTTGTCTGTCTGTCTGTCTGTCTGTCTGTCTGTCTGTCTGTCTGTCTGTCTGTCTGTCTGTCTGTCTGTCTGTCTGTCTGTCTGTCTGTCTGTCTGTCTGTCTGTCTGTCTGTCTGTCTGTCTGTCTGTCTGTCTGTCTGTCTGTCTGTCTGTCTGTCTGTCTGTCTGTCTGTCTGACTGACTGACTGACTGACTGACTGACTGACTGACTGACTGACTGACTGACTGACTGACTGACTGACTGACTGACTGACTGACTGACTGACTGACTGACTGACTTTTTCTCTTTTTTTTTCCACTGACTTTTTCTCTCTTTTTTTTCACTGACTTTTTGTCTCTTTTTTTCACTGACTTTTTGTCTCTTTTTTTGACTGACTTTTTCTCTTTTTTTTTCGATTGACTTTTTCTCTCTTTTTTTGACTGACTTTTTGTCTCTTTTTTTGACTGACTAACTTTGTCTGTCTGTCTGTCTGTCTGTCTGTCTGTCTGACTGTCTGACTGTCTGACTGACTGACTGACTGACTGACTTTTTCTCTTTTTTTTTGACTGACTTTTTCTCTCTTTTTTTTGACTGACTTTTTCTCTTTTTTTTTCAACTGACTTTTTCTCTCTTATTTCACGGACTTTTTGTCTCTTTTTTTTCACTGACTTTTTCTCTCTTTTTTTTCACTGACTTTTTGTCTCTTTTTTTGACTGACTTTTTGTCTCTTTTTTTGACTGACTAACTTTTTCTGTCTGTCTGTCTGTCTGTCTGTCTGTCTGTCTGTCTGTCTGTCTGTCTGTCTGTCTGTCTGTCTGTCTGTCTGTCTGTCTGTCTGTCTGTCTGTCTGTCTGTCTGTCTGTCTGTCTGTCTGTCTGTCTGTCTGTCTGTCTGTCTGTCTGACTGACTGACTGACTGACTGACTGACTGACTGACTGACTGACTGACTGACTGACTGACTGACTGACTGACTGACTTTTTCTCTTTTTTTTTGACTGACTTTTTCTCTCTTTTTTTTCACTGACTTTTTGTCTCTTTTTTTGACTGACTTTTTGTCTCTTTTTTTGACTGACTAACTTTTTCTGTCTGTCTGTCTGTCTGTCTGTCTGTCTGTCTGTCTGACTGTCTGACTGTCTGACTGTCTGACTGTCTGACTGACTGACTGACTGACTGACTGACTTTTTCTCTTTTTTTTTGACTGACTTTTTCTCTCTTTTTTTTGACTGACTTTTTCTCTTTTTTTTTTCAACTGACTTTTTCTCTCTTATTTCACGGACTTTTTGTCTCTTTTTTTTCACTGACTTTTTCTCTCTTTTTTTTCACTGACTTTTTGTCTCTTTTTTTGACTGACTTTTTGTCTCTTTTTTTGACTGACTAACTTTTTCTGTCTGTCTGTCTGTCTGTCTGTCTGTCTGACTGACTGACTGACTGACTGACTGACTGACTGACTGACTGACTGACTGACTGACTGACTGACTGACTGACTGACTGACTGACTGACTGACTGACTGACTGACTGACTGACTGACTGACTGACTGACTGACTGACTGACTGACTGACTGACTGACTTTTTCTCGACTGACTTTTTCTCTTTTTTTTTCCACTGACTTTTTCTCTCTTTTTTTTCACTGACTTTTTGTCTCTTTTTTTCACTGACTTTTTGTCTCTTTTTTTGACTGACTTTTTCTCTTTTTTTTTCGATTGACTTTTTCTCTCTTTTTTTGACTGACTTTTTGTCTCTTTTTTTGACTGACTAACTTTGTCTGTCTGTCTGTCTGTCTGTCTGTCTGTCTGTCTGACTGTCTGACTGTCTGACTGACTGACTGACTGACTGACTTTTTCTCTTTTTTTTTGACTGACTTTTTCTCTCTTTTTTTTGACTGACTTTTTCTCTTTTTTTTTCAACTGACTTTTTCTCTCTTATTTCACGGACTTTTTGTCTCTTTTTTTTCACTGACTTTTTCTCTCTTTTTTTTCACTGACTTTTTGTCTCTTTTTTTGACTGACTTTTTGTCTCTTTTTTTGACTGACTAACTTTTTCTGTCTGTCTGTCTGTCTGTCTGTCTGTCTGTCTGTCTGTCTGTCTGTCTGTCTGTCTGTCTGTCTGTCTGTCTGTCTGTCTGTCTGTCTGTCTGTCTGTCTGTCTGTCTGTCTGTCTGTCTGTCTGTCTGTCTGTCTGTCTGTCTGTCTGTCTGTCTGTCTGTCTGTCTGTCTGTCTGACTGACTGACTGACTGACTGACTGACTGACTGACTGACTGACTGACTGACTGACTGACTGACTGACTGACTGACTGACTGACTGACTGACTGACTTTTTCTCTTTTTTTTTGACTGACTTTTTCTCTCTTTTTTTTCACTGACTTTTTGTCTCTTTTTTTGACTGACTTTTTGTCTCTTTTTTTGACTGACTAACTTTTTCTGTCTGTCTGTCTGTCTGTCTGTCTGTCTGTCTGTCTGACTGTCTGACTGTCTGACTGTCTGACTGACTGACTGACTGACTGACTGACTTTTTCTCTTTTTTTTTGACTGACTTTTTCTCTCTTTTTTTTGACTGACTTTTTCTCTTTTTTTTTTCAACTGACTTTTTCTCTCTTATTTCACGGACTTTTTGTCTCTTTTTTTTCACTGACTTTTTCTCTCTTTTTTTTCACTGACTTTTTGTCTCTTTTTTTGACTGACTTTTTGTCTCTTTTTTTGACTGACTAACTTTTTCTGTCTGTCTGTCTGTCTGTCTGTCTGTCTGTCTGTCTGTCTGACTGTCTGACTGACTGACTGACTGACTGACTGACTGACTGACTTTTTCTCTTTTTTTTTGACTGACTTTTTCTCTCTTTTTTTTGACTGACTTTTTCTCTCTTTTTTTTGACTGACTTTTTCTCTTTTTTTTTCGACTGACTTTTTCTCTTATTTCACGGACTTTTTGTCTCTTTTTTTTCACTGACTTTTTCTCTCTTTTTTTTCACTGACTTTTTGTCTCTTTTTTTGACTGACTTTTTGTCTCTTTTTCTGTCTGTCTGTCTGTCTGTCTGTCTGTCTGTCTGACTGTCTGACTGTCTGACTGACTGACTGACTGACTGACTGACTGACTGACTGACTGACTTTTTCTCTTTTTTTTTCCACTGACTTTTTCTCTCTTTTTTTTCACTGACTTTTTGTCTCTTTTTTTGACTGACTTTTTCTCTTTTTTTTTCGATTGACTTTTTCTCTCTTTTTTTGACTGACTTTTTGTCTTTTTTTTTGACTGACTAACTTTTTCTGTCTGTCTGTCTGTCTGTCTGTCTGTCTGTCTGTCTGTCTGTCTGTCTGTCTGTCTGTCTGTCTGTCTGTCTGTCTGTCTGTCTGTCTGTCTGTCTGTCTGTCTGTCTGTCTGTCTGTCTGTCTGTCTGTCTGTCTGTCTGTCTGTCTGTCTGTCTGTCTGTCTGACTGACTGACTGACTGACTGACTGACTGACTGACTGACTGACTGACTGACTGACTGACTGACTGACTGACTGACTGACTGACTGACTGACTGACTGACTGACTGACTGACTTTTTCTCTTTTTTTTTGACTGACTTTTTCTCTCTTTTTTTTGACTGACTTTTTCTCTTTTTTTTTTCGACTGACTTTTTCTCTTATTTCACGGACTTTTTGTCTCTTTTTTTTCACTGACTTTTTCTCTCTTTTTTTTCACTGACTTTTTGTCTCTTTTTTTGACTGACTTTTTGTCTCTTTTTCTGTCTGTCTGTCTGTCTGTCTGTCTGTCTGTCTGTCTGTCTGTCTGTCTGTCTGACTGTCTGACTGTCTGACTGACTGACTGACTGACTGACTTTTTCTCTTTTTTTTTGACTGACTTTTTCTCTCTTTTTTTTGACTGACTTTTTCTCTTTTTTTTTCAACTGACTTTTTCTCTCTTATTTCACGGACTTTTTGTCTCTTTTTTTTCACTGACTTTTTCTCTCTTTTTTTTCACTGACTTTTTGTCTCTTTTTTTGACTGACTTTTTGTCTCTTTTTTTGACTGACTAACTTTTTCTGTCTGTCTGTCTGTCTGTCTGTCTGTCTGTCTGTCTGTCTGTCTGTCTGTCTGTCTGTCTGTCTGTCTGTCTGTCTGTCTGTCTGTCTGTCTGTCTGTCTGTCTGTCTGTCTGTCTGTCTGTCTGTCTGTCTGTCTGTCTGTCTGTCTGTCTGTCTGTCTGTCTGTCTGACTGACTGACTGACTGACTGACTGACTGACTGACTGACTGACTGACTGACTGACTGACTGACTGACTGACTGACTGACTGACTGACTGACTGACTGACTGACTGACTGACTGACTGACTGACTGACTGACTGACTGACTGACTTTTTCTCTTTTTTTTTGACTGACTTTTTCTCTCTTTTTTTTGACTGACTTTTTCTCTTTTTTTTTTCGACTGACTTTTTCTCTTATTTCACGGACTTTTTGTCTCTTTTTTTTCACTGACTTTTTCTCTCTTTTTTTTCACTGACTTTTTGTCTCTTTTTTTGACTGACTTTTTGTCTCTTTTTTTGTCTGTCTGTCTGTCTGTCTGTCTGTCTGTCTGTCTGTCTGTCTGTCTGTCTGTCTGTCTGTCTGTCTGTCTGTCTGTCTGTCTGTCTGACTGACTGACTGACTGACTGACTGACTGACTGACTGACTGACTGACTGACTGACTGACTGACTGACTGACTGACTGACTGACTGACTGACTGACTGACTGACTGACTGACTGACTGACTGACTGACTGACTGACTGACTGACTTTTTCTCTTTTTTTTGACTGACTTTTTCTCTCTTTTTTTTGACTGACTTTTTCTCTCTTTTTTTTGACTGACTTTTTCTCTTTTTTTTTTCGACTGACTTTTTCTCTCTTATTTCACGGACTTTTTGTCTCTTTTTTTTCACTGACTTTTTCTCTCTTTTTTTTCACTGACTTTTTGTCTCTTTTTTTGACTGACTTTTTGTCTCTTTTTTTGACTGACTAACTTTTTCTGTCTGTCTGTCTGTCTGTCTGTCTGTCTGTCTGTCTGTCTGTCTGTCTGTCTGTCTGTCTGTCTGTCTGTCTGTCTGTCTGTCTGTCTGTCTGTCTGTCTGTCTGTCTGTCTGTCTGACTGACTGACTGACTGACTGACTGACTGACTGACTGACTGACTGACTGACTGACTGACTGACTGACTGACTGACTGACTGACTGACTGACTGACTGACTGACTGACTGACTGACTGACTGACTTTTTCTCTTTTTTTTTTCCACTGACTTTTTCTCTCTTATTTCACTGACTTTTTCTCTCTTATTTCACTGACTTTTTGTCTCTTTTTTTTCACTGACTTTTTCTCTCTTTTTTTTCACTGACTTTTTCTCTCTTTTTTTTCACTGACTTTTTGTCTCTTTTTTTTCACTGACTTTTTGTCTCTTTTTTTGACTGACTTTTTCTCTTTTTTTTTCGATTGACTTTTTCTCTCTTTTTTTGACTGACTTTTTGTCTCTTTTTTTGACTGACTAACTTTGTCTGTCTGTCTGTCTGTCTGTCTGTCTGTCTGTCTGTCTGTCTGTCTGTCTGTCTGTCTGTCTGTCTGTCTGTCTGTCTGTCTGTCTGTCTGTCTGTCTGTCTGTCTGTCTGTCTGTCTGTCTGTCTGTCTGTCTGTCTGTCTGTCTGTCTGTCTGTCTGTCTGTCTGTCTGTCTGTCTGTCTGTCTGACTGACTGACTGACTGACTGACTGACTGACTGACTGACTGACTGACTGACTGACTGACTGACTGACTGACTGACTTTTTCTCTCTTTTTTTGACTGACTTTTTCTCTCTTATTTCACTGACTTTTTGTCTCTTTTTTTCAATGACTTTTTGTCTCTTTTTTTTCAATGACTTTTTGTCTCTTTTTTTTCACTGACTTTTTGTCTCTTTTTTTTCACTGACTTTTTGTCTCTTTTTTTTCACTGACTTTTTCTCTTTTTTTTCGACTGACTTTTTCTCTCTTTTTTTGACTGACTTTTTGTCTTTTTTTTCACTGACTTATTGTCTCTTTTTGTCTGTCTGTCTGTCTGTCTGTCTGTCTGTCTGTCTGTCTGTCTGTCTGTCTGTCTGTCTGTCTGTCTGTCTGTCTGTCTGTCTGTCTGTCTGTCTGTCTGTCTGTCTGTCTGTCTGTCTGTCTGACTGACTGACTGACTGACTGACTGACTGACTGACTGACTGACTGACTGACTGACTGACTGACTGACTGACTGACTGACTGACTGACTGACTGACTGACTGACTGACTGACTGACTGACTGACTGACTGACTGACTTTTTCTCTTTTTTTTGACTGACTTTTTCTCTCTTTTTTTTGACTGACTTTTTCTCTCTTTTTTTTGACTGACTTTTTCTCTTTTTTTTTTCGACTGACTTTTTCTCTCTTATTTCACGGACTTTTTGTCTCTTTTTTTTCACTGACTTTTTCTCTCTTTTTTTTCACTGACTTTTTGTCTCTTTTTTTGACTGACTTTTTGTCTCTTTTTTTGACTGACTAACTTTTTCTGTCTGTCTGTCTGTCTGTCTGTCTGTCTGTCTGTCTGTCTGTCTGTCTGTCTGTCTGTCTGTCTGTCTGTCTGTCTGTCTGTCTGTCTGTCTGTCTGTCTGTCTGTCTGTCTGTCTGTCTGTCTGTCTGTCTGTCTGTCTGACTGACTGACTGACTGACTGACTGACTGACTGACTGACTGACTGACTGACTGACTGACTGACTGACTGACTGACTGACTGACTGACTGACTGACTGACTGACTGACTGACTGACTGACTGACTGACTTTTTCTCTTTTTTTTGACTGACTTTTTCTCTTTTTTTTTTCGACTGACTTTTTCTCTTATTTCACGGACTTTTTGTCTCTTTTTTTTCACTGACTTTTTCTCTCTTTTTTTTCACTGACTTTTTGTCTCTTTTTTTCAATGACTTTTTGTCTCTTTTTTTTCAATGACTTTTTGTCTCTTTTTTTTCACTGACTTTTTGTCTCTTTTTTTTCACTGACTTTTTGTCTCTTTTTTTTCACTGACTTTTTCTCTTTTTTTTCGACTGACTTTTTCTCTCTTTTTTTGACTGACTTTTTGTCTTTTTTTTCACTGACTTATTGTCTCTTTTTGTCTGTCTGTCTGTCTGTCTGTCTGTCTGTCTGTCTGTCTGTCTGACTGTCTGACTGACTGACTGACTGACTGACTGACTGACTGACTGACTGACTGACTGACTGACTTTTTCTCTTTTTTTTGACTGACTTTTTCTCTCTTTTTTTTGACTGACTTTTTCTCTCTTTTTTTTGACTGACTTTTTCTCTTTTTTTTTTCGACTGACTTTTTCTCTCTTATTTCACGGACTTTTTGTCTCTTTTTTTTCACTGACTTTTTCTCTCTTTTTTTTCACTGACTTTTTGTCTCTTTTTTTGACTGACTTTTTGTCTCTTTTTTTGACTGACTAACTTTTTCTGTCTGTCTGTCTGTCTGTCTGTCTGTCTGTCTGTCTGTCTGTCTGTCTGTCTGTCTGTCTGTCTGTCTGTCTGTCTGTCTGTCTGTCTGTCTGTCTGTCTGTCTGTCTGTCTGTCTGTCTGTCTGTCTGTCTGTCTGTCTGTCTGTCTGTCTGACTGACTGACTGACTGACTGACTGACTGACTGACTGACTGACTGACTGACTGACTGACTGACTGACTGACTGTCACTGACTGACTGACTGACTGACTGACTTTCTCTTTTTTTTTGACTGACTTTTTCTCTCTTTTTTTTGACTGACTTTTTCTCTCTTTTTTTTGACTGACTTTTTCTCTTTTTTTTTTACACTGACTTTTTCTCTTATTTCACGGACTTTTTGTCTCTTTTTTTTCACTGACTTTTTGTCTCTTTTTTTTGACTGACTTTTTCTCTCTTTTTTCGACTGACTTTTTCTCTCTTTTTTTGACTGACTTTTTGTCTTTTTTTTCACTGACTTATTGTCTCTTTTTGTCTGTCTGTCTGTCTGTCTGTCTGTCTGTCTGTCTGTCTGTCTGTCTGTCTGTCTGTCTGTCTGTCTGTCTGTCTGTCTGTCTGTCTGTCTGTCTGTCTGTCTGTCTGTCTGTCTGTCTGTCTGTCTGACTGACTGACTGACTGACTGACTGACTGACTGACTGACTGACTGACTGACTGACTGACTGACTGACTGACTGACTGACTGACTGACTGACTGACTGACTGACTGACTGACTGACTGACTGACTGACTGACTTTTTCTCGACTGACTTTTTCTCTTTTTTTTTCCACTGACTTTTTCTCTCTTTTTTTTCACTGACTTTTTGTCTCTTTTTTTCACTGACTTTTTGTCTCTTTTTTTGACTGACTTTTTCTCTTTTTTTTTCGATTGACTTTTTCTCTCTTTTTTTGACTGACTTTTTGTCTCTTTTTTTGACTGACTAACTTTGTCTGTCTGTCTGTCTGTCTGTCTGTCTGTCTGACTGTCTGACTGTCTGACTGACTGACTGACTGACTGACTTTTTCTCTTTTTTTTTGACTGACTTTTTCTCTCTTTTTTTTGACTGACTTTTTCTCTTTTTTTTTTCGACTGACTTTTTCTCTCTTATTTCACGGACTTTTTGTCTCTTTTTTTTCACTGACTTTTTCTCTCTTTTTTTTCACTGACTTTTTGTCTCTTTTTTTGACTGACTTTTTGTCTCTTTTTTTGACTGACTAACTTTTTCTGTCTGTCTGTCTGTCTGTCTGTCTGTCTGTCTGTCTGTCTGTCTGTCTGTCTGTCTGTCTGTCTGTCTGTCTGACTGTCTGACTGACTGACTGACTGACTGACTGACTGACTGACTGACTGACTGACTGACTTTTTCTCTTTTTTTTTCCACTGACTTTTTCTCTCTTATTTCACTGACTTTTTCTCTCTTATTTCACTGACTTTTTGTCTCTTTTTTTTCACTGACTTTTTCTCTCTTTTTTTTCACTGACTTTTTCTCTCTTTTTTTTCACTGACTTTTTGTCTCTTTTTTTTCACTGACTTTTTGTCTCTTTTTTTGACTGACTTTTTCTCTTTTTTTTCGATTGACTTTTTCTCTCTTTTTTTGACTGACTTTTTGTCTCTTTTTTTGACTGACTAACTTTGTCTGTCTGTCTGTCTGTCTGTCTGTCTGTCTGTCTGTCTGTCTGTCTGTCTGTCTGTCTGTCTGTCTGTCTGTCTGTCTGTCTGTCTGTCTGTCTGTCTGTCTGTCTGTCTGTCTGTCTGTCTGTCTGTCTGTCTGTCTGTCTGTCTGTCTGTCTGTCTGTCTGTCTGTCTGTCTGTCTGTCTGACTGACTGACTGACTGACTGACTGACTGACTGACTGACTGACTGACTGACTGACTGACTGACTGACTGACTGACTGACTGACTGACTGACTGACTGACTTTTTCTCTTTTTTTTGACTGACTTTTTCTCTCTTTTTTTTGACTGACTTTTTCTCTTTTTTTTTTCGACTGACTTTTTCTCTCTTATTTCACGGACTTTTTGTCTCTTTTTTTTCACTGACTTTTTCTCTCTTTTTTTTCAGACTTTTTGTCTCTTTTTTTGACTGACTTTTTGTCTCTTTTTTTGACTGACTAACTTTTTCTGTCTGTCTGTCTGTCTGTCTGTCTGTCTGTCTGTCTGTCTGTCTGTCTGTCTGTCTGTCTGTCTGTCTGTCTGTCTGTCTGTCTGTCTGTCTGTCTGTCTGTCTGTCTGTCTGTCTGTCTGTCTGTCTGTCTGACTGACTGACTGACTGACTGACTGACTGACTGACTGACTGACTGACTGACTGACTGACTGACTGACTGACTTTCTCTCTTTTTTTGACTGACTTTTTCTCTCTTATTTCACTGACTTTTTCTCTCTTTTTTTTCAATGACTTTTTGTCTCTTTTTTTTCAATGACTTTTTGTCTCTTTTTTTTCAATGACTTTTTGTCTCTTTTTTTTCACTGACTTTTTGTCTCTTTTTTTTCACTGACTTTTTGTCTCTTTTTTTTCACTGACTTTTTCTCTTTTTTTTCGACTGACTTTTTCTCTCTTTTTTTGACTGACTTTTTCTCTCTTTTTTTGACTGACTTTTTGTCTTTTTTTTCACTGACTTATTGTCTCTTTTTGACTGACTAACTTTTTCTGTCTGTCTGTCTGTCTGTCTGTCTGTCTGTCTGTCTGTCTGTCTGTCTGTCTGTCTGTCTGTCTGTCTGTCTGTCTGTCTGTCTGTCTGTCTGTCTGTCTGTCTGTCTGTCTGTCTGTCTGTCTGTCTGACTGACTGACTGACTGACTGACTGACTGACTGACTGACTGACTGACTGACTGACTGACTGACTGACTGACTGACTCTCTTTTTTTTTGACTGACTGACCTTTTCTCTCTTTTTTTGACTGACTGACTTTTTCTCTCTTTTTTTGACTGACTGACTTTCTCTCTTTTTTTGATTGACTGACTTTCACTTACTTACTGACTCTGTCTTTTTTTCTCCCTTTCTTTTTTTCTCTTTCTCTCTGTGTTTTTTTCTTTCTTTTTCTTTCTTTTGTTCTTTCTTTTTCTGTTTTTCTCTTTTTTTCTTTCTTTCTTCTTTTTTTTCTCTCTTTTTCTTTCTTTTTTTCTTTCTTTCTCTTTTTCTTACTTACCTACTTACTGTCTTTCTTTTTTCTCTGTCTTTCTTTTTTTCTGTCTTTTTCTTTCTTTCTTTCTGTCTGTCTGACTGACTGACTGACTGTCTGACTTCTCTCTCTTTCTTTTTTTTTCTTTGTATTTTTCTTTCTTTCTTTCTTTCTTTCTTACTTACTTACTTACTTACTTACTTACTTACTTACTTACTTACTTACTTACTTACTTACTTACTTACTTACTTACTTACTTACTTACTTACTTACTTACTTTCTCTTTTTTTTTCTTTCTATTCTTCTTTGTATTTTTTTTTCTCTCTCTCTTTCTTTTTTTTTCTTTGTATTTTTCTTTCTCTCTTTCTTTTATTTCTTTGTATTTTTCTTTCTCTCTCACTTTCTTTTTTTCTTTGTATTTTTTCTTTCTTTCTTTCTTTCTTTCTTTCTTTCTTTCTTTCTTTCTTTCTTTCTCTCTCTCTCTCTCTCTCTCTCTCTCTCTCTCTCTCTCTCTCTCTCTCTCTCTCTCTCTCTCACTCACTCACTCACTCACTCACTCACTCACTCACTCACTCACTCACTCACTCACTCACTCACTCACTCACTCACTCACTCACTCACTCACTCACTCACTTTTCTTTCTATTCTTCTTGGTATTTTTCTTTCTCTCTTTCTCTCTCTTTTTTTTCTCTTTCTTTTTTTTTCTCTCTCACTCACTCACTCACTCACTCACTCACTCCCTTTCTCTTTCTTTTTTTTCTTTTTCTTTCCTTCTATTTTTCTCTTTCTTTCTTTCTTGATGACTGTAATGCCTGCTACTTGGCCACGTGTCGCGGCTTCACGCCCGCGGTTGCGACACACGACGACATGCGCGCGACAATTTTACTTGTTTCAGTTTAACAGTTTAGATATTATGACCTGCTTGTGAACAAACACTTTTCCAACTGGGCATAACATCTAAACTGTTAAAAAGAAACTGGTAAAATAAATGGTCTGAAAGTCTAAACGTACCTCATGAATCATTGTGAGATTGCAACAGTTGACAAAACACTGAATAAACACTAGACTGAAAGATTGTTTTTAAAATATTAACAAAAACAAAGATTTAAATACACTTCAATTTTAGGTTTTAACTATGCAAAAATTGATAATACATTTTACATTGATCAACATTTTTATTAATTTATGTGAGGTCAAACAGATCATACACGTGTGAATCAATTCAGTCCGAATAATGTCTCACCAATACGTTTGATGATTCATTACCGATCAAGGAGTGAAGGCCAAAATTCTAGGCTATCAACTAATTTGAGAGTCCGGGCCCTCCAATCTTAGATCCTCCGGATTGGCTTTCAGTTCGGACTGTAGTGACCACACCCTAATTTCTAATTCACAATGTATATCCTACTCGTTACCTATAACCAACCTTTGTTCCCAAAATGATTGACACTAACCGTGTGATATTTACACGAATTCGAGTCTTCCCCGGAAAGCCAACTCCACCGCACATGGTCCTCACTTCAGACTCGTCTTGTCAATCAGACATCACATCAGGGTCACCAGTTGAAAGATTTTTAGGCTGCGTCGTCTTATCTGAAAGGAAGATCGCAACCAAATGAGATCAAGTCAAAAGCTGGTTTATTGCAGGTTGATCACAAGTAATACAAAGAGCCACCCAGCTGAGAATTTCTCTGCTCAACCCAGGCAGCAAGAAAGAAAAAGAACTGATAATGGCAAAAAAAAGAGTTTTAATAAAGACAGTTTCATGAAGGATAGTTTCAGGGGGGTGTCTCCTGCTATCTGGGCAGTGGGCTAATACAGAGGGGTACACAGTGCTGACTGTTTTGCAAAAACAGGAGAAGAAGTGACCTTGAGCAACTACAACAAAGAGCAGCTGGTGAGAAATATATGAGCAGTACACTAACAAAATATAAATTTGTGTAATTCTGTTTTATATGTATTAAATCAAACAATTTTTTTTGCATTTAGAAAGAACACAAAACAGGATATACAGGCGTTTATAACTTAAAGGCCATGTATTATGTAAAATACAAACTACCATCATTTTCGTACTTTAATGTGTTCCTTGTCTGTCAACAAACCCCCGGTTGCTTTTAAAATATTTATACAAATATAAAGATTCAAAGAAATGTTGACTTTACTTGTTTAAACAGTGCAGTTGCTTTATAAGGCTATATATTACACCCAGTTGGAAAAGTGTGTATTCATCCATGCTTGTTAACAGTCCTATAGAAGCTCTTCAATGTTAGTGGGATTAAAATGTTTGATGAAACACTTAATATTCCAGAAAACAATTTTTTGTTTTTTGTTTATTGTGACACATGTATAAGAGTCTTGCACACCATCAATTATCACAGATGCAATTGTCGACCAACCCCCGTTATTAGAAAAGTCCATTCTCTAAAGGGTCAAGGTTCAAGGTTCAAGGTTCTTTATTTGTCAATTCCAAAATATGTCAGACATACAGTGAAATCGAAATTACGTTTCCCCCCTCCCCACGGTGCAATGTAGATAAGAAAGAGGTAAATAAAATAAAACAAGGTAAAAAAGAGGTAAAAAAGATAAATAATATTTACATTAATAAACCTAAATGTGCAAAAGTATTAAGTTAAATAAAATGGAGTATAGAACCAGATTATAAGAAAGATGAAACTTGTGCATGCGTGCAATGTGCAATAAGTGACCAGGGTTCTGTTTCAATGTTCAAACAGGAGGCGGTTCCAATGTTCAGTGTTCATGGGGGCAGAGGGGAGGGAGGGGAGGGAAGGGAGGGAAGAGAGGGGAGAGAGTTCAGCTTCCTGACAGCTTGGTGGAAGAAGCTGTTTCTCAATCTGGTAGAGCCGGCCCGCAGGCTGCGGTACCGTCTCCCCGATGGCAGGAGGCTGAAGAGGCTGTGTGAGGGGTGGGTGGGGTCACTCACAATGCGGGTTGCTTTGCGGGTGAGGCGGGTGCCGTAGAGGTCCAGAAGAGAGGGGAGCGGGACACCGATGATCCGTTCAGCCGCCTTCACTGTGTGCTGCAGGGTATTGTGGTTGGCAGCAGTGCAGCTCCCCAGCCACACAGTGATGCAGCTGGTCAGGATGCTCTCGATGGTGCCTCTGTAGAAGGAGCACATGATGGGTCGGGATGCTTGTGCTCTCTTCAGCTTACGGAGGAAGTAGAGGCGCTGCTGGGACTTCTTGGCCAGTGATGTGGTGTTTGCTGTCCAGGAGAGATCCTCACTGATGTGGACCCCCAGGAACTTGGTGCTGCTCACTCTCTCCACAGCAGCACCGTCGATGGTCAGGGGGGGTTTGGGAGTGGGGGCCCTCCGGAAGTCGACAACAACCTCCTTGGTCTTGTCGATATTCAGGAAGAGGTTGTTGTCTTTGCACCACGTGGCCAGTTGGCCCACCTCCATCCTGTAGTGCGTCTCATCGTTGTTGGAGATGAGACCGACCACTGTTGTGTCGTCCGCAAACTTCACACTGTGGTTGCTGCTGAAGGATGGAGTGCAGTCGTGGGTCAGCAGCGTGAAGAGCAGGGGGCTGAGCACACAGCCTTGGGGGGCCCCAGTGCTCAGGATGGTGGTTTTTGATACGTTTTTGATATAGGGAGAGCGAGGGGCCGCTGCGTCTGCTCGCGCCGCCAGTCAGCTACCTCTCTGTCTTCTGTTGACTAAATCTGTGAGAAAGAGAAGACAAAATAATAATAAAAAAATGTTAAATGGAAAAAAGAGAAATGCATCCAAAAAAAGATAAGTACCTGTTCTTCTGCAAAGCCTCTCTGAAGCAACACATCCGCTATTCTGAAGTCTCAGCTCTCCTCCAGCAACACACCTCCAAAACCCTATCCACTCACATTCATACAAAGATCAATACATTTGAACACACTGTAATTAAGCACCATTTAGAGCAGGTGCAATACCATCACACTATAGGCTACATTAACATAACATGCATAATTTACCTCAACAGTGTCTCTGTCTCTCTGGATTACTTTGCTTGCTAATTTTGTTTTGTAATACAGCATCATAGACTGTAAATATTACGCGCAGCATACACGTTGTCATTAACAGTACAGTATAAAAAAAACTCTCCTTTGTCAACCAAAATAAATTTAGTTAAATTATTCGCACTTTCTTTATGTCTTGTGACCAGACGATAGCTGCTGAATTCAAAAGCAGAAAAAAGGCGCAAAATAACATGAAGTGCTTGTGAACTAAAAACTGGCTAATTCTATTGAATTGGATTCATTAAAAATTCTCTTCATTTAGAATGACATAAACATAAAGATTATATTTAATGCAACCGAAATAATCAGATACTATCTTAAACATTTTTGTTTGAAAGTTACTTAAATAATTGCCACAAAATCAAGGACGCATTTATATTGGATACATTTTATCAGATATATTAAGTTAAATGTACATGACTAGGACATGGGTAGGGATATCAGGGGAGGGGAGGGTATTTTCTTACCAGAATCCAACTTGTGATGTCACAAACTGAGAAAAGTTGAAACGAAGCATTTTTCCCTGTGTGGTAAGACTTAAGCAGACCACAAACAAAGGACTGGATGGATTTAATTCAAATTTTGTGGGTCAATAAACACTCAGGTTACCCAAATAAATATTCAAAAACACTGTAAAGTGGATTTTTCAAAAGATGTTCCGTTTAATATAACGTTCACTCATTCACTGCCAGATGAGGATGGCAGGAAGCTGCGACTCACAGTATCACGTGTGTTTTTTCTGACCTGGCCTTCACTCTTTAAATGAAGAAGTCACCGCCCACCTGCTCAGTCGTCATCTCGCCACGTACGATTCAGTGCAACACATCTTACTAGTCGGTGTGACGGAAAGCTGAACTGACCAATGAGGTCAACACTACCACGTACACAACCTACATTGCTGACTAGCGAGCTAGCTGCCGACACAGCGCCAGCTGAGAGGAAGCGACGGAGAGAGAGGGAGAGAGAGAGCAGAACAGATGAGATTCAGGAGTGATAATAAAGTAAGTCTACGAGTGACATCAATTTGTTGTTCACTGAAGCTGCTCTTCCGACTTTACTTTTACACTCGCATATGAGTTACGTTATCTTCCGGCAGCTTACACCATCAGCTCAGGGGCTTGTTTCTCATTAGCCTGATCTGTCATTGTGCTAAAGCTAAAACTATCAGCTTCCTCAGGATATTTTTAGCTAGCCAATGATATACAACACTGATAGGCATAAAATCCTTTTTTTTTTTATTGTAGCAAAAGAGGAAGATGTCCACATAAGGAACACTTCATACCCTGGGAACATTATATGTTTATTTTTTCACACACTGTTATATGTATTATTAGTGCTTCACCTCCTCATCTTTCTATCATTAATAATTGTCCTTTTGCACAGATGTGTTGGGCCCGCGTTCTTCTCACTGGCTCGGTTCTGCTGCTGGTCCAGCTGCTGTGTTTGGAGGCTGTGCCCATCAGCATGGACAAGACTAAAGTCAAAGAGCCAGAGGGAAAACAAGAAGAGCCACCAGCTAGTGTGGTAAGAAGAGACACATGTATACACACTTGTCCAGATTAAATTTACATTATACTCATACTTTACTCTGTTAGTTTGATTATTCTAGTTTTACAAAATTGTACACCTACAGTTTGATCTTTACAGCTTCATAATAAAACATGGGGATTTGTTTGTACGCGTGTAAATATGAGACAGACATTACATTTTGACTTATAAAGTAATTTATCAGTAATTATTAAGGAATTGATCAGCTCTGATAATACAGTATGTAGTGATGTAGCCGTTATCAACTAATCAATAGGCAGTGAACAAAAGACAGGTGGGTAACAGCATCCAGATTAATTTACATGAGAGCAGACCTGCTGTCTACAATTAAACAAACTAAATGAGATGCTTTATTTATGAGGGCAAGATTTGTAACTTATCACAGAGAGGTTTTTAAGTGACATTTGACCTGTTACATTTGACAGGATACTGGACTCCACTATGACCGCTACCTCAGAGAAGTGATTGATTTTCTCGAGAAAGATCAGCACTTCAGAGAAAAGCTCCACAATACAGACATGGAGGACATCAAGGTATCCCACTTTTCTTCTGTTTGGTCTTTTAGTAAACTAATAGTGAACCATTATGCTGACTGATTCTGTGGCTTTTGTTGAAAGGCTACAAAGAAAAACTGTCGATACAGAAACAGATGGTCTCCTTTTCTTATTGAGTGTTTTTTTACCCCTGAAGAACACGCAGTGAAAACTGAAGTCATCATAATTTATTACATGTACTGCTCCAACCATCATGTGCATTAACTGCTTTATTATTCATGTAAAATGCAGCAAGGCAAGCTGGCCAAAGAACTGGACTTTGTCAGCCACCATGTTCGAACGAAGCTGGATGAGTTGAAGAGGCAGGAGGTAAACAGACTCCGAACTCTGATTAAAGCCAAGCAAGATATCGAAGGAGGGAACGGTAAGTTTTCTTATTGACTTTATTTTTTAAATTTTAATTAAGATGCTACAACTTACCAAATGATAAAACGTGATTACATGATTTAAAAAAAAAAACCTGCTGTGTTATACATCTGTAAATGTTTTTTTTATTATTATTATTTCTTCAATTTCTCCCTGAATAGACATAGCTGTGGACCACCAGGCTCTGCTGAAACAGTTCGAATACTTGAACCACATGAACCCACATACTTTTGAAGTGGACGACCTGGATCGGCTCATCAAATCGGTAAATATCTTAGTTACTTTAAAGAAAGGCCATGTTTATACTGCTCTACTTAGTAACTGGGGAGCCAAAGAGGGCAGGAAAAAGGCCCCGTTACAGAGTGTTGTAGTGGAGAGACAACACACAATGCAATTTATTATACGCAAATAAGGGTTTTTTTGTGCATACATAATATAACAAGCTTAGTCATACTTATGTTCTTCAACTAATGTTCAAAGGCAGATCTCTATTCAGACCTGTTAATGATTGTGCGTTGGTATGAGTTAAGGATGACAAAGTATTCTTATCAAAGTTGTGTTTTTCTTGAAATCTTGCCCCGTTCTGTTTTGTAAATCAATCACGAAACAATTCGTAATTGAATGCAGTGCAACATCTCCTTCCAAACACTCATCAGAAGAAAAAGGTTTTGAAAAAAGAAACTTAAAGGTTACAGGATTGATCCAGAGCTGTTGTACTGTATTGCATCAGAAAGGACGGGTATACTGGGGAAAAAAAGGTATATTTGATCTCCCTCCTAAACCACCAATTGTTTCTGTCATTTCTATTCGAATCCAAAAACAAACTAGAAAAGACTTCAAAAGAGAAAGTGTCCAAACGTTGATTATGTCAGTCTTGTTACATTTTTGTCTGAACTTTTGTATCCAGAGGTTTTACTACTACTGACAGGATACTATTAAGTTACCTGGAAACTGCATATTTAGCTTTTTAAGAAGGACGTCTGTATGTTTTTATATATTTAATTATATGTGAACAGAGCACATGTACGCAAGAAGAAAGCTTGAGCTGGATAGACCAGATGTTGGAGCACCCTAAAAGCACATGATTCAAGCCATTTGCCCTGCAAAAGTGTGAACAATGATAAACTGACATTGCTTAATAACCATTGAGACAATGTTCCCTTTAAAAGTAGTTTTTAATACTCAAACAAAATGACAGCAGGAGCCTGCGTAGGGTTTACAGCTGTGCAAAATATCAGCCTTTGGTTGTTGTGCATCATGCATGCAGTATTACCAGACGGGCAGATGAATTAGCCTCCTTACTAACCGGTATGACAATGAACCATACTATCTCTGGCTTTGACTCATGGTGTATTTGCAGCCCTTGAAGGTATTTTGTCTCCTGCATTAAAGGCCACTAAAGATCTGGAGAACTACGACAAAGAGAGACACGATGAGTTCAAGAGGTATGAGATGATGAAAGAGCACGACAGACGGGAACACCTGAAAACACTCGATGAGGATGAAAGACAGAAAGAGGAGGAGCACTATGAGGAGTTGAAGAAGAAGCACGCTGACCATCCTAAAGTCAACCACCCGGTAAGCAGGTGTCGTCGTCATCATCACACACTTTCTTAATGTGTTTCAGCCAACGGGACTTTTTAGGTTCCACTTATTTTTGCCTTTTTTTTTTGTCCAGATTATTGTGCTAATAATTGTTGTTTTATACAAATGATGAGAACTTTGTGTCAAAATAAAGAGAGACACAGTTGTTCATCCAGCATGTATTAAAGAATGATTACGCCCCGATGCTTCAGGGAAGCCAGAATCAACTGAAGGAGGTATGGGAGGAAGCTGATGGCCTGGACCCTGAAGATTTTGACCCCAAGACCTTTTTCAACCTGCATGGTAAGACTTTTCCCACCTGGCAACTGTGGGTTAAAGAAGGCATAAAGCAAATCATTGTGTGTTCTTTCTGATGCAGATACCAACGGAGATGGCTTTTTTGATGAGCAGGAACTGGAGGCATTATTTACCAAAGAGGTACAGCCTTTCCATCTGGAAGTGGATAACTCTCTTAGTGATTGGTCTTTTCACTGACGGTTTATCTTTGGGATTTTAGCTGGAAAAAATATACGACCCCACCAATGAAGAGGATGATATGGTGGAGATGGAGGAAGAGAGGCTTCGAATGAGAGAGCATGTTATGAGTGAGGTACAGTGAGTTACTCCGAGGGCCCCGTGTTTTATGCACAAAAGTTGAGCCTCCATCTGTTGTACGTTGCCTTGGCAGTAAATTTGAAAACAGATTATCTGTCTTGCTCATACTTTAGGTGGATTCCAACAAAGACAGGCTGGTGTCTTTAGATGAGTTCCTCATCGCTACAAAGAGAAAAGAATTCCTGGAGCCAGATAGCTGGGAGGTAAGACGAATTATATTTATGGTGTTTGTTATGTAGGAACAAAGTTGAACTGATAACATTTTGTGAAATGCCATCAAATCCGTTTTGTGTTCGTCAGACTCTGGAGCAGAATCAGGCTTACACAGACGAGGAGATGAGGGAGTTTGAGGAACACCTTGCTCAGCAGGAGCAGGACCTCCACGTCAAGGCTGTTGACCTCCAGAAACAGAGAGATGAGCTGGAGAGACAACAGGAGCAGCTTAATGCACAGAAAGTTGAGCTGCAACAGGTAGGAAGTGAACACTGCTTTTTGAAATCTTTAAGATGGAAACAAAGTGTACAACAGTGAGGTTTAACAGTGAATGTGGCAAATTTTCTTCAGGATTTCTGAGTTTAATGGCAATTTTTATTTTATTAACTTCCAACATTGCAGGCAGTGGAGCATATGGAGCGACTGAAATCACAGAAAGTAGAACCCCCTCCAGAGGTTCATGGTAAGTATTGATTCTGACATGTTGTTTGTCTTTCCAAAGTTTTGATTTTACTGGTAGATCTCTGAGAATTTAAAACTGCTTCTTCTTTTTTTTTTTTTTTTTTTTTTTTTTACAGTTGAAGGCAATGCTGTCCCAGAAATACATGCATTTGATAGCCAGTTACATCATGAACAAGAGGCCCAACAAGCCCATCAACCTGAAAATCCAGCTGCCCACAATACACCTCAGGAACATCATGAACCTCAAAATGAAATCCTAGCCCAGCAAGGTCTTCCTCAGACACACCACGATCTGCCCCCGGGCTACCAGGAAGCAGCACAGGGCTTAAATAACGTGCCATAAAAGTGCTGTCCGAACTCCCACAACCAGACTTTTTCTGCAGGTCCACCTCAACAAGCAGAGGAGCAATCCAGTATTAGGTCTCTTAACAAGCATGCCTTGGGGGGTTTGGTGGACTCTTAAGATGGAGAGCAGCCTGAAAGGAATCCTTGTTGAATGATTCCAGTGTTTAATTAAAAAAAACAAACTGTAATCTTTGGATTACATAACAGAATAAAAAATGTAAAAAAAAAAAATCAACCAAGGACATACGTTTTAAACTGTGCAAACTTTACATGAGCAATGAGAAAAAGAATGTTTGGTAATGCTGTAATACAAAAAGTATATTTTTGTTGAGCTGTCTTTACCTGCTGTTTAAAGTACAGAACCTCTGACAATGACATGCAAGCTGCCTGTGTGAGGCCGTATGGTGAAGTGAGTAAAACGTTTAATTTTTATCAATGTTCTTTTGATTTTCTGACCTGACTTGAAAGATGCCCCAGAAGTCTCTGAAAAAAAGAAAAGCGTAACTTACATTTCAACTTTTGTGAAATTAATTTGACTTGACTTCATCAAGCAGAGTAAAAATATTTTGAAAGATTTGTTATCATACCAGTAAGTGTAAAAGATACAATAGCAATTATAACCAGTACAAACCCCCAGTATAAAGCATTTTGATGCCTTGATTAGAACCACTTTCTTTTAAGTATGAGTTTAGATTCAGACAACGTGGCTTTTAATCACATACAAGGGTCCCGTGAGACTTCTGCAAAATGGTATTTGTCATGTTCAACCAGGTATGAACATCTTTGACCAGAAACACCGCCATGAGTTCATGCTGCTTAAAGTTCTTATTCTCCAGAGAAGAACTCATTTCATAAAAACGTAATTTCTTTGATTCTGGTTGATTATAAAGGATATATATTGATTGTCAAATCCTGTCAGTTGTTTACTACAGACTCTCAGCTGTAGAAAATGCATGCTCTGCCTAGAAACACATTGGGAGCAGGACTACAGACATGGGCCATATTTTTCACATTTGTTCTTCATTGACTTCAATGTTTCATTAAATAAAGTTTATATAATTTTAGAAATAAAGAGGTAAGGAACATCAACATTTTGGCCCACTTCCTTACTACTGAAGTCCCTCCAATACTTGAAGATGAGTCTGTTGTCTAAATGTGGCCTCTAAATGATGGATTTTTCTTTGCTACATTTAAAAGTCAGATGTCTTTTGATTTCCATTGAGTTGTTCATGCACAAAATGCATGTGACATTTATTTATGAGTTGATCATTATTGATCATAATTTTGAATTTGTTCATTGAAACAGTTTTGATGTTTAGCAGCTATTTTTGTTCATCACAGTAAGGCTTTTATTCTGGAGTCTTGCATCAAGTGTTGAAACAACTGATGGATTTGTTCGATCAGTTTGGTTAATTTGAGGGCAAATCTCCAAATGTGGTTAAAGCTAAACCAGATAGTCCAGATAGGCTTGAATTCAGTTGACGTTTGTATTTAGCACCCGATGTGTTACTTAAGCTTTTTAAAAAAATATATATATAAATCGCATGGAAAATTTCCCTCCTCAATGACCTTTTTGTGTAACTGCTATGCTCTTCAGGTTGCTTTCTTCATTGAATGTTGTGGTTTCTTCAAGCTAGCAGACTGTTTGCTGAAGAAGGCTTCATTTGCATCCGGTGAAGTGACATGTCTGCCTTATCTTGGACTTACTTTTAAAAACGTTTTGTTTGTTTTCTGTGTGCCAAGTGATCCTATAAGACAATACTGCATCATAATTTGCACAAAATGTAGGGATGGCGTTCTGCGGTCGCTTGCTGCTGGATCAAATACATCCATTTGACAGACCTGTACACCTCAGACGCAGACAATAAAGCAGTTGAACCTTTCAGTTGGTGTAAAAGATTGATTCCTTGATCAATGACATAAGACTCACTTGAGAAATGTAAAGCACTAGCATCTTATGGGTTGACATATTTAGAATCAATTACTAGTAGTTGATGCGATCTCACTTTAAATTGTGTCTTCATATAGGTGGATGAATCAGTCATTACCGGGGTTCCTATTTAAAAAACAAAAAGGTATGTTGTCCAAGTCATTCTAATTATTTTGCAGTAGACTCAGTGGCTTAATTCACTTCATAACATTGTTGTATATACATTATGTAAAAGTAAAGAGGCAGAACCCGTCACCTAGAAACACGAACACACACTAATCTGACATTTTAACGATACAAAATGATGAATCTTAAAAACACACCAAAGCAGGAAACCATTCTGATTAAACAGAAGGTAATAGAACACAGCTTTATTGAAACAGTCTAAACCAATAACATCAGCGTACAAAGAGGTGATGGCCAAAGAGATGACAGGGGTATAAAAACAAGAACATTGAATGCTTTTATGTAGAGGAAAAAGTGGCTGACAGCACAGGGCAGACGGAAAATTATTCTCATGGAATCAGATCGACAGTGGCAGGGTATTTTTTGCATTTATTTTGTACAAAAAATAAATTAATGAAATCTTTCAAGTTTACAGGAATATCTATGTTGTTTTATATCACACAGACTTGCTGATAACCCTACATGTGGTGAAGTTCAGCATTTTGTGTTAAAACAATTAGAGGATCCAGACAGACTGAAGCAGGCTGACTCTGATAAGTAGGCCAGGATAAAAAAAAATAAAAACAAGATTACCAATGAGAAAAAACATAGTTAAAAAAGTGACCTGGGGAGAGCACATTCAAAAATCCTGAATGTTAAACGTGGCGCGACTTGATGGTCCTTCAGATCCTTTAGGATCGCATTGCTTGAGCATTTCCCCTGGACAAACCTCGAGGTCCTTGGGCAGCTCCACGCTTGTAGTTTTGCTGATATCCCTCCTGTAACAGCAACATAGCAGAAATGTATTATGGTTATTTAATGAACAGGAATTTACAATAACTTGCTATCTTTCAAACTGACACACACTATGAGTCTACATGATTAGATTTTAATTCGACCAGCGTAAAAGTACACTTACCCGTTGGTAGGTGTTATTGGAATAGTCCCGGGATGCGTTGAACTGGGTTTGACCATAACCACTGTTAGGAGCATTTGAGAACGGAGGGCGATAGGCTTCATACCCGCCTAAAACATAATACATTAGAATGATTAATAAATCAAATATAACTACAATCACAACAATCACGTCATTACAATGAATAAAAAGGCAACATAAGCATTTTCTCTGTAAAACCAGGGATGCAAACACAAGTACAGTGAAAAGAAGAGAGATATCCGAATAAAAAAAAAAAAAGCGGGACTCGACCAAAGAGCAACTCTCTTGCATGCATGAAAACATAGTTTCACGTTCTTACCTCTAAATCCATTGGAGGAGCCTCTGTATCCGTTCATCATGCCGCGGCTGTTCCTCTGTCCCCCCCTGGGCACTGCTCTGCTGTTGTAAAACGACTGTCCCGACTGTCCAAACCCTGCGCCTGGAGAGGATTCTTCATGGCCTCCTGCTAAGGGCAGGACCTGGTCTTGGGACTGAAAGCCACCGACAACTACACAGAAGCATACAAGAAAGACGCCTTAATGAGTCAGGTGCAGCAAGCGGGTGGACGGCCAGTGATGCAGTTTGACTTTAAAATAAACTCTGTGCAAGAAAGGTGGTAGTTTTCCCAACTCATAACACTATGACTGACTTCTATTTTTTACCTTTTGTTTGAGATCAAAGCAAACTACAGAGCCCCTTCAAACATATGCCATAAATTCTGGACTATTGAGCACACCTGGATATAAGCCGCACCGGCTAAAAATAAGTAAATAAATGTATTTATACATATATAGGCCGCACTTGTTTATAAGGCGCAGGCGTCCACGTTGTAACAGAGCTATTTACACAGAAAGACGTGACACAAAAACATTTTTTTAACTTTTAATTAAATACGTAGGCTACCAGTAACATCTGCAAATACGAAGCCTACTGGAAATCCTTCATCTAACAGTGTCTGTAACACGGCTGATGAAAAATATTACCGTAATACAGTAATACATTTCACAAGAAAAAGTCCATCCATTCACTGCCTCAGAATGACTTCATTACTCACTTCCTCGGTCTCTTTTTCGTTGTCGCTGTCAGCGTCAACTTTACTTTACTATATATGTCCAGTTATATTTTTTGGATTTCATGGGTTTTGGAAGTTGTTGCTTTAATTTATTTATCTAAAAAGGGACAATTACATTGATAAACATCATCCAGATACTACAGCATCCCCGTAAGCTTAACTTAGATATAACCTGCCAAGAAGAATAAAAAACGTGGCGCGGCATGGCTGCACGCGACTCAGACACAAGAGTGATATTCTCGTGTTCAAAACAAATTTCTCCTAAGAGAGACAATAAAAAGCAACAAACTACATTTGTATTATCATAGGAAGTTCAGACAACATCTTGTCCTGAACATGTGAACTGAACTGTCGCTTACTCTCACCTGACTGTAATGTCTCCTGTGGCATGTCCGGCTGTTCAACAGAACTCTCCGACTGGCTGCCAAAGCCGGGTCCATAGTTACCAGGGAACTGGCTGGGCTGCTTCAAAGGTTCTGCTTGTCCATCAGTGGCTGGAGGTACAGGTGCATTTATGTTAAACACCTAAAGAGGGAAGAAAAAAAAAAAGGTTTCTGTATTTCAGCCTGTAAAAAAAACAATATCACAGCCATGGTTTCTGTGAAAGTATCTAGACAGAAAGACGTTACGGTACGTTTGAAAAATAAGGGGTCATGTCGAGCTGTTGCATACTTGGATTGTGCAACAAGTTCAATTTTCCACTGGATCAATGAAGTATCTATCTATGTAATAATAAACCATAAATAAGTATGAAACCTGACTGTTTTCAACTGTCATAGCATTTCATTGGACTCTGATGGAAAGCATACCGCTTGCACTGACTGGAAGGGTGCTGCGTTGACATTGATGCCCCCAGTATGAGAGGGTTTGGAGACAGGTGGGAAGGCAGAGGACAGGGGACATGGGGCTGGGGACTGTTCAGATGATAGAGACATCAAGGCCTGAGGAGGTAGGAAGGTAGGAGGGAATTCAGACAGCAAGGAAACATGGGTTTGGGAGAGGTGAGTGGAAAGAAGGTAAGGTAGCTTTTCATCACACTCAAATGCTTCAAATATCTAATGCACAGCGGACAACATGAAGACTTTTTAGAGAGTATCCCAATTATTCACCATATACTAATATGGCATATCAACATTTGGCCCACATAAATGAAGGAACAGCCTGTACTACTCTTGCTTTTCATCCACTGCAACCCTTGTTGAGACATATCCAAACTACCAAGTCTAAACAACCACTTCCTGGAGAACTTCAGCTGCTCTTACTTGGGAGGAGTTCTGTGGTCCAGACACTGTACTGGTTTGAGGAAGTCTGGACTCCGAGAGGGCTATTAGGAAGAAAATAAGGACATGAACTCCTTAAAAACAAATAATTTCCAACTTTATAAAAACATTTCCTCATTCCTATTATTCCGATCAGAATCTGTTATGTCATCTGTTAAGAGTCACTGGCACTCACTTGGAGGACAGCCCATCTGCTGCAGGTCAACAATCTGCCCAGGCTTCATCGGCTGGGCAGACACAATGGCGGGGTCCAGAGCCTGGCCGTCAAACTCCAACACAGAGTCCTAGGAGAACCAAAAAAGAATAAATGAAGAGCTAAAAACCAAGCGAGGTGCTTAACTTCAAACTCCTCAGAGGCAATCTGTGCTAATTTAAAAGAACATGTGCAAGGACATCTAATCTAATAATAAAGATGTATTCAAATACATTTTATTCATAATATACATAACCTGCTGTTTATCTTTATAAATAAAAGTTGCAAACTTTATGGCGAGGACTCGACTTAAAGGCAGGGTTAGTAAAAACTAGCATGATTTTCAAAGTTGCATCCTCTCCGTTCTCCGTCCGCCCCGCCCCCGCCACCTGCATATACGTATATACCTGCATGAAGTTGTACGTCCCTTGCATCTGGGCCATGAGGTCCTGCACTACCTGCTTCCTAACCACGGGGTCACAGACTGGAGCTGGAGCGGCATGGTTCACAGTAACAGTTGGTTCTGCAGTCACAGGTGAAGGTGCCTGGTGCTGGAGGGAGTTTACCATCTATTCAAAACAGGGATAAATTTTTTTTTTTTGCATATTTTAGTTTGCACAAACTTGATGCATCTTGGCATGAAATACATGTTTGTAGCATACTTGAGCCTCTGCTGTCCACTCCTCGACTTGGTCTTGGTTTGTACTGCTGTACGCAGTTTCTGGAATGAACTGTCTGTTTATGAACTACAAGACAAGACAACATATTAAAAATGAAATACACTTTCACTGAAGCCATGTCATTGATTCCAAATGTAGAATATTCGAAGATCTCACCTCTGTAGTTTCCACTTCAACTGGCTCCGTGAATTTTTCAGAGGCCGTTCCTTCTACAAAAAAAAAAAAAAAAGACATTTAAGGATTTTGTCTGGATCAGAGAAGTGTTTTCACAAACACACCAGCCAATGAGTTGTTAGTTACCAGGTTCTGATGGCTGCATCTCAGACTTAGACTCAGCGATCACAGTCGACTCCTCATGTTCCTCTTCCTTCTCACACGTCCCATTCTGATGAGTTTGTGCTCTGTCAAAGTAAGCACTCAGCAGCACTTTGTCCAGAGTGGCCTTCAGTGACTTGTCTGGAACAAAAATACAGTAGGCCAACGTGTCATATGGAGAAAACATGGCTTCATAATATGCTGCGTTTGTGTGGTGGGGGATCGACAACTGTGAAAATACATACATGTGGTCCCTGCAACAGCCTTGTCTCTACCCTCAAGCAGTTCCCACAAGTGCAGTGATGCGTCTTCGTACTGGTCAGTCAACCTGCAAGTTCAACAACAGGTTCAATGTAAAACTTGGTAGTTTGGTTTGTCAGTGACCAATACTCTACTTAATATTGTAGCGACTCAAAAACATGAAAACATATTTGTGGCACTGAAAATGCAAGACACTCTGACACGAACCTAACATCATAGTTCCTGTCAGGTCCCACCAGTTTGTAAAACTCATCAAGTGAAGTGAGGTCAGCGTCAGTGAGCAGAGGGGACCCAGTGGCATCCGGCCGTTTGAGGTCCTGTCTGACACTATCATCTCCCAACTGGTCCAGTAAGAACTGAAGCTCCAAAACTGTCTTCAGTCGTCGTTGTTCCATCTCCTCCCGCTGTAGCTGCTCCCGTCTTGCATTCTTCTTCACTGCCTTTTGAACCTGAATAGACAAACACAGTCAGACAAGTTTTAATGCAAACATACAATAACTCTATTGAGGTTGCATAGCCCCACCATGCGCATCACTGCTCTTGTGAAATCAACAATTTCAATGTGTGTGGTAAAAAAAAAATAATTAAAAAAAGCTGATCAATGCAAATCATGATCTACTATACTACGAACTCTATAGGTCAGAGTTTTTAATACGGTCTGTATTTATTCATTCTTGTCATGTAATGTAAGGTAATGGAACGTGGTATCAAGTTATGAAGTGTTCATGTGTGGACAGGATCTTGACAGAGACTCTTCTTCTAAAAAGACTGAACACAGAGGGGTAAATCTAAAGTGTCCCGAGATTATACTTCATAAACTCCATAGAGAGACATGTCGTTCTGATTCAACCTTTCAAAATAAAATATGACAACAAACATTGATTAATCCACACTGACCTCTTGGCCCAATGCGAGGAAGCTCTTCTGCAATTCTCGAGCAAACTCAAGGTTGTACGTGATCTCTTGGTACTTTGCCAAAGCCTCCTTCAGGTAGGACATAAAATAACTTCAGATTATTTTCATGGGAAAAGTATGCAGTTACAAGTAAAGATGCACTGTTTTCTCACATTTCTGATAACATGGACTAACATTATCTGATGCAAACTGTGTTATTTAATACCCATTGCACCGTTAACACTGACAGAAATGTGATACATGTATATAAAAGAAAAAGCTTTATTGCATCGATATTTCAGGCAGCAAACTAAACAAGTGAAACTGACAATGCCTTATCTTACCAACTGATCTTGATTCAGACTTTCACCGTTGTTCTTCTTCGCCTGGTAGTCATCCAGTTTAGACTGAAAGTCAGAAAACGTCAATTTAGTTTAGACCCAATTCAAAATAAATGACATGATGGAAAAAGAAAATCACATCCTTCTATAATGATAAAAAAGATTAGATTTAATTAAATATCATTGTGATTTAATATGCTGTAAACGATGCACTGATTGTGATAGCACTATTAACATCAGTTCATGCCACATTAATTACAGATGAGCAAAGTTCTGTCAAAAGGGCTGTTAAACCGATGCATCAGTACCTCTCTAATATGCAAAGGTTGAGCTTGTCACTTCCATGTGACACATTATGGTCATCAGAAGCCTAAACCAATGCTGTCTTTAAAATAAATCATTGACATAAAGTACCAAGTTTTCCTGAGGTTTCAAATACTTTTCTTATTATTCTACACTACTGATAAAGTCTCACAGTATACAAGAATTACCTTCTTCTTTTCCATGTTGCGAACCTTCTTGTCAATCACACCGAGAACCTGCTTCATGGTCTCACATTGACTTCCATTTCCCAGGTCTGGAGTGGCAGACTGGACAGCACTGTTTCCAACCGTTGCTGAAGGCATCTATGGGGAGATAATGATATTTAAAGGCTGTCAAATGAGGGTCCTCAGCAGCAGTGTATAGATTGCCAACATTACTTTTTTTAGAAGGACTAGAGTTCAAATGTAGAAAAATAAACTTCTACAACAATACATCATCCACTGAAAAAAGCTTACCTTCTTCTTCCAGGTACATTAAGAATGTCAACATACAGGGTTATGACTTATTTGTTAGAAATAAAAATACTGGTACTGTGTATGTGTTGTTCACATGCGAGGTGGAAACTCATGAAACATTAAATATAATAAAGTTTATTTTATACCTCAAAAAAAAAGTAGCCCTCTATTTGAATATGACTTCTCGTCAACATGCATTTACTGTCCCCTCGACTATAGAGGCAAAACATTTATATAATGTAACCAAATGATAATAATGGAGGCTGACCCAAACCCACTACACGGACCGGGCCGGGGTACGTGGTACCGTCGTGAGCCTGCAAACCATCCCTTCTTTGTTTTGAGCCGACTAAGGTGGTTCTTGGTACCATCAAAATGACTTCATTTAAAATGAAAACATTCCTTGTCACAGAGAAATTCCTGGACACTTGACTTCATGACTAAATTATGGTTTTAATAGGAAGTTAACCTCAAGTTAAAATGTCGGCCTTGTGGTCAAAGTTAAAAACCTAAGCTGACTTGGATGCACCAGCTAAGCTTATTGACAGACGCTAGGAAAGACTAACGGGGAGGTCGTAGTATCATCATCCAGCACACTTAATTCGTCTCTTTTTGACTTGGTTAGCGAGCTGGCCTTGAACTGTTACAAGGTTAATATTAGCTCGCTTCTTTAAATATATTAGATAAAGCGGCGAACACCGGTCCTAATCTCCTTGTCCTATTGTTAGCCGGAGAGCTAACATATTCGCTAATGTTATTAGGCTAGTGTAAGCGGATATCTGCTACAAATAAAGCTTAAATGAAAGGTTGCTATGGTTTAATGTAAAATAATCGCCATTGTTAACCATTTATAACGACGGGAAAAAAACAAAGACCATCTCGGGACACATGACCAAAGACAATTATTTGGTTATATGGTTCGACACGAATCTCATACCTTTATACTCTTTGTCTTCAAAGAGATTTCCTTGTTCGTATTTAATGTTAGCTGTGTAAGAGCCGTGTGTATCTTTGTACTTTCAGTAGTATTTTCCTGGAGATGCTCAGACTCTCACAAGCCAACGACTCACTCGCTGCTGCTGCTGCTGAGCTAACGGTAGCGGCTACAAGGACCCCTGTGAGGACCTCCGGGTGCCTGACAGCAATAATAAATATACTCAACAAAAATATAAACGCAACACTTTTGTTTTTGCTCCCATTTGTCATGAGATGGACTCAAAGATCTAAAATTCATTCCAGATACACAATATTACCATTTCTCTCAAACATTGTTCACAAATCTGTCTAAATGTGTGATAGTGAGCACTTTTGCTTTGCTGAGATAATCCATCCCACCTCACAGGTGTGCCACATCAAGATGCTCATCAGACACCATGATTAGTGCATAGGTGTACCTTATACTGCCCACAATAAAAGGCCACTCTGAAATGTGCAGTTTTGTCTCACAGCAAAATGCCACAGATGGCGCAAGCATTGAGGGAGCGTGCAATTGGCATGCTGACAGCAGGAATGTCAACCAGATCTGTTGCTCGGGCATTGAATGTTCATTTCTCCACCATAAGCCGTCTCCAAAGGCGTTTCAGAGAATATGGCAGTACATCCAACCGGCCTCACAACCGCAGACCACGTGTAACCACACCAGCCCAGGACCTCCACATCCAGCAGGTTCACCTCCAAGATCGTCTGAGACCAGCTACTCAGACAGCTGCTGAAACAATTGGTTTGCATAACCAAAGAATTTCTGCACAAACTGTCAGAAACCGTCTCAGCGAAGCTCAACTGCATGCTCGTCGTCCTCATCGGGGTCTTAACCTGACTCCAGATCGTCGCCGTAACAGACTTGAGTGGGCAAATGCTCACATTCGATGGCGTCTGGCACGTTGGAGAGGTGTTCTCTTCACGGATGAATCTCGGTTTACATTGTTCAGGGCAGATGGCAGACAGCGTGTGTGGCGTCGTGTGGGTGAGTGCTTTGCTGATGTCAATGTTGTGGATCGAGTGGCCCATGGTGGTGGTGGGGTTATGGTATGGGCAGGCATCTGTTATGGACGAAGAACACAGGTGCATTTTATTGATGGCATTTTGAATGCACAGAGATACCGTGATGAGATCCTGAGGCCCATTGTTGTGCCATACATCCATGAACATCACCTCATGTTTCAGCAAGATAATGCACGGCCCCATGTTGCAAGGATCTGTACACAATTCTTGGAAGCTGAAAATGTCCCAGTTCTTGCATGGCCAGCATACTCACCGGACATGTCACCCATTGAGCATGTTTGGGATGTGCTTGACCGGCGTATACGACAGCGCGTACCAGTTCCCACTAATATCCAGCAACTTCGCACAGCCATTGAAGAGGAGTGGACCAACATTCCACAGGCCACAATTGACAATCTGATAAACTCTATGCGAAGAAGATGTGTTGCACTGCATGAGGCAAATTGTGGTCACACCAGATACTGACTGGTTCTGAGTCCCCAGACCCTCAATAAAGCAAAAACTGCACATTTCAGGGTGGCCTTTTATTGTGGACAGTCTAAGGTACACCTATGCACTAATCATGGTGTCTGATGAGCATCTTGATGTGGCACACCTGTGAGGTGGGATGGATTATCTCAGCAAAGCAAAAGTGCTCACTATCACACATTTAGACAGATTTGTGAACAATGTTTGAGAGAAATGGTAATATTGTGTATCTGGAATGAATTTTAGATCTTTGAGTCCATCTCATGACAAATGGGAGCAAAAACAAAAGTGTTGTTTATATTTTTGTTGAGTGTAGTATTAAGATTACAAATGTGTCAACTGTCATACTCACATATTCTTAATGTTAGTGTTAGCCTACTCATACTTAAGCAAGTATGATTTGTTGTATTCATGTCGAATAAAGCTGCAGTGATTTGTCAATTTAGTAAAAACTATTTAGTTAAATCATTAAAACAATCCATGCTATTCAGATTATTATTATTATTTTAAAAAAGGAAGCATGATACAGGCATAGATGATTAGTCTTCATAACATGTTATGATAGGCTTGTTTACATTTATTTATTTCAAGTAAAAATCTTTCGATGTGAAATATTCGTTTTCCAACCAATAAAAACTCAGTTTTGTTGTTTATAAAGGCCATGTGCTAGAGTCCTCTTCTTGACTCGAAAATGTATGTTTAGGTTAATTTTTATTAGAAGATCATCTGAGAAATATGTTAATATTATTATCCGTTCCCCCTCACACACACGTAGCTACTTAGGCCGAATAGATAAATGAATAATCAGAGAGTTCACTCGAGCACTATTCTGAGCTTAGTTTAAATCTCAGGATGAGATGAATGATAAAGATGCAAAACTTTGATTAACAGACAGAGAAAAAAAACACAGTATTTACAGAGAACGACCACAAGATGGCACACGTGTCTCATTATGAGAGGAGCAAACAATTTTCAGGTCAAATCCTATTGCTTCTTTCTCAGATGATTTTCTGATGTGTGTTCACTGTAGTGTTTACATTTTAAATGTTTCCCTGTTTTTTATTTTGTTTTTTAGTTTACAGTGGGTACAAGTAGCCGAATAAAGCAACAACAATATGTTATTGTGCACAGAAGTATATGGAAAAAGTTTATGCAACGATTTAATTGTGGAAGTGAAACACTCTAGACCAGAGCAGGACTAATGAATGTAATTCTGATTTCTTTTTTTCTGTTTATTGCGTTTTGTAGCATGGACCGAGTGTTTAAAAAAGTCAAACCAAACAACTCTTATCAGAGTTTTTATGAATCTAAAAAGCACTTAAAAGCCAACTGGAACATCATCAGTGTAGAAGATAATAAATGAAAAGTAAAATCACAAGTTTCAATCTGCCACTACATCATGTGGTAAATTAACTTATTATACTGGAGCATGATCAGAACTTGACAGTGTTTGACTTTTACACTGAACATAATTTTTACACCTCCTTTACGTGCCCTGTGTCTGGCTCCCTGTCTCCTGACGGGTATAAGGAGTGAGGTGTGTGTATGGAGGTGGGGTGTGGGGGGGGGGGGGTCTTCAGCTTCTCTGTCTGATGTGGCCCACTGACTAATGCCCGTACATCCTTTGGTGCTCCTCTCCTGCAGCCCATCTGACTGGATTAAATATGTGCAGAGGATTTATTGGCTGAAAAACCACAAGAGCTCCACAAAAACTTTGGCCCCAGACCACTTTCGGTGTAACGCAGGCAAGCTCAGGAATTCATCTGCAACCCGTCTGAATTCCTGTTTTTCTGTTTTCACTCTTTTATTCAAACTTTGTGTCTTTCATGTTTTATGTATGACCTTTTCCCATACCATTATACATACCATTATAAATTGGCTATTATCACCAAAGTTTTCGTTTTATTTCAGATAAGTTAGTGCAGGAGGGATATAGGACTCTTTGGCTTTTACAGACTTATTTTGGGGGCTGCTTGAGGGACTTTTTCTCCCACAGCCTCTCCTCAGTTATTGACCAACATTAATAATTCAAGGCCCACATGTGTAACAGACAGATAACACGCATTTCCACTTAACTACTACCATTATCATTATTACAGCTGGAGAACTTGATTCTCCAACTTGCAATTTGTGATTTATGCAATTGAGGTTTTATTTGGAGTCCGCTTCAATGAGGAATTTGTTTACAGTAAAGTCCTTTGGGACAAGTGATGATAGGTTTCCCTGCTTTTTGGCATTTTATATCCAAATGCCCCATTCTTTCACTGCTGTGCATTTACATGCCTATAGGAGCAGTGGCTTTGGTTTCCTTCATAAAATTCATGACCACATGTTTTGAACTAACCTAATGTTTTGTGTGTGTATTTTAAACTTTTAAAAATGTATCAAAGAGGCTGCAGAGGAGAGGCGGAGTATCCTGCAGGTAATGATCACAAACATCCATCGAGATACATGCCCATCCATTTGCTGAGTTACTTTTGGCCTGATGCTGACCTCATAGAGGTACTCTTTGTTAGCATTGTTTGAGTCCTTGACAATACCTCTCAGTTAATAACTCTAACCATAAAATAAACTATGCCTTTTTGCTGCATCTCATACTTAGCCTCCTTTTTGCCTCTTTGAGGTCAAAAGTGTGATCTTCCAGAACTTTATAAACTTCAGGGGCCACATGGCTGTCTGTCATCCAAAGGTCACTCAGAAATGAAAAAAACAAAGCAATGTATTCATCTGTGGAAGATAAATGATAGTTACATTTTGGTCCATGTCAGTAAAAGTAACAATGATTCATTAAATTAAGTTTTAAACATTACTGTAATTATATGGCCTAATGTCCACAGCTGATCCATCCCTGACACGTTAATAGGAAAAATATTAACCAAATATGATCAAGAAAAAAATAAAAAGCTATAATATATACAAGCTTATTGTTCAATTACTTATTTAAGGCTATGAATTCATAGATTTTTTTAAACCATGAACCAAAAAAAAGGCTGGAAATGAATTGTCAAAAGCTGGTTAAATTATCAACAAAAAAAAAAGTTTATAATGTTTCCAGGTTTCAAGTTTGTCTTCCAAATTGCTCTTATTCCTTTACACTTTTTATGCATGTTTAGGTTTTCTTTTATCTTAAGATTGGAAACCTAATAAAACCACACAGAAGTCACTGAGTCCAGGCAACTGAGTCAAGACATGGTGGTTTAAAAAACGTGCCAGCATGCTTTAAAGGAGAAGATGCCATCACATGAAGAACGGATTGTAAATGTTTGCCCAATAAATTTATCCTAGGTGTGTGTGTGTGTGTGTTTTAAAGATTTTTTTGTGCCTTTACTGGAGAGATAGGACAGTGGACAGAGATGGAGATCAGGGAAAGAGTGGAGATTAACATGCAGGAAAGGAGCCACCGGTTGGAATCGAGCCCGGCCTGCCCGTGTCCTGGGCTATAGCCTCCATATAAGGGACACACACACTACCCACTTCGTCACCCGCGCCCCATCCTAGGTGTGTTTTTGATTTTCATAAAGTGTAAAATATGGATGAATATAAATTTCACACAATATTAATTTAAATGATAGGGTGAGTGAAAGATCTTAAATTGGAGGGAAGACACTGGTTATAAGTAGAAATAACTGATTAAACTTTGAGGCAAATGGAAAAAAAATGCCTGATTATCTTTGAATTCACAAATGTACATAATCTCTAACAATGTATTAAAAAACCTCATATTTATTCTTTTACATTTAAAACACTTAAGAAAGGGAAACAGCTTTATAAACACTTTCCCAAAAAGATGTGTCTTTGTCAAGTGTCCGTCAGATTGTATTTATTGAAAACACTGCTCTCATAAAAGGGAGAGCGTGTACAAAGATAATTACTTCGTCCTGTTTCATATCTTGCATGTTTGTTACAATCCTGTGGTTTAACATTTCTGTTAATCAAGCTAAAAAAAATACAGCATAGCTTTGTCTGAACCTTTTATAAAAGGGAAATGATTTCTTGATTACAACATCACAACACGTTTAGTCATCATTAAATTCATTTTTTTTTATTGTTAGATGGTCAGCTTTTCCCAAGATAAAGGAAAGCAACAAGAAGTAGTAGTAAAGGTAAACTCTGACCTTTGACTTCCTATTCTGCATTGCGTGACTTGTGTTGGCTCATGAAGCCCAAACCTCAGCATTGGGTCAGACTAAACCTGGTCTGCTCCGTGACAGGAATCCAACACACAAACTGATCTTATCTGACAGCGTGAAACCAGATCAGACCTGGCAACTCCCTCCTACAGAGTCCAGCCCAGAGGGCATCATGGGAACTTTTATGAAGCCAGCTCAGGGAGGAGACACCAACAGAGGTTCATGGACTTTGGATCACCTGTGAAACTAGATGTGGTTTGAAATCTGTCAGTCAAGGAATCCTGTTCAGTTATATGTCTATTAGAAAATGTCAAGACTTTCAACACTACAACAATTTCAGCTAGAAAAACACATTAGGACATCATAGCTTTTTTCCCTAACCCTGTTTGATTTGATTTGAACTAAGCTGATAAATATTAAAGTCCATTTCAATAAGTTCAATTTAAGATCCCATTAATGGATTATATACGTAAGCATTACGATCACATAGTTCAGTCAAAGTAGTCAAGTCAAAATGAACAGATTTTAGTAGATCTTCAATAGGGATGTCGGGAGATGAGTAGTCAAGGCAGCTTTGAAAAATTCTGTGGTTTCGGTTAAATTTGATCCATTTTTGTGTAAAGAAGATGAAATCTGTCATGTTTACTCTGCATTTAGATTCAGATTAATTTGGATGAAAATCTAAACCCAAACGTGGTGCCAAACAACCTTCACTGTGGGTTTGTGTGTATTTTAAAGTAATAGAAGACTTTTTGACTTCCCCTGTTACCTCGAGTGAAATCTTACCCCACTGAAAAACCAAAACAAAAGTGATGAAGAGATAATAATACAGCATGCCACATCCAAGCAAGTCAAACTGGAAACATACTTGAACGTAATCTAACTGTGAAGATGGTATCAACCACCAACTGCAGCGGCCACAAACATTTCTGCAATATTAGTTAAAGAGACATTCAGGGAAGATGTATTATTTTTTGGTGGAAAAATACAATAACTTTTAGGTCAGAAAGTTGTGATCAAATGAGCTGAAAAAATAATCTGATCGCTAATCTGTTCATATTCATAAGGTCAGGTGGAAACAGTCTATGGGTGGAAAGGTAAGATCTGTAAAACCCCACAGGACAAGCCTGGAAACATAAATTAGAAAACATGTTCATCATATGCCAAGTCCAAGCTTAAACAAACAACTGCTGACCTGGACAATGACAAATGTTTTAGTTTTTTTAAACACATTTCAACAGAGTGCCCATATATGCAGAATTGTTTCCTCTGAGCATTCAAACAACATCAGGACACACATGAGGACGACGTCTGGTTAACATCCCCCACAAAAGTGTCTGTCATGACTCCTGTGTATCCCAGAATTCCCTGTGCTTCGCGGTGAGACGTTTGCACAGAAAGGGAGAGTATCTGGACCTTGTCAGTCTCTCCCTGAAGAGCTCAATTATACAGACTGGCTTAATTAGATCAGGTCTGATTGCTATTTAAAATGACAGGAATAACATTGAGGATGTGTGTTGGTCATACACAACCATCCCTTGCTGTCGTAGTGATGTTAGAGTGCTGTGTACAATGCTGTCCAGCTCCATGTCTGTCACGTCTGGAGCTGGAGCTGGAGAGGGAGTGGTGTGTTGTCACAGTGAAGGGCTGACTTGGAAGGCGCTCTGTGGATGATCTGGGGTCAGAGGCTGGATTGAGCCTGAAGAGCTTTGAAGGAGAAAGGAGTTTTTTGACATTATGCACTACGCATCTGTCACAGTGTGTGGATGTACTTAGAGAAACCTGCACCTTTATCGTCCACCCCAGACACACGCAAGCACACATGCTTGCTTAAATAGATAAGTGACATCAGTTTCAGAATAACAATGCCATACCAGAGATATAGTTGGTTAGACCTCCAGAGTTCCACGACAGGTCTCAATTTGTGTTAAATATGTGCATGTTACGGGATGTTGTGCTTTTAGCGTATTGGTAATAAATATGTAATTCATATGTTTGCTGTATGTGTATACTTGTGCTTTGAAAACTTTCATAGACTGCCTTAAATGCCTTGATTGAAATGATCAGTGAATTTCTAAAAACTTTCAAGCAACAAATCTCATATTTTTAATTAGTGAACACTATCTGAATGTGAAAGTGTTCACAGCTAGAACAAAATGTAGTTTAACTGCTTATTTTTGATTTACTGTTGTATTTTATTGTCTCATTCCAACAGCTTAAAAAGACTACTGTGATTTTTAGTGTCAGCACACAAGTCAGATATTATACACTATTAATATAGAAATAAACATGCATCTCTTTATTAATGTTTTGTCTATTTTATATGAAAAATAAATGGAAAAAGAGAGATATTTTTATGTTAAAGGTTTCTGTTCAAAGAATAAATCAACACAATGTTTGCGATACAGAATGTATGCAGATGTCCTGGGAGAGATTGTAAAGAGAGATACAAGCAGGAAAGAGAGAGAGAGAGAGAGAGAGAGAGAGAGAGAGAGATGGAGACAGTGTGTGACTGACATCTGAGGCCAACAGTTCATTATGTAGTTACAGCTGCAGATCAAGTGGTATTGATGGTGGTGTGACTATGAATTCATTGTGCAGCAGCCTTGTGTTTCATCAGGTAGAGAAAAAACATGCCACAGAAAATTGAGCTTGGCTGTTTTCCCAACGTCAACCATTTAATTACATTGGTTAAAAAAAAAAAAAAAACATTGGTCAAAAATCCAAAGTGCAGATTTAAAACTGATAAAAGAGCAGAACTTGTAAGGGAAGGCCCCATCCTTAACATCACCTCTGACGCAAATACTCTCATGATTATGTACCAACATGTGTGCACGCTATCTGTCTTGAATTTGTGAAGAGTTAAACTGGAGTTAAAACTTGAAGTCTTAAAGTTGAAGTAAGCCAGTCATTTCCAAGCTTATTTTAAACGAGTGTATGAATGAAACTCTGTCTGGTAAGTGACGTACTTTGGTTTTGACTAACTTAGTTGCAACATAGACGTTAAACCACTTTGGCGAGAGGAAGCGAAAATGGGTAGAGGAAAATGAGTGCTGTACCATGTCCATGTCTGAATGCTGAAATAGATGTACGAACAACCTCTTTGTGAGGCGAAGGCTTTTTTTTAATCAAAGTAGCTCATGGAGACTTTAACTAGAATTACCTTCAATGCATTTTCCTCCAGTCCCATTTTTCTAAAAATTAGCCAGGGCTGCTCTTTCTCTCTGGTTCACCAATCTGTCAACAAGGTCACCAACAACACTGTTAAGAGTGTGTAATGCTGCAGTAGCCTCCACATATACTGCTGACAGTGTGTATCCCTGTCAAATATAACATCTGTTTGGCTTGCCTTTCTCTGACTTATGTCAGACTGCAGCGAACCCCTCCTGCTGTATCTGCATGCTAAAGAGAAGACTGCAGTGATACCGCCATGCTCATGCTGAGGCCTCTGATGTCTCATAATGCAACTGTGTCATCAGACTGTAACATCATTTTTAAACAGCAGCAATTTTCCTATGACATCAAGCTCATTGTCACCCAAATGCTTTTATAATGTTGAACTAATGTTGAACTTCTAGGTCATTGCATCTAATAAGTGGCTTAAAAGACTCACATTTTCTTTGCACTTGCTGATCAATCCAGAAATGGTGAAATGATCATGATTCGCTAGATACCCTAATTTTATATGACTTATGTGCGACACAGCAGTATGACATTATTGGAGAATTGTAGTTTTTCATCCTGCATCGCTTCAGAAGAAAAATGGCTGCCATCCAAGTATGGTCATTTTTAATTCAGTAATACAATTTATTCAAAAGTATTTTAGTCGCCTTCACTTAAAATGTCATACTTCTTTCTTTTTATGTTCTTTCGGCTCGATTATTTTCAAACTATAGCCAAGCTTGATTGTGTGTCTATGATGTCATTAAACATATTGTTGGTACGTGGGGTGCACGTCTATGTTCCTCAGGGTAGGAACAAAGCCGTAGTTCTTGTTTTGAAAACACTGTTACTGCCACAGGAGGAACACAGAGGGCTTTGGAGAATGCAGACTCGCCTGTCAGTAAAATAACGGCAAGTGGTGCAGATCACCAGCAGGGCTTGTTTCCCCCTGTCTGAGAAGAGAGGAGACCATGAACAGCGTAAATACAGCACTTCCTTCTCCTCATGTTTTTCATTCTCAGTCCCCCCCTTCACTCTTTGCATCTCTATCAAGATCTTGCACAGACAAAAACACACTCATACTATACATAGTATAAATAGGTAAGAATGTGTGTCCACTCATGGACACTGTTTCAAATGATGACATGGTACAGTCACACGTTGACAGACAGACAGGCAAAAATCAACTTGACATATTTGATTTTTTAGTTTGTGGATGCATCTTATGACAAAAAAGGCAGAGACCCTATCCACATTTACACTCTGCATTAGTCTACAGTGTACTTGAGGACAAAAGCATGCAGGACAAAGTAATTACTGTGACCCAATATAATCAAGAGTTCAGTGTTCTCAAGCAGTTCTTTTTTCCAAAGGACCATCTTAAGCGCTCGTGTTTGCTGCTTGTTCTACAAAACAAACAAAGACAAACCGAGCTGGAACTGTGGTTAGAGAAATCAACAAATCCTCAAAAGGACATGAACACATAGGCCTCTGGGCCAGATCAGGTTCTTTGGAAAGGGTGAGTCAATGAGGTTAAAGGACAGAGGGTGAATGTGTGGGGTGGAGGGGGGGACTAGAGGTGTGAACTCTGAGCTGACTGAGCAGCCACTCTTAGTTTAGTTTACCAAATCCGTCATGGGAACATCACTTCTATTTTCTTTTCATTACGAGACCAATCTTTTCAGAATCCTTCCAAACAACAGAGGAATAACCGCTTATTTGCTCAGTGTGGCTCAGTCTGCAGGATCCTCTTTGTTGTTTAACTCAGTGTTCAGTGAAGGTGGAAACAATCTCTACACTTACTGTAAAATTTCTTCTGGTGGACACATAATACTGCAAACAAACAAATAAACAAATAGCATCTATGATAAGAAAAAGTCTAAAATAATAATATGTGACAAAATGTCTGTGGTTTCAAATAGAAACCACAGACATTTTGTCAGTCGTCATTAAGACTTCATGACTTTTTTCCATTTAGCTTAAACTCTCAAAGCACAAACTAAGAGACCCTGTCAACACACCCATGCGGGGCCCATCTGGGTCAGATATGGGCTGGTGAAAGGGCCCCATCTGGTCGGCCCAGCTGGGTCCTGGTTCATTTTGTCCAGGGGTTCCATGGTGGCCCGATATGGGCAAGCCCAGGTGGGCTCAAGGTGGGCATTACATGGGCCCCAGCTTAGACCCACATGGGCAACCCAGGTTTCTCCCATCTGGGGCCCAAACTACCCAGCAAACACGTGCAGTTGGGGCCCATATGGGCCTCACTTGGGCTGGTGGGCATGGGCTTAGAGTGGGCTTCATTGTTGGGCCCCACATGGGCCATAGGTGGGCAGTAGACCCTGTCAACACACCGATGCGGGGCCCATGTGGGTCAGATATTGACTAGTGAATGGGCCCCATCTGGGCTGCCCAGCTGGGTCCAGGTTAATTTTGTCCAGGGGTTCCATGGTGATCCCATGTGGGCAATCCCATCAGGGACCCATAATAAGCCCACATGGGGCACAGCTAGTTTGGGCCCCCGATTGGAGAAACCTGGGTTGCCCATGTGGGTCTAAGCTAGGGCCCATGTAATGCCCACCTTGAGCCCACCTGGGGCCACCATGGAACTCCCGGACAAAATTAACCGGGACCCAGCTGGGCTGCCCAGATGGGGCCCATTCACCAGCCCATATCTGACCCAAAGGGCCCCACATGGGTGTTTTGACAGGACTACTGCCCACTTACTGTTCATGTGGGGCCCCACAACGAAGTCCACTCTAAGCCCATGCCCACCCAAGTCCAACCAGGCCAAGTGAGGCCCATATGGGCCCCAACTGTACCTGTTTGCTGGGGATATATGTGAGAAACTACGAACAATTTTTGGCCCTGTCTTGGTTCATTTGGCCGGACAGGTGAATTGATGCATAATGCCATGGCTTGGCATGCCCTGCTCCACTCAGCTCCATCTTTGCCTAATTGTACTCCCAACAAGAAGCCTGCTAAAGATCAGATCTGACAGAATGTGCGGAGCAGACACACAGAATCCCCCTCTGCATACGTGTGAAGCACTTCAGGGTCTGTTTAGAGTTTCCCTGAGGACTTGTTTAAAATGTGTTTAACTGTACAGATGGCCTTGGCTTTGAGGATGGCTAGAGTAAGTACTAGCATATCAAAGAAGATGAGGAAGATAATGATGATGAAGATGATGGCAGGATATTGGTTACAAAACACAAGGCCCAGCATTGAAGTAGTCTGCAAAGTTGCAAGTTTGTATAGGACTGATAAAGAAACATGATAGCAGGGATGTCAATCTCTTGTTTGGCTGAAACGCCAAAACTCTTCAGAGATGAAGAGCCACTGAAGCTTGTTACTCACCCTGAGAAATGAATAAAATTAAAGTGCATCAAATCCATATGGATTCACCTCCTCATAATCCTAAATTTTCACCAGTGGATATGGCTTTAAAAACTTAATTATCAATGCACTGTTAGAAGGAAATAGAATAATGGTAAAGTATGGTTATTATGTACTTTAGGCGCTCTGTTTGATCAAATTTGCGCAGCACATCTTTGCCAGTAGTCCTTGAGATAGTTTCCTGCCATAATAGCATGTGTGAAAAAGACAAAACATGAACTGCTCATTTTAGGAATCACGTTAAAACCAGAGTGGAACTGGAAAATGTCTGTTTTGAAAAATATACCCAAGACTTATCTTATGAGAGTATCAAAGGGATGTTTGGAACATTATGTTGGCAATTATTGTCTGCGGACTGTGGTGTTATCCAGCTATTTAGCGTGCCGCCAGACACTCTGTATTCCCCATTTTTGTCTGGGCTTAGCTTTTAATGTAACTGCAATCAACCACAACAAGATTTTTGAGGCCCAGCGTTCATCCCTCAGAAATCCCACCAAACGTGAGCAGTATTAGAATTCCGGAGCACCATGCCAACCGTGAAGCCTCCCTGCCTCACACAAGAGCTGCATGGAGGGGCAATTTTCCCCGACTGAACTTCCCAAAGCTGCCTCACCTGGAACCAATCTGTAACACAATCGAAGGGTCCTAACTTGAAAGCCCATTCCTTCCCTTTGATAGTCTCTTCTTGGTAGCCTGCACAGCACTGGAAACAGGCCTTTTGTAATCTGCAGATACAAAAGAGCCAGGGATTGAGATGAGTATCCACCCATCAAAGTATATTATGCAAATAATGGAGAAACAAAGCTCAGAGACTCTGTTTGTGTCTGTCTTTGTTCTGGGATGACATGGAATTCGGAAATATAAAACATGTCATCTGCTATATTCCACTGGATCTTGACTGATTTTTTCCTTTTGATTATTATTTTTTTATTTTATTTATTTAGACCAAGTTCGGGCTTATGTCTCTGCTAACCTTGTAGCGACAGGTGTTTGACAAGCACTGAACTCCTTCACAGTAGCTGAAATTTACTCCACCAGTGCTCTCACAGCTCTTCCAAAAGGAAGGGGGAGCAATTAAAGTTTAATAGTTGTCCATTAGGGCTCCTGGGAAATCTAGTCTTGAGTCAGCATGCCAAAGCTTATTTCCTTACTTCACTTCTTCCTCTCCCCCCAAGCTAAACTATATCATAAGCTCACTGCTGCTGCTGTTATTTCTGTGCTCTTGGGAAAAACGCATAAAATATCAATGACAAGGTATTATAAATGAGAAATTAATTCTATTATACAATATGGGTGAGGCTCACTTGAATCGACTTCTTTCCAAAAGATCCAAAAAGGAGAAAAAGTTATTTTTGTGAATAATCCTTTGACTGACTTATTAACTTGCTCAATCATGTGATTGCAATTGAATGATTAGCTGAAATTGAATCAGCAGCAGAGGAGCAGAGGGTACGGGTGTTGGTAAAGCATGAAATGAAAAGGACATTTGTTCAGGGAGCCTTCCTCATACGCAGTCACAGTCCTTTACTTTGATAGTCAAAAAGTCACAAGTTAATAACGACTCTCGGCCAACAGCCTGCCCTTTGCAGTTCTGCCCAGACGTCTGGCCAACTCTTTTCTCTCCTATGTAATCCTTTCGGCCTTTCATGTTTCCTACCCTCACATGCAAAGCTTTCATTGCCCCCCTGGTTCATCTGTCATTTTATTTTAAGTTCCTAATATATTTAATATAAGGTCAAACTTCTGTCATCCAAATAGCCATTTTAAACCATCAATACTGTCATACTGAACCTCTATTTGTAAATATAGTGTTGAGTGGTCATGTTAAAGAATCTCTTATTGAACTCTTATATAACCAATTATTTTTCATTCTAACAGTGAGACAGCATACCAATAACCAAAAAGGAGTGTTGAAATGGAATCCATCAATAGTTTGCCATTCGTTTTTACCTGTTCACATTTTACATATGGTAGAAAGGTCACAGCTGTTTATTGTAAGAATTGAGTATTAGGGTTTTGTTTTAACATGTGGCAAACAGGAAAACCATTGAGTCACCATAGTTGTCCTTTATTAGCACTTTAAGGTCTGGATTAGAACTGCTAACATTAAAACTATTGCCATGAGAAAGTATTTCATAATGATAATGAACGCTGTAATATGTTTAGAATAATTATTCAAATGTGTATTTCCAGATAACCATGGACTATTAAAGGCAAAATCTGCTGTTATTTTGCATAACAGCAGCTACATCTTTGACCATATTATGTAAAACCTTTTTTTCCCCTAAATCTGAGAATAAAACTCTTTAGCATTATATTTTGAAACACAACACTTTTAATTTTGATATATATTTGACAAATAAACCATTGAATATGTACCAGATTATCCCTTAAACAATAAATAAGTGTAAAGTAGAGTTACACACTTACCCATCAGTTAACACTACTTTATATTCATCATAAAATCTAATCTAATTGATCATAATTATTTTGTTATGCTCGTGAAAACAACAGATACAGTCGGATATGTATATTAACAGGGGTATCTCAATACTTGTTTGCTCTCATTCTGTGCGCTGAAAGAGAGATGAGTATATACATGTATGACTTAACTCATATAATTAATGTGCCTATCTGGATTAACTTTAACATGTCATCTTGTAGGGAGTCAAATGTAACTTATTTATTAATCACGTACAAATTCCAGTGAACTCTGTCCTAAGGTCAAATCCATTCCAGCAGGTTTTAGTGAACATGATGTAATAGCCGTCGTAAAGAAAGCTAAAGTATACCTAAAAACAGTACCTAATATTATACTGCAAAGATCCTTCAAGTCTTATTCTGAAGAAACAAAAAGTTTAGATATTACAAAATCTAAAACAAGACATAAATGATTCTGAAAGCGCAGATTAATTTGAATCCCTTGGTCCCCCTGAAGCAGAGCAGTTGTAGCCAATTGCTGGTCTTTGTTATATTACAATTAGTAAGGTCTTTTTACCTGCTTTTTGTAAAGTGTCTCGAGGTAACAATTGTTATGAATTGGCGCTATACAAATAAAGACTGATTGATTGATTGATTGAAAAATGAACAAACACAGCACTACGTCTGTTCTTAGAAATGTTTGGATTTGAATTAAAAAAAAAACGTATGGACTAGTGTAAATGAAAGCATCTTTCCCCATGCATCAAATTATACTAATATCAAAACACAATAACATAGCTCTCATTCCTATTAGTGTTCTCCCTACTCTCACAGAAAAAAATCATGGAACTTTGTTTCTCAAATTATAAAATATTCTGTTAATGTCCTTGGTTCTGACTTTCAACACCTAAATACAGTACAGTCACTCAACTTGTAGCATTAACACAATGAGTCACACATTCATTGGTTCTGTTTCATCTTGAATATTAACATATTATTACCATAGTCATACTACCAGACAGGTTAAATGTAGTGATGCAATGTGCTATGTAGAAAACAGTACATTTACCATAATACACAGAGGGTGCCATGTCTCCTATAAAAAGTGTACTAGTAAAACAATCTTTAAAAAAATAACTTAAAAGAGCTATTATATTTTCTATTGATTTTTTTCTCAAGAACTGGAGAAGATGAATAAGTACATAAATGGCGGGGTTTTGCCTGTGGGTAAGACATACTGTGTGATGATTCAACTATCTGTTGTAAATCATACGTGTTGTTGTCATATGGGTGGAACCGAGAAAGACTAGTTGTGGTAGAAACTAATGTGGATCCATTTTAACAAATAAACAAATAATGAAATAAAAAAAAAAAAGATTTAACAAAAGAGCGAGCGTATAAAGCTGCTGCATTACAACATCCTGCAAGAGCATCTTTAGGCTCCATTGCATTTCCCTCTTAGGCATTTCAGAATACTTACTGTATCTTCTTCCACTGCTTTCTTAGTGCTTTGTATAAAGTTTCTTTGTGTTCTTTTATGCAATGACAATAAAGCCCCTATTTATCTATCTTAGATTGATCACCTCTCCTCTTCTTTTAGCAAAAGTCTGATTATTTTAAACTATTGATTTGTCTCTTTTACTTGACAAGACACTTTTAACCCTCTGCAAGTTATTCACAGCCTTTTGTATTATTTTCTATGATTCAGAGCAAAAACTTGTGACTGGCATGAATGATGTTTTTGCAAAGCAATTGGCACTGTTTTCAGAAGTTGAAGCTTTGTTGCAAATGTATATTATTCTTTATTTTTCAAATCAATTTCAAAATGCTAATAGTTCAAAAAGACTGCATTTATTATCTTAGAAATGTAGAAAAATGTTAGATAGTGGATCTTAATGTTTATCTGGAACGACTGTAGTCAATATGATCCAAACCTCTACTCTCTACTTGTAAGATCAGTCTCCTTCATGTTTGACTTGCACGACCCCAGCCTCAGTAAACAACACATGCAGCTTTAATTGGAATCACTTGGTCTCCCTGAAGCAGGATGAACAGAGCTTTGTTTGCAGCATTTCAGCTCCAAGAACCTGACATACACGTAACTACACACATAGACAGAGGTGGCGGCACCCCAGATACGAAATGAATGTCTCATGATTCCTGTATATTAGCCAACATTGATGTGATAATATTTCTATAGCTTCTTCTTCAGGGTCAGAATATCATTATTAAGCAAACAGCCTATTATTGTTTCTAATCATATGTTGAACTTTAAGACATATTTGCAGGATAACAGGAAGATGCTTCAAGACTGTCAGGACTGTTGTAGAAGTGAAAACTCAGAAGTTGACTTTGTTTACTTTTACAGTAGTGTGCTAAAAATGTAATTGTTTGAATGAGATATGGTACATAAAGGCCAGGAAAAGCAATGAAAGATTTCAACATAAAAAAAATACAATGATACAAGTTTCCATGACTCACTCCAGTGGCATGCTTTTATGCACAAACACTTGTTTCTGATTACCAAGTGGACTTTTACATTGGAATTTCTCCCCTACTGAACTGATGCTTTGTTCCAGAGGTAACTCATGCAACAAAAACAAAAATTAAAGATACAATTAAAATGGAAGTGCACGTTGCATGTATGATGACTTTGATTATGATTTTTTTTTTAAAACATTTCCCAAGTGAGACATTTCTCATGAATCAGATCCACGATTAAATCTTTTCTTCTCCGGTCATATCTGGATCCTGTTCAAAATGTAGAAAGGTTCATTCTTGTTTGTCGCAACAGAAACTCTTTAACAAATTTAATGGAAATTAATGACACTAATGACCAACAGAAAACATACAAACAAAAGCACAAAAGAAATTATTTCTTGGCTGGAGTAATACTGATGTAAAAATCCCTTTCCACTTAAAATATGCTGAGACATACTTATGAGCTACAAAACCAATGTGTGTGTGTGTATGTTTATACACATATTCCTTTGTTAATGTATCTGTCAAATTAATAAGAGGAAGGGCCCGAGGAGTGCCATGAACACTCAAACAGCAGCAGAAATAGTAACCATGCATTCCTTTAACTTCCTTAAGTGAATAAATGACCATCTAAAGGAAGTAGCTTCTCTGTGTGAGTGTCCTCCTAAATTAAATAAAGAACATGACTCTGATTAAGATGCAGTTTGAAAGGATTTATTTTGTCTTGCAGTTCGCAGGACATTCCAGGATATTAGACCAGTGAGTGAGCCCTCTGTTTTCTCTGCTGCTGACCTTTGCTGAAAAAAGGTCACTTTGGTTTAGTGCCGCTGCAACTGATGGACACCAAGATTGATGTTAATACCTGGTTACATGATGTTGAATGCATGTAGGTCTCTTAAGTTCAATAAATTGATACTTGCTTCTTATCACACACATGCTGTGTCTAAAATATTACAGAAGTAAAAGATAAGAAGTACATATGGGAGCTAAGGGGGATTTCCTGAAGCAGCTGTATGCAGAGTTTCTGAACCGACATTTTTACAAGACAACATAAGCTCCATGACTCTTGCCATAATAAACTACAAACATTAACCTCTTCCTGAAGAGAGTAGCTATAAAACACAAGTTATGTTGTTTCATGATTTATCAGAGTTATTATTCTATGTGATGCTACTACAGGATCTCTGATTGTAAAGTGGCAGGGCTTGATCTTAGTGTTGTCCGTTTAATGTAGGCACAGTCGACATGTGATCCTTGCAGTTATACCCATGATGCAACAGAAGAAACCACATTTCTGCACGAGTGCTGATTATTGGCTAGTGCTGTAAATGTGACATCTAAGAGAGAACAATATCAAAGGAATCCTTTATGTGACATTTCAGGATATATATGAATTGATTAAATGTGTTTGCTGATTGTGTACTTAAAGTAGCTGATGCTTTATCAAATATGTTGTTTTAAAAATAGGCCAGATTTTCACTCTGTCATTTTCTTTCAAGTTTTTGATTAATCAGGAAGTGGTCAACAGACAACCATTAGTCACATACCCTATGTTTGCACTATATTCCTGCACTGAGTTAGACGTCAGAGGAAAATGGTCACCATGGGAATATGTTCAATTGACTCAAAATACGCACCAAGTGAATGGTAAAGCTGTGACTATGAAAGAATGTCAGTATATCAGTTACCTGCAGTGTTACTGTCCTCAAAATCCAAAATATATAGTTAGCATGAAAAAAAAAGTGTGTGTGTGTGTGTGTATATATATATATATATATATATATATATAGCCAAAGATGTACAGAAGTTTACTAGATTACTTCTTTAGTGTTGTTTTTTTCAGCTTTTTCTCACCTGTTGTCCAAAATGTCTTTAGTTAAGTTATTTGTTTTATAGTATTGTTTTTTATTGCTAGTTTTTTAGTGCTCTCTTTTTTTTGCACTGCAGGTTTGCACTGGGGGTTGGGGGGATTGCAATTTCATCTGTGCTGTATGTTTAACATGGAGCATATTTGACAATAAACAACCTTGAACCTTGAACCTAAAGCTTCCCCTGGCTAATCTGTCTACGTCACTGGGTCAGGGAAAAATTAGGTTATTTCTTAAAAATCCACTATGTAGTTTTGGTAGAGAAATGTAAAAGTTGGGATGATACGCTAGGAGCTGTGGTGGGAGGCCCACAACATTGAAACTGTAATTCTCCTTATAGCTTTTTAGCTCCAAACAGTGTTACAGGGATCCATTAAAAAATAATAAAAATTGTGATTTCAGTTCAGAAAACAACTTTGAAATTAAAGAACTCCATCTACATAGTGCACCTTTAACATCTGTTCACATGTTCAGCAGCAGCCCTAACCTTTGCCCTCTTCCCTAGGCGTCCCATATGCTGCTGTGGCCCTCCTCTGTGGAGTTTCGATGACGTCCGGTGGACTGAGTTCATAGGTCACAGCGATGACAGTGAGCACCTTGCTGCGAGTCTTCTATCTGCCCACCAAAATAAACACAGGAGAGGTCTGCTCCAGCTTCAAATCCCTGACAGCACCTACGGTCCAGCTCTGACTGAGGCTCAGAGATTAAACCCAAAGGATGCACAGGATCCTGCTCTCCCTAATCCAAATACTGTCAGGGTTAAAGGTCTAGCTCTGAGATCACAGTCAACTTTCACCACAGTGACATTTTAGAGAATGTTCGAGGGAAACCTGCCCTTATTATCTATTTTGCTGGTCTTAAGTTTTAGGAATTTTTCATCACAACCTGTTTGTCAGTCTATATTTGTTGCTGCAAGCAGAAAGGGTACATCAGTAAAAGGGAAGAGAATAAAAGTCTGAATCTGTCACTCTATATGGTATCACATAAAAGTGATCGACACCACTTTAAAGGTCCTGTGAGGAATTCTCAGCAGGTTATGAAACAGACCAAATTTAGAAGTAAACAGATTTTTTTCTAAATTGTTTTTAAATGCCTGTAAATGCTGTTTCTCCAAATGATTAACTGCACAAGTTTTAAACAGCTTTTTCTTTGAACTTTTCAGTGGCAACGATTCTCAGTGAGTGACACTTGAGAAAACACGACTCAAACGCATACAGAAAAAGATCATCATAAAAAGGAGAAGTTACAATTTGTCCACAAGGTGCTACAAAATCAACACAAACCATAACCATAAGGAAATATTAGCTCTTAGAGCACTGCACAAAAATCTATATCTTTTTCTCAGAACTGCCGGAGTGGAAACATCACTCCATAAAAATGAAATGGAAAATATTGCAAGTGTGTTGCACAATAATATAACAGATGACAGAAGATTATGGAATTTAGAAACTAGTCTTAATCTAATTGTGTTTCATATGACTGGTGGAAATCAACAAGTGTTTCCTCTTTAATAATTTGGTTGCTCTTTTTAGATTTTTAACTTTTTAACCAAGAGGACAAATGCATACATTTTATAGTAACTCTCATTTTTATTGATTGAGTTTTATTCTGAAGTGGTATTAACATGTTTGAGTTCTTCATGATGCATTCCTGAACATACCAATACAATGAAAATAAATGTAATCTCTTAAGAATAAATACATACCGGTAGTTCATTTTAATGGGGGGGGGGGGGGGGGGGGTTCCAGACATTGTCAACAAACTTGTTGCGTAACACAACCGCTCAGTTCTGCCAATCTTTATAAGTTTGCATTTTAAAGAATAGAAAACAAAGATACAGCGCATGCTAAACAACAGGCTGCATGATTGAAGGGGGAGCCGCTTTAACCAAAAAGGTAACAGCATCAGCCAACACTTCAGCATCTGGACATTTACAAAGACAGGCTGGTAGGGAGGGAGAAAACAAATTGCAGGACATTTGTGTAATTTATTCAGAATAAAGGGCCCTCTAGATTGCGGCCTGCAACCTATTTGCACAGCATTATCTCTCAGAAGTGGCTAGAGAGGAGTGAGGTGCCAGTGCAGCTTTTCTGAAGCGTCTTCATACTGGCACACGTTTGTATCACATGTCTCTAATGCTTCTGTTTTGATTTAGAAGAGAAATGTAAAGCTTGTATTACTTCAGTTGTTTTGGCAGTATCATGGTTTATTTGATATTGGCAAGTCTTGAGTGCACATTTTTGGACATATGTGTCACACAAACAATAAAAAGATTGCCCAAAAAATAAACTTCAGTATCACATTTCATCCTAATAAGTTCTTTTTTAATTGAGGCTTCGTGAGTAGTAGAATGATTTAAACAATAGGTGTAAGATAATGTATTGTAATGCACAGAATACACACACTAGCAAGAAAATAAAAGAAAACCCTGCTCGCACATTTGTTGCTGACAGTTCTGCAATCACCATGGCCGAGTGTGATTATCCTCTGAGGAATACTGCAGACATATTTGTGGTGGTGGTAAAGCCAAATAAAAACCACCCGTAAAGCTTCCTGCCCAGTAAAGCCAGTATACGATTGCTTATGGGAACTAAATTATAGGTAGTGGCACACACCAGGCCAGAGAGGTTACCAAACATGCCAAGCATTAACCAGTTAAATACCAGTGGGTGATTGCTAAACAGCAAAGAATTTGATTCATAGCAAAGGCTTTTTCTGTCTCATATATTGTTAATGAGCTTTTGTTATTCAGAGGCAATCACTTTCTTCATTACTTACTGTAGTTTGTGAGTATATGTCAGCGAGATCATACAAATTACCAGTCTTATTGTCAGCATAAAACTCTTTTATGAATTAAAAATCATAGAAACATGACTAAACTCAAATAAGTATGCAGCAAATGACTGTACATACTGCAGGTATGAGTGTTTTCTATTAGATTAAACGTATAAAAGTCAAATTATTAAGTTTTTGCTGTTACAACATTCTCACACTCAGCCACAATTAAACAACACTAGATCGTACAGAGCTCACTGTTAGGAAAGCAACATAGTTTGAGTTAAACATTTTGTCAAAAAAAAACAAAAAACAAAACCCACACACACACACACACACACCTCCTACATAACATGTGCGCTGTGTGCCAGCTGGTGTGCTCTGAATATGATGAAGCAGGAGGATAATACTCTTAACTGATCATATCAGGAAAGGAAGAAACCCAACATCAAGAGCAGATTCTGGAGGTTGAGTCACATATGGGAGACATTTTTCCAGATCCTAATAAACTTTTATCTGTGTATTTTGTGTATAACCAGGGTCAGGATGGGCTGGGCACCATCATCAGCCCTCCTGCAAGTTCTGCAGAGCCCTAAAGTCAAGATGTTTTGAAAGCAGATGTAAAAAAAAACAACCTTGTGCTGAAGCTTCACTAACATGCACAAATCTAACTGCACAGATAACAACGACTGTCCTTACAAATACATGCACAAACTCAGATGATTTAGAGAGGACACTGCATGGAAAGATAGAAGGAAACATAAAAAAATATGTTTTAGGTGGTTTATATGAAATACAAAAGTTTGCTTAGTTTTTGTTTTTAATATGTTCACACTATGAACCATGAAAGCACAGTTGGAAATTTAGAAATTCTTTCGAAAAACTTAAGAAGCAGAAACAGGTTTGAAGGTTGACAGGGAGTCTATACCTGTTCTATCTTTAAACCAGCCCTACATAAGGTACCAGATGTTTAAAGCTCGACAGGAAGTGGAACAGATGTTCCACTGGCACAATGTGCATTGAAGGCAAACACGCTGCACCATGATAACACACCAACCCAACATATGAAGCAGAGATGAAGAGAAAACAGATGATTCTTCCATCTTTACCTCCTGGGGCATTTTATTAAATATAAGAATTTAAGGGGAATGTGACTGCAGGGTCCTTTTGCTTTTTTCCCCTTTTTCTTGATTTAATTTGATCAGAAATTCTGCTGACGCAGTTTGGGTCCCTGCTCATGTGAGACCAATTTCAGCAGCAGATAAAAGTGCTGAAAGAACATCATGTCATCCTCACTGAGAAAAAGGTTTCGGTCAGATTGGTCGTAGAAGTGTGAACTTGCAGGTGTGTTCTCACCACTGTTCACTGCAGGGTCAATGGGAGGGAGAATAAGCTGTTTCACACTAAGTAAACTGAGAAGAAGGACAACGATATCACATAACCTGATTTGCACATGAACAAAACATTTATAGAGTCAGTGTTTTTTTAATGTCAGGCCGTCGGGAGCAGAGAAAGACGATACAGGGGCAGAGAAATCTGTGTGTACAGTGAAGAGGAGACAAACCAGATCAGCAGCAATGTACATGTACATGACAGACACACACACACACACACACACACACACACACACACACACAGTGTTCCACTTCACAAAACTACGGATTTCCACTTAAAACACAAATATGACCAACAATAATTACTTTCTGCATGTTTGAATTCTATTTGGTCTCATTAAAATATGAATTTTCCAAAATGATTATTAATTTTATTTTAAATCAGGAAACTACTAACTAATCAATACGTTTTCAGTTTATTTACTATTGTTTTGTCCTCTCACCGCAAATATACTGAAGATGTGAATTGCATTGAAAAGACTTGAGGTTACACAATATAGCTGATGTGTTTGTAAAATGTAATGTAGATTATTTTCAGACTTCACCACAGAAACCAAAAACATATTCATCATAGCTGTTGCAGAAAAATTAAAGTAGAAACATTTCTAATTGTGCAAGTCCCTTAGAAAAATAAATATACTGTCTGAAGACTCTCATTATTATTTTTATTTTTTTCTCATGAAGCATCAAGGGGACAAAGATGTTCACTTTCTTTTTTTTATCTTGCACTTTAGGAGGTGTTGATTGTAATCTATTATCACCCATGTTTGAATGCGAGTATTAAGAGGAATCATACATCTGACATGAATCACACACATTGTGTTCTTGCTGTCATCTGGGCCAAAATCCACTGAATGACACAGCAGCATACTCTACAAGCCAACAAAGCTTGACTTCGCTGTGAGTGGACTAAGTGACAGGCTGAAGTCAGCTGAAGTGTGTTTGCAGCTAAATTATGACATTTGAAAATATTTTGAATATATTAAGTTAACAGTGTTACATTTGATTTTTCAATATAACAGAAAGTGTTAGAGCAGTGCAGAGTTTCTGTCCGAGATATATCAGAATAATTGATACAGTAAATCAAAAAACATTGCGAGCTGGTTCAATTTAAAAGTTCCCCCGCTGTGTGTATAATGTGACTGAACTGAACCATACTCGAATATTAAATTCAAAGCCTTTTCATTTGTTTTTTAAAGTCAGATGTAATTAAATACTTTGGGAAAAGTTGACACAACAACATGTTACGATCTGACTGAAAGTACATCGTAACAGTCTGAAGAATCATTTTTTGGATGCTGCAAATCTTTTTAGTTGAGCCCGTTCTGATTGAAGACAGGATTGCAGAGAAACTCCACAAGGACAAGGATATCACAAGTGACTGTTCACTGTGGATGTGCTGACTTTACAGTGCAGGGTAGAGATGTAAAGCTTAGTGGTTAGTTCATGTGTCCAATGTACAGAGGCTATTAGTCCTCGAAGCATTCCCCGCTCTCTCTCTACCTGATTTTTGACTCCCTCCACTGTCCATCTCTCAAAAAAGACATACAAATCCCCAACTATAAAATCTTTTAAAAAAATAACTAAATTGTCATTTTATGTTCTCCCCAAAACCCCCAACAATGTTCATACATTTTTAATGCAAGCATTACAATCTGTTGAATAGATTAGAGAATTTGAGTAAACATGCCAGTAGTGCCTTTGTGAGCTGATTAATTCAAGTCAAAGGTTTTTCTGTCAGCTGTTTTAATTTACTCAGAAATAGTCATTTTAAGTTGAAAAAGGTTTAGACTAGTATGTTTTAATAATTTCTGTATTTTGTTTCACAGTATAAGAGACCCTGTTTGCATTTCATACATCTGAGAGTAACAGCGCACTTCTTTTTTTTTCACATGTATTCTTACTCTTGATGAACTAACCACAGTAAGCCTTGCTATAGTTTCAATTGTTCATTTCCAACTCAGGAAAAAGATGAGGCGGCATGTTTTGTTTGTTCTCCAGAGTGTGTCATTAAATCTGAGGTTCAGAGGATTTAATCATAATTCCTGAATCAGTTCCACTGGCTCAACAGACTCCTTGAGAACTTTGCTCTCTTACAGTCTGTATTTTACTCAAAGCTTTGATGAAGTCAAAATATACAGGATATGATACATTTAATGACACAGCAGGCCACAGTATGAAAATTAAACAACAAATACTATTCAAATTTTAATTCACAGTGTTAAATGTCAAATATATTTTTTAAACACACAGAAATCACCTGAGGCTCTGCCAGTTCACTGAATATTGCCAAAACTGAAAAATACATAAACTGGTTTGAGTCAAGAAGTCATGAAAGAGTCCAGCACAGCTCTGGTGCAGAGCTGTTATTTTACACTGAGAACGGTGTAATGGGATATGACAGGAGGGCAATCTGTGATTCAGTCAGATGCACTGCAGATATGTGCATGTCACGAAGAAGAAGCAGAGCTTAGGTCATTTCTTACACAGTCAAAAAAAAAAGAGGGAAAAAAAAGAACAACAGGTCCAGACTAATTACAGATGTTTAGCTAGTAGGCAGGGCTGCCTTCATTACACCTGGTAGTGGCACTTAACATTTCTCCATTTAGCCATGTAGTGCCACCGAAGTGTTAGTCAAAAGTGTATCGATGTGATGGAAGAGACTTCACACACACGCACGCACGCGCGCGCACACACACACACACACACACACACACACACACACACACACACACACACACACACACACACACACACACACACACAACAACCCTTGTTTTGAAAAACATTGGGTTTGATGCCTAAACAAGCTCTGTGAAGATGGAATGTCTCTTTTATGTGAAATTAAATAAGATCAGCTCGTGGGCCCCTCTCCTTCCTTTTCCGCTTTCCGTTTTATGTCCATTTCCATCCCCGAACAAAGCCGACTCTCCACGCTGTATTAATGCCCATCAAAGGCCTCAATCAAGTCGCTTTGCCAGAGGGGAAAGCAAACCGGAGAGGCTAAAGTTTAATGTTGTCAGAGCAGCAAGGATGTAGGCTCATGTCTCCTCTGTGTCCTCATGTTTTCTTTTAAACCCATCATTCGCAAATATCTCACAAGAACCCATTAGACGAAAGACACATCTGAAAACAGTGCACACGAAAAGGCCATTTCAAGGTCACCGACTTTCACAACAGTCTAACCCATTGTGTCATTCGGACAATGTGTACATGTATTTCATTTTAAGAGCACATTTTAGAAAATAAAACATAATTACACTGCTTCCTAAACAATTAGTCACAGCTGGGAGTCAATAGACGCTTAGTTTAGACGTTTCCGGCAAAGAAAAATATATATGAGGGAGATGACGATCGTCTGCTGACAGACTTGTTAAGCCTCGCTATTGTACAGTGTTTAGGAAGTGCGAGTTAAGTGCGTCTAATTAGAACATGGATGGGTTTATTGTAGTTAAAATGTCCCCCTTTTACTCGTTTTGTTAATAACGCCTTTCCCCTCTGTTGCACAAAGGATCTGAATTGTAAGTTATTGTAAGAGAAAGTGGTCATATGTGACGTCTGAAAATCATGGGTAAAATACAAATGCTTCAGAAAAGAATTGGTGGGCTGTCATCAAAAAAACTCTTTTTATTCCAGCTTACAATTATTATATATGTATATTTCATAAAATGTAGTAAAATTCAATATGAAAGGATTTTATGAAATAAACGTTTTATTACCCAGGGCCTGTCATCATCATGTGGTCTTTCAGACCAGTTGTTTCTCCATATGAGAATAAAAAAGTCAAATAAATTGCATGATTTTATTAGACTGTTAACTATGAATTTAAATATGTAACATCTGTTATCAGTGACTTTCAGTGATAAATCTGGCTTAATATCATGTGTTTCAGAAAGCTAAATATGAAGCCAGTGTGTATGCATGAATGAAGGCTTCACACACTCTGTGATAGGTAACTTGTGTGTGTGTGTGTGTGTGTGTGTGTGTGTGTGTGTGTCTGTCTGTGTTTTTAATGCGTCCTTACTCATTGCAGGTGTTCCTCTGTTAAGGTTGAGGCTTTCATTGGCTGGGCCAGAAATCTGACCCATAAATTATTTTTTTTTCAATAGTGAGCAGCTCATTGACTCTCTCACCCCGACCGTTACCTGAGTGTGACTCTGCATGGTTCTTATAAAAGAGCAATTACAGTTAGTAAAAGGAGTACCACTTTTCTCTGTGAAATAAAAGAGATCAAATCATGCTTGTGGCCAAAGCATGCATCACAATCCAAACATGCCAATGGAAATATAAAACATATCTTTATTTTCAGCAGTTAAAGCCTTCCTGTAGCTAAATCACATCAGACAATATTTAGAAACATATAGAATTTAATAAAGTGCATGCTGGTTTCAATTTTTCTATCAAATACCACAAAATAACTTTTTATATAAAACAATTAGAGAGGAATAAACTTATTAATTAAATGTTATGATGCTTGATGATGAACAAAAAGTCCTTGAAAAAGCAGAATCATGCAAGAAAACAAAATTGTGTTGCATTATATCAATGTCAGGTGGATCAGTGATGAAGCTTGAACATTATTACTGTTGAAGATTATTACTTTGAACGTTGAAGATTTTATAGGTTGAAAACTGGACTAGTAATCATTAAGTCTTCTCTGCCATAAATCCAGTTGCTGACATATGGAGAGGATGAACTATTTGTTTGACTGAATTACATGAAACATAAACTGTTGTAAAGCCATTTTAGCTTTCCCTCCTGAGACAGTTTACAGCTGTGTGAGCCAGTGTTTTCAGAGCAAGGACATTACCTCAAATATGTAAGTATAGACACCTTTCATTCAATTCATTTCAATTTGAATCCAAAGAAATGATTTCTACTCCTCTTTCTCTCTTACTTTCTCACACATGTTGCAGTATGAGTGCATGCATGTGTCTACCATGTGTGCAGGGCGGTGAAGATGTGTTTCTGTGTTTGTTGCACTGCGCACAATATGTGAAGCTTTAAGCTGTATGTCTGAACGTTTTCCAATTAGAGGGAAACAAGCTCTGCGAGAGAGAGAGAGAGAGAGAGAGTGTGTGTGTGTGTGTGTGTGTGTGTGTTCATGCTCACCTGCAGCAGAGGATAGAGAAAATTGTGGAAAGATTGTATTTTAGATGTTTAATCCACAATTATAAAAAAAGAGAAAATGATTAAATAAAGCATCAATAATCAAAAACATAAATAGATTTCATGATGCAGCAGCTCTCTTGTATAACTGGGAAATGAGAATGGATGTGAATGGAATATAGAAAAACATTTTTAACAGTATTTACGAAAAATATAATTGATCTGAAGGGAAACCAAACACAAATGGACACTTTGTGCTTGTGAGCATGTTTTTCAAATGACAACTTTAAACAAGGGCTGACAGGAGAACAGTCTTCAGAAACAATAGAGCAACTGAATAACTCTTTAATTCAAAACATTCAAATTTTGTAAACTGTAGCCTCCAATTGAAAATCCAATGTGTTTTCAAATTCAAAAGGACGTAACAATGATTCAAATGACTGACATGTTGGTCTTATGGATCAGTTATTAGTGCTCATTCGCCAATATTCTGATTGTTGGAAGATGAAACAAGGTAATAGTAAGAGGGATTTCATTAATATTAAAATTGGCAAATCTGAATCTTATCTTATCTAATCTCTGAAAAATATTTATAAATGTAAGTAAATTCACAGACTGCTGTATTTATGCACGGGGCCTCTGAAATATGTGATTATCGACGACTTTGCTTGTATCAAAGCGTCCTTCCACAGACTGAACCGAAGGAAGAACGCTGATTTTTCGTTGCAGGCTGCTTCACTTTTCCACAGTCTGCAACAACTTACAGCAAAGATCAGATCACTTTCTTAAATACAGCGCAGAATTTACAAAATAACTCACTTTACCTTAAAGACAACGGACACATGTTCCCTGATTCTATAATAAAATCTAAATAGATTAGGCCTACATGTTGAAATATTTATGTCAGATCTTTCCAGATGGGGAACCAAAATAAATCTCAAATAGGCCATTTCAATTACGTGGTTATAATACTCCTGTTACGTTTTAATAGCCCTACAGTTTTTTGTAAATTAATATTTGTTTGAGGGCACCCTTATTTTGGTAAATTATTCTTCAAATATTTTCTGTCCAAGAATCCATAGAAATAATTCTAAACGAAGTCTGCTTCTTCGAATTAAAATGCACTCCATGAACGATATCTTTATTGATTAAATAAATAATCATAATGGAAATGCGTCCACATTCGTTTCCAGTGCTAATCAAAGCATTTAAAATGCATTATAAAATAGCTTTAGCTTTATTCAGAAGCAACACAGTTTGCTGTAAGAACACAATCGGCCGAGTATGGACGATTTGCCCTCGATGAACCACTGTGAATGAAGCGTAAAATTGTTCCCTCTCCGCCCCAGTGCCATCACTCATGGGCTGCATTCATATCCAAATTGCATTAATGTCATGTGTTAAGCCCCCCGCCCCTGTTTCACAAACTTTTTTCTGTTCTTTTTCTGCTAATAAGCGACCTAACCCTCTCATGTCATCAACAGAGTCACTTGGGAAAGGTCCTAAAAGCCAGGAGATCTGCATCCCGTCCTCTGAGGGAAGACGCGTTTGTGTAACTCTGCTCCAACCTGAGGGGGAGTTTGGACTGTTTGGTCAACGACAGTGGTTCCTGGAAAAGATCTGAATCGTTTTATAACCAAACCCAGCTGCACTCTGGTGTCTGTGTGCATGTGTGCGTGTGTGTGTCTGTGTGTCTCTGTGTGTGTGTTCATGAGGTAGAGGAAGAGGAGAGGAGGGGTGTTTGCGCTTCCCTTACCAAGAGAGAGAGACGGAGAGAAAGAAAAAAAAAGTTTGGGTGTATTTCTCCCCTTGCATAGTTTTTGAGGCATGAACGCCGAGGCGTGCGTTTCATACAGCGATATGACATCGATGGATTCATATTATAGCCCATCTGCAGCGCCAGGTAGGGATCATCAACACCACACGGACCACTTTAGGACATATCCAGCCTCTGACACCAAATACAGCCCCACAGCCTTCCTGCCGAACAAAGGTCAGGGGTACGGAGAAAAGTCCCGGAGCCCCTTCCAGTTGCAGCAACAGCAGGAGTGCCAGTCATTGGATGCCGCTGCAGCTGGGCAAGGCACTTTCAGCAAATACCACCTCTTCATGCAGAGGTCTTCTTGCAAAACACCCCCCGAGGAGGGCAAACTGCACCAGGACAGCGGACACAACGGAGTGCTTATCCCGTGCTATGGTGAGTGGAGAAAATACTGGATTTGATTTGTTAGGCTGTTACATCACAAAATATAGCTTTTTATTGTTTTGTTCAAATGTAGTAAGTTCTGTTTTCGTAATAACTTTTTTTATTGTCTGATAATATATTATATCTGTGCAGATCCGCCAATTTAGCCTGAATGGTTCGGAAGTTTTGTTCGGCACAAACGCGTAAAATGACCACTTTGCTTCCTTGAACGCAACAAATTGAACTGAGAGATTTATTTCTCCGACTGATCCGAAATGTGCCTTCACAACCTCTGTGATAAATTCACTTTTTTTTTCTTAACATGTTTTAAATCGTGTATTAGCCTACTCTTCCTCTCCTCTATACTCTCCTATAACATTGTAAATGTCCTTTGTGCGTAAAAAAAAACCATCAGTAAACTTCTCCCTGGTCGCTCAGCCCATACCGACATGGAGCAGCAGCGATGTGCGTAACACAGTTAAGAACAGCCATAATCTGCCCGACTATCAAATTGTTCCTTTGGCCATCAAAATTAAATTACGGGGCTTTTAATGCGATAATCTGCATTACAATCCTCAATATCGGAGCAGGGTCGGACAATTGAATTAGCAGGTTTTCAGATGGCGCATGCAGTGAGCTCACAACTGATAATATTTTCATTTCATTGCGCTCCCTGATTGGCTCCAATTAGCTTTAATTGTGCAGGGCAGCGCTGTTAAGAGGGAATGATGAGAGGGGAAATAAAACTTTGACCCTCGTTAGGCTGCCGGCCACTTTGAAGAGGCTTTATACGCCTTTTTTCCCTCAACAGAAAACATTCGCCTCCCAAGACTTCTTGAGAACCGGAATGAAAAGTAGAGAATCAGGACGTTACATCCATAAAGTGGAAAGGGATGCTTCTTGTGAATTTAAATGTAAGCAGAATAAATTAACCTGGTTTTTCCTGCACCCCCCCCCCCACACACACACACACACACTCAAGTAGACAAACATTTGATATGTTAACTTACTTTGCTTACTTTAGTTAAGCCTTAGTGTTCAGCTCTAGGCCACACACTTAAACATGAAAATGAAGGAACATCAATAAGAGTTTTTCAGCAACACAAACTGATTCCAATTCAGAATAAACGTTTTTCATTTTTGTTAAACGCATTAACACACATTCCACTCAAATGTTATTTCTCTAGTGGATTTGATGGTGTATAAACTCGTTAAAGAATTATTCTGGATTTTAATTTCTCTCTCTCTCTGCGTTTGAAACTGTAAATTTTCCCCCGGACACCTAAAATGCGAAAACTACTTATTTAGTAATTCAAACAGGTAAAACAATTGTTCATATCACAAATGAAAGATTCCATTATTGAGCGAAGTTTTTTTTTTTTTTTTTTTTTGACTGGTGCGTTGAATTCCAACTTTCCACAAATCCAGTAAAATCCTGTTTTACAATAGACGCATAAATAAAACCTCCAATAAGCTTTGACAGGAACAACAGTGGCTCTAAAATGTTAATAAGAGTAATAATATGGTGTGTGTGTGTGTGTGTGTGTGTGTGTGTGTGGGGGGGGGGGGGGGGGGGTGTCTTTGACGCATAAAGCTATCACTCCTTTCCTTGACGTGCGCGCGCTGCTTGTCTCTCAGTGTTTTTCTGAAATGTTTTGTTGAAGCACTTTTAGCAGTTTCAGGAAATCGGCCTGCGAAACAAACAAAAACAAAAAACCTTCTGGCTCCATAAAGTCCAAGAAGAGAGATCTGTCTTTAAAAAACTAACACTGTACTTTTATCAAAATCTGTTTTTATACCATTAACCCTGCCATAGATGGACTTCGACTAAATCTAGATTTTACATTATGTCGTAAACAATCTGCAGTTATTAGCCGAGGTAAAATAAGAAGGTAAATTCATAAGTGTCCTTCTATAAAGGCTCTATTCAAAGCATTATTGTTCAGTTTCAAACTGCAGCGAAGAGAAAAATCGTAAGAATATTCATCCCATTTTATTTATTCCCCTTGATATTTTCCCCTCAGGATTGGACTTGTAAAGTCAAATGTATCCGTGAAGGCTGTCAGGTTAACTATAACAACAAAGAGTCTTGAACATTGTGACCGGATTCACAGTGAAGAGGCAGGAAAAAACATCTCAGCGTTTAGACAAGAGCAGCTCTGCATTAATCCGACTCAGATGTCAGCCTCTCTGACTTCATTTCCCTATACTCACTATGGCCCTCAGTGACAAATGTAGCTTGTTATAATTAAGAACATAACATTTAAAATGTGTAAAATTAATGTATTTTAATCAACATATCTTCAGCATATTGAAAGTATAAATACAACAAAATCTGCTTTGGTATAAAAACATTCCATAGAAATTCATTGAGACTGGTGGCTGCTTCCTCTGTGATTCTGACTGACTGCTGGTTGGACTTAACCACCTTTTACTGACTTCTACATCTCTGACTGACTGAACATAAATTGAAGGCAGCAGTCAAATATGCTGAACTCACAGGCTGAGCAGAAATTGATAAATGATTCCTGATGTGTTTATTGGAAAATCCTGCTGTATTTTACATACTGCCATACCTCTTTTATCCAACGTGCATTTTACACATCACAGAGTATACTTACAGGTTGTCTTGTTATGCTTTGTGGCTTGATGCAGTCAGTCAAAGGTAAAGTGATGATGGCTCTCAAAGCCGCCAACTATAACTGAGATCTTTTAGGCCTAAAGAAAACAATACATTACACTATTATATGTTCCTAATCAGCACATTGCCAGTAATTTAGCAACATGAATTCAACAAGGGATGTCTTCAAACACGGCTTGGGGCTCAGCCTGACACACCGGCAGCATTATGTCTAAACAGAGAATGCAGACTTGTCTGGCTCTAACAGACATATGGATATCTAAAAAACAGAAACATTAAAAAAAAGTATCAACGATGAAAATCTAATCAGTACCGGTAATATCTGATTATTTTCTGAAGAAGAAAAATGAGGTAGTTCTACACTCAGCACATAAGTGTAGGACAGTGCCAATAAAGCACAATGAGAAAAAATGCCACAAAAAAGGTTTATTAATCACAGTGTTTCAAGCTGATGTCTTAGGTGAGGGTTTTAACAAAAAAATGACCTCTTGTCCAAATGTTGTGGTTAATAAAAAAAATATTTTCTAAAGACAAACAATTAACTAATAAACATTGACCCAATCCATTGTATTTAAATCTTTAACACACTAAGTTAAGGTGATTACATTTTTACATCTGCAGTCATTTAGAAACCACCGATATCAAATGCATGCAGTAGAGTAAAAATAACTATTTCACAAACTAAACATCCTAAACTGAAAGATTCACTCTATCCACATTAAATGCTTAAACTGCAAAGGGACTAAATAAGGGCCCATGAGGAAGATTCAACCTGTCTCCTCTTAGTCTTGAAGCAGCCCCATCCTCATCTTTGTGATCCTCCGGAGACGTCACTCTTCCTCGTTTGATGTGTCCGTGTCTTCTCTCGGTGTCTGAGAGGTGCTGACCTTTAACCAGGCTTCCTGCCCTCGTCTGTTTGGAGAGCAGGCTGAGCCTCCCTGCATGCACAAAGCAGAGAAAATCCATTGGAAACCCCCTACATAAACTCTGATTTCAAAGCAAAACACTGTGGAACATTTGGGATCACGTTTTACTCAGTAAACATTTAATGACACCAAGACAAAGAATGGTGCTGTGTTGTTGCACTGGTGTTAGATTATTGGCCTAATTATCTTGCCTTTAGTCATCTTCTGCCTTTTTCTAGAAACCAATTTTGCAGGGTAATGACAAATTTGCACAAATAACACACTGCTTGTGTGTAATTTAACTACATTAGAGGCGGCAGTTAGTGCCACTTTAAACCACAATTTATTTCTTTGGCAAAGCATGAATTCAATCAAGCTCTGCAGCCCTTTAAGTGTAAATCTGTAATCCCCTGCAGGAGCATGTCAAGAACCTTATCTCCTGTAAATTCAGGTATGATTGCACTGGATTGTGAGGTTTTGTCACTTCATCCTCCTTTCTTTTTATTCCTCCACCATCTTTAAACCTGCACGTACTTCAGCTTTTGGTAATGGCCATCTGTGCTGATTGGTTGGAGTGGGGAGTAATGGGAACCAGCCACACAGCCCAGACGACTGTGGCACACTTCAGCCAGTCAGTGACTTGAGTGGAGGTGACAAGGACTGAGGATCATTTTACCTTTTAGCTTCAAGTTCGGCCGAACAATTTCCATTAGGCTCAGTTTGCATGACTGTGAGAGGGAGAGAACAGCATGCAGGGCAAAGAGCCTCAGACAATCCAGGGATTTACTTTGCTCTTTTTGTCAACGCGCCATTTAAACTGCACACAAAAACAACCGCGTGGGACAGCTAAAAGCCACTTCACTCTAAATTGACTGAATTTAAATTATATTTTGTTATGTGCATTGTGCAAGCATTTTTGTAGCACCTTCTGAACAATAATTGCAAATTCTCTATTCTTCATGAATCTGCTGTATTTCCATTGTGGACAAATATCATGGAACTGATAATCATTTAGAAAGTATACGCTGGTTATTTAAAACGTTTTATTATGGCCAACAATAATTTGACGCATATCCATAAAACCACATAATAGGGATTGTTGGAAGGCACATTCTTGTGATTGGGATTTTTGGACCTCCTTTGCATTTTGTGCTGTTAAACTCACAGATTCTTAGTCTCTGAACTGTACGTTTCCCAGCAAAGTATTTAAGTGCATGCTCACAAATATTTGCAATAGCAAGTTTCTCCCACTCTGACAGAATGTTTTTTGAGGTTTTGATCTGACAAATTAAAAGAGAGGATTTAAAGTTTATCGTAATTGTGTTTTGCTCCATGATGTGAGAGAAACATTTGGAAGAGAGCTGCAGGGAGGCAGAGAGTCACAGAGGGGGAGACAGAGTGTGTGAGAGGTGATTTATCGGTCCGAGGCTTTATGGATTTTTTTTTTTCACAGTCTGTGGGTTTTGCACAGCCGGCTGAGATGGCTCCAAGCTCTGCTCAGTCAGAAGAGTAGAATTTCAAAGTGCGGGTCTACCTATCACACAGTCACAAAGGAAAACTTTTTTCTGTATGCTACACCTTAACGGCCGAATGCTTCATTTGGTCTTAATAGTTCCTCCTTTTTCTATAGCTTTAGTATATATTTAGTGTTGTTTTATTTGCACATAGCTCTGGATATATTCATTTCTAGTTACTGCACAATAGTTGTTCACGTCTGTTCAGTACTGTATATATTTCTGGTTACATCTATAGTCCGATCTTGGTCCAATTATACCTCCACTCTTCTTTGATATACATTACTCACAATGAGTTAGGGATATTGTTATTTACATGAGTGCTTTTCCTATTTGGTCTGAATTTAAATAAAATAAGTCATAGTACCCTTTGATATTTCTATTAATGAATGAGAAGAAACACCATTTTAATTAGTGCAATATCTATTACCCCAACAATTTAGACAATAACAAAGATAGGCCCAAATAACCAAAACTGACAAAGTCAGTAGCGGGTGTTTCCATCATTTGCCTCAATAACAGCTCGACAGAGACGTCTCATGCTCCTAACTAGCCTCATGATGTTGTTCTGAGGCAATGCGTTCCACTCCACAAGTGCTACATGCAGTTCTGTCAGGTCACATGGGGGTCGGGTACGAGCATCCAGTCGCTGCTTCAGCTGGTCCCAGACGTGCTCTATGGGCTTCAGGTCAGGGGACTTTGATGGCCATACCATATGAGGAACTCTGACTTCGGACTCCGGAAGTCAAGCTGTGAAAATTGTGACACGATGGGGTGGAGCATTATCATCCATGAACAGAAAGTTGGGGGTGTGTTGAACTGGGGGGTGATGATGAGTTTTATGATGTCTCTGAGGTAAGAATGTGCAGTGACTGAATCATCTACAATCACCAAATCTGTTTTGCGCTGACTGGTGATGCCTGCTCAGACTGTTGCAGCTCCTCCACCAAAGCGAAACCTGGGGGCCATGTTGACCTCGGCGCCTCGCTCACATTGCCTTCTCCAGCAACGCTGACGACCGTCATTTCTGTGCAAGGTGACCAGACACTCATGAATGAACAGGACAATAGAACACTGCTGTATTGTCCAGGTCACATGGTCTTGTGCCCACTGCAAATGCTCATGGTGGCGTCTTGGTATCAGTGGAGTCATCTGCAACGGTCGTCTGGCATTCAAGCCAAAGCGGTGGACTCTGTTGTGAATGGTTTGTGCGGAAACCCTCGTACCCCTCACTTCTCGTGAATAGGTCTGCAGCTGTGTGGCAGTAGCAAAAAGGTGTCTGAGTGCAGAGGTCCTTAGGTACTGGTCATCATTGCAGTCCATCACTCGTGGGTCTGTCACAAACACTGCCAGTAGTTCTGTGTCTTTCTGCAAGTCTGCTGATGACACTTTCAGACACACCGAGTTCATGAGCAACATCTGACTGCTACTGACCTGAAGGCGCTCGATGGCCAGGTGGCGCTGCTCGTCTGTTAAGTGACGTCATGTGTTCATGGCTGCTTGAATGCTGAACTGGGACTTACTGACAATACCAGCTTGTTATAGCCCCAGAATGTTGACATTAATGCCACATTGAAAATGGTTATCTTTGTATTTGTTGGTATTGGCCCCAGTATGTAAGGCACACTGTACACAGTGAGGCCGTTATGTGGAAAACACAAAATCAGGTGTTTTTATCACCCTGATACAATTGTATCCCTATCCCAAAAATCACTGAAGTGAAACAAACACTTATGAATGAAACCCACTGAGGACCTCACAATATCCCTAACCTATTGTCAGTAGTGTATTTAACTGTGCAATTTTGTAATTTACATTTCGTGTTTAAATTTTGACACTTTATTTTCTTTGTGTAATTTTAGCATTACCTGCTTCCTTTGAATTGCCCCCCAGGGACAAATATATATTTTTGAATTGAATTGAATTTAAGTGAAGTAAAATAACAAAAACATCCAAGTTATCGGCTAATGACTGCTTATAGGTTCTATGACTACGTTCAAGACTTGAAATGCACTAAACGAGCTGTGTAGGCGTTTGTACGTTTGTATGTAGATAATATGTGAGCACATCATCTCAAAATGCTGGGTTGAATACACCTGACAACACAGAACAAGCACAGTGTAAAGCTACAATAATCAAAGAGCAATGAGAAACCAAGGAAGCCTCTGTATAGGTAACCTGTATCACCTGAATCTGTTCTCCTCAGTATGGCTTTTGAACCGCTTTATGTCTATAGTGTTGAGTAATTTAATCTACAACAATTAAACAGGGTAAAAAGAGTTGTTTTTAGAGAGAGAGAGAGAGAGAGAGAAATGGCATGCGGGAAAAGGGTGCCACAGGTTGGATTTGAACTTGGCCTGCCAGCCTATAGGACCAAACAGCTACGCTACCAGCGTACACCTTCATAAAGTGTTTTGAAGGAGATTTGCAAAGTCACCGGGAACTACTGCTGTCAGAAAATGTCCATGAAGTGGAGTGGTAAAGGACCCTTTTTGCATCTGAAATACACATAAAGTTGTTTAAGAGTAAAAAAGATAATCAGCAGCAGTACAATAAACATGAAGTTTAACTTCTGTACATAGTGTATGTGAGTGTTCATTTTCACCTAGATCTTTAATGGGTTATTAGTTTCCCATCATGCAGCACTCTTGAATATGACTAATAATATAAATCTTATTATTCTGCCTTTTGTTTCTCAGCCTGCATCTGTCTGCAGCCAAGAAAAACTCAAATCTTCATGCCAGTCAATGTTGGTCTTTAAAACTCTCAAAACATTTTCAAATAAACGTTTGCCCTCAACAACATCGCGTAGGCACAGGGCAGAATAAAAACAGCAGAGAGGAGAAGAAACGTCTGCACATTTTCTCTAATGCAACAAAAAGTTCTTGTTTAATCACAATTTTTTCGAGCAGAGGTGTTCTGCAGCTGAAAACGCGTTGTGATTAAATACATACCTTTCGTGGCATTGGAGAAAGTGTGTGGACATTTATCCTTCCCTCAGCTCTCAAAATAAATCAGACAAGGTGTTCTTTTTTTTTCTCTCCTTCTCCAAGCCGTTTATGTTTCCCTCTGTTCGGGATATTTTTGCTTCAGTTTGAGCAACATGTTGTTAATCTCCTTCAGTCGCTGTGTGTAGTATTATTTATTGTGTTTCCTCTTAACACAGTGAGCTGACCCCAGTCCTCCCAGTCAATAAAGATGCAGGGAAAGGTGCCCTGTTGCTTTACAGCCAGTTAAATTACACTTTGAAGTTGCCCCTTCCTTTTAAACTGTGAACTAGTAGCTGTCCGCGCTGAAAGTCTGACCTTCTCCAACGTCATTCTGGCGCTTAATTCCACATGGGAAGAGTCTCAATAAATTAAAAACGAGGCGCGGTGGAAGGTCTTATATCATTTCTTATTTTCATTTTGAAGTCAATGCCAGCAGTTACACACTACGCCATAAAAATAATTATGGTCTAAAAAATTGGTGCGAAAATGTAGGCTTTTATGAAAATGCTGTGTAGAAATAAATGAGCTTGCTCTGAAGCACTTTAGCATTTCTTTTTGTCAAACTTTTGCTGTGACTGATTTTTCTCCAAAATGTGCACAGAGACTGGAACAGATGCCGACTGCTGGATTCACAGCAGTGAAAATAGAACATTCTGTGGTTGCAGCTCAAAACAAATTGGCATGAAAAAGAAGAATAGAAAGAGAAAGGACTTATAGATGTGATTTTGTTAGGACACGTTTGTACTTTAGCAGTACAAGAACTACTGTAGGAATTTCAGCTGTAAGCTAACTTATTTTTTCTTTTTAATGGAAGAACACTTACAGAATTTACTTCAGTGCAGGTTTACACACAGGTTGAATCCTGACAGCCAATGTCAGCAATAAGACTTGCTTATGTCCATACACACAGCGCCCGGCAGGAGGGCCCACTGATGTTCACCTTGGGCAGCTACAGCAGAGACAGTACAGACAACAAGCAGGAGACTGTCACAATATCCCGACCCTGCCAAAAAAACATCAGTGACATTCGATCTAAACAACAGCCTTTGATCAGTGAGAGGCCTCATACTTTCAAACAGCCCTCGCCTGGTGGGGACTGTGGGCGCATGCCAGGGAACTATGATGAAGTATACAGAGAGTATTTATGCTGGGATTAAATGTATTTACTCCCATCAAACCTAAAAGGACATGCTTGTCAGGAACGGCGAGGCAGTGTTGCAGGCGTTAGACCCACAGAGAGTAGTCGGCCATCAAACCAGGACTCCTCAGCTCCAGTTGACAAAGCCGCAGGCCTCACTGAATCTGAGAGAGCTAAAATGCATCAATCCTGGACTAAACAATGCACACTGAAAACACAAGACAGGTTTTACTCTCCAGCACAGAAAAAATGCAATTAAAGTAGTTACAGCAACCTTTTTTTCCCAAAGGTCTCCTGGACAGCAAACCTCAAGACTATTTTTAAGAGGATATGATTTATCGATCCCACAAGGGGAAATTCTCTATTTCTCTCTATCTCTATTTTGGTAATGGCTACCAGTAAAAGATCTCTTTGTTACTGGTTTAAAAGAACACCAGACTCTCCCATCATTTCAACATCAACGAGTAGTTAAGTTCAAAATGTGGCTATCTGGCATCTGTGTGAGTGAGGAGAAACTACTGACATCTTCAAGAGGCAGTTTTTGCATTTTATGATGAGGAAAATGTCCATATGTCAACACTGGATGCAGACCATTGGCAGGGAGTTAACACGTCATCTTCAAAAAGTTGCACCATTACTATTAAAACTAAACTTATTAGAACTGAAATACCAAAATTAGTTTAAATTAAATAAAAGTTCAGCAGCAAAATGACCTCATAAAAAAATGTCCACTCATCATATCAGCAAATTATGATTAAAATAAAGGAATGTTGTGAACGTATCCTTGCACCTTATCCTGCTCAGACTTGTGCCGTTGGCATAAACACTTGAAATCAACACTCAACGCATGTGTCCACCAGACAGAAAGTGACTTTATGACAAGCTATCCATTCACCTCACCTTGCAGGAACACTACCTAACATGGCAGTGAGCTGAGGGTCACCGAGTGCGTTTTGTGACATCTTCTGTGCTGACTGAGTACGAAGAGTTGTCACAGAGCTCAGATGTACACACACCTCCAGGTTCTAACCTGACGAATGGTTGGACGAGCAGATGAAAATAACTTTCACCTCAGATGGTGCTGAGGAGCAGGGGGGTGCAGCGCTGGGAGTCACCACTAGACTGAGCCAGAGAGAGGGAGAGAGTTCAATGGTATCCCGAAGCAGCCTGACACCAATTGTTTCCAGTCATTACATGCTCAACGATGTGGATGCGTATTCTTCCTAAGATGTGTACATAAGCTGGACAGTTCAGCGAGGGTCAGCGGCAGGAACAACACAGCTGCCAGCTTACATGAACACTGGCAGAGCTGTGGACATTTATGATCAGATCAGCAGCGTGCAAGAGTGAAAGACAGAGTAAAAGATGTCTATCTAGAAGTTACTCCCCCAAGAAAATTAATTGTGACGATCTTGCTGCCAGGTGACGGCTCAGCTGCAGGATCAACTCAAACCCAATAAGAGCTGATAAATAGTGAAGGGAGGGAGGTTAGGCAGTTAAAAAAAGCAGGAACTTTCTGCCGTCAGTCTCGATTATGGCTTGGATGTGTGTTTCCCAGCACATCACAAAATGATTTACGAATTACAACTGGATCATGTGAGCAGCCAGTGATCTGGGCCATCCATTACACACATGGTGATAGACAAACAAATTCACACATTTTCAGAACCACGCGCCAACGGATTTCACAACTTTTCCTCACAAGGAGAAAGAAACTCCTTTGTTCCACCCTATCAGACCCGATAAATTATCATGCTGGATCTACAAGTAACAGATTTATTAGAGCTGAGTAGAAATGAGGCTTGAAAAATGACTGAAATCTGTCTGCCTTCTGAAGGCTCTCTAACTCAATTATTGAAAGTTACTAAATTAAATCCTTTTTCAGCATTTATAATTCCAGTCTCTTACTTTATGCATGGATGTTTTATAAATTAAGAGCTGTCGTATATTTGTGTTGACATGTGATAGGCGTTAAAACTCCCTGAAGATTTAACGTGTTGCAGAACGACGGTTTGAACATTTGGAAGAAGGCACCCAAATGTTTGAAGTCTCAATATTAACAGCTTCATCCATGTGCTTTATTATCTTACTCCTGAAGGATCCACACATGACTTAGATCAGTCTAGCCGCAACCTGCAGCCAAAATCATGAGGAATAGTTGAGTAACATAATGCATTTCATATTCATTGCGGTACTTTTTATGTCCTTTGTAGTAAAAGTGATAGATTTTGTCACTGACTTATTGCAAAGCTGCCTTTCCTGCAGGACATTATATATTTCTGAATTGTTCTCTTTAGTACAAAGGTTACCAAATTAGATCAGATGTGATTTCAACCTTTCAATCTGGTTCCAGTACTTTTTTTTTTTTTTTTTTTTTCAAACTGTCTCCATCTGCGTCTTGCTTTTGCAGGTAAAGACAGTTCTGGTCTGACAGACTCTGACTTGGCTCCGGACTCTGACCCACCTGGAATGGACCCCAGCTACCTGTCTGTGAAGGATCAGGGCGGAAAGGCGGCCTCTGATAGACCACCAGGCACAGACCTGTCGAGCCCTCTGGACAAGGGTGATAGTGGCGAAAGCAACAAGGGCAAGAAGAGACGCAATCGCACAACCTTTACCAGCTACCAGCTGGAGGAGCTGGAGAAGGTTTTCCAAAAGACGCACTATCCTGACGTGTACGCCCGGGAGCAGCTGGCACTGAGGACCGACCTGACTGAAGCCAGAGTACAGGTAATAGACAACAGTGATTTATACAATCTCTTGTGCAGCTCGATGCCAAAAACAGCTGGTTTGACTAAACAAGTAAACATAGCAGACTAAAGTTAAATTAAAAAGCTACACTCAGCGAGTATGCAACAACTAGCCTGTCCTATCAAGAAGTGAAAAAGAAGGCTTTGTCATAGCAGAAGACTGTTATACCACAACCCCATGGATCCTTCAACATCTGCAGCTTTGCGGAGATAGCGTCACTCACAGAACAACATGAGAGATTTATCTGGTGATGTGAGAGTGGAGAGAGTGGGGGAGTGGGAGCTCACAGAGGCCAGGGGGCCCATGGGGCTGACGTTCCTTAGCTGCCTGGGCCTCATATGTGCAGATTGTAGGAGAGCAGACTTTCATCCACATACGAAGAGACAAGTTTGACTCCACTGTGGGATGTTTCAGTGGGCTTTTTTCTTTGTACCTGAGCTGTTTGGTTTGCTGAATTCGAGAGTTCAGTTGCGATGGTATTAGCGGAGCCTGAGGCTTACAGAAACCTCTCTGACGACCCTCTGACTTATAATGTGCTCAGGACTGCTGTAATGTATTCTAACAAAGGTTTAACATAGAGAAAGACCTCCAACAATTTCTCGACATGTGCTTTTGTGTGTGTGGATGTGTGTGCATGTACGTGTGCACCACAGACTACCAAAGCCCCTGGCTTTTCTGTGTTTTTCTTTCATTAACATCCTGTTCAGACAAGAATGTGTCCCTGCTGTGGCGTCCAGGGTAGGTGTGAAACTCTTCCCAGGAGCTTTAAGCAAGTCAGCGATATGATGTCCCAAGTCATATGATCACTGAGCTTTTTTTTCAACGGTGATGATGCACTCGGTTTTTATTTTAGATTTAGACATTTATGCTTTGATTTTGTTGTGTTATGGTGCTGTATACATTTTTTACATACAATCTTTTACATGATGAGCACTCACCAGAAAGCTTCATGGTGAAACACAGGAAGTGTGTGCGGCTTCAGGGTTATAACTCAGTGCAGAGTTTCAGAGAGTTTGGAGCTCTGCGCTGCTCTGCTGCTCACACTATCACAGTCTAGACCTGCCGGCTTCAGATGGATGCAGCTTTACAGCCCTCAGCTCTCCCAGCGGCCCTCTTAAACACTCAAGTTAAAAAGATAAAAGACACGAGATGCCTCGTCTGTTAGAGAACAGAGCTCTGTACTCGGTTCAGGTTTTTCACACGCAACCAGACTCACAGCTCATGAATTCGGAATCTGGAGTGAAAAAGATTCAAACTGAAGAAAGACGAGAAAAGTTTGAATGTTTTAGTTTTTTAATTAAAAGGCTTAAATAATGCAGAAAGAGTAAAACTCTGAGGATAGTGAGAGAGTGATATGACACCTCATGGTCTGATGGTGATCACACAAAAGAAAACAAAGGACCTTCTAGTCAAGAAACCTTCAGGCCTGGAGTTGTTTGCTTTTTCAAGCTCAGTCTTTCAAAGGAAGATAGCGAGTTCAGATCCAAGTCATATGTACTATAGATACATGGGAGGGTCAAAAGTCAAAGGTCAGGGTTTCAACAACATCACATTTCTCACATGTACCTTCTGTTAGAGCTCAGGGAGCTGGGATGTCTTGGACATGTGGTGTTCAGCAGACGATCACAGGTGTCTGTACGAGCGTGTAGAAACATCCAACAGTCAACAGCACAGCATCTTGATTCTGCAACAAGAAGAGAGAGAAGTGGCTGTCTAAAAACGTTCTTTTGAAGAGTAAATGAAAATATTAACAATAATAATAAATAACAATTAAAGGGCCAGATGTGGCAATAACATTACGTAGACGATTAATCCACCATTTGATGATTTCTATCGTCAGTTACTTCTAACAGCTGAGTCAAAGCCAGCAGTGGCTGTTTTCAGATTTAGAATTGCAAAGATTCAAGCCGAACAATTTGCCGCTCTAAGTTGAAGAAAAGCTATTTGAACACATCTCTATTTGTCCGTCTTAAATATGGTGTGGTAAAATAAAGAAAATCATTGATAATTTACAATAAAAGTAACATGGTATGATCAGAAAAACATGCCTGCCAGGACACACTTGTAAGTGAGATTATTCATCAAAAATCTCAAAAATCTTAAAGTGCTACAATCAGATATATTTTGTATCCAGACATTTCAGAATTGTGAGCAAAGTTAAACATATTCAATTCAACTATTTAAAAAAAAATCACTGCATTGGTTCTCATAAATTAGCTTTAATTGACTTCAAAGTCATGTGGCAGCAGATTTTGGGGGGGAAAAAATCAAAGAAACTAACATTTAATGAACAACATCATTGGTCAGAATGTTTCCATGATATTATTGGTGCTTTGAGGGTGTTGGAAAACTGAAGCCAGGCTCAGCCGAGGATTTCTTTTGACTCTTGTATGGAGGCTGACATGAGTGACAGCAGAGGCGGGTTATCAATCCTCTGAGCCGGACTCTCACTTCAAAGTGTTTTCTGCCCCGTACAGCTCTCCTGCTGGGGCCGCTTCGGCATTTCTCTGCTCTTTCTCTCTGGGGCTGTAACATAAATAAAGCCTCATTGAAAGTCCACCAGCTACTTAAGCTGTCATGGTCTTTACCAATTACTGTCACAATGCATGTGTGCAACACAAGAATATGTTCCCCCCTGTAAAATAGCTCACAGACTCACACACAGAGGAACAGACAGTGAGCAGATTGGAGAGGTTGTTGACAGTGATATTTAATATTTGTCACTAATATGTTTAAAAACAATAGAGAAACATTATTTTAGAGCAACAAGAGTGATGGAGTTTCAGGTCCTTAGAGGGCCGTGAAATGGAAGATGTATGAATGTATCATGAAAGACGGATTACGTCCTGCTCTGTGCTTCTTTAACTTAGAGGGAGACAGCATCTCAAAGCCAGGAGTTACAGGCCTCAGGAAATTAAAAAGGAAAATGTAAACAATCCATACTTATACTATGTCACTATTCAGTTTCACATATTACCTCCTCGGGTTGTTTTAGTTCGAAACGAAATGTGAGAAACGACATCGGACAGTAAGAGAGGGTAAGAGCTAAATATACGTGCTATAATCAGTCCAGAGCGAGAGAAACCATCAGATAGTCCAGTGTTGTAAACAAACGGTTCAATTTGGACAGCGAGTTTGACAAAAAGCAGCCCAGAACAGAAACGCATTGAAATGACTTAACAAACTGTGATGGTAATGCAAACACAATGACGCCTACAATAAACAAGAATGTCAGATCTTGATGTCCTAAAAGATTACCGAAAAAAAGCGAGTGATTTAGAAAAGGCTCGGCTTCTGTCAGAAACAAATAAGCACAGGTGAGAGGGATAAGAAGTGTTTAGACTTTGTTTTGCAGAGAAGGGAAGGCTACAGACAACCGTTCACTTCCAATGCCACTCAGTTTTGGTTTTCTACATGTGCATCGTTAGCACGTGAGTTTGGAAAGACCTTTTTGATGTACTGTAGATATCAGTTTCGTTAATTGGCCTTGAACCTTTTGGCTTAGGTTGTCAGACAGGAAATCTTTAAAATGCTTCCATTTGAGATGTTTATCTATGGAAAAGGATCCCTCAGGTTTATGGAAAGTTCCCGTAAAGGGTTTAGGTGAGCACTTCTCTCCTGCACTGTTTCTCCTTTTGAATGTTTGGTGGTACATTTGGTCATTTCAAGGACTATGTTTTTTTTGTTTTCTTTTTTGAGAGAGAGAGAGAGAGAGAGAGAGAGAGAGAGAGAGAGAGAGAGAGAGAGAGAGAGAGAGAGAGAGAGAGAGAGAGAGAGAGAGAGAGAGAGAGAGAGAGAGAAAATTACCCTGCTGGTTTTATGACATTCCAACATTTTCTCCGGGCAGGTTTGGTTCCAGAACCGAAGAGCAAAATGGAGGAAAAGAGAGCGATTTGGTCAGATGCAGCAGGTCCGGACACATTTCTCCACAGCCTATGAGCTGCCTCTTCTGACACGGCCTGAGAATTATGCACAGGTAAAGAACAATTTTAGTTTTTTAGGTAACAAGAACAGCTAAGATAATTTCTATGGAAATTAAGTTACATGTGAGGTATCAGTGAATCCGAATCATCAACCAAGCACTGAAGGCAGCAGCTCTGGGCTTTACTGTCAGTGCCTTTTTCATTTGATTGCTTCAGCCCATTAACTTTTAACCACATACAATTTTTCTTCAATAACTTGCTATTTGGGCTGTTGAGGCTTTAAAATTATACTTTGTGTCCTGCCTTCCAGCTAAATTAAAGAATGCTAATTATTGTTCCATTAGTGCTATTAAAATCAGATATGAGCTGAGAGGCAGGACATCAATCTAAAAAGGGTAATAGCTAGAAGTCAAAGTTAAGGTTCATGGGCTCAGCAGCCAATGAATGTAGTGTTAAATTGACTGTTGGACGGATTGCATGATTAATGAACTTAAACATGTGGGGTGCCAGTGGGGTGAAAGCCTCACTTATTTTGTTCTTTACCAATGTTGAAACTATCAATATTTCAGATTCAGAACCCTTCTTGGATCGGTGGTAGCAACGCAGCGTCTCCTGTGCCGGGCTGTGTTGTGCCCTGTGACACTGTGACTCCCTGCATGACACCTCATCCCCACTCTGCAAGCGGGATGTCTGATTTTTTGGGTGTGCAGAGCCCTGGAGGTCACATGGGTCAGGCGCACATGGGCAGCCTGTTTGGAGGATCTCCAGGGATGGCGACCAGCATCAACGCGTATGATTTGAACATGGACCCTGACCGCAAGTCCTCTAGTATCGCTGCTTTGCGGATGAAGGCCAAAGAGCACAGTGCAGCTATATCTTGGGCCACATGATGTGTTGATACTTGCTGGGGGGGGGTCTTATGGGTCTTGTTGGCCTCTTTAATGTCTACACAAACCCAGCATGGGGGCACTAAAATAAAAATAAAAAAAACTCTAAAGGCAACAATGACTACCTTCAAAAATGTTGCTATAAAATAGTTCTGCAAATAACAGGATGGATGAGGAGAAAAAAACACGAGGTTTGGTAAAGACAGGTGGGGTGGCACAGCCATGTTTTTCTGCCCCTCTGGTGGGAGAAGGCAGCCGTACAGGAGAGAAGTTAGCTTTGTGCAAAGCATGCTGGGAGTTGATGCTGTACTGTACAACAGGATTTGCAGTGGAGTGCTGATAATGTACAAAGAACATTTTTAAGAAAAATCCATGCACTTATTTGCTAAATTAGTTTTTGAACAGTGCTTTTAGTGTTGTAGTTCTCTGTTCAGGTGCTGTTTTATCTTACTTCATTATTTAAATTTGAGTGTCAATGTTTTTTTTCTCCACATCAGTCTTTCTGTTTCTGATTAAGCAAGCATCCTTAAAATAATCTCAAATTCAATTGTCTTTGTTAAAAGCCATTTACATGTTATTCTAAGGCAATCTTTGTCAGCGTATCAGTGTGTACCTTAAGTTACACTTTTATGCTAGCACTACAGAAACCTCTTTATGTTGAGCATATCGGTCACATTGTAAAGCCTGAAGATTCAACACAAACATATCAGTTGCTGGAAAAAGTTTGAAGTGGTCTGACCCTCTACACACAACATTTACAATTCAAACACATGAAATGTGGTTTGTTTTAGTGTGGTCAGGGCGAGAAATCCACCTGCCGCCCTAGAGAGAGGAAGGGATGGAGGAGGAAGTTGTTTGTGGGAGTACGAGAGGGGCACAGCAGGCCTGCTGCTCTCAGGGCTGAAGAGCCTGGGAGCGCCAGTCTCCAAACAGAGCCAGCTCTGTTTCAGAGAGGACAGAGTCCAAGTGGACATAACTGTGCCCCTCACCATTTCCAGTCTCAGGAGTTTCAGGGAGAAGTGCCTACTAGTCAGTCATTCGGCCAGAAATAACACCAAAATCAGCACTGGCCACCTTTGAAAGAGAGGAGGCTGGTGGAGATTACACAGCGTGTTGACACTGAAAGGATGTCATTGTTCAGCAGCCTTTTCTGGACTTTTACATGGCGATGTAAAACTGTGCTGGTATAAGCTTTATTTCATGTCTCTCGATGTTTCTCTCTTTAGAAACCAAATAATAGACATCAAATAAGTTAATGGAGAGCAGCCTGTAGAGACTGACATAACCCCCCGCCCCAGATCTGATCAGATATCTGATGTTACATGCAGGACAATGTACCAATTTAGTTTGTGAGGCAACAAGAACAGCTAAGATGTTAAGACAGGTGAGGCATCAACCAAGCACTGCAGGCAGCTGCTCCGGCCTTTAAATCCTACTGTCATTTCTTTTTCTTTTTATACGATTGCTTGTAAATTTGTTTCTGAGTATACATTTCTTCAGTTCAATAGTGACTGGCGTTATTATGCAATGTTTCAACTGATCTTAAAGCTATCATCAAATAAGGCACACAGGACAAGACAAGCCAACATGAAGTTTAAAACACCTACCTACAATATAAATGAAGCGCGTCCTGAATGTCCTTTCCATCCTCTGTCCCTCTCACCATCTGCGTTCATGTCTCCACCATGCTAACAGCTGGCATTCCCCCTGTTTGGTTTAGTTTGAACCCCCTCTGGTCTCTTAGAGATAGGAAGAGAAATGTGGTCCTCACCTAAATGAAATGATCGTATTTCACCAAAGTTTAGAAACTTTTACTGACAGCTTAACTATACACTATGAGAGTAGAGGCTGTACGTTGTCCTACCACACTTCCAATCAGGCCCCCAAAGTAACATAACCAATCAAATAAATTACTTTGTCTTCGAGAGGCAAAATTGGCAAAATTAAGTATTTAATTCTAAATTGTTTTTAATTCATGTCAACTTGTATTGCTTTAAAAAAATGTATGAAAACCCTTACAAACATAAAAGGAAACCATGGAGCAGGGCGTACTCTAGTGTCCTGACCTGGTTGAGGGTCAGGGTCTGGTCTCTGTGCAAAATTAAAGGAGGCTGGTCCATAGTGACGTCCAAATACCCCCCTATTTATAGATAATACATAATACCATAAACTCAAGAAATCCTGTAGGGCCTACACTAACACCATTCGTGTTTTAGGCTCCTCTACCTGTTAACTTTCTTTGTTAGATTGACTTTTTAAGAGGTTAAAAAGACGACCCAGTGATGATCCCCATCCCTCAGAGCCCAAAGTGTCATTATAATCATGTCCTTTTATCATTTCAATATTCAAATCGTAAAAACGCAGGCTATTCTTGTAGTGGCAGCTGTCTCCTCCAGGGCCAGAAATAGCAGATGGGATTTAATGGTGAGGTTGTGTATCTCCTTCCTTTGTTTTGAAAGACCCGATTTACACCTGAAGCATAACAAAAGCTTCCATAATTCTGTAACGCAAACCTGATACTTGCAGTGTACCTTCAGGCAGGGCAACCATGTAGAATTCTCTAAACTGAACCACATTCACTGTCCTTTTGGGTAGAGAGAGCAGGGTGCAGGCTATAACCTGTCAGCAGAGCAGGAGTCCTTGAAATTACATCCAGTCTTACTTTGCAGCACATATCCAAGGCATGTGCGTAATCATGACTGCAGAGTATCTAAAAACTTAGAGGGTCTCTTTGCTAATGTGAACATGAGACCCCCTGTGCTGTAGCTGAGGGGTTGGATGCAGGGCGAGCCGTGAGGGCATCTGCTGTGTTCCGGTGTTCTGGGAAAAGGACAGTGCACACAGCTGTGCTCAGGGGGTAAATGTAAAACAAACATGCCTCACACATGCTTCCCCCTCAGCTGTCATGGCTCTGCTTTCAAAGATTCAAACCCCCCCCCCCCCCCCTTCATGTTCCTCGTGGCCCACCTCTCCACACACACTCACAGCACTGAGCCTTTCCCTTTGCTCACTTTCACCATGGCCAGGCAGGGTCCAAGGCACAGCCGCACAAGCAATCCAGGAAGGCTTTTTAATTAACACTGAGCCATTTGGAGGCTGTGGACTGCAGTATTGTGTGTCAGGACAGACAGGCCCATCTGTCTCCTGCTTGCTTTAATGCAGACTATTTTTCTGCACAGCGCACAATGACATACTGGCATTCAGTAGCTCAGGTTTACACAATGCATTTCTATTTCTTTGACTCCTCTGTGTATTGAAGGGCCATAATCGTCTCCTGTAATGTATTCCTAATGTACAGCAACATGTTTCTCCAACAACCACACAAGAACATTTGATTCAAAATAAGGTTTAAATCTAAGCCCTTTTTCTCCTGTTTGCTGCACAACTCTATCCCTGATGATGTCGTCATCCATTTTTCTCAATTTCTAATACTACTGAAGTCAGGCTATCAGTACAGAGAAGAAAATATATATGTGTACTGTTGTGTGCATGTACACTTTTGGGCATGCAAAATGGATTGGTGTTACAAAACTTTTGGAAATGCTGCAGTGTTACTAATTAGATGTTTTATTCAAAGTGTACAACATTTGTGGGTTTTTTTGTTTTTAAAATGGTTTTGTTTGAACATTGTTTTCCTCTTGATATGTAATACCTATGAGTTTCCAAAGTTTTTATCAAGTACTATTTTGTGGCTTTAAGCTGTCTTTTAAATTAAGTGTATGGATTTGCTCATGCTTGTGTAATTTTTTTGTGTTTGATTAAAGTACAATAAGTTATTGCAATTCTATTTGGAATCAGAATTGGTCATCGTATTTGTTTTGATAGTGTGTAAAAAAAAAAAAGAAAATTCAGCTCCGTCAGCTTTTTCATACTGTTGCCACAAATGCACACAAATCCTGATAACAAGTATCCTGTTTAGTATGTCTGAATCACTCACATTTACAGCTTTTCAGTCTGCCGTCGCTAAAAAAACTAAACATTTAATATGTCTTATTGCATTTAATCAACCCTCAAAAGTATTGTGTCATTGTCATAGCCCCAGCTTGAAATCCCCATGCATTTCACTCCCTTTGAAGGGATACGAGTGCTGAAATGAGATCGCACAGCCCGCAGGAGTATCACACTAATTGAAGTTGACAAAAATACGAACTGCACCCTTTTGAACTGCTGACATAGAACAGGGTGGATTAGGCAGCGTATATTAACAACAGGTGACAAGCTGGAGGGAACAGTGGACTGTCCGCGTCACAGAGGCTCTGCACTGGGCGAGCACAGCCTCGAGTAAAGACAGAGATGAGAGGAGAAAAACGTCTTCATCCTCTTCCCACACACTCTTACACATACATGGAAAAAAGAACAGTGAGACACATTAGTGTGGCATTTACTTATGAAAGTCTTATATACACTTACATACATAAAGTCGGGCCAAACAATACAAATAAAAATGTCAATGGAATAATAAAATAAATCACAAGAGATCTGCTCTCCATGTAGTAGCCTATACATTGGATTTGGGACAAGAAGTGAGCAAAAACCCTAAAATATATAAAACACACAACAGCAATAATGGAAACACAATTTAAAAAAAAAAAAGCCCTGCATCCAAAATTTATACACATCTGTTTTGAAATGTGTGGGCTGGGGAAGTCTCTATTATTCACTATACAGTTAGATTTATATCACATATAAATGTTGTGAAAGAATTACTCAGGCTGCATAAGATTACAGTTCAAGATGTTCCAGTAGCTCAGCATCAATAATTTTAAAATCAGCAGTTACTCACTCTATATATATTAGATTTGTTGTACCAGCTTTGTCTAACGGCCCAATCTGATTGTGTAAAAGAAAACATATGTAAAACACTGACTGTACATCATCCACCATGCTGTGTGCTGTCACATTCAATTAACGATGTGATTGATCCTACACACTTAGGTACGTCATTGGATCATTTACTATGTATCATGTAAATTACACAACATTACAGATAAAGGATAAGGCCTATAAAAGTTTCAAGAAAGTAATTGTATGAAAAGGGAAAAAAAAAGAAAAAAAGTTGTTGGAGCATCATAGTTATGATTATTACACAGCACTGCTGCATATATAAATATGTACACTGTATAAGCTGATTCCAGAGCAGCTGGAACCTGAAGTTTCAACTCCAGAAAAAGTAACAGTGAGGGACCACTAGCCTCCAGTCAGCATGTCTGTCAAACTTCACACAGGGAGACCCTCCAATAGATATATGTAACTTTAGTCTATACATTAGAACAAAGATATGAAATATACATTTTACTATAGGCTAAATAAATCACTCTCATCACACTTTTCCGCATCCCCACATTTCAGTTATCCCACCCTCTGTAAAATCTGAAAAAAAGAAAAGTTTTAATGGCAGAAAAGAAATAGTATTTCCTACTTTAGACTGAATGTTGATGTCATGATATAAAAGATAAAGTTAAAAACTGATAAAGTGTCGAGGCTGCGCTGAGGTCCAAAAGTCTGTTACCCGCTGGTCAGAGGCTGCCGATGTTGGGGAAGCTCTTGAGCTTCTCTGGGAAGTCATCCTTGTAGAGCACTGGGTCAGCACGGTGTTCCACCACCTTCAGCGGCATGGTACCGAAAACGGAGGCAAACTTGTTGATGCACTCGGATCTAGAGATGAAAACACAATAAAGCAGCTTAAATATCAAATCTGTTCATCAGCTTATTATCAGCAATGTCTAGAATTTATCTACATAGATGTGGACACCGTCTTCACCTTTTCATTTTATGATGCCCATCTCCTTCAAAAGTAAGTAAGTATATATTTTTTAATTTCGACGTCTAACATATGCTTAAATGTGTGGTGACTTATATAGAGAACCTATTTTCCTTCACTATAGTGATTTTTTTGGAAGTAATGTATTGTTAGGCTAGTGTTGAAAAACAATTTGGTTACAGACATAAACTGAAAGAAAAGCGGTTTCTGTTTTTTGTCAACACACATGCTCACACACAAGTGCCATACCTCTCCACCATGTGTGTCTGATCCAGTGACAGGCCATCAATGGCTGTACACTCAGGGCACTTGAATTTTTTCCTGGGGGTCACCTACACAGAGGTAGAAAAAAAAGTCACATCAGTAATGTTAAACTTTATCAACCCTAACAAAACTAATAAACGGTCCGGTCTAATGTAGTATGTGAGGACTTTTTCTAAGAATAATGTGGGAAAATTCCATTCATAAACCTCCAACGGCAGAGCAAAAAATGTCACTGATGTTAGCGAGTGATGATGATTGTTTTTCAGTGTAGTCTCCGTCACATCTACACCGCTGACTTTAAAGCCTGAAACCAGTGCTCTGAATCTATCAATGTTTGTGCGCGTTTGTGTTAAAGTGGATTTTGGTCTGTACAGAAAGTGAGTGAGACGCAGAGAAAGATGGACAGGGTTGGAGGAAGGGGGTGTTTTCTGAAGAAAGCAGTTCAATCCATGGTGGGAGGTGGGAGGTTGCTGGCGATGGCAGGGAAGTGTGCTGCTTATTGATTTGATGGCAGCGTGTGCGAGTGTGAGAGAGCCCCGGTTAGCTTAGAAAAACATACTCATAGGAGGAGTGCCAGTGAGTGACACCCAGATAAGGGAGGTTAAGGCCAGGCTTTATCCTGCACCTGGGCACAGTCAGTGTGGAGGGGGAGGGGGAGGCAGTGAAGGTAAAGGGTGAGAGCTGATCAAACCCAGAGATGCTGAACCGTTCCGTCAGTCTTCAGCCTCCCCCTGCAAGCTTCGAGCAGTCAGAGCAATGAATGTACCTTTATGGGGGCTTTGCCTGTGATGTTCGCGACCAGGAAGTTCATGGCAATGTCTTCACAGTTCATGTGAGCGTCCACCCAGTTCTTGATGTCTCCTGGCATCTTGTATGTGTACAAATAGTTGAAGTACTGGAATGGAAAAACGATATAGAAGAATAAACGATCGCTCAGTTTCATATGGTAGTACTGCAGATTGTAATACAGCAGATATTGTTTGACACAAGAGAACGTATGAGGAACCTGTGCATTGCTTTAAACTTTGACGAGTGCGTGAACTTTAAAGTCAGCGTACGAGAACCCTGCTTAACTTGTGACACATCACTACAATCTCACAATGCAAATACCCCAAAACACACGCCACACGAAACTCTCTAATCCTTGACACTAACTCATAACAGAGAGGCAGAGGCAGAGCTCAAGCAGCCAAAATCGCTCAATTTCAACCTCACGGTTTTTTTTTTTGCTCACCTTGTGGTAAAAAGCGGCTCCAGTTAGAACCATGGAGACCTCGTTGGTCCACTCAGACTCGTACTTCCACTTTCCCATTTCGTGGTCCCAGAGGTGCAGACGGCCTGGGTAGCCCACCAGTCTATCTGGGAACTCCCTCCATACCTGGTGCAGGGCAGAAGAAATAATATTCAATATATACTGAACTAATGTGCAAAGTGGAGGCTGACACTACCGGAGTAATGATTGGTGGATACACAAAGTCATAACTGAGATTGAAATGAAAAGGTTTTTCAGAATTAAGTGGCTTTTTTTTTTTTGATTGGCCTTGACATCAGCAACTTGTTTGTTCCTTCAAATCCTCCCAGCAAGCAGTCATCTGTCAGACAGACAGCTTCTCTCTCCTGCCTGCAATTCCGTGTAATTATCCTTAAACTGAGCACAATTTTATTAAATAGCTTCTAAATGGATTCAGGTGAGCGTGCGAGGCAATGTCAAGCCGTGCAGGTATGTAGGCATGGAAAGCATCAGCTCTAAATCTGTCATCTTCCTTCACACATCAAACACGTTCAGCAGAATGAGACCGTAATCTCCCTGACTCAAACTGAGGGATCAACTTGAAATGATTCCTGGCAATACCTCACGCCGGATGGGAAAGGTAAGAGTTCTTTTTCTCACCTCATAGCCAAATTGCAGCTCGTCCGATGTCAGCATGATGATGTCATCGTCGATTGCGAGCACAGCTTCCGTCTCGATCTCGTCGTAGGGAAAGAAGCGGTTACTCAGCTTGTTCTCTTTTGTTCGCACGACTTTGAGGGGAACGCCGATCTTTGGCCAAAGAGACTCTGCCAGGAGGAAAAACGATACAAAAAAAGCCTTCACATTTAAAGACACGAGATCAAACAATAATTATGGTGGTAAACTTTCAACTATTTCAAAGTACAAATGCTTTATTTTTCACTGTTTAAAATGTCTCTAAGGATAACAAGTTGACTTTCACGGGATTCTTAAAGTTGGTTTTTAAATTTGATTTAATTGATTTTTAAACTCATTAAGCAGTTTGAGTGATGATGATGATGATGGGCTTTTCATTAGTTAATAAACTAAACGCTGATTAATTGAGAAAACCGTCCCTACAACTGTTACTACATAGAGGCTGTACACACACATATACAGTATACATAGTATGTAACCTCATAGTGAGCTTTTTCTGACATTTAAGGGATTATAAAATGATAAATATGGCAAGTATCAGAGTCTAAAGATGGCTGAGGGATTATTATGTCATTCTTTTACTGATAGAAACATTTGAAGTGTGTCCTGGCAGTGGGAAAAAGTACTCGGAGAGTTTAACTTCACTTAGTGACTTGTATCGTTACGCTAACCTCAAGCACGTGCAAATCAAACCACACTACGATTCTTCATGAAACAGATCAACAGAGGCTTTTTAAAAAATTTTTCAGGGATGGGTTTCAAAGATCTTGGGCAGTGTCCATGGCACGGACTACGGAACAGACAGATCACACACAATGTGTCCCCTCATTAATGGGCTAACCGAGGCCTGGCAGGCTATGAGAGGATCTCCTGGTCCTCCTCGCCACGTTTGAAGTCTCCTGTCAAAAGCTATTGTCAAAAAAAAACGCTTGAGTTAAACACCAAGTTTTTTTTTTTTTTCCTTTCAATCCATCCACAGTGCTGTTATCCCTTCACTTTTTTATAACGCTGAAAGGAGACAGCAGCAGTGAGAGAATTATAGGCTATTATAGAAATTTTTAAACTAAAACTGTGTTTTAGTGGGTTTGTTTCCGAGTACAAACATGTCCATCTTCAAAAGAATAAGCTATGGCTTTTTAATTATTATTATTTAATGTAAAACAATCACTCCAAGTATGTGAAGACATGAACACGATGAACACAATACTATTGAAGGCTGTAAGAAAAGATGACATTCAGACTCACAACTTGTTTAGCATCCTCTTAAAAAAAACACAGGAGGAAGGAAGCCAAAATGGGAGCCTGTAAACACATCAGTTCCAGGCTTGGTGTGAACGGGAAAGAAATCTGCCTTCAGATTGGACTGAGCCCCGCGAGTATGACCCGTCAATGGCCTCTTGTTAATTCTAATAGGTCACAAAGCTCCAGCCAGGCGCCGCTGATGCCTCTAATGAAAAGGCAACTCACAGCCATGAGGGAGCACTTCAAAGTCTTCTCATTACTTTATTACACTGGTTAACTCTTACAGCAGCAGGGCCAATTTAATCCCCGCTTCAGAAAAAGTCTTCGTCTGAGATGAGGAGTCAGAGGCTGAGGTTTGATGATCAACTTGCGGTGTGCTTTAAAAACAAAAAGGCGCTATGGATGGACTACAACTAAATGTAAACGGAGATAAAAGAGGCACAGACATGTATACATATACTGTAGGTACATATGAAATACATGTACTGTGTTCAGTGAATTCAACACCGACTTTCTTTATTGTTTAAATATCTTATGATGTGGCACAACGACCCTCTGGGTTTTCATCATCCTCTCGTTTTACCTCATAGATTGGCAATGACGAGCTGCTTTAACTGCATTTCTCAGAGGTGTATTAATCTTTTTTTTTTTTTCCCCTTTTAAGTATGAAAAAGAATATCTTATACTCACCCTCTGGAGGACTCTTGTTCTGGTTATTCCACACAACAAGAAGCTTAGCCAAGCTGGGCACCTTGGAGATTTCGGTGATTACACGGAAAAGACTTTCGACGCGATCGTACGTCAGCACCACCGCAGTGAACCCTGGTGCTCTCGGTGGGATGAGTGGTAAGAACAGGGGGCTGTTCACACTGGACCACTTCTGCGTGAGACGAGGGAACACATGACATCGACTGTTTAGGCTAAGGGGATCTTTCTTTAAAAAAAAAAAAAAAAAAACATTTCATATTTTCATGTACAGCAAGTGTCGCGCCCTTTGTGTCAACCCTGTCTGTCACGTTTTCCATGATTTAATATGATGTAATAGTGATTCTCCGGACAGTGAGGTCACCTGCTGTAGTTTTCCAGATGATTAATTTTTTTTAATTTTTTTTTTTTTATGGTAAGAGTAAGAATCATCCTATAAAGGGCTCTCAGGGGCCAAAAGCTTCCATTCAGGAGCCAACTTATCAAGGAAGAAGCAGCGGAGGATCGCAAACAACGTACCTTAAAAAAAAACAACATCTCAAGCAGTGTGTGACAAATAATGACTTAATGTGGCTTTTTTTTTTTTTTAAAGGGACACGAAAAACTTTTCAACTGTATTTACAAGCACGTGCTACTATAAGAGCAACAAACAGAAACGGGCTTCACTCTTGCTGAACTTCCATCAGAGGTCTCTGAAAATGTTCCGGCCTGTTAACAGTGACAGTCTGAGATGGGCAAAGAGAGTAATGTCACATCTGTGGGCTTCTTTTAAGAACATATAAAAGCACGTTTCTTTTCTCTGCTCCGAGGATGCCACACAGCGATTATGTGGCTCCTTCCAAACAGGCCTGTCGACTGAGACACAGCCGTCGCTTTTCACACAACATCAGTCACTGCTCCTCTAATAAAGCCACTTTACTGGCAAGTGGAAACTTCCTTGTGGTCATTCTCACAGTGTCAAACAAGCAGAGGAGGAAATAATTAAACTCACACATTTACGCGGCTCCATTAAAACTGAATTAAAAGGGCACCACTTAAGCCATTTGTCGTACTGAATAAATTAGATGAAAAGAAAGCCACAACAGAAGTCAAAGTTTATTTTAAACTTCAACACTTAGAGGAGGATCTTATCTTTATCCTGTTTGAACCGAGCGGCCCGTCAGTCATCCCAGACACTCGCAGGAAGATAGATTGAAGAAGAGCCGGCGATACAACATGCCTTCACAATTACATGTTTAAGCTGAACCACTTCTCATTTTCATATCCACACATGCAATTAACACTAACGTTAACAGATGCTGAGGCACGGCAGCAGAAGATTGAATGTCACATTTGGAGCCTTTGTGATCCTTCTGGTAAACGACACAACAGGATCCATTAGCATCGATGGTGAACAGCTCTTTTTCACCTGAGGGGATTAGGTCTACTAATTGAAAAGTACACATTGGGTCAGATGTGATAGAGTCACTTTAAACCTTTTTTTTTTTTTTTAACAGAGTCTGGGGCCAAAAAAAGCCTCCCCACTTAGTGACAGTGTGTCCATGTGTCAAGTAGCACAATGTCTTAAACTAGAATATAATGGTCGAGAATCCAGATGGGTATTAACCTCACATGTATGTCCAATACCTACAACCCCCAAACAAAAAGCTGCTTGTCCCTTATTCTGAAATCCCCCTCCGAAGGCACCAGCAATCCTTGGAAATGTGCTTTCAATTACCAGCCTAAAGACGGGGGGGGGGGGGCCTGGGATGTCTGTCTGATTTATTTAGTGCTCTGTGCAAGTTCTTCTAACCATCCATTCACTGAATCCATCGAGAAAACACTTCATCTCCCATCTTAGGCACGAATGGCCAAAAGGACTTAACCCTGATGCAATTAACCTCCTCTTGGTCGGGACAGACCTTCAGACCTGAGTGATACTGATTGATCAGACGTGGGGGGGGGGGGGGGGGGGGGGGAGTCGCTCAGGCAGAACAGTTTGACAGAAGTGGGCAATGTCAAGTGAAAGTGCTGATAAACGTATCAATCCTGAATGGCTGTGTGTATAAGAGCAGAATTAAAATGACAAACATCAGATGTGACCGTGCTGAGAATGACTTGTTTCCACCTACATGACCCAAACGTGACTAAACCCCGATCCGCTCAGCTCCTTTTAGTGGCATGCATGTAGACATCTGACCGACGCATAGAGCCCTCCTGAATTCAAACACATGCACACGCCTGTGGATCCACGACTGTGGATAGAGTAGAAGACTCGAGATCAGATCTGATTAACAGCTCCGGAGAGATGGTCGCCCAGCCTAGCTGTCTGCAGCCACAAACTCCCACAACCACAGGGATGATACAACACACACACACCATTCTTCATACCCAGCGTAGTCGCTACAAACACAATGACTCAGACATGCAGGAACTTATTTTTCACCGCAGTGCATGCATCCTCCGAGTGCAGAACTGCTGACACAAAGTGGCGGCTTCAGAGCTGGCTGGGTGTATACAGCAGCGATCTGTGAAGTGCTGCATGTGTGGTGCTCAGAAAGACTTGAAGGCATCTACTGTCGCTTTGCCACAGAGGCTTTGATTTACAAGAGAGAGGAGGGTGTGGGAGCATTCAAGCAGCTGAGCGTAGAAAGCGAGCACACTGGAGGACATCCTAACTGTAGATAAAAGTTAACATTCAACAGGTCCAAAAAAAAAAAAAATCACTGGAAGGTAAGAACACAAGTTAAGAGGAGAGTAATCTTGCCAAATGGCTCAAAGTTAAGATACGCACCACTACAGGTGGATTGTTCCACTGCTCGTAGGTGCGTGCAGCGTATGGGTAGATGCGGTCATTGATGATCTGGAGTGTCGTTAAGCCAATAGCCTTCATGGAGCTGAAGTAGGCCTCCCAAAACCAGTGTGCCTGTGGACAAAGACAACAGACTCCTTTAAAAGGCACTCAGGAAAAAAAACAAAACTAAAAGGGAGAAACAGAGTAAACCAAAAACATGATTAGAGGAACGACATAGCGTAGAATATTTTTTTTTAAAAAAAGGAAAGAAAAGAAAGAATGTGAAGCAAACAAAATAAACACTGGCAAAAAAAAGTATGCAAATATACTCCCTTTAGGTTTGACAGTCCCAATTACTTTTTCCAAGATTATCCCCAGGATAAAAATGTCAATGAAAGGGTCAACTATGTTTATGTCCTGGAATTATTTAACTTGAATTGAGTATTTTATGACAGTATTCAACTTACTGTAACTGATTATAGAACAGTGCATTGTCTTGTTTTCGCATTGAGCTTGGGCCATTACATGACAAGATAACTCTCCTGGACCGGACTGTACAATCTACATGTTTTCCTTCTGTCCCACTCTTAAAGGAAATGTTGCAGCCCTCTGCAGCCTCTTGACCTTCAACGTCTCCTCTTCTGGAGGCTTTTTCATATCTCTTCTGACAGTGTCTGTTTAACTTCAACACATCTCAGATGTGAAACAGAGGCTTTAATGATAACTGAACTCTTGACCCATACCTTACTGTTATTATTCTGGCTGTTGGGATGTCAACTCAAACTCCACTTTGTCAGTTTCACTCAGCGATTCCAGCAATCACAGCAAAGATGAAAATGAATCCTTAAACTGTTAGTGTCTTCAATCTCTTGGTATGAGGATGAAAATTATGGGGGGTTTTTTCCACTTTTCAAGCCCTCACATATATTACTTTGAAGAAATCATCAACCTACAGTCGTGCCTCTGATTGAGCCTCCTTGACTCCTGCAGGCTCGTATTTTATTAAGAGTTAATGATGCTTTAAATGACAATGTCTCCTGGAAGAAGCATGTTACACTGACCCAACACCAGTCAACATGAACCTCCGGAGTGACCCACCGGTCTAAGAAAGGACGATGTGAGTATTAAACTGTTTGTGTGTAAAGCATAAAGCTGCATTTCTTTCACATCTATCGTAATGCGTTTGTTTTACACAGACAGTCTTAGTGACAACCATTGGCAAATCGCCCATGTCTAAGTATGGGATAACACACAGGAGATGTGCCATACAACAACACAAAAACAGCCTTTATTTTTATAGAGGGGGTGAGGAGAATCCAAAAGGACTTTCTAATCTCAGGGGGGAATCCCAACGGCCCATAAATCAGCCAGTGATGAAAGTTTCTTTTCTGAACGGGAGGAGGCAGAAAGCAAACTGTGCTGGCCCGAGGGCCTGTCCCACCCTCCTCCACCCCTTCCCGGCGCATGGAGGAATTTTTATGAGCAGGGAAGAAGAGAAAGCTTTGCAAGACAGGAAGAGAAACCCTTCCTCTATCTTTAATTTATGTAGGGTATAGTCTTCACTTTGTTTGGCCCATGAATGAACTAAGACATTTAGAGGTACAATAATACCATCTTTTAGCTGCTTTATGTGGAGTTAATAAAAAGGAGTATGACGCAAAGCGTTACTAAAAACCTGGTGCAAATAACAATATTTCAAATCATCTTTGCATTGTCAAGTCTGAAATATATTCCCCTATTTATCACTCTAAATGTTTTAATCTGTTGCCATGCTCGATAAAAAAAAAATAAAAAAAATCTTCAAATTTCCTTCTACTTAAGAGCATCACGTTGTTTAACTCAGTGGAAGTTGTCAAGTGCCTGACAGATGATTCAACGTATGTACTGTGTAAAGACCCCGGCAATCATTAAGAGTCGCTGACATAATCAAAAACAGCAGCGAAAACGAGTTTTGTTCAATCCTACCAGCTGCTCACTGGGAAATGTTATCTCACTCGAAGATTTATTATCACTTTACTTGTGAGTGAGATCAAACCATTCTACAAACACATACAGCAGAGCACACACGTCGTTAATAACAACTACCTGCTCTCCTCAGTGTAATTCTCTCCGTACGGAAATGAAAACGTGACAAACCAACGGGATTACTGCTGAAGTGCTGAAGACCACTACTGCAGGCCTTACTGTAGTTTGTGTTAAGAGTGGGCGGTGACGTACAGATGCACAACAGGTTGATGTTTTCTGATGGCACCTGTGTTTGTGAAAAAGAAGAGAAGAGGAACAGAATCTGGTGGGAGACGAGGGATCAATGTCTGAAACTCTGGACTTGTAAGAGTAAGGCGCTATAGCACATTTGTGATGAACTAAAATAAATAAATACATAAAAAATCATTATCGTTGCAGACTGTTGAGGTTTGAATGAGCAGGTTTGTGTAAAAGCCAGACTGGACTGAAGAGAAACAGACCGCTTAGCGTACACAGAACCTTTAATGTTATGATGTCAGCTGCAGCCACGACTCTGCTCTTCACGGCTACAACTCAAGTGAAGAAGACAGAATCAACAAAGAACCAATAAAGAAAGAGCAAGCTAACTCCTCCCATCTTATATCTTCTAATTGAACAAGCTGAGCTAATCGAATAAAGGTGTGTAGTGCATGTGTCATGGTTTAAGTGTATGGTCAAAGCAGGGCTTGATGAAGTTTGTACACTAACATGGGCTAAGTGGTCCCACTTGAGCAGCTGTTTATTATGAGGCTTTTTAAAATGTGACCTTCATGTCATTTCATATTAACAGATTTAGAAATGAGTCCTGCTGTCTGAAGCTCGTCTGCTGAGTCCTGACGGAGGTTAGAAAGTCGTCACATCACAGTTTGATCAGCTGGTCTCCAATAAGTTACCCAACAGCAGAGAATCTGCGAAGGGACCTCAAACTGCAACTAAAACTAGTCGAGATCTTTTTTGTATATTCGTGTCGGATTTTTGTCTTCTCCCTTCGGTGTTCCATTTGAGAAACATGTTCGTCCTATCAAAAATGTTGACCCTTACACCATGAGCGAGATAAATAAATCAAACGAAAATGAAATTCCAAAATGCGTTTTGTTGTCAGTAAAATCTCTTCTGAGCAGCAGTATCTTATGTAGCCTCGGTCTCTTGAAAATAAATGGGATGACAAAAACCTTTCACTTCATCAGACAGGTATTAAACGCATCCTTAATGTCAATGAACTTTTTTATTGCCACATTATGATGGATTAAGCTGGGCCCTTGTAATATAGCAATAAGTAAGGTCTTTTACCTGCTTTTTTCAAGTGTCTTGAATGATGCTATACAAATAAAGATTGATTGATGGATTAATTAAATTGCATTTTCTTCAAGGAATATATGACTACTTTAACATCAGTCATAGGGGAGCAGAAGAAACTACCGGTAAGTATGAAAGCAAAGGCTGCTACGCCCTCTGCTGGTGGGCAGAGGGCGTAGCAGGCATTACTGGAGGAACGAATCAACTAAACCAAATAATCTTGTATTTATCTTGAATATCAGCTTGTGGTTATTTTAGGATCTCAGCTAATACAAAATGTGGTTCCTCTGAAAGCACATCATCCTGTTTGTGTTGGACTAAACTTGATTACTTCTAAAGGGATGTCTTCTAAGAATATATCTGACACTGTGAACATGTATACACAATTACATTTTATCCTATTTTTAAATTAAAAAAAAGAAAAGAAAAAAAAACTTCTATCCCTAATCCCCTAAAAAAAGGAATCAGAAAAGACATTTAAAGAAGTAGGATGTTTTCCTCTAAATTCCCTTGAGTTGGGATCTGTGTATACTCTACTCAAGAATGTTCTAGATGTATTTTGTTCTCTACAAATCTACATGTGTCAAACAGACAAGACATACAAGACTTATCAAAGGTGAGCTCATAAAAACAGACAAACACTTCAAGTCTCATCAAGACTTTGGCACTGAGGAAGTTACTGGATATTACTGTTGAAGTACATGGTATCAACTATATCCATCAAGAGATTATAGATTATTGAATGAAGTTGTTTGTTGTAGTTAAAAGTTGGACTACTTCATATTAGACCTTCAGCAAACGGTGCTTTAAATAAACGTAATTAAACCGGCTGCAAATGAAAACGACAAAAAAAGTAGGATTACAAATCCATGAACTCGGATTTAATAAACACAAAACAACAACTCCATAAAAGAGTGTTTAAAATAAAGTTAGTGTTCGGGCTGTCTTTAAATGTTAAGTTGGATGTGAGATGATAAAACCAGTCTCATTTGTGTTCATTAGAACAAACTCGTCCCGTCAAACTCACTTGTAGTCTTTCTGTTAAGACAATGTATTCATCTCATGTAAGAGCCAAAAGGGCTTTGGAACCAATACACCCAAAGACAGAAGGCATGTTAAAAAGACAATCCAAGAGTGTGACATAGAATATGATCCTTGTGGCTTATTGATGTGAAATGAGTCATGATATCATCAAACATAAATAAAGACTAACAGATGAGATAGAGGACAATTTGCTGACTTAACATAAAAATGAAATACCTGTAAGGACACTTTGAAGCTGTAACTGTTGGTATTATTTGGAGTAACCTTTGACAAGTACCAGGAAAGAAAACGGATATAGCTGTATACCTATAACTGAATTCATGGTTAAATTACTTCTGTAGAGAAAAGACCCAGGCAAGACTCTACTTCCAAGAATTAAAACCATATGTAGAACGTGAGGGCAAAGGAGGCAGTGGAGTACCGTGACCAGCATATACAATATCAAGTTAATGCTACCAGGTTAGCTCTGAGCCATACAAGAAGAAAAAGGCCCATCCAACAGCACCTGAAGCTTTTTTTCTCTCTCTCTTTTTATTTTTTTTTAGTTTTTCTGGTGAAATCCAACCTCAAACTGCTCTATGAGTAAAAAGGTCTGTTTAGCCAGTATAATTAGTAAATGGACTAGAGTTGATACAAGAGAACGAGTAGCAGCTGAGCTGGTGCGCTTCTCTCATGATGCTTTCACTTTTGTTTATTGTGGCTCTATGCAGATACCAAAAGGAAATAGAGAGAGCTGTCTACGTTGCATGTTACTGAAGCTAAAATCAACACAGTTGAGTCCTCTGAAAGCTTCAGAAAACCCAGACTGAGCAAAGAAGGAAACTCTAACGCATAAAACGTTAAGGTGGGATCCAAACATCTGTCTGCTGCACATCAAACAGAATTTGTCTTAGCTTTCAAAAACTGAACTCTTTAGTTGGTTTAGGCAAACGCACATCTCGGTCATGTAGTGCAAGTCCTTTAACCCCTCTGACCAGCAGGTCAATTTGTATTTTCTGAAACTGAATGTAAAGCAAACTAAGCGTGTTGCTCTGACAGATTATTTCTCTCCAGTTAGAAGTCGTGACAGTTACCTGTCTCTGCATCTCTTCAACTTGTCTGTGAGGAATACTCTTCAGGATCGTATACATCTCGGATAGCTTCTCCTCTGGAATAACCACAGAAGCCCTTTAAAGAAAACGGAAACATTGAATACATGACCTGAAAATGGCAACCCTCCAAATCCCTGGCAGGTTTTTTTTTTCCCTTTCAGTTGTGTAGCGACAAAGACGGACCTTTTCCAGTCGAGGACTTCAGAGAATGGCAGAATGTAGGAGTCAGCGAGGACAACAGGGACACAGCCAGCCTGCAGAACGTCGCTGAGTGCCGCCTGACCTAAACGTGCCCCCCGCAGAACGACACAGAAAGACGACTCCTGAAAAGACACACAGGAAGAGAACCGTCAGTGTGACTTTGCATTTAATACACAAACTGGACTTTACAGACACCAGTGCGAGAAACATCTTCAGGAAGCAAAGTGCTCAAGCTAAATGAACTGCATTTTAGCACATTAACCTGTTCCAGCTTTAGCTCCTGGGTTGAAATGTGTACCTCCAAAAAAGTTCTTGATGCCTGGGAAGCACTTACTAACAGTCCAGGATTATATCTTTTTTTTTTTTTTCTTTCAAGTAGTGCATGTAAGGATAGTGGATACTTCTAAATTATGTTTACTGCAGTTGCGATACACACCTGAAGTATCTGAGGGTAGTCATACACCTGCCCTTTGTAGCAGCGTTTTCGTGCAGAGGCAGCGCCCTGAGAGAGGTTGCTACACTTGTCCAAGAGGAGCAATGCTTCTCCATTTTCTTCCTTCAAGCGCTCAAGTTCAGCGCGGTATTCTCGATGAATGGCGGTTTGAGAAGACAGAATGAAGAAGCGCCTCGGCCTGGGTGAAATGGAGACAGGACACAGATGATTATCAATGCGTATCTTTATACCGTTAACTGTGAATAGCTTCTGATTTAAGACAAACCTTAACGAAGTTGTTGAACAACGATTACTCTTACATTGTTTAGAAAATCATTTTGATCAATAATGTCATTTTAATCCCTTAAAATGTTTTTCAGAGAAGTTGATTGTATTGATGGTAGAATCATTTCATGATCTGGTACTGGGGCACAGTTGGCAAGTGGTTGGTTCGCCTGCCCCCATGTGCGGAGGGCTGTGGTCCTCTGGGCGGGCGGCCCGGGTACAGGTCTGACCTGCTACCTCTTTCTTGCATGTCACTCTCCACCCTCTCTCTCCCCAATGTTTTAACTGCAGCCATTGTGCTTTCTACTTCATAAAAGGCATAAAATCTAAAAAAAGAAAAAGAAAAAAAAAGAAAGATAATGAAGAATGTGCTCACCCAGGCTGTCGCTCTGGCAGCTCAACATCTGCAGAGAGCGGGCTGTAAACAGGGATGCTGACATCATAACCTTGTCTGTAGGTCCATGTAGAGAAACCGCCTCCAGCCAGTAACGCTCTGAAACAAATGTTACAGTGCACCAGCAGTCAGCACACTGGAGACTTTAAAACACAAAGTCATTCATTAGCTACCTATAAACTACTTTTGCTAATTTGAGACATGGACATTAAAGGCTCATTTCCCAGGTTGATAGACCTTTATTCTGCACCAGGTGATAATGTGCGTCTTATTCTGCTGCACTGTCAGACAATGTGTACATAAAGTGGAAACACACCGACGGACACACACACCTGTTTCTGATAAGGCTCTATATAAATGAACTCCAGCTGGAAGAGCCCAGGAAATGCCTTGGATCTAATAGATAATGTTCATTGTCTCAAGGCTGCTCGATGTTCATAAACCTAAGCTCTTCCTTCCTCAACCTTTAAAAGAGCTTAAAGCACATATTAAGACACACAGACGCCTCACCGGTATATATAACTAGATATATGAAATATCTCCCAGTTACCAGGAAATATTTCGATGGAGCGATGACAGATATGGTAAACACTGCCTGCGGTTGCTTCATGTATTGCAGTTTAAAAATAATTTTCCTCCATCCTGGCTGAAAATACAATAAACAAACAAGATGTAAAGATCCTTTTGATTTGAATGAACACATCAGGTGCAGACTGGAATCCTAAAAAAAACACCTGAAGCTCCTCCACTTCAAGTACCCAGCTGAGGGATTTCCTCCTCTATCAGTTTGACATAAAAGATATCATGGAAGCGAACTACTGTCAAGAACTCCGGTTTTCATGAGGATTCAGAAAATAATTAGCCCGTTCCTAGATTTTGAAATGGCGTCGTCATGTACGGCAGCTACCTGTCTCGGGGAACATCCAAGGCAGTGTTGTAGTCTGGAGGGCCGCCAGGTAACATATTGAAAAGTAGGTGATTCATTCCTTTGTCCCATCTATCCAAAAGATGCACAAGATAATTAAGAGCAGTAGTGATAATGGATTCTTTCAACAACAAAAAGTTAAACTGTGTCACTTTCATTAAAAAAAGTTAAAACATCCAGCATGTACTTCCCATAAATGTAAGAGAAAAAAAGATTAGATAGATAGATAGATAGATAGATAGATAGATAGATAGATAGATAGATAGATAGATAGATAGATAGATAGATAGATAGATAGATAGATAGATAGATAGATAGATAGATAGATAGGGGTCAATGAGGAAAGGCCAGTATTAAGAACAAAGTGACAAGCAGTTACACATAAAACAAATCTATCAATGACATTTACCTGGGCAGCATTGCTAGAGCCTGGGCAGTCTCTCTGATACGCAGCGAGTTCTGATTCAGCACATCAATAGAGGGGATAAAAAGACAAGCTCTGGTGACATCATCCGTGTAGAAGTCGCTGTCAGAGATAGCGCTGAGCAAGTCATTGTATTCCCTCGACAGTCCTGTGCTGCTGATGGGAACCCCTAATTCATCCACAAACTTCTGCAGAGGGTAGATGTAGACCTACAGGAACGACAGCGCAATAATGAAGGGACCTGCTTTGTGTCAGCAATACAGTTGAATACAGAAGTAGTAGTTACCTTGATTCTGTTTTTCGGATTGTAACCACATCTGTAAACATCAAAACAGGTGTGCATGCGGCAGCTCAGGTCACCCCTCTCTGGAATGGGACTGGAGACAGGCAGGTGGACCAAAGGGGCGTCGTGGACGCTGCGTTTATCTAGAGTCCAGTCGGCTGCAGATTCAATAGAGTGGGGCCAAAACTGAAACATCCCAGTGGCAATCAGTCCAAGCAGCACCACAGAGAAGAGGGTGATGTAGTAAATGCGGTGCTTGGTTTTCATCCGCGGTATGAGAGCAGGGCCGCGCGAGCTGTATTTCCCAGAGGCGTACATTGTCTGTCTCTCTATCTCTCTGACCAGACACTGGGGAAAAAAAACAAAGCTCTGATCAACAACAGTCACAGATAATGTTTAAATTAAACGTTTCACAAGTCTTTAAAAACGTCACGTAGCCTAGCAATGCAGTATAAAGACAATACGGTAAACATGAGACTCTAACCAAGAGGGTCCCTGTGTTTATAATGGGGGCAGTCCATAGAAAGATTGTTTTCTTTAACAAAATAACAGTCATTTCAATGTCGACAACAAGATAAGGGCAGCATATTAATAACTGATACTTAGCCAATGTTAAAATATTGTTCCTAACGCCAGTTTAAAAACACGTTTAGTGACAGACAAACTATGAAAGCAGCTTTAATCAAATTAACCATGAAGTTAACTTGGCTAACAGGAGCTAACCTAGTAGTTGTGAAACATTCATGTAAGGTTATTGTTTTTTTTATGCATGTCCGGATAAACCAGAGATAAAAGAAGCAATTCATCTTACGTTAAAAGTTTTCGCGACTTACCGAGACGATTCGCGGAATATATGTGGTTCACAGATCTGGTTTAATTCATAGCAGCGATTCTGAAGATAGAGCACCTCTCAATACATTGTAGATGTAAACTCATAGCATGAAGCTACAGTATCTTCTTCCTTGGCCCTCCTCCGAGAAATCCCTCAGCGATACACGGAAATCATTATGCGTCTCTTCCGGCGAGAAATTCAGGAGGTTAAGGTCCTCTGCTGCCCCCGTGTGGCAGTGGAGGTACACTTACATGATTTATACAGTACATATATATGTATATACCTACTGTGTATACGTACACTCACATCATATAGGCTACAGCTGGGGAAAACGACTATGAATTAGAAAATTCACAAACGTCAATTTAGCTTTTCATGAGTTCATAACTCACAGTCATCCTCAACAGAGCATTACCTTGCTGTTTTAGTCAATGGACTTAAAATTAAATGATTCTGATGATTACAATTCCCAACAATATGTATCTTAGAACAGAAATAAATAAGAGAAAATTACTTAAATGATATTAATTAACTGCATTTCATTTTTGTGCTACATCATAAACAACACAAGGTTATTAGCTACTGCTGTAATGTATTCATTGTAATTTATGCTGCAAGTAAACCATAAAGTAAAGTAAGCCTGGTTCAGTTATAAATAAGTGCTGCTAAACTTAACAAGGAGCATGTGTAGGCAGTTTACCCTCAAGGGTTTTGTTCTTACAGCAGGCGACTTGGAAGGTAAGGGATTCTACTTGATTAGACAGGTTCAAAGTGTGTTATCAAACAGACACTGCTGTTCCACAATCTGGACCCATGACACCTCCACAATGCTCAACTGTAGATATTCATCTACAATCCGACCTACTGCATACTCGTAGTACACTGCACCTACACTTAGGTTTAAATATAGATCATAATAACTCATACCATCTTTACCCACACTCCTCTTGCACTCAGCAGCTGTAAATTGATGACACATTCTTTACATCAACTCTAAAGCCTGGAAAACTTTTTCCTCTTATTGCATAATCCCTCGTGTATCCATGATAGCCTCCAAGATTGTTCATTTATAAATAATTGCTTTTCCAAAATTGAGCATATTCTGAATGAATGTGTCTTAAACATGTACACACATTCAGAAGATGCTCAATAGAACTTACTCTTTCAAAGATAAAACCCGGTAATCCCATAATTCTGTTTCATACACAAACTATGGAAAAAATGTAGCTCAACTATCTGTAGATGCAAGGTTAACTAGCTGAGCCAGATAACCTGGAAGGTACAGTTTTTGGCTAGTATAGAAAGTACTCAAAAGGTTGTTAGTAATAGGCGCTCAAAGAAAAATGACGGATATATTTTTTTACTTTCATAGTTTGCAGTTTATTCAATTACAGGCAGGGCAGTTTGGGGGAGGGATTAAATACATTCGCATTTTGGGGCAGGAGAGGAAGGGAAGCAAACCAGGTAAACATGGACAAGACATCATTGGATTATTTCTCTATCAATATAGATCAATTTATAAATCTGCCAATAGTTTGAATAAATAACTTTTAGATGGATTTTTTTTCTCTATATGGCAATACTGATATCTTTATCATAGTCATTATCTCCTTATTGATATATAGTTCTACATGATTCTATTGGAATTGACCTTTTTTGACATCTGCATAAATAATTACACATAGAAGATGGTGCTGTACACATTATGGTGGAAAGTTTTATAGTGCTTCTTTCAGCAGTTTTTAGTGTATAACCTGCTGCAAGCCAAGCTACTGGAAATGTAGAAAATTTGCTGGCCCAACCACTTTGTCCTGTGAGAGTCTACTAGGACTGGCAGCATGATGTGAGTAGTTTCAGTCTAAAAACTGGCTGGAAGTGTCTGCTGTGAGTAACCACAGGAAATCTTATTCCAAGTACAGAGACCATGCAGATCACTATGGTGACTCCAGATTTGACGGTGGCGTTTCACCAAAGGTCGCTGTGGGCAGGCTGTCGCTGTGCAGCCTGTCTCACCAAAAATGAAACATTTGTAAAAAGCACATATTGTCACCATGCCATGGAAGAATGTCAAATACGTTTCAACTCGGACAGAAAAAAAGCAGAAATATATAACTTCTTACATTTGGGAAAGTCTAAAAAGTTCTCCACGCTGTCCCAAAAAAAAAAAAAAAAAAAAAAAAAAACTCAGATAAAAACCACTGACATCAAACCAATCTGTTGCAAGAGCAATAAGGATATTAATACCATCAAACATAGCAATAAAATTGATAACATTAAAGGTAATAAATAATACAAATTGTGAGCCTCCTGTTACACCCAGAGTGATATGGAAGATTGTTTTTGCCACATATTGGTGGAGAATTGCCATCCATGATGTTCCAGCCCATTTATTCATTCAGTTCAACCTCAATGATATTTGAGATGAACTACATTAAAGGGAAGCAAACACCTTGACGTCCACGATGACTGTGAGCACCTCGAGAACAAGAGAAACAATATCCTTGGACGCAGTTTGGTCCTATCTGTGGACACTGGCTTTTTTTTAGCCTCTCAATAGTTGAGATATAGCTTTATTTCTTGATAAGATTCGAGCTTATTCACTGTGACGCAATGACAAAAGTTGTTCTATACCGGCCATGCTACTCTGAAATGCATAAAGCATGCAGACCCTAACCCGGGCACATTGCTAAGAGCTCCCTAAAGAGAAAGGTAGAGTAGTTATGAGACTAGAACTAATAGCTCAATATTGATGTAAAACCAAGCTCCAGAGGTTGAGTGTGAAAATGAAAGCCACGGCAGTGTTTTAAGGTTAGGATGGCATCTTTTCTGTGGTGTTGCTTTGTAACAGTCTATATGGGAACCAACAGGACGGTGAGGGAAGGAGATCTTGAACGTAGCTTGTGTTTATATAAAGCAATATCCATATACATATACAAAATTACATCTCGTAAATACATTTGGCAATACAATGTATTTTTTTTTGGCAAAGGGGGTTCATTGAGCAAAATTATGTGTGCAAGAGTATCTAAATGTTAATCTTAGTGGCTTCTCTTTAAAAATAAAGTGAAAAAAAAAAAAAAAAAAAAGACGTCATGCACTATAAAGATTAACCAAAAGACTCAAAAACATCCATAGGCGTCTGTTATAACTTTGTCACAATCACTACATTTTTAAGACACATGATTTCTCACCAATGTAACACACTTACTCTCTTACTCAAAGTCAATTCTTTATAGACCTGAGAAACATTTCATAATATCTTCTCATTCTTATGATTGACAAGTATGTCGATCTTCACATTCCTGATTTAAAGAAACGAAGTCAAATAAAAACTGGAGCTGCTGAGGGTGCAAAAAGTTAAACGGTACATCAGACCGGATGATGTGCCGATACTAACTTCTCTAGAGTGTTTTTATTCCCTGCTCACGTAACTGTTCCAATCCCCGATGTTGTGACATCAGGGAATTGATGTACTGCTGCTGAGGTGTCCCAAAGTTGGTGAGACGACGTTGTTTTGGAATGGCAATGTGAAGCTACAGTTATTTCTTTTCGCCCCAAAAGCAGAACAGCCCCCTGGCATGCAGAGAGAGGTATCTTTTTTCTTTTCTTAGTCATTGCAATAGTGTGAAAATGCTATCAACAGCGTTTGAAGGACAGACCTGAAAATGGGAAATAGTTTGTAAGTTGGTCAGTCAAGTACTGTCATCAGATATTAATGAGTGACTGCGTTCCACGGCATGCATATACTGTGATATGTTTTTAAATTTGATGACTGCACCTATCAATTCAGAGCAAAGGACACTGGAGTTCCCATGAACACATTACACCATAGATGATAGTGTGTTCTCTTCAGGACAGTGGCAAGGGGTGGATGTTCGTAGGGAGTGAATGGCTGGCAGGGTACCCTCGCCTGGCGAGAGGTCATTGAGCTCCTCAGACGATGAGAGAGGGAATGAAGGGGACAAAGAGATGCCTGAAGAAGGGTCTGCAGAGCCAGCAAAAGTGCGTGGGGGCTTCGGGACGAGGTTGGGCTCCTGTGTTGCTCTGGTAAGAAGTTGTCTTTCATCCAGCTGCTGTCCATCTCCCAGAGACTCCCCCTGCCCGAGGGAGCCCCTTCCTGACTCTGACTCCCCGTCGGACAGGTCAAGAGGCGGAGAGCTGCTGCCATCTAATCTGAAAAGAGAGTCTAAGTACTGGGCAAACTCCAGCACTGCCTGGCTGGGGTTTCCATTTGAAAGTTGTGGTGGAGGAGACGAAGCTGCTGGTTCTGCACCTAACTGTTTCTGAGCTATATCCATCTCCCAGTTTCCTTTTTCTCTATTCATTTGTCTAGAACTAATCTGTGGGCTGAGGGGAGCATTCGGAGTGCTCCCCGGGCTGTACACACCAGGAATCTCTTCGTTGTCTCCATCAGGAAGCATGTTTGGGTTGGCGTTAAGCTCTGGCTTCAAAGGATGAGCCGAGGTGCTCTGGTTAAGCAGAGCTGGGGAATGGTGTCCACTGTAGCGAGGAGTGGCAGGAGACAGCCGCATGGAATATTCTGGGGTGGATTCCAGAGGGCAAAAGAAGGGCCCGACCTCACCCAGGTGCTCTGGCGTTTCCTGGCAGAGGCAGTCAGCAGCTAGTAGTTCAGTTCGAGAGCTGAGAGATGGGTTCTCCTCTGGGATCGGGGCATCCAAAGGGAAAGGGAGGCTACTCAGCATCGGTGAACCCCTTAGTGCGGCTGAGGAGCGCCGTGAATCCAGACTATAGAGGGATTCAGCGTCTGAGAGACTCTCCATGACGGCCAGCGGCGCTTTGCGGTCCCGAAGCTCCACTGTCAAGCGCTCCCGTGCACCACGCAGCACAACTGGCACTGGGGGAGGAGGGCACTCAGAGAAACCATCCAGAGATATTTCAGATTGGGCACATGAACTAGAGGAGAGGAGAAGAACGGGTTGGAGAGCAGCGTAGGGGATAGGAAGGGAGAGGGGATCCAAAACACAAGACAAGACATGAAAGATGGGTCAAAACAACATACAGGGGGTTTAATAGGGAATGACAAGGGAAGTGTTAGTATTAGACCACAACTAGAGTCAACACACTAAAAGTTAAAACTAGCAAAACAGTACAAAAATGGTAGAAAGAAAAGGGAGAAAGGGAGAAAGGGAGGTCATCCTGGTGGAGACTTCATTCTGGTGCACACAGTATACGTTCCTGTTTTAGCGTCTACAGGAGAGGTAACATCTTAATTCAGCCTTGACTAGCAGGAATTTCACACTGACTTTGGACAGGGGCTAAACCAGAGAGGGCGAGGTGGGAACTGAATACTACCATACGTTGGTACTTGTCTGTGGTCAGACAGCGTGCATGCGTGCATTGAGAGAAGGGAGCATATTATGCAAGATTAGTATTAGCATGCTTTGCTTACCGTGACAATGGTTTTTGTCTTGTTTTTTTTTTTAAAACCAAATGGAACAGACAGAAACAATGATTTTGAGAAAACAATAAAGTAGCAGTTAGTAGCAGTAGTATTGTTTAGCACTGGCTAGATGGTTGCATTTAAATGATTAAGTTAGAGGGAACACTGGCTATAAGAGGATGTAACAAACTGTTGTCTATATTCTGTTGTGCTCAAACACACGCACAATGATGGCTGATGTACTGACCGAACACTACTGTTCCTGCGGTGGTGAGCTGTCGGCGTCGGCTGATGGGAATTCGTCGATGCATCCATGAAAATGGTCTCTGGGTTCAAGTCCACTTCTGTGGGGCTCACCATGATCTTGGCTGCTGACAGCAAAGCAGTTTTTCCTTTGTTGTAGTTCTCCAGCACCTGTCACAAGCACAGAGGTACACACAGACACATGAATTACAGACAGAAATCTAATTTTCCACCAATATTTTAAATTTAAAAAAAACATTGCCGAGGTACTAGAATAATAGTTTTGGCTGATGAGTTGCTTATTTCCCAAACCAAACATCCCAATGACTACTATTTTCCTCTAGTATGTAGATACACATTCAATACACAAGTAGTTGGATCACTTTTAGTGAGTGCTTCAAGGCATTATCAAAAGGATTCATTTATTTTCAACTGTTTATATAAATACATCTGAATTTGTATTTAGATGTATTTATACATCAAAAGTAAAGTGTAGTTCAGATACATGTAAGAGCATCTGAAGGTGGACTTACACCTACTTTATCTGACATTAAACAACCACAGAGGAATCATGATGTCTAAGCCAGAGCTACGACAGACCTACGGTGAGATGAGGAAAAGAACGTCCAGAATGAATGACCATGTGTAAGCGGTGTTAAAAATGTGTGCACACGTATCACGAGCTAAAATTCACATAGACACACAGTTACATATACATGGTCACTTTTAATGGAGTTAAAACAGGTAATGGAAGCACAATATGGTTTTTAAGAATACATAAAAGATTTTTTCAAAAGAATGTGACAATGACAACAAAAAAAAACCCAATGGAGATTAGTGTAAACAAAGACTGAAAATATTTAGTTACATAACAGTCAGTATTGTTGTTGTGTATGATTTAATGGAAGATAAAGGAAAAAATGGAGATGTTATATAGGTGAGTGTAGCTGATGATACATGACAATAAGTAATAATAAAAACAAATACTTGGCACAGACAGCACCCCACAAATCTGCATTTGAAGGCATAACAGGAAACTTTGAGCATAATAACAAAATATTACAAAGCACAACACTGCACACTCTGTTCCAAAAATAAAACGTATACGTTGTATACAGAGTTTTGAAATATTTAAGACTGTGCTGTGCTGCAGCCATAGGTTCATAACATACAACTTATGACCGTATATTATAACATTGCAGAGTGAGATGTACGAATGAGAAGAAACAAATAACTCTAGGTTTTCAGAATTGTATTAATAAAATAACCTCCAATGTCAATCACAAGAGGAAATTAAGACATTTCTTGGACTTGGTGAGCAGCGATTTGTCAGCAGTATACTCCATATTTACACGTTTGGTCCCCCTCTCTGCTCCATCTGCTGCTGATGAGTAACTGACAGTACTTTGAAGGAATTATGATTGAGGAAGAATATGTGCTTTGAAAAAAAAAAAAATTCTAAAAAAGGGAGAGATGGCATACAGACTGAAGAGCTGCAGTGACTGAAAAACCCCAGCCAAAGAGGAAGAAAGAGCAGTTAATGTGGCAGAAATTAGGTTACCATGGAAACTTTGGGAATACAAAGAAATACTAGCTAGCTCGAGGAAAGGGGTTAGCAAGTTCATGCCACAGCACTTGACCAAATGTACCGCAGCTGTGAGAGGAACAGAGAAGAATGAAGAGTGACGAAAGCTGGATGATGAAGTTCATTAAGAAAAGACAGACCAGGCGTGTTTGGAGTCATCATGCAGGGCTGTAAGAGGCTAAATGTCTAAACCAAGGTTCAAATAGATTAAATATGATCATACTGTCATATACCTCTCATTAACTACTAAACCTGGTAAAGACCACGTAACCAGAACATGTTGCTTTAACTTGTCTTCTGAACAGTTCACATTCTTTCAATTCCCCTTTTCCGGAGTTATCTTGCACATCTTCTGAAAGTAACCATTGGACTTGTATGGACTTGCTGCGTACAGACACTGTTTTTGTGTGCTTTTTTTTTTTTTAAAGTAGGAAAAAAAAAAAGTACTAGAAGGAAAGGGTTTTTACTTTTGCTAAGCTGCTATATCATTTGAACTGCTTTTATTTCTGTCCGTCTTTTATGACTCCCTCAGTGGAGGAAAAGTGGGCTCTGCCACTACTCTAAGATGACTATTTAAATGTTGGTTCCAGTATTTTAAGGATGTTGGTAATAAATCTAAAGTTTCATTTTAGGCAAAATGTTTGTTTTCTCTATTGAACTTCATAGCGAGGACATTGCATCCTCAAGAATAAACTTTCTATTTTAGATTAGGTTGTTTTACAGCACTTTAAAGCCAAATCTGTAATACTGATTGTAATAAAGTTTATACAACTGAATCAGAAGAATTGTTTAGTATACAAACTTCCTCTTTTTGTGAAGAGCCGTGTGATGTTGCAATCTTTACAGGACAATTTTCTATCCGAGCACAGTGCGACCCGTCAAATGGGCTTTCAGAAATTGGAGCAGCAATCAGATCTGCACACGTGCTGGAGCCGGGTGGGTCTGATGGGGTTTGTGGAGGAATGCATGAATCATCTGCAACTGAAAGTGCTGCCTGAGGGTCAGAAGGACTGTTAGAATTAAAGAAGAAGACAGAGGGAGGAGTACAGTCTGATGGAAGAGGAGGAGGAGAAGGACGAAGAGACTCAGGATCTGAAAGGAAAGAAGAAGTTACAACAGTCAGAGGAACACTGGCAGGCTTTGTTTGTGGGATGGAGGCGGGGCATGGCGGGTCTTTGTCGGTGTGAGAGGAGGGATCAGAGGGAAGAGGGTTAGTGTTTAGTTCGGGTTGTGAGTTTATCACAGAGATATTGCAGGTATGCTGATTGATTTCCAGTTCCTCTGGTTCCACGTTTCCCTGCTCAGACAGGGGACAAAACGGTTCCAGCACCTGCAGAAACATTAGAGGTATCATACTACAGAAGAAGCACAGCAGACATAATCACACCACGCACTCTTCAGAAATACACACACCTAACTTTTCAACATCCCACATGGAACAAGGCTAAGCCACGAATGTTTGAGTGAGTAACAACACATACACATAAAAGGTACAAAAGTGAACTCACAAGAAAGTGCAGTCCCAAAGAGGATCCAAAACATGCAGAAATACACATTAATCCCCTTAAGAGAAGTTCAATGCTTGTGAATCACACATCCAAAAATGTCAGAGGATACCATGAAACCAACCAGGAGTGAACCATCCCCATGCTTTCAAACAGGAGTATTGTGAAGAAAACAAAAGGTGTAATAAACAGTAGGTTAATGGTGAACACATGCATATATTTACAGTACTCAGAATATACATTCAACAGCCCAATCTCCCCCCTCAAATATTCAACACCACACTGAAGGGTCATACCACTGAAAAAGGGCATATACGGTAATAATATTAATGCAAACTCTCTTTGGATAAAAAGGTCCAATTAGCTTGTATGTCCATCAGTATAACATGTCTTTTTCTAAAGTAATATTCCCCTTTTCCGTGCAAATGTTAAAAAGCCCATATAAATGCACCCACTTTTTAATAGTTAGAGGCAATTTATAATTCATCATCATCCACCAGTTCAATGTTGAAAATCAGAAACAAGTGTTAAAAGCCATTTCACCACCATAACCACATGCATACAAATGTAACAGACCTTGTTTAGGCCCTCCATCACCATGTGGGGCATGTGCTCATTTAGCATGGCCGGCGATATGATGACCTCATCAAAGGCTTTGTTGTCCCCCCAGAGAGCAGAGTAGGTCGGCTCCTCCTGGCCACAGCTACAAATAGAGAGTTTCTATCAATCATGGGTAGAACACACATCGATATAGGTGCAGCTGCCCTCAGTTTAGGTATTAAAACACATGCAGAAGCAGTAGCAGTGAGCTAATCCAAATCAAAGATCGAAAACCTACATGGTCCTCCTTTGAATGTATTATTTAACAGTGATCTGAAATACAACACATTTTTCCAAAAGACCCGTTTCCCTAATGTTGCAATCTAGAAGATTTGACATTTAAAAACTAGAAAGTATATTTTTTACCTCACTGATGAGGGTATGTTAAGGCAAAAGAATTTTAGAAACTATTTCATCACATACCCCATGTTCCTCTTTTAATAATCTAAGATATAAAAGATACGAACATGCAATAAAAATAGGTGAAAGGTATTCTGATCTTAGATTATGGCCCATCTTTGCAGGTTGGGTATGTTTTATATTCTCGTTTTAAAGGATCAGAGTTAAATCCATAAAGTTATAGATTGAGTTTCAATTGAGATCCATGATCTGTATTAAAAAATATATATACATAAAGATAAATTGATATTAGACAAAGCAGCAGTACCGGTAAGTGCAGAAAAAAAAAAGAGAGGAGTGCCGCGTGCCACACTGTAAACCCACACTGTCACAAGTATTCAGTGTACACCTCTTCCCACTGTGCTGACAGTTATTATTTCCACAGGTGTGAAACAAATTCCCTGAGATGTCCGTGCATCACGTATCTATCCACTTGACCACTGATGTCATTTCTTGAAATATTACATAATTAAGGGTAATGGTAATGTAACAACATTTGAGATTTTTTTTCTGTCAACTACAGCGTCCAATAAATTGATCTTTCTCACAATGTCTCTGGAGGATGGTTGTGCACCACATGGATGATCCTGCCGGGAGGGTAGAGGGGGGTGGAGGCTGAAAGGGCGATGCTGAGGTCACTGGGGTGGAGCCAGAGGCGACTGCTGGGCGGCGCTGCTGGCTGAGACTGAGGATCCTCGTCCTCTACAGGAAGCTCTGATTTTGGGATGCATTTGGTGCCTCCTGCAATTATTCTCCACTGTTGCACAGACAAAGGCATTATGTAATGTAACATTTGAATCAAATTCTGTCATCTGTAGATTGTTTGCTTTACTGCAGCAGCTCGGGGTTAACTTAATGACTCTCTAATTACAGCAGTGTTATTTCAGCTGCAGTGTTGCGAGAGGCTGTGTTGAAGACGGCAGTTCATTCTAATCAGCCACTGCAGAAAATTCAATATACACAAGATGTAAATGGGTGTGGACTTGTTTAGCTCTATTCTATTTTTGTGACAACTCAAAGCCTTTACATGCTCTACATGCTGTAATGCTATTAGGTGTTCAAATCAAACACTGTATATCGTGAATCTTATTACTGTTTAGTCATTTATTAGTTACTGTGCAGTAAAGAATTTTCCATCGATTATTTCTAAAGCAAGATCAGCAAATTACTATTTGTTTTCTTCTCTTTAAGTTTCCTTCTCCAAAGATTCACCAAGTCTCTCTGACCGTCTTATTCTACAGTGTCAAGACACAAACCTTTGGCTTGTTACTTTTCTGTAAGACTTCCAGAAGGTGGCGTCGGAAACCCTCCAATTGTGACAGACCAAGCCTAAGAGAGACCAGATACAGTACATATAAATATATATATATATATATATTGTAATACTGCAGCATTGTGACGTTAACCAGAGTATAGTGGGTACAGCAGAAGGAATACCTCGGTACCAGATCTTTTCCTAATACCACGGATGAGACAAACTCCTTGGAGTACTCCATGGCATCCTCACTGGGAAAAACAAAAGAAAGAAAGAGTTTCACTTTGCCATCAGGACATGTGCAGAGAGTAAAGGGTGTGGGCTGAAAGGAAACTCGTTTCTCTACACACATTTTCAGCTCACAGTTAAAACATTTATTTCATTCCTAACTTCTAAAAAAACATCGACCATCTGAAGCAAACAAAAATGTATTATAGACTTTACACTATGCCACATCAAATATTTAGTGACTATATTTATACAACTGTATCTAAAAGAAGGGACTCAACACTGGAAGGTAAAGACAAAAACAGCATCATGAAATGATGCAAACAAGAATCACTGAAAAATAACCCTGTCCCTTAACCATTTTTACAAAAGCCAGGGGTACAAAACTAAAAAAATCATAAATGTATTTATTCCCAAAGACATTGAGAAATTACAATGAACACATAAGCTTCTGTCACCTTCAGATTTTTTGCATAGAGTTTTCCATCTCTGAAACTCTACTGTTGGCACACAGTCTTTGAAAAGATCATTTGGTTTTTAATGATGGTGGTGAAGGGTGCTGTATGACACATCAATGCAAATCTACCACAGGTGTTCAAGTGTTGAAGTCCAGTGACTTTAAAAGCCGTAGCAAATGAGTAACATCCTTTTCATACTGGAACCATGCAGTGACCCTGTGTGTCCTGTATTGGAATATTATTATTTATAAAACATTTCTTCATACATGACTTTATTTTATCATCCATCCTGTATTTTCAGACCGATGTCTGACAAAATGTCCAGGCTTGACTTCAACAAAACATCAGATGTGCTCAGAAGCATTTAGAAGTCTCTTTCTTTTCCCACATAATTTGCATAGCAACGTCAGTGCAGCCAGCTGTGCTCAAGTGTTGACAGACAAGAGCTAATGAGCCCTGACACAAAGGCCCAGAAACAAAATATGTTTAAATTAAAAAAATCTATATACATTACTCACACTGAGTTAGGGATATTGTTATTTACATGAGTGCTTTTCCTATTTGGTCTGAATTTAATTAAGATAAGTCATCGTACCCTTTAATATTACTATTAATGAATGAGAAGAAACACCATTTTCATTAGTGCAATATATATTACCCCAACAATTTAGACAATAACAAAGATAAGCCTAAATAACCAAAACTGACAAAGTCAGTAGCGGGTGTTTCCATCATTTGCCTCAATGACAGCTCGACAGAGACGTCTCATGCTCCTAACTAGCCTCATGATGTTGTTCTGAGGCAATGCGTTCCACTCCACAAGTGCTACATGCAGTTCTGTCAGGTCACATGGGGGTCGGGTACGAGCATCCAGTCGCTGCTTCAGCTACGTCAGTCCCAGACGTGCTCTATGGGCTTCAGGTCAGGGGACTTTGATGGCCATACCATATGAGGAACTCCGACTTCCGGAGAGCTTTGACAACTCTGGCATGATGTGGTGGAGCACTATCATCCATGAACAGAAAGTTGGGGGTATGCTTGGGGGATGATGATGGATTTTATGATGTCTCTGAGGTAAGAACGTGCAGTGACTGAGTGTTCTACAAGTGTACAGTGTACACAGTGAGGCCATTACGTGGAAAACACAAAAGGAGGTGTTTTTATCACCCTGATACAATTGTCTCCCTATCCCCAAAACCACTGAAGTGAAACAAACACCTTATGAATGAAACCCACTGAGGACCTCACAATATCCCTAACCTATTGTCAGTAGTGTATTTGTAAACGTTTTACAAACATATGAAATAGAAATTAACTGTGTGTGACATTGACTGATGGACTGGGTCAATACATGTGCATACAGTTAATAAATGTTTAAGCTCAGTGGCACTGGCCTCACCTTTTGTCTGTCATTTCTGTAACATAAAATAAAATCAATGTTTAACTTTCCTTTTTTCTATTCAACAACTTTGGATTTTTAATAAGTTGGCCTAATAAAGCAGAATATACACCCGAAGACTAAACCACAGAAAGCCAAATGGATAGATGTGTAACACACAACAACAACGCCCCCAGTTTGATTCCAGAGAGACTTTCTTAAAGGTCACACCTCTCTCTCTCTCGCTCGCTCTCCCCTCATTATCTGTCTGCCTCTTTATACTGTCAAATTAAACAGCTGTATCATTTACATGGCGTTTCTCACACTGTCACCTTTCAATCTCCAGCTCTACAGAGCAAACACATTTGACTTCCATCACATTGTGCTCTAATAGAATGACTGATGCTCTCTGGGATGTTCTACAGATGAGTGACTCACCTAAGAAGGCCACCAGGTGGGGAGTAAGAGTAGCAGTGTAAGGTGGGGTACTGAGGCCTCAGCAGGAAGGAGAGGATAGCAGCAGTGCCTGCACCGAGGGAGTGCCCGACTATCACCAGGCCGTAGTGCATGGTGCCTTTACTCTGTGAGAGACGGCCAAAGTCATTTCACTACCAACACAAACACTTCTGTCACCGCAGTGAATCTAAACACTTTGAATAATTGTGTCTTTAACTACAGGTAAAAGTCATTGTGTTAAGTAGGGCTTGGGGTTTACTATGATGATGCACGTTAGCCTTAAAAAAAAAAAAGAAAAAATTCATTCGAAATAGAAACGCAAGCTGTGTACCAAGTCTCTGCCGAAAGCTTGAGACAAGATCATTTCCTGCTCCAGCTTCTTCTTAATGTATTCTGCTGAGAAAACCATCCCCTAAGAGTGGAGAAAAAAAGAGAAGTGAGTCAAGGCAGAAAGAAACAGACAGGAAGACAGGAAGTCTGTGTCATTAATCTTGTATTAAAATATCCACAGCAATTATTCTACAGTTCACTGAAGTGGCCCTCGGAGCCCGGGCTCATTTGACTTGTTTAAACTGAGCGAGAGATGAACAGCAGATCTGACGGTGCGTATTTCACATCTCAGACCTTGTGACCGAGCCACGTCCCATGCTGCTCCTCTACAGGCAGACGCTCAGAATCCCCCGTCAGATCAGTCAAGGCGTCCTGATAGACACAAGGTAAATCAAGAGAATACAAAAAAAAAAAAAAAAGATTGCATCAGGAAGAGAACATACATAGATGTAGAAAATAAAATAAGAAAACAATTGGGCAACAATAAAGGGAAGTTATTGAGAAAATCACCTGCATCACAGATTGGATTGTATGTTGTATTGTTTTAGGCCGCACTAAGACGATACGGCTTATGTTCAAATCGTACACCTAAAACCCTGAGCATGGCTGACCTGAAAACACTCAAGTTAAAGTTGATACTCTTGTGTCTTTGTTTTTTTAAGGGTGTGGGTCTTTAGAGAGCACACAACTATGAGAATTACACCAGTTACTAGCCCACTAGTATTTAGAGAAAGTGGAGGAAATAATTTTTTTTTAAAAAGAGACCGGAAAGCTCAAATTCACCTTTGGTGAAAGGGTTCCTCTGATACTGATGACAACCTTCTTCTTGGCATGATCCACTGCCACAAAAAACGGAGTCTCATAAACCTGTGTGGAGGATGCAAAGTGAACGGTGAAGGTAGGGACAAAGTGAGACAAACATAGAGAGGAGAAAAGCGAGGAGGTGACAAAAACTTGTGCACCACAGCTCCACGGTACAATCCCAGCACTTCCTCCATCTTTGTCGTCAAGCCCTTTTTCCACTTGGCACAGCAAAGTCATAAAAGTCTTTTCATAAAATGAGTCTACAACAAATGGAAACTCAGCGTTAACCTCACTAACAAGTTTTTCTGTTTTACAAATTATCAACATCATGTGCCCCAAGTGCTCATGGGAATATTATGAAAACTCTACATAAAAAAATCAATTTGACCAAATATCTCATGCTAATGCACTTAATGCATTATTAACAGTCAGAGTTAGATTGTTTGTAAAGGAATTGGAAAATGATGGCAATTATGATATTATCGCTTCTTAAAATAATCTTAGAACCAAAAAACAGCGGAGTACAACTTGTTGTGTGTGACTAAGAAATGGACCTTCTGCCCCTTTTCACTGCACCATGACATAGTGTCAATAAAAACACTTGCTGGAGGATGTGGACAGAGTGACTTGGCTCCCCATATCTCAACAACTAAACTGTTGAGCAAAGTGTTATCAAAACTGATGCAAATAACTGCCAAGTTACAAACTAATGCCACAATGGATTTGTCTAAACCAAAGCCCCGTGTTAAGAGATACTTGTTTGACAAGATGGCTGTTCAGTTTAAAAGCTTAACATTTTAATTCTCAGAAGCTCAACAGTGTCTTCTGCAAACTACACACTAACAGTCAAACAGAAGGATGGATAAACAGAAAATACATTTTCCCGAAGCTCGTACTTCTCCACCTCCAACATAACCTATCCTTTGTTTTATTCAGGAAGTCGAGTTTGAACACCTCTGACTGTTGATTAGCCGTTTGTCGGATTACTCACTGCGTCGTGGCAGGATGTGTAGACAATGTGAACCTGCTTGAGGTCCCTGTCAAGGAAGTGTCTGCGTATGGCCAGAACGTTACAGCCGCAACAGTTGTCCTCCTCCACTGTCACAGACTGAGACATCCGAGAGCCAGACACCGACGTGCAGCTGGGGAAAATCAGAGAAGAGACAGATTGATGGCTGATTTCTTCATCAAACAGTAAGTGGGAGGAACACAAGAGAAATGCAGCAAACTGGTGAGATTGAAGAGAAATGATCACGTACCCCATCGAAGGCAATCTACATATGAGTATGTGATTAATTCAACATTTGTTTTGTTGTTGAGTGAGCTTAACGAGAGTGGTTTTGTCTCAGTGGATTACTGCTTGGCAAGTGTTGACGCATGTGGAATATGACATGCAGTCGAGAGGCTCAAGAGAAATGATGCCAAATAGATCAAAACTGTGCGGGTGTGTGCGTGTGTGTGTGTGTGTGTGTGTGTGTGTGTGCGTGTGTGTCTTTGGGCTTACGGGCAGGAGCTGGCAAGGCGGCACAGCCCACAGGCAGGCTTCCTCATTAGGTACATGGGCCAACCATACGCAGCCAGGGCAAAGAGCATGTAATAACACACATCCTTGTACATGCCCATCTCGGTCTGGGAGGGGGAAAGACACACAAATTGGAAACCAACACACAAGTCATAGAAAAAAGCCAAGGAATGGCATTTATGACCCATTCCCCAACCCTGAGACACTCACATCTGTCACTTTTTTTTGAATGTATACACAAAAAACATACAAAGACGCTTACTGCATAGAAATGTGCAGTGCATTAATTTGTTTTTAAAAAATAGCTTAATAGCTGCTCTTTCATTGGTACAATTGGTAATAAACACATTTAGTGTGTTTATTATGTGTTGATCTAAATTCTGTCTGTCAGTTTAGCACCCAAATAGAAACTCACCGAATTCTTGAGGTCCAGGTACCTTGTGTTACGAGTGACAGGCATCCCAGATAAGAAGGCTAATATGTCATTGTTGGCCTGGAAGGGAAACATGTTATAGAAAACATATCTGAATTGCAGCATGCCTGCCCATTCACAAAAGTATCGTCATGTTGACAGTGATTGATACCTGGTCCAGGATAGAAGATCTCTTAGACCTCTGTCTCTGGCGGAGAAGTACCAGGCCAGCAATAATATCACTAGGCACTATGTCCAGGTCTCTGAAAAACTCTGCAAAAAGGCTTGCAACTTCTGAATACGCATCCTGGACAGGGGAACAAGATGATTTTTAGTTCATGATGGAAAATCATAACAACAAAAAAAAAAGTTCACCTATCATCATGTGCAACCTTTTAACTGCTTGAATTTTGGTTCTGTTTAACCGTATAATCAACTGTAACGAGTTCATAAATGTTAGTTCTTTCCACCCAAAATTCCATTTTTGAGCAAAAATATAACTCAATTTCAATCGCAACACTATTTGCCAAAAGATTTGAACTATTTCTGTCTTTGATATGATACATACTAATGTTTATAAATGCAAGACAGTGTGGTTCACCTGTCTGAGTATTTACAACATTTTAAAGCACAGCTACAAGCGAGGTGGTTTTGTACAGTAAACAACAAACCCCGCTCAAGTATTAGTTTACATTTTTGTCTTTGGGTGAAATACTGAAGCGGAATCTTTTTCAATAGATCATTCAGGAATTCAATTTTGCATTCAAGTCAAGCGAATGTTTCTCAACACATGAATGCATCTTGAGAGAAAGCTGGCTAATTGGTATTCTCTTTGAGATGACTCTGATGAATCTAGCGGTAAGTAAATCTTTATTCATATAGCACTTTTAAAACTCCAGGTTACAAGGTGCTTCACATATGGAAACAGTCAAACAAGTTATACAGTATGTACAGGATGTAATGCTTGACATATTTGTGGTCACATTCCTCTCTGTTTTGTTTTAAACACTGTTAAGAAATGTTAAGTGTTCGCAGTGACTCACTGATTGTGTATCCTGGGCTCTGGTGCAGCACATGAAGAACTTGAGCCTCCTACTCCAGCTGCTAGCTTGGCCTTCCTCTAGCCTGTGTCTAATGGAGAGAAAGGCAAAGAGATGCTGACTATTGTGTCGAGACAAAATAAGAGACAGGGCTTCAAAGCAGAGAATCAAAGGACCTGTCAATACCTGAGTGTGTACGTAGTGAGGTTGCGCTGGCGCCGACGGGTGGCTTTCAGTTTGACAAAAGTCCGACCCGTTGGGTCAAAGGTGCACATGAGGGTAATGCAGACGCTGAATATCACTAGCCAATTGCATGCCACAATCCCTGCCGAGAAAATGAAAGCAAGTTTAAGCAAAACAACCAACTTTAACTGAAAGGTCTGTTTCCAATCTTGTTTCCAACTCACCCAAAGCCAGATTTTTGGCAGTGACATCAGAGCAGGGCTGATAGTACTGGACAAGCCAGGTGATTCCTACAACTGCATATACTAGCTCAACCAAGAGAATAGCTGAAGCAAGAAAAGGAGACAGAGTTGGAGGACAATAGTTATTGACACTGGACCGATCAATATACAGAGTTAGAACATCACCCTGTAATCACCAAAACCCCCATTCTGTTCTCAAGCATCTGGGAGCCCCCCCCCCCCCCCCCCCAAACGTCTGTGTGTCTTACCGAGACGTATGTAGAGGACGTACTGCACAGCTTCCCTGGGCTGTGTGTACAAAATGCTGCCTCTCATACTCAGCCACATGATGGCGCTCTCACAGATGAGGCAGCTAACCAGGATGCCCAGGTACCCTCGGCCATGATCCACCAGCGTTATAGAACAGGACTGGTCTGAACCATACGGGAGGCCGAACAGAACCACAGACAGGACCACCAGCCTGAGTTTGAAAAACAAAACTAAGGTAAGGACATAATAATAGGAAAAAAAAAGAAGTACAAAATACAAAAAGGTATTAAGTATAGTCGAAGAAACACTTACCATATGCAGTGTAATAGAAAGAGGAAGAGGGCGGGCAGCACCAGGTCATCACTGCCAACTGACCAGCGCCGCCGGAACATCACCATGCCAGGCATCACTGCCCTGTAGGGGCGGATGAAAAACGAGAGGAAAAACTTCAGGGACATCATCTAGAATATTAAAATCATCATTTTTCATCACCCACAGATAGATTTTTATAAGGCTCACAATATAGTCATCATACAATAACATAAAAATCATGTTTAATAACATGATGTTATGATTAAAAATAAATAATAATAATAAATAAATAAATAAAACCTACATGTACAATTATGAAAGTGTTCTCTCAAAAGGTTACATCTTCCACAAAACCAGACATCATTTGCACGTAAAGGTCAGGGATTATCTTCCTGTTTTTGATATTTTTATGTATAAAGTGAGAGAGGGCTGCAGGGATTATTACAAAAATAGACCTGCACACAGGAGAGGGAAACATAATGGAAAGTGGTTAAGATGAGTCTAAGTCTAGGAGGGTGAATGGATGGAGAGAAAATGTGCCACTTCATCAACAAAAGAAAGAGGACCCGCTTTGAAATAAGATGGCACCACACTGTTTATGGCCATGTGAAAAAGCTCCATTTACGTCACTCTGGCCCAATCCCTGCAGAAAGAGCATTGTGCTTTTACTTGAGTGGGAAACAGAACTGAACTGTAAAAGCTTTCGTAGTAAGGAAATAGTAAGGAAAGTAGCAACAAGGAGGCGAATGCAAGGAGACGAGCTTAGCTGCAAGCAGCACCGCTCCTTCTCAAAAGTTCTTGTTGGTCACTCTCCAGCACTCCTCTGCTTTTTTAGTGTTCCTTGTTTCACTCCTAAATACCACAGTCCTCACATTAGCTAAAGTCTCACTCTGCAGCCTGCCTCCACAAAATAACACAAGGGGGAGTTGCATCATGTTTTAGTTAAAAGGTAAATGAAAATAGTTTAATGCAGCAGCAAAGATCAAGAGATTACGCTTCCACAACGAGTTTGACTGCAGAGGCTGTTTGCTAGGTCGTTGGTTTTGTCAGTCTGCGGTTGCCAATGTGAATTCAAAACGCTGGGTTAAACTGTACTCAGGTGGCAAGTTCTGGCAACTATTCAGATTGGACCAAGATCGCCAGGAGGTGGGCATCCTTTGATAAGATAAGAAATCTTTATTGTTACTGCGAAATACTGTCAGAGCAATCCTGTAAGTGCCATATCAAATACACTGTAACCAAATGAACAAAGAGAATATGAATGTGGACAAATAATGCAGTGTAAACAAACACAATGCGGTTTATTATACCATCACTTGAAAGTGACGTGCTGAATAAATATATTGCACATAGTTGTGGGTATTGATGTCTCTAAGTCGGTGGGTGTTGCGTTGCTTTTCTGTGGTCATGAGTGACACAGCTCTGTGGTAAAAGCTGTTCCGGAGACTGGTTGTTATGACCTTTTTAACTTAATGTCAAAAGAATAATTTGAGCTATGTGTTCCTGTTTAAAGTCTTGTGGGAGTGTGATGATATAAACTGGACTGGAATTACGGTGCATCTTTTTTGTTCCTAGAGCTTGTCAGGTAGTAGATCTCTTTGTTTTCCCTGACTAAGTTTTGCCACTGCCACTGAAAAAAAACAAACAAACAAACAAACAGCTTAACTATAAAGAAGTATGCATAACAAAGGCGTGTGTGATCAAATACAAAATCATCTGCGCAACTAATCATAAACTGGGAGGCAAGTTAGGAGCTGAGATTTAATGCTCTATCCCAAACTATTTTCAGCATGCATTTAATATACAAACTCCACAGTGTAGTTAGATTTATTTATCTAAGGACAACAAAAACATGTCAACAAGCAGCCATCGCTCTTTTAAATTAAAATAAAAACAAACAGCTCCTGTGCAGAGAATAAACTCTCTCTTGGTTTCAATTTCAACAAGAATGAATCTAATCATATTTTATGCAGAAATCAGATATAAAAAAAAAGAAAGAAAGAAAAACAGTCATTGAGACATTTGTGCTCCCACCTACGTAGCTCTCAGTGGGGATGTGTGGAGTATTACATAGAAACACTGGCATTTCCTCTGTGCAGATTGGGTGAAGAAAAACCTTTTTGACAAACTCCTATCTTTCATAATAGAAATAAAAACACTGGAGACCTTGCTGTCAGGATGGACTCTTAGTACCCTCTTTTATTTCTCTTAATAGTCTATTATTGAGCTGGAAATGAGTGATGGACTTCATACAGACACTTGAATTATGGCCATGGTAGGTACAGTGATAAGATAACAAGCACAGAGTGTCAGCTAAAAGTGAATCACATAGGATGGAGCCATGATTACCTTCTCTGTTCTATTGAAACAGAGAAATGACTGGTGGAACTCGTTTTGAATGGGAATGACATTAATCAAGCAGACACCTATCATTCACTGACCGTGAAAAACCAGCTCCAGTGAATTAGACCGCAAAAAGGTGTAGTCGTAGTAGTAGAAGATGAATAGCATTTTAGCTGCTCAACTCCCTAATGCCCAAATGGTCAGAAAAACTCCATCAACAAGTGAATCCTACGTGTGTAAAAATAAATATATACACTACAAACTAAAATCATTTATAGTCTATATAGTTAAATCCACACACAGTCCAGTGAGCTTCATTTAAGATTTAGATTTAGTTTTTTAATGTGTTTTTGATTTCTCACAAATCTCTCAAAGTCCTCATATGTCTCTCAATGAAAATGGAGATAATCACTTCAGACCCCACAGAGAAAGTGTGGCTTCATCTGTTTAATACCTGATATTTACATGCATAATCTGACCCAAAGATGACCAATCCTATTTCAGGTGTGATTGCCCCAAGTATGGTGTGATCTGGATTACATTCAGCAACATTCTTTCATAGTTTGAACCCTTGACCCAATTAGTTCACTGGTGTCTTTTGAGGTAATATGTCGAAAATTCAAAAAAGAGACAAAACTGCAAAAGGCTTCAATGTCATCCCACTTTGCTAGTTGCCACCTGAATAACAAACCTGTTAAAAAAAAAAAAAAAACTTTTCATATGTTGGCTCTCCTGGTTAATGTGCCTGCTCTCCCCACTCTGGACGTATACAAGCCCAGTAAACAGACAGCATCTCGTAGTGGCAGTGTGGTTTTGCAGTATTTTGATGCAGAACGTGTTGATAAAATAGATGTTTGCCTGTGTGCAACATGTCCTTACTAAATTAAAAATAAATTCAAAAAGCAAGTTTTCATCATTTAATCAGCGCCTATTAACCTGACGGCAGCTGATATCTTATTTGAGCTTCCTCTGACTGCATCTACATGATTTATTTAACAGTGATTTAAGTGTGGCTATTGTACATTTTGAGTGATAAAGTATCGCGTGAAAGCATGTTGATGAATCTGAAATACATTGCACCAACTGAATGTGATGTCTTTATAAAAGAGAAAGGATGCGTTTATGTTCTGAAAGACCTCAGATGCAAGCAAAGAGGATTTAAATGCCTGGTGTGAACTGTCTACTTGAGCTGTGATAAACCAAGATGCACATTAACACCTCGTGTGAACAGGGCCTTTATGCCTCACAAATGTGCCACGTTCAGAAGGTAGTAGCTTGCTTAAAAAAAAAAAAATCAAAAAAAAAAAATCAAATAAAACTCCTCCATTTCTTTGGATATTTAACAGAACAATAAAAAAGTACACCAAGAAACTGTGATTTCATGGTGTGGGCACAAATATTAAAAGGACAATTTGTTCCCAGACAGAAAGGCCAACTCCATCAATGTTTTAGTGACACAAAAATTGTTTTCACAGCAACTTAGCCTGAGCTGTGTTGGCAGGTGATAACGACTGGCCAACTGTTTCAATAGCAGAGGGGTCAAACCGTGAGCAGTGGAGTGACAGTATGAAGATTTTCCTTCCAATCAAAGCACCGCAGCAGGTGGTTTCACTGATTGGCAGACCTTCAACCAAGTTGCACAGACAACACAGCGAAATCGCTAGTATTTGGTTGGAAGACAGAAATGTTTACACTCCGGCCTCCACAGCAAATGGCTGGATACCCTGGGACCTGCTGTGAGTTTTCATGAACATCCAAAGCTTCAGAGGAGACTCAGAACTTGAGCAATACCGGTAAGGCATGGAGCAGCTCAGACCTCCAGGATTAAGATAAGTATTCATCCTTGTAAATCCTCCACTAAAAACGTAGAAAGACTAATGACACATAGCAACTTGTAAAACTCCTTTCGGGTCAGAGAAACAATAAAGAGGACAGTCGAAGGAGGGCAAGAGAATAGAAAGAGGGGAAAAGAAGAAATTGGACGTCTAAACCCCCCCCAGAAATCTCATTAAGTCAAACAATCAGGCCAAGGAAATCAAGCAGATCTCATAAACGCACACTAGGCCGCCAGGGACCCTTATCAGCACTATACCCTACAGGCTTGTGGTTTATGATAAGTCCCCACATAGATATAAACAGTGGAAAATGTTATGACATATTTATAAGTGAAATGGGTGTAGCAGTGCAGCTTTGCCGTGATGTAAAATGTAGATCTGTACATAAAAAAACATTATGTAGCTCCAGTTTCTTCAATCTGTTCAGGTATCCAGCTGTTTGCTGTCTGTTCTGTTCAGGGTCAAAGCTTTACAGTTTTCAAACGTATGTCTTCTTTAAACTGCAACATTGCTGTTGTGGTACTTGGTGCACAATAACTCAAATGGGCAGCTGGAGAAAAAAAAGTAGAGCGTCTCATCCTTCCACCAGCATCTTATATTATTTGGATAAATTTCAATAGAAATTAAAATAACGATACAAAAAAGAACTTAACAAATGCTAAACGATATATATATATATACATATACAATTGCCAATTTCCTGTACACATACACCCCCCCTAGATATATAAAAAAACAAAAAAGTACACGTTCTTTACATCACTTCCCTGACTCACTTACAGTTACTTGCAATTGTAGAATAAAACGGTTTCTCATCCCTGCCAATGTTTGGGTGATCATTTTACAATCATGTATTCATTAAGTACATACATACACTAAATGTTCACACTAAAGACAGATGAAATATAGCTGATTTTTTCTTTGCACAGCTTCCTGTATACTGTGATCAAGTAACATCAACTCAAAGGGGACACATTATGAAAAATCCACTTTGACAGTGTTTTTGAACATATATTTGTGTCTACCCACAAAATTTGAAATAAATCCATCCAGTCCTTTGTTTGTGATCTGCTTATGTCTTACAACAGATTTAAAATTGCTCCATTTCAAATTTTCTCAACTTGTGACATCACAAATTGTTAAAAAAAAAATCCCCTCCCCTGATATCTCTATCCATGGACTCCACCTCCAGCCTAAAGCAAAACGTTTGTGCAGGTCCGACATTTTTATTGTCTCTACAGGAGGAGTGATGTATACTTGTAAAACTCAGGTGGTCTCATTTCATTTAAAGAGACACACACATCAAAACGTAGTGTTCTGAGAGAGCTGGTTTCTACAGGGTCACAAACCTCCTCTGGTGCTTTGATTTATGTTACATGTTGACCAAAGCACAGCACAGATGTTTCATTTAGACCACAGCAGACTGAAAAGGAATATAACATTTCCTCTTTAAATCTGATTGTTCAGAAAGAATATTAATCTGATATTTTAACTTACAAATGTATAAAATGCTGTAAATCTAAACTACCTAGAGTTGATGCATTGACCCTGTTTGGTTTGGTTAAAATTGCTGTGGCCTGAATATCGATTGATTAATTGATTCTTCTAATTCATTTTCAGCAGCAAACAATTTATTTTACTAAATAAGACTGTATAGACAAAAAAATGCCTGTCAACAAGGGGAGGGGATTGCAGCGTCTCATTGTGAAATTGATGTCAACATGTTGGTTTTGCTATTTGTGTAATCCTCGTCTTCTTGCAATATTATCAAACAGTTTTTTGTCTTTTCTGTTATCTTCTTACTTCTTTCATTTTCTCTCACTGTAGTATTGCGATTTATTTTTCAGAGTACGGAATCTGAAACTGAACCCTGACACCTTTGAATCGATTCATCACGATTTGATCTAATGGATTTCATGATTAATCTTTACATCCCTAATCAGTAGTCTTAGGAGCAGTGTAGTCCATGTGATTATGACAAACAGAAAGTTACTCAGTCCTCAGTCAGGCAACAGCAGTAACCACAAACTTTGAGGCCAATCAATATGTGTGATCGATCGGTCATTCCTGAGGTTTAGAAGAGATCTATGTGTTAAGAACAGTATAACATGTGTTCTATTTGTTAAGAACAAGTATATTTGAACCACTCTGCAAAAGACACGGATACGTGTGGATACATTTGTATAATCCTGAGGATCAAATCAGAATGTTAAGAGTTTCATTACAATCTGTTTTCCTTTTTTTTCGTGCCTTCATCTGTCAAGTCAAACCTTACAGTAGAGGGCACAGTAGCCAGATAATGTAATCTATCAAACTGTACATTGACAAACAGGAATACCAGCCTATTAATCCTGTAATCAGTTCTGTGAAAAAGTAATCAACACTGACCATTGTCGATCTGCTCTTCGAGCCTCATTTCATGGAGGAGCTTTGGCCATCAGTCTCAGGCCGACATCCACACTAATAGCAGCTGCTTCCTCAAGGGCTTTCCCATCCATCACCCAGAGAAGGTTACCCTGTTAGTGATGCTGTTTGGCCTCTGGTGCACATTAGCACATGCACTTAGGACGGTTATCACCAAAATGAAACTCTAACTGATCACATGCATGTTCTGCTCCACAGGCTTGTTTGATTGTGATTCATCATTTTGAGATGTCTTTAAATCAAACTAAATGTGATCGTTCCTTTAATTTCCACCTTGATTACTTCTTTGACAACGCAAACAAGTCCAGGTCATCTCGGAGACTGACACTAAAGAGTACAGGTCGGTTTGTGTAAAGTATAAATGACAAATAGTAGATAAAGATCAATCAAGGGGAACGTGGGATGTTTAGGTAGGCTGGCTTCAACAGATCCAATCTCACTGCTCCTTGCAGCAGCTCCACACCAACGAGTTAAAGAAATCCCTTCACAGTAAATAGTGTGGGCTCAGAGATGAGCGTGTGTGCTTTCGTATTAACATCTTCTTTGCAAACAACAAAGGATGGAAATATTCCAATGTTTGATATACAATCCAAACACTTAACGTGGTTTCAGGTTCTATACATGAAGAATACTACATCCCTCTGACAATGATGGCTATTTATAAACGTAGACTAAATCGACTACCAATGCTCTGAATAATGCAAACTAACACTGCCAAACTCAAACCACAAAAGTAATTGGCTATTGGGTATTTTGGGGGTATATTTTATTAATATTTGGCCCATCAAAATGTTTATTCTTCTTTGGTCATCACAATCAAATGTCATTTTCAGGCTTGACTTGAGAAGAAGTGCTCACTAACACAGATTTACACACATTTGAGAGAAAGGCCAATTGTGTCATGTCAACTCACTAAAAAAAAAAAAAATGGAGCAAAAACAAAAGTGTTGCATTGATATTTTTGTATGCAGTGTCTATGTAACTATAATGCTCAAAAAAACATTAAAGGAGCAATTGTCAGTATAACACCAGGCTAGTAAAAAATAGGGGATAGCAATCTGTCCATTTAGGAAGCACAAGTTACTGTGACTCAGCTTCACTCGCTTTGGTGCAAGTGAAAGTGACAACAGGTGTGCAACGGGGGGAAGAAAAAGACACATCATGCTACCGGTAGTGTCCACATTTTAAACTTAATAAAACAAACAATGAAAAATCAAAGAGAAGATATGTTCAAAGAGAAGACCTTGAGGACAACACTCATACACACAACTGACTCCAGGCTGAGCTGCCGTCCCTGACTCGGCGAATGATGGCGCTTTCTGCAAAGAGCATGACTCATGCAAACTCTCGACTCTCATCCTGAGCGAGTGACGCCGTCAAAGTCTACGCGACATGTGATCAGTGAAAAGACTGTGACATAGTCCTGCATGCGAGCAATGCTTTTGTGCTCCGTGCAAGCGTGCTACTGTGTGCCAGGCTCCACCCAGCCCCACGTGACACCACAACAATGACAGGGCTCCCCGTCCGTCATCACGGCTTTGTCTTTGGGCACGGATTTTAAACAAACAGGGCAGAGGCACAAAGCAAAGCTAAACCATAACAAAGTCAACGCCACAATAATCTTATTTGTATACAGGCTCTCTGTGTGGCTCTTCAGTCATCTCTGTCAAACTCATTTCCATAACTGCTAATGACAGATGTACGTAAAGACTCCTCTGTTCACACTGCTCAATCTCTTACACTGAACTTTGTCAGTACATGAATACATCACCCAACCTTTTTTAGGAGATACAGATAGCCCATCTGAATCTAGAATCAGCAGAAACAGCAAACCAAAGTCCCATCTGTGTTCCAGACAGCAGGTTGCTTTGGAAGGACTCGCAGCAGGTGTTTCAGAGGTCCACTCTTCAAACTCACTCACAGTGATTCTACTGCACCATCAAGCCAAGCTGCTGATTACACCGCTTGATTTTCAAAAAACCTCCCTGAGAAACCTCCATCACTGGGACCAAGCTCAGTAAGATCACACTGAAGACTATGCCTGAAAATGACCAGACTGTCATCCTGCTTTCGCCACACTTCAATCCCCGTACAACATCACCTCCAGTAGATTCTGAGCACCAACAAAACCTTCCTGTTTCCTCGTGTTCAACTTATCTTCTGTCAACTAGTCGATTTTGAACAGTGAAATAAACAACATAATTGTCATAGACTCCTAAAAACCTCCACAATCACATTACATTCCCTGTAAAGTGATTAATGTTGCTTTCCTTAAAGCCCTGAAGCTGCACTGTAAACATTCTGCTTTACCGTTGTTAAACTATTACACACAAGACGGAGCATATGACCGGAGAGAGTTACGTAAGGCTGCAAGGTTGCATAAGGAGGAAGTTTGTATTTCAGTGTACTTCTGTGACAAAGTATCAACAGTAAAAATGCATTCAACCAACACGCATTGTTGAGGCAAAGACCGTTTAGCGATAGAGAGAGAGAGAGCATCACTTCAAGCACTTCTTGAAGTGACTTCAGTCAAACAGGTTCTATTTTTTCCGGGGGGGTTTAGTCTGACACTAAAAGAACATGATGCCCAGTCGTCTTAGAAACAGGTAAACTGTGTGGTGGGTTATGTGTTTTGGAGCTCTTCATTAAACAAAGGCGAAACATTGTTCCCTTTTGCTTTGTGGTGTGCTTGTAACTGCTGGATGCCATTCTAAAACAGTGTGTTGTTAAGGGTGTCCATTCATCTGATATCAGGATGGCTGCTCTGGTGCACGGAGCTCGCTCTAAAGACTGAATGTCTTGTTGTCAAAATCAGGCATGTCGCACGGTGTGCTTCAAAAATCATTACATGACCACAACTCCTCATAAATCCTCTCTTCGCGTTACTTTGCTAATCCAGCATGAAAACTTAAAAAAAAAAAAAAAAAAACGGCTTTACAAACAAAGACTGATCTCTTTAGCAAACAGCAACATAACACTTGTTGACATTGTGAAATAATCTGCATGTCTGGGATTCTGAACTTGTCTTGTTGTCATGACCTATTATCACCCACTCTGACTCTAAATGTTAGAATGGAAAACAGCAGCTTTTACTCAGGGTGCACTGGCGGCGCGTATCTACTGTATGTAAACTAAGGTGTGTCCAAATAAACACAGGTAAGTACACTCGAGACTTCACTTGAGTTTCTTCATTCATCATCTGACACTCAAGCCACTCACAGCAGGAGGCCATGGGCCATGCTTCAGTTTTTTTTTTTTTCTTTCAAAACAACATACTGGGAAGATGTGGCTTTGATGAGAAAGTAGACATACACAATATGCATGTATTCCACTTTTGCACAAGTTGTTGGTGAGCTTTAACAAGCATACAGGTATGCGAGGAGTTCCCTGTCCTGCTTGTAGCTTGCTATTGTGTCAGAATAAATAATAAATCAGCTGAGAATGTCTACAGCAAAAAGTGACGTTGTGCCAGAGTGGCACATCAGCGCGACTGCAGCATCCCAAATCTCTCATTCTCTCTGTCATGCATCCATCTGTTCGGGGCTCTCTCTTTTGCAGCCTGGGTCAGTGTTACACTCTGCTCTGATCAAGAATCTCACTTGCATTTGTCACATCCCTGGCTCTGCTCCTGCTGTCTCTAATGATCCACTCTCTCACTATTCTGGCACGTACATTATTCTCTCCATCCTAAAGAATCACACCCTCTCCTCCTATCTTCATCTTAACACTCTGCCTTTCTCATCTTCTGTCTTCCCATCCTCATGCTCTCTCTTCTTCTCCTTCTACCCACACACTCATTCAGTATTCATATTTTAGAGGACATTTATGAGCGTGAAACTGAGCGTGTGCATCTGCACCATTTTCCAGTGCAGAGGAAACCTACATTTTTCTCCTGTAGCCTTCCCACCCCTCCAACCCTCCACCCCCTTCCGTATCTAGCTAATCCAGATTCTGGTTTTGGTTTCGTGTTGCTCATCTTTTTTTAGACTGAAAGCCATGTGCCACTCACTCCTACTCTCCCTCTGCCTCTTTCTCCATCTTTTTCTCCCACTGCCACCCACTCAATCCCTTTCACCTCTTCCCACTCCATTTTCTCTTCTTTCGTTTGATGTGATAGTATGTGCACTGCAGACTGCATGTGTGTTTGTGTACACATGACTGTTTTTCGTGTGTGATGGGTTGGCAACATATGCGCTGTGGCAACCTGGCGATGGCAGGTTGCCACAGCGCATGTACTGAGCAGTTTCACACGATTTTGGTGGAATACTGAAATCCTCTGCATCGGTTTTTGTCCATGCAACACACTTCTGCAGGAAGCCTTAGGTTTTAACAGTGTGCTGGATGTCTTGTAGCGCTTTAAATCTGCATCACACTCAAGTGAGGAGAGTAACCACACATACAAAGTCCTGCAGAGAACATGCCAAACTCTCAACACTGTCTCCGCCGTGTAAGATTCACAACAAGAGACTCTGCACTGCTTTTGGCTGATTCTGATCGCATGTCCCATGATGCACTTCAAAGAAGAAGAGGTAACATAAATCTAAGTTTGTCATAAAAGGGCTTAACATTTCTGTTCACAGCAGTACAAATGGACATTGACTTAGTTGAATTTTTTAAAGATTAAGTACACGGTCTCTGATAAAATGACATTCACTCTTGTGAGCTACATAAAATGGATATGACAGCCTACAATCATAAACATGCTAATGGTATCATTATCAACTATGAACGTGAAATATATTTCAACTAGGCTACTAAAGGTGGGCAAACACATCATTTTATGTTAAAATCGAGTTCTTTTGAGATTTAAAATCGATTCGTAACTTCCAAAAATTGATTTTCTTTTGGCTAATCAGTCACTCCCTGCTAAGTGCTAATGCTAGCTCTTTAACTTCGTAGAACGTCAAATGGAGCAGAAAGAAAATCAGACAGTCTCACAGATGACAGGAGTAGATACTGAAGTATTCAAAAAGTACACTTTGAAACATGAATCCAGAATCACTTTGAATTGAAAGCAGATTCTAAATTGAATCGTGACCACAAGAAACAAAATCGAAAATGGAGCGAGACACCCAAAAGTTCCCAGCCAAATTGGCTACTCAAAGTTTTTTTCTTGTGACTTGGCTTTGAAAACCACACAGGCCAGCAATTTTACTTACAAACTTTGCCCGACATTAAACTAAAAATCAGTGCCATTTCGTTCCCTTTACCTGGTATTGTTAAAGCATACAAGTGATTATTATTTTACACCTTGAAACAAAATAATATGACAAAACCATGTCATAATATGTTAAATCTTTAAAAAAAAAAAAAAAAAAAAAGCCACATTGAATTCTCACAAGTAAATCAAATTGTTGTTACAGTATTCACACTGGTTACCTGCAGGATCAACAACCAAATGCTGCAAAATGTGCTGCTGCATCATCGTGATGCACTGATTCCTTCATCACATGTTAATTTTCAGCCACCAGCATGAGGCCCTGGTTAACCAAAATGTGTAAAAATAACTCGTCCATAAAACATGAGAAGCCTGTTATGGACACAAGATTAGGTTGAATATGATGCTTGGGAAAACATAGAGACAACATGCGAAAGCTGCCAGAACTCCCTGAAGGTGCTCGGTTTCCACAAGGGTTGAATCCAGGGATACCAGAAATCCAAAGGTAAACACTGATGTTAATGCAGCATTGTATGACAAAGGCTTTATTTGGATATGTGATTAAATAATGTATTCCATCCATAATACGATGCAGACATCAGTATTTATCTATTATTAAGAAAGAATCAATACTAACAGATGAGATACAGTTCAGCACACTTCTGTGTGCCATGTGCACTCATTTCATGACAAACTGATCTTGTTCTTCAACGTAATAGTGGTCTAAACTAAAATGGGTCTACAGTAAGGCATGTGCCATTTTTGCATTTTTTCTCTCGTCTCCTCATTTTCTTCTTCTCTGAACTCATCTGTGGTTCTGCTCAAATAAAAAGCCTGGGGTGACACATTTTCAGGCCCTTAAGGGTGTGCACCGCCTTCTGCAGCTGACCCCTCTGGTACTGTCACAGGAGGCTATTTACTATAACCACTGTGTTGATGTTCATGTGGCAGCACCTTGTCTGTCTCTGATGAATAACTGTATAGTGAAGGTATTTGTAAATGGACCGGTGGAGAGCGTTATGACAGAGGAAAAACAAAAGTGGAAGTCATGAGAAAGGAGTGCCAGAATTATCAGTGGAATATTTGGAGTGTGATGATAAACAGGTGTGACATTCCTCTTATTGTCGCTGTGCCATGTCCTTTTTTAGAAACAGAACATTGTCCTTCTTCACAGCCCAAACACAATCATGGGTTCTTGGCTCTACTTTTAAGTTTGATTCATCGAGTCAGTCAGAAGACCTGTTTACTGACAACTTGGCAAATAAATTACCAGGAAAAAAAGACTGGACACTTAATTTGGACTATGAGCAGTTCACACTAGACTATGACACTGCCAAGTCACTTTTGGACTCTTACTAACTTAATGGGCTTTTAAATTACGTTTGCATTATCTTCAGTATTCAATGCAAAATAAGAAAACGTGCCTGAAATATGCCATAGGCCTAATCCAACCACTCACACTATAGTTAGCTGGTTGGTTGTTTTGTGCGCCAGCATCTCAATGTGTGATTCCAACAAGTCGATGAGCAGCAGCGGCTGTAGAGTAATCTCATTTAATCAGGACAGCTGCTTAAGGTGGCATCCTACGGGCCTAGCTAATGTGAATGTGGCCTAAGAGATGGGACTCAAACCAGCACTAAAACAAGAGCTAAAAAGCCGGGTCACATTGTCTCTACCATGACTATCGTGCATGTGCAGATAACGGCAGGTAAACGGGTGAGATCGACAGTCTCCTCGTCATCCACACTCTGCTCACCTGATTTTTGACGATGCCTTGTCAAGACCCAATGCATCGGTTCCGCTCGTTCTCCCATATCCTTTCGACTGCAGCCAGCCTCAGCCTCGCTTCCCCCGGCACCGGCAAAACGGGGTTTTGGAGGATGAATTCAAAATTGTGTCTCCGACAGATTTATGATAACCCCACAGACGTCATTACAACTGCAGCATGAATGGAGCCAGATAAGGCATCAAAGAGCAGGAGCTTCCCCGTTAATCTGCACGGGTGTCAGGCAAACACGTTAGGATGCGTGCCATCAAAGAGCGTAATTAAATACACGGTCTTTTTTTAAGCCACCGGTAACTGACGGCTTGGTTCTCGGCGTATTTACAACACGTCGTCGCCTGTGGCAGTCCAGTGAGAGTGGGACATTTTCATAACCCCCCCGTCGGAACTCGACATGATGATTTCTATTCACAGATGATGGCAAATCCTCTGGTTTGACGAGCCCCCCGTTTCACACGTTGTAGTCGACAGCCCGTGTGCCATCAGCCGGACAACTCCCGATCCCCAGCACGAATAGCAGCAATACAGAGGTAGCATTTCCCAAGAATCTGGCCCATCCCCTCGGATGTTTCTCCAACAAAATACGTAAAAGAAAAACTGCTATTCGCCTTCCGTGTTTGTTGCGTAAATTCCATACAATGCTCGGTTTACGCACACCTGAATCGTTCTTGTACGGCAGACCACGGACACTTTGGAGATCCTGCGGAGAAAGAGCGCCACCGGTGGTTTGTGAATATCAAGGAATCGGCAACAGATTCAAAGAGAGCAGTGTTTCTTGAGAGGCTGCCACTCCTCTTTGTGAAGTCATCCAAAAACTGCCCGGGGAAGGGTTTTTTTTTTAAAAAAGCAGAAAAAATACTGTGCGCCCTGGTTTGTTAAATTATTCTAAATTTGATAGAACTGTAACATTTTACGCAATCTTCTTAAAAAACTAATAGCAAGAGTGCTGTCAATTTTTAAGATATTCATATACACTAAGGAATATTTCCTACATCACTGTTAAACCTCATTTTCTTGTTACTTGTTTTAGTTTAAATCTTATTTGCCATGTGCCCTGGTATCACAGTTAAATGACCCGGCCACTCACTATTTTACGGATAATTATCTTGACACACTATTATCTTCTTTGGCACGACGTACACTGGGCGTGGGTCAACGTCACTTCATAAAATAAACACAAGAATTGGGTGTAGAGCTTACTGTCATGTGTCAACAATGCAGGCGAACAGGTGAACGTTATAGTCTAAAATTAATCTTTACAAAATACACGCTTTAGAAATTATATATATATATTTATTTATTTATTTATTTTTTTTCGGTAGCACGGTCGTCTCACTTTCACACGACCTGCTGCCGTGACTGCGGCAAGACGGCTGACCTGACCTCAGTGCTAGGAGTTATTTGCCAGACATTGATTGGCTGTCTAAAAATAGACAACTTGCCTGTCACCTATTTAGCGTAGACCTACCGGAGCAACATGATTCAATTTGTTAGGAAAATATTCCCTACTGTTGTCATAGCCTATGTGATATAATGTGTAGGCTATAGATGTGCAATACCATAGGTTTCTTAAATTAGATGTAGTTAGACCCATTGACGGGAAAATATGATGCAGGATGGCTCTACATTAGACAGAAGACAACATCATGACTCATCTCCTCGTATTTACTCTGAAAAGTAATCTTGGGCTAACGAAAAGAAAGGGAAGTGATGTCACTGAGTTAGTGTCATCATACCAGTTTAAATCTGCCCCACCAATTTCAAAACAACAGCCTATCCTAGTAGCCTTATGCAATTTCATCTTTCATAGTTTAAAGTCTGTATGCGTCTTTTGGTCTGATTTTGTTAATAATGTTCTTTTGACAATTTGGAGAGGGTCAAGCTTCGCCACCACTCACAATAAAAAATGCTTTAAAAATAATGATGTAAGGACCATTTAATTTCTGTCCCCACTAAGAGTAGGACATTGAAGATGTATTTGCATTAAACATAGACTATTTATCTTAACTATTTGTACAATGCAGTCTGTATCATATAGACCAATGTGTTGTTTTAGATGTGTGCTTTATCACATGACTTGAAACACTGAGGCTTATTTTTTAGTTTGATTACATTCATTAATGAACAGCTTGGGATCTACAGTCATGACTGCTATTATTCTGTCAAAAATGTTTGCCTTGGTTATATCTCTTATTACCATTGTATTGTATGACAGTAAACACTTAACTTTGTCATGTTGAACTAATCATTATAGTAGTTCTTTAAACTCTCTAGATTATACTTAAAAAAAGGCTTTAAGACCCAGAATGTAATCAACGAAATAACTCCCCTTTTTCAGATTGCTGGATGGTACAGTCCAATCTCTCCTCCTCTTGGTCTCATTCTCCTCCCTCTTGCTTCCAGTGTCCTCCATCTCCGCTTTCCCTCATTTTCTCTTACTAAGGACATTGTCACTACCAGAGCCTGCTGCAATTGCTCCTCCGTCTATTATCCCTGTTATCTCTGCAGAGCTTTTGGAGAGGTATGTAAAACACATATTTACCGTTATCACATCACTGCAGGATTTAGGGAGTATTTTTAAAAATATGTCCTGTCAATAATCTGTTTAAAAGCAAGCTGTTATGGCCCATTAATTACATTTCATCTGTTTTACTCTTTTTTTTATTCTCACTGATTCCCTTGCAGTCACGTTGATCATTATGTCTTTCCTCCATCTTGTCCTCCATTTATAGCACATATCATGACTCATGCAGTTTTACAGTGAGACAACAGGGCAAAACTGAGGAAGAGGTTGTATCTACCTGTTATAGCATCTGGATTGAACTCATTAGGATCAAAGAAATAGAGATTCTGTTCTCCTGCATGGAGCTCTGCAACTATAATAGCAATGCTCTTCTTCCATTACAAAACTAGCTGATTCTCCTGAGAAAAATGCTACACACAGGAAGCTGTTGTACTATTTATTTCTCTTGTGGAAGATTATGTCCCAGCTGCTGGTACCAAAATAAACATTTTCTTGTCCTCTGAGCATCGAAGTGTTTCCATCAATGTCATCTTTTTCCAAGGTCACTTTTAAGGCCCAACAACCACATGACTTCTTGACTACTGTACACTGACTCGATGAATTTAAGGGCTCTTTCGTATGTCATCTACTCTTCATTCACAAGAGCAGATAATAGGATGTGTGTGCCTAATTTAGAAGATAATCTGTCTTTGTCTGATTGCTGTTTTTCCTTAGTGAAGCAGCACCGAGCTGACCTTATAAAGACTCCTCCTGACCAGACCACACCTCTGTCCCTGAGTCCATGGAAGCCAAGGCCAAGTCTGGGGCCACAGCACCCAAGGCTGCATCTAAAGCTGAAAAGAAGGAGCCGGCAGCCCCACGCAAGAGTGACCCTGCCCCTGTAGCACCTGAGCCCGAGCAGCCCCCTCCCAATGATGGGGCAGCAGAAACGGAAGGAGCAGGTGATGAGGCCGCAGCCTCTGGCACAGACTCTCTGGAACATCTGAAGCCGTTCATCATTGGTGGTGCTGTTATTGCTGCAGGAGCCATCTTACTGGGAGTGTTGCTACTGGCGAGGAGAAATTAAAACCAAACCATTATCTCAATTTAAAGTATTTATTGGTTAATCAGCTGGAGCTATATTGCTAAGTGGTTCACAGACTATGATACCTGGGGGACGGGGTGCTACTGTGCATCTATTTTTGTTGTTGTATGTTTTCTGCCTGCTTTCACTAGTAGGTAATCAAACCATTTAAGTTTTGATCAAGGCTGTACATGGAGCAAACGACAAATAGAATATGCATGAAGTTACTTCAATACCGCATCTGAACTATAATAACCTATTTCTTAAAAAAATGTACCTCACTGTAGTGCTGAGCTTTAAATTGTAGATTCTAAATCTAGCTCCCTCAACTGCTTTATCTTCTTTAATCTAGTTTGCACAAATGTTGACAAAAGCTTGCAATATTTGTACATTCCTGAACTGGAAATGAGATGGGTTGACTTTACTAAAAGATGATGAAAACCTCTTTTCATAATGTTGAAATTATGGATAATAGTGCTGGTTATCAGAGCTGTCCTAGTTTTTTTTTTTTTTTACTTCTGTATTAAACAATTGAAAGAATAGAAGTTAGTGCAGGTGGGAAGATACTTTGTGATGCATTGCACATATTGTGGAAAATTCCACACCTCTCTCTTTAGAGACCAGGGAGAGAGAGAGACCTTGTATCACTGCATATTTGGATTTAAAAAAAAAAATCAAAAAGCGACCGCTACAGTGAAATTTAAAAAAAATTTACTTTTCCAGAGACAGATAAAATGATCACGCAATGATTTAGAAAGAAGATGTTTGGTAATGTTGGATAAAACATACATAGGTTGCAGAGAACAATAGTACTGTTACGTCTTGCTGTAGACAAAGAAAGAGATTATTTTTACTGTTAAAAGATGTCACAAATAAATAACCTGTTATGTCTTACACAAAAACCACCATCATGCTGGTTCATCTGGTTTGCTAATTGCATAAGATGTAGCTGGAGCAGGCTAAACAGCCTTCAGTGTTTCGATTTCGCTGCTGCATACACTTACACCTGTACAGATGTACACAACGTTCTTCACTTACATGTAAAACTCATCGGGGTGTTCCTGTTGCATCAATAGATAGCAGATAGAAAATTGTGATTCATGTCATCACTTGATTTAAGTTGTGAGGGGGAATATGTATTGCAGAACTTGTTCCTCATTACTATCTTTTTTTATATGCATACCAACACTTACCACAGTTAACAACCTAAACCCATTCAAAAGATAGTATGCCAACAACAAAACAAACTTCACCTGACATTGTACGATACAGTGTACCAAAAAAAAGAAAGATACTATTTTCATAATTTCAACAGCGTATAAATGCAATAATTCAGATAGGACTCCTCATTTAGCATATGTGCTGTAGCAAGTAAAATAATATACAAGATGATTTACTAATATATTTGGAGATGTTGATGTGAGAAAAGGTAATATGGTGAGATAGCATGATGTGGATGATGGTAATATTGAGGTCTCATGGGGACCAAATGAAAATAATGATGGTTATGATATATTTTTGATATATTTGTCACATTTTTCTTCTGCACAGTGACCTATGCCCCAATCTCCAAATGTAAAAAAAGAGAAAGGATGATATCTAACCTTTATTAAAGTCAGTGAACCAGTCTACATGAGTATTTCTTTCATAACATTCAAACACGTTTTCGAACTATTCAGGAGAGGCGGGCTCAGTGTCAGCTTCATGAATTATAAATATAAGTGTGAAGTTTTCTTGAATGAAATAGATCAATGATAGGTTTGTATATCTCTCTGGTAAACATTAAAATTTTGCATATTCAAATGCAGGATAACAACTTTTGGCGCAATTTTCGATTTGGAAAGAGTTCAATCTTATTGATAATACAGCATGCATGCCTTTATTCAAGACTTTTATTTAAGCTTTTCAGGATTAAACCTTTCACAAAGGTGTATGGCCTGTTGAAGATTTAATATACTGAATCAAATAAACACAAAGTAGTCTTAACAGAAATGCAAGTAATGACCTGAGAATATCTGTGGCTGTCAAATGTAATTATACATTTTCTATGAACACTAACAGCATGGTGTAAGTGTCTACTGCGTTGATAATATAATGTAACATAACATAATACACATACTTGCTGCTGCTAAAATATTTAGTAAGTGTTCCTATTAACAAAGGCTGAGACAACTCATCTACTTTTCTGCATATCTAAAAAAAAAAATCTGAATAAAACTCTGTGGACAATACGCTTTTATTGTGAAGGACATGGACCGGAAGTATTGTTTGGAAGACAAGGAAGGAGGGAAGCTACCATCATTTCTGATTTTCCTCTGAATAACATAAAACTCTTCGGTTTGAGGTTAACGAGACGAGTGACGGTGAGTAAATAAAACTGAAATGATTTAAGTATTCGTGTTTAGAGAGGTAAAAAAAACTTTACTCTTGTGGCAGCATGCTAGTAGTGCCTCCAGTTAGCTAACAGCGCAGTGTTGTGCTAATCTCGTGGCTCTAGCTTTTAAGTACAAAACGCATGTACAGAGAAATGTTTGAGAACAAAGATTATTTGCAACCACTGCTCTGCATGCAAGTACGTTTTGTAACTAGGCTTGTTGGAATCAACGTGTTGGCGGACGTAAACCTCAAGAGACTCACATTGCATGGTATCTTCACGTGTTGCCCTCAAAAGTACATGTACCAATAGAAATGCTTCACCGATGTTTGATATCAACTTGTTTCATTCGTTTTCTCCTAGGATCGCTACAATGATTATACCTGTCCGCTGCTTCACCTGTGGGAAGATCGTGGGTAACAAATGGGAGGCCTACCTCGGGCTACTTCAAGCAGAGTATACAGAAGGGTGAGATCAGTACATAGTTACCATGATTGGACTTATTTGTAGAATATCATGATAAAGTCTCAAGAAATAAAAAAGCAAACAACGTACACAACTTGTATGAAGATGAACAAAATGAATTTTTAGAAACACTTTGGCAGAAATAAAAACACACAAACTAAAGTGTGGAGATAAACTAAGCTCAAGAGAAGATACACTTATTGGATTCACAAATAAGACCTAACTAGTAATCATTTAATAATATCACTGCTTAAGTGTTGTCTGGTCAATCACTCCATCCCAGGTTACTCAGAGTACCCACATTGTTGCCACTCGTGGTGCAAAGGATCACAAATCGAATAGGTTTTATTTATAGTTTTCTTATCCATGACTCAATCTGTGCCATTTAACAGCACTTCTAATCAAAGTGCATCTCCATGCATTTAAATAGTGTCATCCTCAATTTTCTTCACTTCATACTAATTGCTACAATTTCAATAGTAATTTCAATAGTAATAAAAAAAAAACTATTGTAGATAATCCTAAACTTTTTTTGTTTGTTTTTTTATAGAAAGTGCTTTTAAAAATGTAATATCGATAAAAATATTTTCATTGATATTCTGCGTTACCTACATTCAGGGACATCAACTTTACGAACACAAAAGAAACATGTCTGTGAATAACATTGCTGTGATTTACAGAAACCTTTTTGCAATCGACTGACATTCACAGTTCTAAACATGAAACACACCCCAGTGTGGGTTTAGTGGATGTGTGTGTCTGCACATGTAGCAGGTGGGAGTCAGAACCATATCTGGAGTCTTTGGAGTGAACATTTAAGTTTACAGCTTCAGTGCACAACAGCCGGCAACGTTACTAACAAAGTTTCTGATTGACGTTATACACTGCCACTGGCTGTTACATGCATGATCATACAAACACAGTGGGATTACATTTAGAACATTCAAATTGTCTTTTAAATCAAATAAACCATGCACTGAAATATCTATACTTTATAAGCTGTTTCCCTGTGGAAGTATATAAAAAAACTTACAGAAGACTAAAAAGGAAAAGACGAACCTGTCTTCCTGTTTGTACAGCAGATCTCCATGGCTCCTACATGCGCTAATTAAACGCTGAATTCTTTTTACTGACACACTGCAAAGGAATTTAGCGGTAGACAGTACATGTCTTACTCCGAACCCCCATCCGAAAAAAAAAATCCCAATATTTAATATCATGAGCTCTCACCACATCCCTCATTAACACCTTCAGCACAGTAGGGTTTTCTGGTACATCTTCACAAGCTACCAAGGTGCATTGGAGAATGAAAGGCTTGAATTAGACCATGGTCTAATAAAGTTCTTTATTCAACACTTGTAGTTCTATAGAAAACTACAAGTGTTGCTCGAGCCTATGCAGTTATTGCGTGATATATCCCTTCTAGCAACGTTTTGAGATGCCTACATTCACTAGTGATGGAATAAATACTATCAATTACCTGAGGCCATTAATGTTTCTATGACACTGTATTGTCTGGAGCTACCCCCATGTAGTTTACTCATCTGTTTTGTAGGTTATACATTAGGACTAACTTGATCTCCTCTCTTCCTCTGAAGTGACGCCCTCGATGCCCTCGGCCTGAAGAGATACTGTTGTCGGAGAATGCTCCTTTCTCATGTGGATCTTATTGAGAAATTGTTGAATTATGCTCCACTGGAGAAGTGATTGTATCTGGCCGCCTCTGACTCCTGGACTACATGTGGCTTTCCCGTGGACAGTTTCATGTTATGTTAATATGTGACAACAGTGAAGTAGTTAGGAAACATTAGTTGGTGTATGTATTTCATAATACATGTTTTTCTAAATAAAGCTCATAAACGACACGACTGACTCTACTACTGTTTTATCTGAATACCACAATCATTTTGTGATGAAAAGGTTAAAATTATTCAAATACATGTGCTGCTTTCAGAAAATCAATAGCTGTAGTGTTTGTGACATTTTCTTTTCTACCAACATGATTTAGAGATTCAGACCACACCGATCACTTCATCCAACCATTAATAGAGTTAAAAACATGCAAATGTTTACGATTATTTTGTACAATGTCGGAATTAGCAGTCTAAAGACATGGAAGTTTTTTTGTGTTTTATTAAAGTTCATTGATAATTGTAGTTATCTGTGGATAGCTGTAGTGTAAACTATGTGACAGAAAAAATTAAACTAAACATATTTCAGGGAAATGATTTTTAATTTGCAGATTTAATACAAAAAAGTGAAGAAAACCTTACACTATAACATGTTAAGAGGTGATCATGTGCATGCAGGAAACCATGTACTTTCAGAACAGTTAAAATCAGAACATTTACAAATAACTACAGAGCAAAACAAAAGTACAGTTTTCAAAACAAGTCTTCAGTCTCACCTCAGACTCCGATTTTTATACAGCTTGGTGTGGAAAAAAAGTCTTTGCTCTGCTTCACACTTCATCCTTCCATCAGTGCGGGCCTTTTGGAGAGAAACAAAAATGAACTAAGACAATGTTTATAAATATCAATTAAAAACCATTAGGACTCCCAGCTCATAGAAGAATGAGCCTCTGACAGGTTGTATGCTAATTCTCCATACAGCAAAAAAAAACTACAAAACGTCACCTTCCCCTTGCATTTTATACTGACGCATAGAACAATAAGGTTGTAGACCATTGTATTGAAGTAAAAGTTGTATCTATGTACAGTGTGCTTTGACTTTCAGCTATGTTCTGTTCATGAATGCACACATGCTTTAAAGACTGTTGAAATGTTAGTGAGATATTAAAATAAAGGTCACATATTGTCTAATGTTTCTGTAACACTAATGTGTCTCTAGCCTGTTTACAAATCACCCAATGATGAGAAAAGTCCATCCTCTCCATGTTCTGCCTGCTTCACTTTTCACAAAATGTGTGCTCAAAGAAGCTGTTTTGCGATATTCCCTTTGTGACATCACAAAGGGTAGTAACCCCTCCCCCAGGTGGGTGACACTCCCATAGCTAGGTGTTTGTTCTGTCCTACCAGTTCACCATCTCGCCGTTAACAATCAGGCATGGAGTAAGAAAGCCCTTACATCCCCTTCCAGTGAGAGGTGTGGTCAGAAACAGCTCATTTTAAAGCTTTTAAAACTAAACAGGGTGGAAATGGAGATGTCTATAAGCATGGTGAAATACTGGATACATTTGGTTTACTGTACATCAAAAAACTTCATCGACATGTTTTGGAGAGCTCTGAGACTTATTTAATCTGAAAAAGGAGTATGTGACCTTCGTGATATCATTTGTTGCAGACTTAACAGTAGCTCAAGAAAGAACTTAGAATGATGAATACAGTAAAGGGCCTCTCAGATAGGATGCTGTCGCCGCTGTTGAGCCCATTCATTGTCTATTGTGTCACAACACTTGTGTTTTTATAAGATGGTACTATACTGACGTGACATTTTTTGGCAGGCTTTTCTGTTGTGGCTTTAATGAACTCCAAAAACACTGAAGCTCAATGGGATACCATGTATGGCAAAACTACACTGGAAATGATAATAAAACCGGGACAAAAAACAAAAGGATCTGTTGATTAAAAAAAGCATAAGAGTATATTTGTCTTTATATTTGAGGTAAGCTTACCATGTTAGCGATATCGGTCTCTGTGGTCTCTGTGATCTCTGTGTTCTCTGTGTTCTCTGTGTTCTCTGTGCCTTTCCCGTTCCCGTGAGCGTTCCTTGTCCTTGTCTGAGCTCCAGGAACGTTCTCTGCGTCTTCGGGACATTCCCGTACCTTCAAAACCAGAAGAATCTTCTCTCTCACGTTTTCTATCGCGCTCTCGCTCCCTGTCACGACCCCTGTCCCGGTCTCTGTCTTCATCCCGAGAGCGACTGCTGCCCCTGTAAGGAAACTCATTTGTTCGATACTTCTGTCTCCGTCTCTTACCGAAGCATTGGCTCATTTACAAATTTTAGAATTGTGGAGGTAAATTAAACACACCTGAAGCCGTAGTTGCCCTGGATAGAGACCAGGCAGTCTTTGAGTGAGGTGACCAAAGCTTGGCAGCGCTCGTCTCCATACACTCTGGACTGCTTTATGATGGCAATGGCAGTTAGAAGAGTCTCCATGGCCACCCGCAAGTCCCCTGTATCAGCAGTTTGGGAAATAACATGTTAGACAAAGTGGCTTTTTAGTGGTTAAACAATTCTAGGCTTACAAGTTTAAGATTGATAAAATAGGGGGAAAAGGTTGAGAAAACAAAAAATACTACCTGCTAAACAATGACATGACCATTGTGTTCAAGTACCAATCCATGAAAGGTATGTTTTAAAAGCATTACTAAAGTACTGAGTATCTCCAAGCAAACACAGGAACCCACTGTTAATGTAAAAACCATTAATGCAACAGCCCATTCATCAAGTCTGTATGGTATATCTGCTAAATGGAAAGCACTTACAAATAAAGGGCATATGTCTGGAGGTTGCCAAAAAGCCAATTAACAGACTCTTGTCGCAATGACAAAAGCTTTGATCGCCAACTCCTGCGCATTAATGCAAAGCACTGCAGCAAGTGAAAACATCTGACTACACATTAACAAACAACAACACAAAAACAGCTGAACCAGAAGAACACTCAAATCCTGGACAGGGGTGAGGAATCACCTTATAGGATTACAATGACTCGAAGCACACAGCCACAACAACGCTGGCAGGGCTTTAGAAAAATCTCATTTTGTTCTTGGGTACAGTACAGCAACCAAAGCTTGGTCTTGTACAAAAATCAAAAGTGACAAAACTTGAAGTCTCAGATGTGCAGGACTGGTCGAGGCAAAACCACCTCAAGGATTTAAATAAAAAAAATTAAAAATGAGAAGTGCATTTTGGCTAGAAAAGTCTCTCCTAGAAACATTTAATAAAAACATGACAACTGTGGATTTGCCTTTTTACAAGACCACCTTTTTTGATTGACCATTTGCCTTTATTAGAAAGGACAACTGGAGAACGACAGGAAATGCTGAGATGAGAGGGCAGGGGGAATTACAAGTAGCAAAGGATCGAGGCTCGATTCTGACCCACGGCCACTGCATCGAGAACTTCAGCCTCCTTACATGGGACATGCGCTATTACAGCTAGGCTTTCTGGCACCCCTGCACGACCACTCTTGACAAAATCTCTTTGAAAAACATGCAACATTCTGTTGGTTGCTTGACCAGTCATGAATATTCAGTCACAATAAAATGTCTTTAAGAGTACAGTGTTTTAATCACTGAGACATTAAAAAAAAAAGTGTGATATTGTTTTGTATTTACAACAAATTACCCAGATATTAGGCTCTCTCTTTTGTGTAGTTTGTATGGTAAAGAGGGTGGGGTCAGGGATCTTTTTTGTTTTATTTTATTCAAACCATGTTTGTCATAAATAAAACTAGAACCAGTCACATCTCTCTATGGCTTAAGTTATGTATACTTTCTTGCACTTCACAGAATCGGTGCAGCTGTACTTACCAGCTGTTGCTCCAGACACAGCCTTGGTGATGGCACTGCTGGCGACAGCTCTATTTCTGTTCATAAGCTCCTCAAAATCTCCATCTGTACTCTGAGGTGTGTTTCTGAAAAACATACAGATTGTTGTCATACTGATTGCAGGCATCACTTTTTGTTATCGCAGGTTATCACTTTTAAGTACCATTACAAAAATGCTAAATATTCATTTGCTGTGTGATCCTTTATACATTCCATGTGCTTTTTTATCTGAATATGTAATGTGCTTCAGTATTCCCCTCTGCATCCTGGTTTATTTTACATGTAATCTTATCCGAAAGGGTAAAAAAAGACTGCTTATGGTTTGCAAAGCTATAATAAAGATATAATTGTCAGTTCTCACTTTTGTTGGCTGTACGCTTTGCTGCTGTGTCCATCTTGTGCAAAGAAAGCTGGATTTAAATGCAGACTAGGAGGTGGTTGACTTGGAACATGTACTGGAGGAGGAGGAAACAAATGGTGTGGCAATGGCGGAGGGATGTTCGGTGGCATATGTGGGAAAGGAGGTGGTGGCTGGCCAAGAAAAGGATTGGGTAGTGAGGGAAATCTGTTTGGAAGTGGAGGAAAAATGGAAGATATAGGTGGAGGGCAGGACTCCTGTGATAACAAAGAGGGAATCTTATCCGAAGGATCAGAGTCTTTAGGTTCTTTAGCGTTAGCACGTAGCGGTATACCTGCGGAAAAAGACACATTTTTTTTAGGTTAATAATAAAGTAAACCAATCAGTTGATTTTATTCTAACAGAGTTGCTCTTACGTTTATTTGCAGTGTCCTCAAAAACGATGAGGTTCTGGCGAGTAGCAAAGCGACAGTCTACCTGAGCCCCATTGAGTTCACACTGAGGTATTTTTTCCAACAATATTTTTAATGATTCTTCCGAGGTTACGACCACTTCTGCGTAGCTGCAAAGAGTACAAGAAACATAGGATGTTGAAAGCAAAACATGGACACGGGAATCTATACGATGAGCAGATTACACAAATGCGTATTTTTCATAGTAAATACACAACGCCTTTGTTGTAGACATTGTTCCATTTTTCTGAAACCACTCACCCTCTTGACTGGCCATTGGCCCTGTTCTCAGCAAATTTGATGTCTGTGATATCCCTCACACCCAGCGCTTGAGCCATGGTCATCAGGTCCTTATCAGATGTCCACTGGAGGGAGCAGCAGTTTAGGACGGAGGAGTATGAGAACAGGTAGATAGTTCAATATAATCTTGACAAGTATTACCACTCATGGTGACACTTGAATAGAAATATTGCTGATATATGTTGGGGAAAAGTTAAATCATAATCAATGTTTTGATAACTGTTGCAAAGCCTAACATAAGGTTAAGTCAGATTATTACCTGGCATTTAAATCAGACTGTTGTAATAAAGACGTTTAAGGAAGAAAAAAATAGCTATTCATATATACTAAGTGGGTTTATCTAAAAATTCATATCAGGTATCCATCAAGACAAACCATTGACAAGCCTTTGTTTTGCACTACTACCCCTCAAAGGCAAGAGTGAAACATCCCCTTAGAGATCTCCCTATGAAGTACTGTCCATTACCCCATTCCAATAAAAGTGTGTAAAATTTGTACTTGAAAAGTTGTATTTTCCATCCCAAGGAGAATAACTCTTTCGAGCTGACACACAGCAACTCAGGTCAAATAATTTCATGAAACACATATGAAGGAGGGGTAACAGTGCTGTATGTAAGAGAACTGTGTTTTATTGTTCTACTGACCAGAACATTTCCCAATAGTTCATCAATCTGAACAAGTGAAGAGTTGACACTCCACACACACTGGGTATAGATGTAACCAAAGCCAATTATTGAAAAAAAAAAAAAAAAAAAAAACCAGATGCCCTTAGGCACAATCCCAAATTCTAACACATCATCCTATACTTTGTCTCAAGAGTGAATATAGACTGTTAACACCCCTGACTTGTGATTTTCCTGTCACAAGCCTCTTAGAGTTTAGGCAGGGATCAAATAATAAAGACAAAAACAGACTACTTAGTTTGCATAAAAACACAGCCAGTCTGGTGAAATGTTTTATTTGCCTTGTCAGTATTATGGTAGGCAATCTGAAATGAGAGGACAAGAAATTCTGAAATGACAAAGTGCTTTGACGAAATGATAAACGCATGTTGTAGCTTTTAAACCAAGTTTAAGGAAAGAAAACTTTACATTTGTCTTTTTTTGGGGTCGGTAGATCTGTTGATCTTGTATCTCAGGTCTGCTTTTTATTTTTTTAATTATGAGGGAAACTTGTCGTTTTTGTTCTGTTACATGTAAGAAGTGTTGTGTGAACCCAAGTGGAAAAAATAGACACTGTACTGGACGATACATTACAAAAGTTATCAACATTAACATATGGAGGGTGTCACTCACCCAGGGGAAATTTCCTATATATAAAGACAGTTTCCTTGGCATGTTTCCTGTAGTCTTGCTTGTTATGTTTGTTGATTGAGCTTCCGTTGTGGCTTGCGCTTCCTTCAGAGGCATCACATTGTTGGTTACTTCCTTGTCCCGATCGACTGAGCCAGTCAATACAGCATCATAAAGTTCATTTGCTTCTGCAATGCTGTCCAAATCCTGCAAGATAAAGAAAACCTCAACAATTAATTGATGATATTCGATTCCCTGTGTGTCTCAATGTGAACAAATCAGATGGTTAATTTGAAGGTTAGATGGAAAAAGATGGACACTGGGGCATTTCACATGATATTTATTGCAATATATTTATTCAGCACATGTCACTTCATCTTAGTGTACATTTAACTGCTAGTGCATACTGTCTACTTATACTGCATTATTGATCCATATTCTTATTCGCTAATTTGGGGGTAGTGTTTTGGAATATTTTTGACATAGCATCTATTGGATTGCTCTAACAGTATTTCGTTATGCTTGTACAATGATAATAAAGATATCTTATTTAAAACTACGATCAATTCAATCAGGTGTCACGCAATAAGTTGTGTTCTCTCCCAAAGAAGGGTTTCGTAAACTATACAACCACAATGACAGACTTAACTCACCTCATTGTTGTGATCCAGATCACTGTAAATATCCACAAGACCTGCCATGGAGGTGCCTGGTTCTGCTGCAGGGGCTGCAGCAGCCATCTCTTCGGCCTATGGGGAGCCAGTTGATGGGAAAGCAGAGAGTTAGTCTGTTTTTAGTGCAATTCGTTCATGCACACTATGCGAGGTTTCTGCAGACATCGACGATACTGTTGATTGAAAAATGTGCGTGGCCGTTACGCCTTGTCTAACGTTGACTAACGTTCGGCTCGAGTCCTCGTAACTTGTTTAAAAATGATCGAAGATGAACAGCACTGTGAATATGACAAAATATACAAGAGCCCAATAAATACGTCAAAGCCGTGCACTGACTCTCACATGGAAGCACACGTTTTATTAGTCTGGATCTTTGAAAAGGTAATGCTAAAGTTGCTAATCTATTACAGTCTATGGTTTCAGTACGTGAACATGGAGAGCCGTTGAAAAATTCTACCGAGTCAAAACAGCAGCGAACATTGGTTCCTACTCCTCCTTGCTTTGCATGTTTTTATGTAACTATTAATTTTTATTTCTTTGAGTATGTTTTACTGTTTTTACTGTTTGCATTTGTGAAGCACCTTGTAACTAATTGTTTTAAAAGTGCTATATAAATAAAGACTTACTTACTCCTGAACAGCCCCTTCATATGCATACGTCATTAAAATACATAAAACGTGTGCTACTGAAAATATACTGATGATGATATAATAGTATAATAACAACTCTTATCACTACCGACTCGATTCAATTGAGGCATTCCTAAAGCTAAATAAACCAATTTTGAAAAGAAGAAAAAAAGACACGAGCGACGTCATGTGTGCGCTGTTTCCTGTCCCCCTCAGTGATTTCCGGTTGGTTACGTGAAGCCGAGCAGCCTGGTTGTGTAAGTTCAGTGTTTTGTGTTTGACATTTAGGCGTCAGAGTCATTTGTACGGCACAAAAGTAGTCCGTTCAGAGGTATCTCGACATCACAAAGAAGAGGGTCAAAATGTTGTCTGCTGCTATTGCAAAAAGAGTAAGTAAACATTTATTTTTTATAAATTGTGCATGTATTTGTTGGAGCATGTAGAGGACTTTCATAGTCTATGGGACTTTCACATACAAACAAATTGATTCAGTGTGATGTGATAATACGATGTAACCGTACAAAAATAAAAAAAGGTTTAAGTTAGTAGCTTGACCTGTGATTTTAAAGTTGTAGCATTGCTGTTAAATAAACCTGCACCAACCAGGAGTAATCAGTTCTACAACAGCATGTGTGCTTTATGTAATCCCCCACTTCACCTCTCTTCTTTCATTTTATCGGTCTATTGATCTACTTTAGGATAACTGTGAGGGGATGTTGTATGAGATGAACTAAAAAGTAACTCATTTGAACCGGTTACATTGTGACTTGTTTGACACATCTCATGTATTAGACGATATAATGAAACACTCAAATTGTGTGCATTGTTGTTGTCTGACAGGTGGTGAGAGGTTTGTTCCAGGGAGCATGGAGACCTGCAGTGACAGGACCGGTATCATCTCGTGGTTACCGTGGAGATGCACCAGACGACACCAGGGGCGACCTTATTGAGATCCCTTTGCCCCCTTGGGAGGAGAAGCTCGGTGAGCCCACTGACATCAAGAGACGCCGTCTTCTGTATGAAAGTCGCAAGAGGGGCATGTTGGAGAACTGCATTTTACTCAGGTGGTTGTCTTATATATTATATTGTGTGTTTGTGTGTCAGTACAACACTTCAGAACTTCAAAGTACAGTACAAGTACAGAATGTGCTATGGTTGTGTGAAGAACTTCTTAACTTTTCTTTTGTTGCTTTCAAGAGTTTTTTTTTTTTCTTCCATTCTGCCCACTCTTTAAAGCTATGAGTATGCTAGGAGTGATAAGAAGTAGGTGTAAAACAGGAAAGAGCAGCCACTGTATTGTGGTGGATAGTTATTTCTTATTATCATCTATTTTTCATTACAATAAAACATCTAACAGGTACTTGTAAGTAGTGTCTGCAGACAGGAAGGATAAGTGGAGGAACATGACAGAGTTATAAATATAAGGAATGGTTACATCACTACAGAAACAGGTTTTTTTGGTATTTAGTAAAAGTATCAAATAAAATAAGTGTATGGAGGTTGTGGGGAGATTAGAAGATGTCTGTTTAGCATATTTGGAGCCTATTGACCTTGATGAACAGAACTACATTCAGAAAAAGGCTGTGATTGAATGTAAGGGAGCGCCGAGAAGAATGTGCACGTTCAGTAGACCATCATTAACTCTGACTTTCAATAGAAAAAAAAAAAAGAAAAACTCCTGTTAAAACCAATTGTCCAACTTTCTTGCAGCCTTTTTGCAAAGCGATACCTGAACACGATGAGTGAGAACCAGCTGCTGCAATATGACAGACTGATCAATGAACCCAGTAATGACTGGGATATTTACTACTGGGCAACAGGTGAGAGAACAGTTCATTTCTGTTCATAAACATCTCCTCACGATATTCCTGTCCAATGTCATAACAATGCAAGACATTAATAAAGCAATTACATGTCGGAGAGCTGGTAAAAGATTACACTTAAAAGTTTCAATATTTTGTATTTTTTTTGCATCACAGTCAGTACTTCGCAGCCTCTACACATTCAATTGGCAGCACAACTCTAGAAAATCTACAGTAACTCTAACTGCTGCATCCATGCCATTTTTAAGTCACACCTTGTGATGGATATATTGATATATTACAAGTTTACTTTATATTAAAGAGGCATTTAAAAGACATGATGAAGAGAAGTATAAACATATTACAGCGGGGATCTGAGACTCAAATGTCTTCCACAAACAGGCTTTATTGTTTCTGGTTCAAGAAGGAATTACTAAAACTATGAAACAGTACATGTTGATGTGCATTTTGAGTTCCTCACAAAGTCTGAAGCAAACTATCATGTGAATGATAAATAGGATGGGTAATGATAAAAGGGATACATAGGAAACTCTTCTCTTTTTTGCTTTCAGAAGCTCAGCCCACCCCAGAGGTTTACCAGGGAGAGGTCATGGATATGCTGAAGGAGTTCACAAAGAATCGCGACCATGAGCAGAGGTTAGACGCACCCAACTTGGAGTACCTGGACAAGGAAACTCAATGATGTCGATAGACCTTGAGACCTTCTCAGAGACTCATTTTAGGTGGGACACTATGTGAAATATGAGGGTCATAACCCACCGGGAAAATCCTTCAGATGTCCACTGCGTTTAGTGTGCTCACACTATCCAGTACATTTCCATCTGTACGACATACGCTCTCAGTCCCATTGTTTCAGGGAGAAGATTCTGAGAAGCTGAGAGAAGTTTGAAGACTGAGCGACATTGATGCAACATAGTATTAAGGTGTTCTGAATTTTTTGCATAATTGTGTTGTAAATATGTGATTAAAGAATGTATTTAACTGCTCAATTTGCAAGGTGCAAACTGAAAAAGCCAGATACAAGACACACACCTGTACATGTAAGTTAATTATGTGTGAATATAAAAAAAAATTAGACCATTATCCCCTCGCTTATTAGCCAATTATTTTTAATCGTCATGATTTCCTTCTGTTATGTGAATTTACTGTGCCTACATGACATACATATTGGGTTATTTAATAAATGTTGGTGTGCATTGTTGTTTGTGTCACATCTTTTATTACTACTTTCACATAATATGGGGTTAAGTCACACATCGGAGGTGGCTGTGATTGACATTGTTAGCATTTGTTACACAACGGAGCAGATTTTTCCTGCAGTACTAGTCAGTGGACACCAGGGGGAACCACATCACCTTAGTTCCAGTAACTGTCAAAATGAAGTAACTGCTGTGCTGATCCTCGTGAAAATTTACTCACCTGTAAACCATAGAACATATGTTACATACTTTATATATCCTGCAGAGAGAAATGCGAAAACACCACTCTCAAGCGGCAACTTACATTTACTGATTAAACCTTTAATCTTAATTTTACCAATGATAATACAAATATGGTGCAAACAATCTGAAAATAAACCCTTATAATAAATGAATTGCATTAGGGATGCCTGGAATCCTATTAACAGAATAGGCTGCATGTTTTTATTTCAAACGAAAAACAATCAGGGACATTTTCTTCTATGCCAGTTTTCCAATTAATCCAAATATATTTTGGCTTGAAGACGTTACGTAAAGACAAGGTCATTATTATTTCCCTCCTCCAGCTCTGGATCAATGTGTGTTGACCATGGGATAAATATCCTGCCTGGCTGTGTGTCATGTCGGTTCAGTGGAACCTTGTACTGAGAGCAGAAGGGAAATGCCCTCTGGCCAGGAGATGTGCTCAGAATCTCAAAGCAGATGACTGCCTCTGTACGCCCATGGAATAATAATGTACACATGATCCACTGGTGAGCTGTTACACAGATGAGACAATCCTAAGTAAGACCAATGTGGATGTTTGTTATTCTTTCTTGTTACCTTAAAGGGAACATATGTCGAGTAAGAATCTCAGTCATCCATTTTGATGTTCTCAGGAGGATGTCCCTCTGTGTGTCTTGCTCTTCTGCCATCTGTGTCACCTTATGGCCTCATCTATGCAGACAGGTAACAAAGAGCATTTTTCAGAGAGAAGTATTCCAGTTAATTTTTGGGAGTTGTGGCTAATTGGCATTTTCCTCAACTTTCCACTCGCCTTCGAATTCTGTGAAAAGTTTAAGTGCATTACGTATTTTGACAGGGCAGGTTAAGGCTTTGGTTTTACACGAAAAATGACTTGATTTACTTTGAAACATAATGTACTGCTAAAAAACCCACAGAGGACTAAACTAGGGATTCTCAACATTTCTTTTGTGACGCTTTGGAGTTATTAAAGCCAAAGAATGGGACTCTAGAAACAGGCGTGATTAGTAGTTAATTCTTTAGCTTCCCAGCTTGGACGCTAGGAAAAAGTTATATACTGAACTGTTTGTAAAGTAATTCAAACTAAATGACCCTGCACTACAACATTAATTATATTTCAAATTAAGTAAGTGATTTTCACAGGCGGAATAATCCAACAAAAAAAAGATGCCACCTGTGGATCTATCAAGCAGGAGGAGCAGAATTCCCATCGTTCTCGCTCTGAGGCTTGTTTGGAGTGTGTATTCATCAGTTGCCCACGCACACCCACTGTGCCTATCTGTAGCCCTGTGCTTCTGTCATCCTCCACTGCTGCTTCCTGTGTCGTGACAGCTCTCTGTTTTATCCTCATTCTTGCTGTCACCCACTGCTCCCCTGGAATTTCAATCTCATGTTCTCTCTTGTTTCTTCTCTCCTCCGCCACCAACACCATAAGCATCCCCAGCCTTCATCATGTCTTTACATGTCTCCTGGAGAGTCGTGAGCAGAGGGAAGCTGCTCTCTCTGCTGAGAGATTCTTCTGCCATGGTTAACTCTGAGCGTGTTAGATAAGTTGGTAAATTAGACCGCCTTTCTCAGCAGGACATATGAAACACAGTTTTTACTTAGATGTTATCTTGTGTCAAAGATGCAGTGAGCACACTGTGGGAGGCAGAACCGGCAATTTCCTTCATTCTAAGGATAAGAACCAACTCTGAAGACCTGTGAACATCACTCCTACAGTCATTGACCTATTTCTGTCGAGCTGGAAGAGAAAGAATAATAAAGAACGCACACGTATATAACCTCTGTACAACCAGATGTTTCTATTATATTGCTGTCTTTGTAAGTTTGTCCATGTATTTGTAATGTATCTTCTTTAAAAGGAATTGATGGTATCAACATTGAAAGTTATTTCGCAACAACTGTCTTAAAAATGTGTGACAGAAAATTGTAATTAGAGTCTACTGGTTTACACTTTGATCTCTCGCTTACATATGCGCTGAAGATCGAATGCTTGGAAGATGAGATACACCACTTTTTCTTTATTTACTTACAGTTGTTTCTTTACTTCAGTATGTCTACTTGAAGCCATTGTAATACTCTCAACATTTTCAGGGGAAAACACATTAGCTGTTACAATGTAGATCAGTATTTAACATTTAAAAAAAAAAACACAACTATTACATATCTTTATTTGTAATATAAAAAGAATAATTTCTTAGACTTAATAGATTGACCTGAGAAAGCTATACTTTGGGTTTCTTGTTTACCTCCAAATCCTTCATGTGGTAATGAGATGGTGAGACAAGAATGCTGAGACATGGAAAACTACCCCTAAGATTTATTTGGTGACATTTACGCTTGGAACCACAGGAATAACATATTCAACATTGCAGTTGAATATAAAGTATTAAATGTAGTTTTAGAGCATTTTTTTCTGGGAGTGATTACTTTCTAACTTTGATTCCTGAAGTACACTACTCACAATAAGTTAGGGATATTGTTATTTACAATGAATCTGAATTTATATCATAGTTCCCTTTGATATTTCTATTAATGAATGAGAAGAAACACTATTTTAATTAGTGCAATATCTATTACCCCAACATTTTAGACAACAATAAAGAAAGCCCCAAAATCACCAAAATTGACGAAGTCAGTAGCGCGTGTTTCCACCATTTGACGCAATGACAGTTTGACAGAGATGTCTCATGCTCCTAACTAGCCTCCCTATTCCAAAAATCACTGTGAAACAAACACTGTATGTATGAAACCCACTGAGGACCTCACACTATCCATAACTTATTGTGAGTAGTGTACGTGTTGCTAATAATGCTGGCCAATTTGTACTTTTACCAGTTAGTAGTGCTGCAGTAGGAGGACTTTAAATTGTGCATTTGTGTGCAATGTTTGATACCATTAGTTATGTAAAGGATATGAATACTTCCCTTAATGCGTTTGTGTAAGAACAAAATACACACTTTCTTGAAAAAGTAGAAAAACAAGCTTTCGAGTTTTCTTTGTTTTTATATACACATTTATGTTTTTATATACACTGTACAGGTTTAAAAAAAATAAATGGTTGATATTTGACATTGTGCACCCCACGGATGTGTAACTACAAAGAGAAGAGGGCGTGAGAGAGGGGCTGAGTGATACCAAAGACAAACAGATATCATCAACCCCAGAATATACTGATGGGTTTTTTTTTTTCTTCTTTTTTTTTCCCCATACAGGACACTTCACATTCATTTGTACAGTATATCAGTTATAATGTTGCTGGTAAACCTCTCTTTGTCTTAAGCGTTCCCCCACAAGAGAATGCCCTAAATCAGAAATGCGAGCGTGTCCAAGAATAAGTACCAGAATATGGCAATTGGCTAGTGAAGAGTGTCGACGGACAGATCTAGCTCGATTCCTTAAAAACTAAAAGACACCAAACCCTGACTTTATTAAAAAGAAAATGGTACCTGCATTAAGTGACTTTCACTGAGCCTTTGGAATGTAACGCCTTGTTTAACACACACAGGGCCATCAGGACAGGCTGTGTTATTTTGGGATGCTCCAATGCTCTGACCTGAGATGTAGCGAACAGTGATGCAAAGAGGTGATGATTATCTCCTCTCACTTTTTTTTTCTCCTCCCCCCCTCCCTGACACTTGGAGGGAGGGATCACATATGGTGAAGAGTGAGGCGTGGCAGGGTACATAAGGCACACATAGAACACTTTGTGCCAGAAAGCATGTGTGCACAATGGGGGTGTTTTGGGGCAACGTCAGCAGTGATTTCAAGGTGCCACCCTTCTTTTTTTTTGTTCTTGGTGAATCATAACGGACCAGATTAAAAGGACAGAAAGGACAAAATATGGGTATCCAATTCTGTTTGCACTAAAATCTGTTGCTTTATGGTATAACACAAGTTTTGTTTATAGCTAGCATTGTTGTTAAGCTCGTGTGTGTGTGGGTTTTTTTTATCTTCAACCTTGGCTCTCAGTTCATGTATAACAGATTTGCCTATCAGACCAAAAGTCCACTCATGAGGAAAATAACACGCTATTAAGAGAGGTTTGTTCCAGCATCAGCATCAACAAGTGCAGTGAATCTTAAAGAAGTGACGACTTTAAAAAACCAAACAAAGAACGTTTCTTTGTACATCTGGATCGATTCATACAGATTAAAAACGGAAAACAATGCTGTTCTGTATTAAACTGGCAAAACAGAACTCAGTGCAGATACTGTATATACACACAGAGAGACAAACAGAAAATACAATCACACAAACTAAACTTTCAATATTGACACTCACCCACAATGCAAACGCACGTACTAACAAACGCAAACACACATCCAGCAGAGAAAAACAAACAGTGGAATGTAAGAAGACTTTTCCCCCAGATATTATTACTCTAATTTGTTTCCACTCATCTGGTCAGCACATACCTATACAGGACTCAGGGGAGGTCACATTCAGGCAGAGAAGCAAACAACTGGAAGACTGACTTCTAACTTCAAAGCTTTCACAACAACAAAAAACAGGTCCAATGATCCTTGGACTCAGTGTTTGGTAAAAATGAAAAGGTGGAGGTTTTTCTGTAACAACAAATCCCTCTGTAATGCTGCTGACAGTTATGTTGTTGCCTGGGTGACACGGATAGTGCGTTTACATTGATCTCACCTCATCTGATTTCTTACCATACCGTATATCCATCATAACCCTAAAAGGGCCATTAACCATGTGCATTCATAACATTTGAGTTCAGCCGAATCAAAAAATATTGTTAGATTTTCAGATCAATAACAGGTGACTTGACAGAAGAACTATCATTGGCAGTGCAGTTTTGCTATTTCTTATTAGTCTTCTGCAGTCTTTTGCCCCATCACTGATGTTTACCACATAATGATATAACATTCAGCTGCCTTTTTAATGTGTTGTTAAAATAAAATTCCCCAGGCAGCATCATGATATAGAAATATGTTTTATTTTCCGGTGTACTACTTCAACCTGTCCCATCTCTTAATAGAGACAAAGGTACATTTATTATAATGCTTTAAATAATTGTTGCTGAGGACAGATTTTGTTGTTAAATGCTTTTCTCCAGTCACAGTGAAAACCCTTTCACCGAGGTGTTTCTCAATTAGCTGGTTAACACAGCCTTTTTTCTGGAAAGACAAGCCACTGTTTCATTCTTTTCTAAAGCCATTTCAAACACTCTAGCACCACAATTAATTAATCCTATTGATCTGCTTTGCATTTGAATATGGCAGCAGCAATTTCAGGGGCAAAGCCCCAGCTAAATACAGCAAATGCTATCAGCCTGGCTTTATACCACCAATAGAACACTAAACATGAAACCTTAGTGACCTCCCCATGTCTTCAGCTAACTGCAACAACACACATTTGAACAATACCTTTATGTTAAATGGTCAAGGGAAATGCTGTTTTCTACAATATCTCAATTGTATCTGTTCAAGTCCACAACACTTCCTCAATCAGACAAACACACATTCATAATTCTACACTGCCACATTTCTAGAAGCTGGCTTTTTGCTTATTTTTTGTGCCTGGAAGAACAGGGAGATTCTCTTTTTTTCTTTTGGAAAGCAAAAAATCGATACAAAACAAAAAAAAAAAAAACCATTCACCCCTCAGTCGACTGGGATTTTTTTTTCTTCCAAATAACAGGGCTTTTTTCACACTTCACCTGTGGAACCAGTATTAAATGTTCATTTTCATATCCTATTTTATTTATTTTTTTGTTGTAGAACAACTTCATTTTGGGTTACGGCACATCACCCACAGCACGCACAGACAACAAAGGGTTCCAGCCGGGGGAGAATAATTACAGTGGTGCCAAAGTGAAAGTAAGGAGAGGAAGTGGAGTCCAATTCCATTTAAAATACAGCATATTTCACTTCCTTAGCTTGTGTTGAATTTCCTGAATTTTGTATAGTGTAGAAGAACAATGACAGTAACCTATGGAGAGTTGAAAAAAGTGGTGATGAAAATGGTTGCACAGGTTTAAACACAGCCCGTCTTGCTGCCCCAGAGGATCACTGAAATATCAGTTTGATCCATTTTTGGTTGATAGTTTGTATTTATGGGTGGCAAGAGGTGCTGCTGATGTTAACCAGGCATGTTTCAAAAGGTGGAGGGCAGGTATCTTTCAAAAGAAAAAAAAGAAAAGAGCAGAAGAAGGAAATGAGTGACGACATCAAAGACATTTAAGGGATAAAAGGGGGGATCAGGTGGGAATCAGAGTCTGACCCAAGAGTGAAATGTAAGGATGGTGTCACAAGGACTGAGGGCAGAGGATATCAAAGAGGCCTGAGAACAAAGAGATGACAGTTATCTTCAGCCATAGACTGCAGTTAGGGAGAAGAGGGGGTATGTGCTGAGGGCAGAGTGACGCTGGATTCTGGGGAGGGAAAGCCTGTAGGCAGGAAGGTTGCTGGGTCACTCAGGCCTTCAGAGCGTGCCACTGGGACACGGCAGTACGAGGGCGACCCATCATGTCTTTCCAGTGTTTTACCTCTGCAGGACCACTTTTCCATGAAAGATAAATCTGCAACAAAAAAAGTGTATATATATATATATCTATATCTTGTAATGTCACGCAGAGGTAGATGTTGTTTGTGGAGAGATTTCCCAAAAAAGCTGTGGGGTATTAAGGAAAAAAAAAACCTCACTGTGAGTCTTAAGTCTAGCCCTGCTTTCGGCACTAAGCCTGCCACTCTAATAGGAATTTAACTCAAATCCAGGGCAGAAAAAAAGCCTTAAGAGGAAGAGATTTCACTTGCTGAATTACTGTGAGAAGGCTAATGCTGACACTAATGAAGATCAGACACTAAGTAGAAAGTAAATCAAGATCTGTACATGCCACCGAAAAACCCTGTTCAAGTTTTTCATTGTCCTCCAATCAGACATAAGTTATTTGATTATGATTGTGGTATTATAGGCTGCATGCTACAACTGCGGAGTCTATGCAGATCATTTATACAATTAGATGGGCAAGCATAACTCTCGCAATAACTGTAGTTGTGTATGAATGATAAAGAGCACAATAGCTCATTCGTACCTAACTCAGAATGGAGATTATTCTTATAGTTTCTAAAGCAGGGGTGTCCAAAGTGCAGCGCATATTTTGATATTTTTCTATTTCATGTGAGGGCTGACAGATGTGTACTTGCTCAGGCCTACACGGCATGTTTATTGGTAACGGTTATACAGCTAAATGAAAACGAGTTCATTGTATTTTTGAATTTACACATTTAACACCCATTTCTAATTTACATTTATTCATCTATAATAATGAAGTTTAGTCTGCATGTTCCAGCAGGGGTCAGTAGAGACTGACTCAGTGTTTGTCAGCCGACTGTCGGAGTCAGTACAACACAGTGGAGGAGAAGAAGAAGAAGAAGAAGAAGAAGAAGAGAGGAGGAAGGATGGAAGAAGCGAACAAGAGGGTCAGTGATACCTTTCCAATGACATCATTGCGACTGAGCCTGTCCTTGTCCATGACGGTGATAATTATGGTGGTCTCCCTCAGCACATGGGCAGGCACGTCAAAGGGGAAGGACTCGTTGAAGACAGGGTTGAGACAGCGCTTCATTACCACCGTCTTCTTCTTCTCCACACGCTTGTCCTTGTGCATCAACCACACTTTTACATAGGGATCTAAAGAGAGTGGAATATGCCAATTTAAAACATCTTTTTCAAGTTGAATGCTGTTGGTCAATGGTGTGTTTTTGTGGATTTAAAACCATTTTCTCGTGAACAAAACCACCATGGTCTTCTTTTATTTTTGAGTCAGCCGTGATGAAGAAGGCAAATATATAAGGACATGCAAGATGAAGGAGCATTTATTATACCAGAAGTGCCTCCGATGTCCATGGCTTTGAGGTTGCGGGCTTTGATGATGCTCACAGTGATGGTGTTGGCCGTTGGATTGTAGCACAGAGACACAAGCAGATCCCCTCGACTCCCCTGCAGAAATTATACATAACAACAGAGGCTTGTTTACTTTTTTATTGCCTTTCCACATTTGTGTTTCTGTTTTTTCCCCCCCTTCTGGCTGTCTGTGTTCTCATCGTCTACCTGTCAGCCTCTCCATATTCCCCCCCTCTATTTCTTCTCCCACCAGCACGCTGCCACAGCTCCCTCGGGAGCATCACGGCAGCCAGGAATGACATCACCCGTTACATTCTGTCCCGTCTTTGCTTTCCCCTCCTCCCCTCTTTTCTCCTCCATCTCCCCGCTGCCTTTTCCATTTTACTCACGCTGCCATCGCTACATGGTTTCAGCTCCTTCCAGAAAGTCTGCATGTTGGCCAGGTCCAGTTTGTTGAGGGGGATGGAGACCTCTCCTATGGGGTCGTTCCTGCTGAAGCGGTCATAGTCCAGCACCTGCAGGTATAAAGTCCTCTGCACCACCTTCTCATAGGGAAACCCTTGGGAAAAATTGAAACAAACAAATCCCAATGTGTCACATTGATGCAAAAAGAGAAATGGAAGTGAATATTGGGGTTAGGGTTAGTTTATGTTGAAGGTAATATTAAACCTTCAAAGAGGAAGGTCTCGTTCCAGTGAGGGTTCAGGTTCTTCCTCTTGACTTTGGTCTCCAGTTTGTGCTTCTTGTCTGGCAGTAGGTACAGTTTGACAAACGGATCAGAGGTGCCAGAAAAGTCCTTAGCAGGTAAATCCTGGCCCTTGAGGATTTTGACAGTGAGGGTGGAGTCCTGAAAACTGTATCCAACGCTGAACTGAATACGACCCAACTTCTCGCACACCGGACCCTCGTGATCATCTTCCTCTGAACCTGGAGATAACTGAGAGAAAAGGAAGGAGTAGAAAGCTTCGTTAATTACCTTCATTTAAGTTTAAAATGATCATATAATTTAGCAACATTGTATTGGATCTCAATTGGCACTGACAATAATAGGTTGTATTGTAGCTGCCAGTATTATTTGCGTAGTTTGAAGAGCCCAAACAAACCATAGTTTCGCCTAAACAGAAACTGCTGCCTTTGAAAATATGACTGCCAGACTTAACTATGTCCATAACACAAGAAGCCAGATATGGAGAGCATTTATGGGTTATATTAGGAAATTATCTTAAGGTAAGGGATGATGTTAGGGAAGATCTGTGTGGTTACTGTAAATGAATTTGGGTCCAAATGCATTGTATGAAATATCACATAGTTATTAATTTAAAGGTAGGCCTATATGTATGCATGTGTATAAGTATTATACATGTATAAGTACTGTATGTATGTATGTATGTATGTATGTATGTATGTATGTATGTATGTATGTATGTATGTATGTATGTATGTATGTATGTATGTATGTATATATTTATTATATTACGGACACTTAAAAATGTCAATATACATTTTTTGACTATTGGTTTCTTTCTCTTTTTAAGTGTTCAGAACACATCCTGAGGAAAATACTATGTTCTTACATTGAACACCTCTCATACATTATAAGACCTAATAACATTTATTTATGATACATTTGTTCTTTGAGAGACTAGTAACTTTTTCATCATGGAGAAAAACAAAGTTAGCATTTTTTTTTTATTGCTGTTGAATTATTTTGCATTATTATACAAAAGGTGTGTCTTAAAATGAGTCACCCTAATTCTAACAGTTAAATTAGGAAAACATTGTCATTACATTCTACACTAAAATCAGCAGCATCACACATCTCAATATGTCCATGAAGTTGTTGATGGAACCAACTTGAATCGAGATCTACTTACTCACTTGTTCAGGAGCTTTTAACATCATCACAAAGTCATCATCTGCAGACTGTGTTGGCTCTCTATATAATAAACTACTGAGTGTCTATTATGTAACCGAGTGGTGAATTAGTAAAAGGGGGAATGAAAACAACTGTCATACTTTTGAAATTGCAAATTGTTCTGGCAATGTTAGTCTAGCAATGTTTTGTTTAAGAGTGCACGCAACGTTGCACCATGAGAATTACACCACTTTTATCAGACCACTGGTTCAAACATTTGGCAATATTAACAGCCTGTTCACACACAGATTAAATACGTACAAAAGAGCTGACGAGTGGTTAAACACAGAGCATTAATTGCAGACTTCGATTCAATTGGGGTACTCATTCTCTACTCCAGCATTAGAACCACAACCACAAACAAACAAACTCGCGACATGCTATGTGATTAACGCATTTGGGTCCATGGCTGTGTGGCTATGAGAGGCAGATTATGTGCAGGTAGACAGACCCTCTGACTGATGGTGGCATGGCCTTGAGGAAGGTAGAGAAAGCCAGTTTAAAAAAGTGTTATCTGGTTGGGGAAGAGCTGGAGGCATTACTCAAGGAGCAGTTCCAGGAATTGAATAACCAATTCAGTATTCTTCCACATATTTCTGATGGTGCTGCTCAGCCTCATTCTCCATGCTGAATATGATCACTTTTCATTATGCACTCCTCTACCCAACAGCTGGCCTAAATTGCTTTTCCCCATTTTGTGAATTGGGCGCCCTCTCTTTTTCCCCAGAGTGCTCTGCTCTCATTCAGTTTTTAAACTTTCCACTGAAATTTATTTTTCTGATACCAAAACAATGTGCTGGAGATGCTAATTCTCTTGGTGCGCAAATTGTTGCCAGGTTTGCACAACACTAATAGAAACAACATCTGGTGATATTTGTTTACTTCAATTGATAATAAAACTATGAGAAAAAGCTGAATCAAAAATAAATGCTTTTATACAGAGACAAATATAACCTATTTGAGTAAAGCTTGCTAAGGTGTATTACTCAAACCTGACCTTGGCTGTTATCTAAACACTATTAAAACTCATAATTGAGCTATATGTTGCACTGGCTGACACATTTCCTTATTAAAATTTTAATTGGCATTATACTTCATTCTAAGTTGTTTCTACAGACATCCTCCTACGGCTGTAAATACCAACTTGCCCACAAAACGTTTATTAATTTACTGTTGAATTTAGTTCCCAATAAGTGTACCATTAACTCTTATCTGTCATGTATTCCAAAAGCTATGTTGCACAACATTTTTTAATTACTTTTTTACCGTATGAATGAGCAACCATGTTGAGTGTGAGTACAACAGGTTATGTGAATAAAGTCGTGAGAAACAAACCAGTTCCATACAGGAACAAATAATACAAAAAGACAAATACATTTCTTCGTGAAAATGTTTTTTTTGTGTGTGTGTGTGTGTGTGTGTGGGGGGGGGGGGGGGGGGCTTTAATGATTTCTTTGTAGAAACAGGACAGTGGACACAATCGGAAACTAGGGACAGAGAAAGGAGCCACAGACAGGACCACCTGGGCCACCTGCCTGGAGGACTACAACCTCTGTATGTGGGGCTCGCAACTAGGCTACTGGAGCCCATTTGCTTAAATGTTGATTGTAAAACAAGTTATATCCTCTGCCTTCAGCACAACCATTTACTGCTATCTGTTGGTCTATTAGCATCACAAATTGAAAGCAGTGTCAGAATACATCCTGATAAAATCCATGTGATGCTGACACAACTCCATTATCATCCCATTTTTTTTGTCAGCCATTGCTTTTTCTACAGCAGCACAAGTGGCTCAAAAGTGCTATATGGGTATTTTCAGCATGAAAGGAGGGTTGTGTAATTTATAGATGCCTTTGGCAAAATTGCCTAGAAGGAGTATTATCATTAGCACCCACCACCAGTATGAGTCCCTTAGACACACCATGTGAGCCACATAATTACACACTGCTCATACCCATGTCTGCCATATTCTCTCTGCACCCACAGCACTGCGGGTTCTTGCTAATTATGAACCTCGCTGAACAAAGCTCATGCTCCCTCTCCCCTCCTACCTCCTCACTTCAGGGTGATGATTACTGTATGTTCCAGAATGCAGATCCATACTGTACAGCTATAACTAACTATGACTATCAACAGGTGGATGAGCTGACTGTAATGACAACTACTTTCTGAGTGATGAGAGACTTGAAGAAAACTTGTTATAACTTTTCGTTGGACTATGGTCAAATAATGAAGTGTGTAGGCTTTTTTTCTCACCATCTCCTCCAGAAACAACAGAGTATTATTTACAGTGGGCGGCATACAAATACATGTAAACACTTCAAAGCAAAATGACTGCAATGTTAAGGCTGGTTTATCACAACGTTTGTCAGAAACTTTAAAACATCTTGGTAACTTCACTGAAAAATGATGGCAACAGCTACAAAATAGGGCCCAGCTGAAGATTTTTCTTCTACACAAAATGTTGGCTTTAACACCCACACGATTGTTTGAAGGTGCAAAATTGTTCTCACATATCAACCATTATGCTGACAAATTGGCTTGGCTAAAAATAAAAGGCTAAAGCTACAAAGAAGTTGTAGGAAAATAAAAGACTTCACACAACTCTCACTTAAGCATAATAACAAAAGTTAGTAAGTTTTTAGTTACATTCAACACTTGTCACTTGTGTTTGCTATTGCCAATAAAACACACCAGAAGAGCTTTTGGTGGATGAGAGCGCATGAGCGAGTTAGCAAAGCAGTCATAGTGTAATGTAACAGACTCCAGCCAGTACATCTGCAGTATGTTAACTGGTTGTTCCTCGCCATGTTGCTGTGAATTTAACTATTAATTGAATCAATAGGAAGCATGATTGGTATTGCTTGTTTGGTTCAAGGTCTGCTGTTACTTTTTTCTTTTTACTCAGAAAGCTGATCTGGAACACCATTTAAGTCTCTGACATCTCATTTATTATGAATTAAAAGTCTTTCCTGACAGCAGTCCTCCTCCTCTTGATAGAGGAGTTCAGCAAAGTGGAAAACAAATGGACTAAGGGTTTCTGATTAATATGTTTTTGCTGCTACAGACAATATATGATAATATTGTGGGTTACCATGAGCATGTCGCTGGTGACTGAGTTGGCCAAGTCAACAGAGGAGTGTCCATTGTGGCGACGTCCGGTCTCATCTGGGGTCTGACCTCTGGGGCTGCTGCCTGGTTTGTTACCTGGAGTCCTGTTAAAATGGAACCAAACACACACATACTCACATGAACATTACATGCTTGTGTACTATAGGTGTTGGGCTGTTTTTCACATTTGGGCCCTGATCCTTCAAATAATCTAAATTATACAATGGTCCAACATGTTTCTCGAAAGGAAATTTCCCTAGTGAACAATGAGCAGTATTAGAGAAATATGTTTCCAAAGTTTGGTTTGGAAGAACTCAAGTCCTATTAATACTTCATGAAAAAGCTGAGAAACCAATTTTGAGCCAGGACTTGAGATCCAAAATTAATACCGAACCACTCACATACTCTTTTTGCTATACTGAAGCAACCAAGTTCAAAATGTTCCATTCGGGCACCAGAACAGTCTGCAGGGTGTAGCTGACAGTGGAGGCAGTCAGAAGCTAATATTCTACAGAAAACTATGTCCTTTCTTTCTTGGTCATTCTTTTGTTGCTTCTTCTTTCCTTCTCTCTATAAAAAACATGTTGACATCCAATGTCTTATTCTTCGTAGCCTATGAATATAAGAATAAGAAATTGGATACACCTATATGCAGTATATGAAGCTATTGCCAGTCGTCAACTAGATTAACAAACTTGGAAAGGGTTAACTGTGACAAGTTGTTTTGAAATGAGGCATATATTAAACTCGTCTTTGTTTGGAACCTGCTGTTCTGCACTGATTCCAGTCTTCATACTGACAAGAGCGTCATTGTGTTTACCCTACAAACATGGGAGAGGTATCAATCCTCTCATCTGATTCTTAAAATGAAAGTGAGCAAATAATCACTTCAATGCTTTTTGATGTTTAAATGTCAGTTTACTTCTGGCAATGAAGTATTTGTCTCATTAAAAACAAGGTTTGTCAAAGCCTCACTGCTGTGACTGAAACACTCCTCGAGAACAAGTTGTTTAAAGGGGAAATATAAAGAACAAATACCAGACCAATCAGAGTAATGAGCACTTATTGTTGTGATAGAGATGTCACAGGGAGAAAAAAAAAAACGAGGCCGGAGAGGCAGAAATGTCAGGTGAGCTGTGAAACAGAAATGTAAAAGCAGCTGTAATTAGAAGAAGGTACTGTAGGTAAGACGATCTGAGACGGAAAGATAAATTTGACTTCTCTGCGCTCAAAGGTTGAGAAAAGGTGAAATGGAGGATTTGTCTTTCTTAAGACTTGGCGGATTAAACGAATGAACAAAGTGAGGTTACTGACTCAAATTCATGTTAGACTGAGACAAATAAAATTGGGCTGAAAGAGAGATGGAGAAGAAGAGGGAGACAGGATAAAATGCTGGAAGAGAAACGAAGCAGATTGTTTTGGGGGAGGAAAAAAGTCAGATGAGAGGAAGCAAACTGACATGTTCCATGAGCAAGCAAAATAGAAGGAAGCTGCAGAAGCAGAAGGGTGAGAGATGGACGGGGTTTGTACAGCAAAGAGACAAGCCCGAGTGAACAAGAGAAACACAGAGGTGGAGAAAAGGATATGGCGTTGAAGGGAAAGAATCAATTCGTCACTCTGTTTGTTTCCTGTGATCTGCAGGTCAGACCACCAGCAATGCAGCTCGCACTTAATTTAAAACGTGAAAATTCTTTCTCAGACTCACTAAAGATGGCTTATTATTGTGTTTTATGATTATGCTGAGAAAAAAAAAGACATCGGAAACTGGAGGAGATTTGTTTTTCTGACAACTTGAACACATACACTAAAAGATAGATAAAAATATCAACCTCTGACACATAAGGGAACAACATGATGTATAAAAATAATTACAAGACACACAGCAGCCAAACGCAGGTAACACCTGGTTGTCTCAATAGGCCACTGACTCCACGCCCCTCCCCTGTGCTTGGTGCAGTGGTACATTCAAGGATTCATTGAACATTTTTGCTCTTTCAAAAAAAGAACAAGTTCATTTTTCACCGCTGAATAATTTAAACAATAGGCCAGACATTAAAGATAATCTGTCTATCTTCGAAGTGGCAAGAAACCAATTTCATGAATCAGTGAAATTTTATTAATATCATTATCTGTTTTTACTGTGAATGTCTGAACTGAATTATTTGGATTATTCTGTCTTTTGCACGAACACCTGCAATTTGGATTATTTACTCTATAAATGATCTCAGCCCAAAGATTTGGAAAACGTCTCAAACAGTTTCAGTTTCTATGATATTTTTGGTATTTTTGGAATTTGGTAAAATATCTGCCCAGCTAAGTAGGGAGTTTAAGGGGGTAAAAGATTTGTTTGACCACAACATCTAACACATTCAAAAACTAGAGACAAATAGGCAGCTTTGGGTAATCCCCCTTTTTATTACTGGAAGTTTGTCAGATTTCCCTTTTTGTTTTAAAATTGAAAACTCTTTGCCACTCCTTCCTTGCAAACAGAACGGGAGAAAAACTGACTCAGTAATTCTCAGGGTCAAAATATTCGACCTGTCTGGTATCCTGAAGGATTTCATTTCATCCTTTTCAGCATGTTTTTTCAATTTATTCAAAACCAAATGGAAGCACACTTTGACCTGTAAAGAAATTAGGGGTGTTCTCTGGGTTTAAACAAAACAGCTGAGAATAATTAAAGGGATACTTCACCCATTTGCATGAAGCTTTGTATCATTAGAAACATGGTAGTAGTGTTGAATGGTCATGAATCCAGCCCTCATTTTGCCCTGAGGCGAGAAAAATTTGTTTTTCTTTGCTTGAAAGTTTTCTTCATGTGATGCAAAAAGCGTCATATTGCATCACATGAAGAAAACTTCCAGGCAAAGAAAAACATTTTTTTCTCACACATTTCATTTGTTTCTAATGATACACAGATTCATGTAAATGGGTGAAGTATCCCTTTAAGTATACTGTACACCTCAAGAAAATGCTTCGCAATAAATGTTGAACAATTTGTTGGAGATAATTGGTTTTTCCATCTTTGTTTAATAAAACACACATACATTAAAACACATGTTTTAGTGTGTTGTAGTTTCATGGACAGTTAAAAAAAAACCCTGGTCCGAGGTGATTTTATCCCTCAGGCATCTAACAGTCAGCTACACTAGAGGCAGCACAGGTAATACATCAAAATGTAAAACCCCCATTATCCTACACAAAGGTCATACTTGATCATCACTTTTAATCTTCCAAGTAGATTTTATTGCACAACAGCAGTTTAGAGTTTAATATTTTTACTCACAGGATAAGAATATATTTTTTTCAAATGTAGCCCTCTAACACAATCTTTTCTATTAACTGATCAGGTGCTGATACTCGGGTGACTCTTCAGAAGCATTTCTTATACAGCACATCATTTATGCCTGTCAGGGTCTTTACTCATAGTCTATAAAGGCTTTCTTCTAGGAGGGGTTGGCTCAATGACAGCACACTGAACTAAATCAACACCCAGCACAAGATACAGAGACTACCTGAATCTTAATCAATCAACATAAACACAATCTCTCTTTATTTACAAATAAGATGTATGCTCTATCATGCTGCTGAAGGTATTTTGCTATTAATCTCAGCAGCCATCCAGAGCAAATACATGTTTTAACACTGTGTAAAAGCTGATGTACCGAATGCATGCATGATTACACTGTACATGCTTTTTGGTGAACTGCATATTGGTTGCTCTGGCTGTTTAACACTTACAACACGGGATCTGAGTATCAACAAGAAGTGAATGGCAATTAATAAACAGATCAGAAAATGGAAATCTTTTTAAAAAATCCAACATTATGCGCAAGTGCAATGGACTTTTTGTTGTTTGCATGCTGGGCATGTACAAAGAAAGCTGTTATATGCTCTGTGTCATGCAGAAATATGTCAGCAGTTTGAGCCCAAACAAATAAAATGCCTTTTTTAACTCTTGGAGCGCTGCTTTTTCTAGATAATATTTTGGCAAAGAAACACATCTAATTAAGACTAATACGGTTTTCCTAAAGATTCATATTAGACCTTCACAGCATCCTTTTATTGTGATTGTTGACACAGTGTTGGCCTGTGGGACACGGAGCAATTGGGTGGGGTGGTCGGTAATCATTAGGTTGCTGCAAAATACCAACTCAATTATGTTCATGACAGATATATTATTTGTTAACACGGTTAGAAGTAAATAATTGATCACATTTACCAAGCAGCAGTGACTAACTTTATAATTTGCCTAAAGAAGGAAAAGTATATAGCTGCTCGCGACTAATTCCAATGAAACACAATAGAAGTTACATAATTCATTCTTTAGAGGTTGTTGTAACCATGACTACTGAAATGTGTGCTCCCACTTAAGGTTGTACTCACTACCATAACACATTGTACTTGGGGTTACAGTAACCATGGTAACAGGAGCCTTTAAAAAGAGGGCAGTTAAAAAAAAAAATCCAAGAAAAGTTTTACAGAGAGGGGCATCTGCTGAAAATAGCATTAAAGCCCACAGGGTAAAGGGACTACACACTTAGAAACCCTTTGAAATACACTCCTGGAACACACTCTATGACTTCTCCCATATCTACACTTCTCCTATCCCCTGTGACCCCTGTGAACACACCACAGCTTACACACACACCACTGGGTATGTGCATGAACTCACGCTGAAATGGCTGAATCATAACAGCCAAAAAAATGTACGACAACCTCCAGCTATGATACCTAAAACAACAAGAAGTGACAGAAATAAGCAGAAGTTACGTTCTTCTGCCTTAATATCATAAGACTAAAACACACTCTGTACTTCACTTTCTCTGTGCAAAAGAAATGTAAATTATCTACAGAATCAGAGAGTCTATATTGACTATAATGAGCATAGATAAAGACGTGCAATCGAGTCGAATGTCCCTGGAGAAAGACCATTCCAATCGAACACATTGCAACTCAAAACTCTGACCTCTGACCATTATGGCCTTAATATAAGGCACAGTTGTAAGCAATTTTCTGTGTAATTGTGCAAAGCGGCTCCCTTCATCCCTATACAAAGATACCTTATCACACTGATTCACATGTGCATTGTGTGCTATAGAGTCTGATTAGTATTGATTAAGAAAGACTGAATAAGACTGCATGCTTCATTTATCCAGCTTTGATAAAGGTCTATCATGTAGGCAATTACAGGGGAAGCAATTGGATGAGAAAACCACAAAGAAAGTTCTAGCAGAGGTCCGGTGGTAAGGAGTAAGAGAGAACGTTTTCACAAAAGACTGAAAGCAATGTTCAATCTCTATTTTCTAAAACACATGAATTTAAATCAGCCATACTAAACAAAACACATTAAGATCATAATTCACGTTCAACAACTTCAGAATGTACTATCAATTATCAGTAATTAGCAGGGTATTGAGTGCAATCTCTTAGTGAATGGTCTATTAGCTATAGACCAGTCATGTAGAATAAGGCATTAATAAGCACATAATAATGTGCCTGTATGCTACTATTACTATGAGTATTGTGGACTCAATTGAAAGTATTACTGTTAGCATAGACGACTGTGTACCTGCTGAATAACAACTGATCAGCCAGAGATTAGCTACGCCTCTCACAGACACAGTTGAACAGAGAACTCATTTAAAGATGCTATTTTTGTCGGTGTATTAGTCTCTGACAGTTTTAGTTAGCATTCTCTTAAAGCAATGTCAACATAATTCAGTTACCCAGCCTTAGGATATGAGATAAGTTATGAAGATTTATCGGATTTATCTTTGTATTGCAGGCTAAATGTGGAAAAAAAAAAAAAAAAAAAGAAACACAATATGAAATATTATTGACTTATCATTTAGAGAAATGAAAAAAGCATGAAACAGAGCTCATATTGGATGAGTGTAAATCTGTTGAGTATACATAAACACTTTGGGAAACCTGCAACTTTTATGAATTTTGAAAGTGATACAAGTATACAGTAGGAAGATCATTGGAGTGGAAGAAATCTGACAGCACACTAATGCATATCCAAATAGGAAACTTGTTCATTTTACTAAAGGAGCAGATTTATCAGAGTATGAACAAGCTGAATACCATCCACACTGACAGAGGGGCACTGCTGTGATATCATCCTGTCCTTACTGGCAGTTAGGAAGGCTGGATAAAATGAATAAGAACATAGGGGAAAGAAAAAAGAGAGGATCTAGCATAAAGAGCAGCACAAATGCCGGACCAGTAAATGCAATTAAATAAAGCGTAGAGGAGTTGTTATTGAGAAGGCAGAGGTGCAGTAAAAATACAGCAGAGATGAGGAGACAAAGTCTTATTGAGAAACTAAATGAGGACTACAGAGGGTAAGGAGAAAATGGACGAGGGTATAGAGAGAGAAATCGGAAATAGGTGGTGAGGGAGGGGAGTGTGGATGAACGGGTGTGAACATGAAAGATGAGGGTTAGCAACAGGGGGCCCACATTCATAAACATACTGAATGTGGGTGTTGCTGATCATACAGTTGCTCTGGGAGATCATGAAACACAATATAGGTCCCAAGTCCCATGATGGATGAGGCCTCCACTCCAATGTCAGCCCACTCAGCGCTCTCCACCAACAGGGACAAATCACCCAGACACCGCCCCCCATCAACACCAGGCTAATACAACTAATGGAGCCATCTACTGGGTTGGACTGGTTTGAAACCCTCTGGGTAGACTTCTGCTGCCGCCCAATTTTACATGCACTTATAACCTGCAGCGATGCTTATTCCTTTTCACATTGGAAGTAAACATTTCTCAAAGGACCATCTTAGTTTATGATTTTTGTCTTATAGTTTTATGTGTTACGATGACAGATGTTAAAGGGCTGTAACATAGAAAAATAACTTCAATGTCTTGTTTAAAAACATTGCTTTTCCTCTTATGCCTTTGGCAGTTAGTTTGTCTGTATGTGTTAGTTGTGTGTCCAGTCGTGTGTGTAATTGTGCATGTTGTTCAATTCAAGGTTATTATATGAATGTTTCTTTGTACAGGCCCTACCTTTTTATTTTGTGCTTGTTTTTTTGTCTCATTAAGTTTTTTTTTTGTTGGAAATTTAATTATTCTACAACCAAAGTTCAACTTTAAAAAAAGAAATTCTTCAGCTCACTCTAGAAAGCCCTTGTATGTGTATGTATGAACAGCATATTTTGAAACTGCTGCAGTACTAAAGATCAGTATTGAATGAAACCTCCTATAGTGTTCCTTCTCTATGTCCGTGTACCAGTGCATTTTATTTTTAACTTCCTTTGTCTTTCTTTTTTCATTTTCAAGGTTAATTTCTCATCATTTCCCTTTGACATTTTTTTTCTTGTATCAGTCTGTGTTAAATTACTTGTTTGTCGATAAAGGAAACGGAATTACTCACTGTATTTTTATAGTGCAACATCCAACTGTCACCTTTGCCCTGTTGTCCCCCTCACTTTCCCTCTATGGGCTCTCTGAAATCAGCTCCCAGCTCTTGGCCAACAGCAGCAAACACAAAAATGTTGAATGAGCTGCAGACTTAGATCTGACAGGTTTCTAAAAAGATGCCTCGTTTGTGCTGACCTACATCGCTTTTTCTTTCCAATCATCCCTCCTCCCAGGCCACTGCCGGCTCCACAGGCTGCTGTGGGGACCCGGGGCGGCCCAAAGAGTCATTAGGAAGCTTGATTTACTGTGATTGCTGGCTCAGATGCACAATTGGAAAAGTCAGATATGCCATCTGATCGAGAGTGGCAACAACTTCCTGCTTGATTAATACTGTACAGTATGGCATGGTGCAAGTCAGCAAGTGCAGAACATTGTCCCACTGTCAGGATTACAGCTCCGATACTGTCAAAGTCCATTTATATGGACCAAGCATTAGCCAAAAGTCTGCACACAGTAGTGAAAAGGTGGTGTTGATCTTTTAAGAGGTTATTCAAAAAAAATGAAAATATCCAGCTGACTTATTGTAATTCTTTTAAAGGGGGATTTACTCATTATAAAATTTGTACTGTATATGTGGCCACTTGATGGCAGTGGAGCAAACAGAAAACACAATATTGACAGTATAGAATAATTCCTCATATGGCCGACATTACAGTGGTTGTATCTCTGTCAACAGTGTAGCAGTCAGTATGTCCTCCTCCTAAGGTTTGATTCTGGTTCTGAATGGTCTGTTTTTGTTTAGACCAGAGAAAGTGGCTGGTTTTAACACAGCCGTTATGGATGCCCCTCGGTTTGCCAGATATGAGACCAGTTCAGTCAACAGGTGTTGCAGCGTTGGAGGCTGGCAAACGAACTGGTTTAGACAATTATACTGACCTGAAAAGTCTCAGCATATTTCTAATAAGCTCAAGGACCAGTAACATGGTAAAACCAGGATACATATTGTAGATGATTTTGAAAAATGGAGGGAGATTGGAATGCAGAAAGGTTTTAAGGCCAATGCAGATCTGGCTAAACGCTGAAGCTTCCATGTTACCCATGTGTGCATCTGCTCTAGGGCAAAAGGGGGAGACAGTTCTCTCAATTGTTTTGAGCCTGGCCTACAGTACTCATTTCAAATGTTTTGTGTCAGAGTTACATATTGTTCCTTTAAATTATGTTAAAGAGTCAGGGAATATTGAACCAAAACAGCTAATAAATTATTAAATTAACCATAATACCAAAACAATTACCAATTACAAGTTAATAAGAATACACCACCATTGCGTAAAATGCCACATAACAGTTGATTACAAAAAATCTTTTTGCTAACTAACTCAAAAGAGTGACAGTCACTTATGTTCAATTCTTTAGACTTTGAAAATATTTTCCCTCTCTTAATTCTAGAGACATTTTCCCAAAGATGACATCTGTACGGTCTGTTTATAAACGTCTAAAGCGGGTGCATTCTGAGGTCTCATGGTGCATGTTTCTCATTTTCAGTTTATGAATGAGCAACCACACTGAGAGCCCTTCTTATATCAATTCACTTTCAGCAGCATGAAAAACTTAACAAGTCCCTCAGTTCAGTCGAAAAAAAGGAAGAAAGAGCAAGAAATGTCAGAGAATTATATTTTTTTTATCAAGACCAAAAAGTCAATCTTTTTTTTTAACATCCCATCATTGGCATTAACTGTACTGTATCCTATTTATTTTCTTAAGATGCATTGAAAGAAGGCGGACTTTGATATAATCAATACTAGAAACTGCTCTCATGGGTTTCTTCATATTTATTTGTTATTATTATTTGTTGCGTCTGTGTGTGCTCAGCTCATTAAGTTTCAGCTCTTACATGCAAAAGAAGCTTTCTGAGAACATAATAACGCAAACAGCTAGAGCACTTCCATAATAGTTATCTGCAGGTGGGTGATTATGTCCAGTCCACCACAGGGAATTGGTCAGCCTATTACAGTAGCCCAAATGGACTGATGGATTAGAGTAACTTTGGCTTAACAGTGCGAGAAATCAGCGCCTTTGTCTCCAGATAACACATCAGCGAGAAACAAAATGTGTCCTATGACAATAATATAATTAACTGTAATCACAGCAGCACTGCTGTCTTATGGGAGTTCATCTCTCAGATGTAATAAGTACAAGACAGTTTTTGTAGGCAACAGCTACTCAGACTGTGCTTCTCTCAAAATCACAGATGAATAGTGAACTCTTCACACAACACACAGGTGTAAACTCGGTAAGTTTGTTCACGGATGATTTTCCTGTCACATCCTCCTCACCTCAGATCGGCTGTCTGCACAAATTTGGTTTTAGGTTTTAGCTGAGTGGCAGTCGGTAAAAATAGATCATATCTCTATGTTATGTTGGGAGCTTAGATGAGCAGTTCTTAACGTCTGAGTGCACCTCACTACAGTATCTGTCTGTATCTCACCATTGCTTCACAAGCCTGCGGAACGGGTAGACAAGTAAGACATGTCCTTATTTATGTAAACAGATTTTCTTTTGAACAAGGGAAACAATTGCACTGTTTTATAAGACAATTGTGATCACTGATAACAAGGTCAGTACTAGCAATGATGTCGAGTTCTTTTACCTCAGTGGTTTCATATAAACAACATGTCAATCAATTGACTCAAAATAATGTTGAACAGATTCTTCATAGTGATAAACTGTCACAAAAAAATGAGGGGCCTACCTCATACATGTGTAACAGCACGCTTCACATATGATTAACGCATACTGTACATCTAAGGTCCGATGATGTTTTAGTCAACCTTATCTCTGATAAAAAAAAACAACTTAAAAATGTCAGCTCGGCACCAAACGGTAGACAGACAAAGTAGTATTTGTGGAGTCAAACAATGAGATACAAAAGATTAGATATACACATCAATAAAATACAATTGTAATACGCAAATAGGATGGTGCTGTTTCTGTTCTGCACATTGTGGTTTTGAAAATAGGCAACTGTTGGCTCAGAGGTTCACAACAATAAATGCCAGTGTTTATAGGTTTTTCTGCTGTACCTCCTCGGGAAAACAGATCAGCGAATGCAGCTTTTATAGTTTTATTAACTAAAAGCTGTTTTAGAAGGACAGAGCACCACTTCATCCGCCATTCATATCCAGAAGGATCATTTGATCAGATAAAGATTTGATCTGAAACAGAGCTTGTACTCCTTTAATTTCATCCAAATGTACTCCCAATTATTGGATTTGATGTGTGTATGTGTTTGCATTGCCTGCTGTCTTTGATTTTATTAATAAACCAACAGAAACTCAAACTCTATGGGACTGCATGTTTTTTTTTTATTTTGTAACACATTTCTCTTTGACGTTTCCCACTTTTTCTGTCATTCTTTCACTCCCTGTCAGTTTCTTGTCACATCTCGGATCATCCAGTTTCATTGTTTTCAGTCTGCAGGCTCCATGAAAATGACCTGGAGCGAGTCAGCTGATGGGCGCTTGGAGCTTACGGGGTAACAACAGAGTCAGAGAGATGAGAGAGACAGACAGAGATGATGATGGAGAGCTGTTATTAGTGGTAGAAGGACACTAGACGAGTTAGCCTGCACAACCCCTCTGGGTAGAGGCTCACTGGCCGGCTGTGATTAGAGGTGGGTGCTTGACAGACCTCCAGAGGAAGAGAGGATGATAGGAGCACAAGATCTAAGCACGTTCTCGTCCCTTGACTGACCTTTACATATTTTAAATTTAATTTTGGAATCATAAAACGGCATGGCTGTCATATAATCCAAAACAAATACAAGTATATGTTTGCAAAGATAGGCTTGTTTCTTTCAATTCAGACTGTTTTTTTTTTCTTCAGCCTAGACTCATAGATGACCTCATTAGAGTAGCATTCTTGAACGCATCGCAGAGAGCTTGTGAAACCGTTTTAAAGAAATTCACTACCAAAAGAAAAAAGAACAAAAATCTACCTCAAAACAGTGGGTGAAGCACTTTATCCCTCACACATTCTGAAGTGATAAGAGGGCAGCCTGTGTAGTCCCTTTGTTCACCAGCTGAGAGGATGTGTTTTTCTCTGACAGCCACTCTGAGATCAGCGCTAGATGAGAGGTTAGCATATTTTTAGACAAGTGTTTCATGTGAGGAACCTTCCTTCTAAATAATGAGGGTGCCCTTCTCCCGGGGCCTACAAGTAGCAGATCAAACAGAGGAGCGCTACATGACATGCAGACTTACAAAGGTCTGGACAGAGAACACAGAGGACATTAAAAAAAGAGAACAAGAGGACCAAAAATGTGCACTAATTGTATGAATATGTGGTGATTTACAAAAAGTAAACCAATAAAACACAGAGTTGAATGTGAAAGCAAAGGGTAAACAAGCACATCTCAAGAAAAGAAGGGTCATAAGTTAAGTGCTGTAGAGCATAAAACAATGTAATGGCTACAGATAGCAAACCTAAATTGCTTAGACGACATTAACCAGCTTCAGCTGAGGGTTCAAGGTCATGGCCTTTGTATCATTTTAATGGCCTAAAGAGAAGTAGATATTATTAAAACAAGACTTGTTCCACACAATCCATTTCCATCAGGAGTATTTCTCCAGTTTACTTAAGAAAAGGCTTTGAATCATTCACCTATTAATTAATATCAATGTGGATCAAATATTTGATTTTATTTTAACGTTACTGTTTGAAAGTATATGAAAGGGGACTTTTTTTTTTCACTATTGACAAAAACTATTCTCAAGAAAGTCAAAAGTAGTTGAGATTCACTACCAAATCCTACTGACCTTTTTCAGATTATATATCCTCACATTTAAAAGTTTTTGTAAATAAGTCAGGTTAAATTTAAAAAAATTGCTTAGAGAACAAACGGCATTACATTTTGCTGACGCGGCAGTTTATGTTTAGAAAGGCCTATGGTTCATAACATCCACATTTTTGCTTTGTTCCTGGGCATAGCAAGATTTTATAATGCCACTATGTAAGCCTGTTGTTTTCATTTTTTCTTCTCTATGTTCTACTGTGTTGTTGAAAGAAACGTCATGACCTTTACCTGTGAAAAGTGCAATGTAAAAAAAAGTGTGCTTACTTGCTTACAGATTAGAGTTTTGTTTTTATGGGTTGCTTTAGAATTACTTCCCATTCAGAATAGGACTAGAAGCACTTCTCCACCTTGACAAACGGTAGTGACAAACAGTCAATGATTTTTTTAATTCTATTTCGGGGCCTATACCTCATCACTTTTCTCACGTCACTCTCTCTTATTACCTTTTTTCTGGTGTGGTTTCATTTTCTTTGCCTGCTGGTGCTTCCTGTAGGTCTGGCAGGTTGGCGAAGTCATCCTGTTCAGCCAGCCCAATCGCTAGAGACAGAACCACCATTTTCCCCTCACTGGACACATAGACACAAAAGATAATAGCAGATCACACAAGCTTATAAAAAAAAAGTAGCCACATGGAAACACAAACGCACGTGGCAGTAAAACAAAAGAGACAACAAACACAAATATGCCATTTACAAAAAAAGAGAGGGTGGGAAGATGGTTGTTTTATTCAACAAATTCTCAGTCCATACTTCAAATCGTGACATTGGTACGTTACTAAACCTTCTTCCTAATGAAAACAAATCACTGCCTGCAGATAGACACAGTTTTCAGAGGGAGTGGAACTCAACATTTATATTAGATATGCAAGTATGTGCTTTTAATTCAAGTTTACGAATAGTCATGCCTCAATTTCTGGTGACTTAATGTAACTATGTAAAAGTTTAGAGATGCTTTAGTCATTGTAAGTGGATGGTTTAAACAGGCTATTTTTTTTTTTTTTTATAAGCGGACTAATTACATATTAGGATAAAATTTTACTGCAAACTGCAGTACCAGTATTTCAGTGCCTTGCACTTTTAAATTATTGATATTTGCTAATTATGAAAACAGAAAACATTTATTTCTCTAAACTGCAAATACATTCCCTGTGTAAATATATGGACATGTGGATTTGTTGTATAAAATGTCTATTAGACAAAGCTTGGCAGTGCATCTCAATCACACATTTGTATTATAGAGTGGGTTGATGATACACTTCAGATATTATTAATAGAACACTTCAGTAACCCTGTACTCTATGCATTTCCATTTTGTATAACAGAAAAAAAAAACGTATGGCCAACTTGGTGTTACCACTCTTGAACATAATCCTTTTATTAACTATCTAAAACAATGGCTTTGTATTTATAGTACAAATACTGCACCAACAAACAAAAAAATCTGTATGAGGAATTCAATTATATAACTATATATCATGAAAACCTTGAAACTTTCATGCATCCGTCCATTTTTATACAGCTTTTCCGATCCAGGGTTGCAGGGGGGCTGGAGTCTATCCCAGTTGTCATTGGGCAAGAGGCGGGGTACACCCTGGACTGACTGCAAGTCAATCACAGGTCTAACATATAGAGACTGACAACCAGCCACACTCACATTTACACCAACAGGCAGTCACCGAAAAAACCAGGGGAGATAACGAGCATGTCTTTGAACTATGGGAGGAGGACGGAGTAGTCAGAGGGAACTGACACATGCATGAGGATAACATGCTAACTCCATACAGGAAGCCCCCTGTCCGACAGGGATTCAAATCAGCAACCTTTTGTGAAGCAACAGAGCTGACCCCTGCACCACCGTGCAGCCGATTCCTTTAAACTCTATCTCCCCACTCATTCAAAACATACAGTTTGTGAAGTTGGTTAATGCAAATAGCAAGTATGGCATACACATTAAGTAGTTCAAAGGCTTCATGGTTTCATTTAATGGCAGCTGTTTATATATGTCATGGTTTGTATCAAATATTTAGATGAAGAAGCCGTTTATCCAGGACATCTACAGACTATTTTACCATGACAAACTCTGTAAGACTGAAAGTGTGCCATTAAGAGCCTCTGATTACTTAATGAAGTGTGTGCTGCTGCATTAACATACCAAGAAACAACCCATATATTAGTATTTTGATAGCATTAAGCATCTTTTTAAAATGCAGGGGAAGAAAGTAGTGTTATTCATCATGGGCCAATATTTAATGTAACCTTTGAGAAAAATTCATAATACACTTTTTCTTGCAATTCATCATTACAAAACATGAGTTTATATCATGCATGAGTGAACCGTGTGCTTCAAAGCACTGAGAGGGATTCAAATTATGTTCCCTTTCTCTTAAAGTCTACTGTTAATATTGTCTAAATAGAAATGTGTTTGAAATGAGCTTCATTAGCAGAAGGGCTTAGAATAACTGGTGATGCCTTGCCTTTATCTTTTTCTTTGATCTGTTTCCTAGAAAAAATAATGTGTAAAAATAGAGAAGCAAATTCCTGTAAGAGGAATGTTTCAGAGAGAAAAAAAGAGACAATTTATATAACAGAGATAAATCTATGAACATTGAGGTGGCCTCAAAAAAAGAACGGCAAAAGAACAAATCATGTTGATTTTCAGTAAGTCTCCTTTAAACATGTCCAAAGTAATTGAAGAGACTTCTTATTGAAGTACACTGCACTGTGAATTGAAGAGGTTGTGCACACAGTGGCTTCAATATTTAACATTTGCCTGCACCAAACGTTGTAGCTCACAGTCACAAGATAACCTGCATACTGTAAGTAGGCACAGGCTTTATGCTACCCTGGCTTCTCAAACTTTCCCATAATGCTCTATTCTTCTTCAAACATCCTTTTACAGAGCATGCCGATCCAAGGACAACCGTTGTCCAGTTTCTCTTCCACAGTTATTTCCTTCATGGGCATTTTTAACACATCTATTCTTCTTAGCTTTAACATGAAACTGCACCTGTTATTTAATATGTATTGTGTGAGTAATATCTTGAATATAGTGGAATTATATGATGTTTTTTTATGATGGGGTTATAAATTACGGATCCAAATGTAATCATAGAGAGCAATGATCAATACTAAGTATAAATTCAGCAATTTTAAGCCAAACAAGAACACAAAACTGAGTATAAATATTTGTTGTGGACATTGATGAGTGTAACAACACAAAAAAAAAAGCACATCATATTTTTCTCCTCAGTTTCTCTCTGGTTTTTGTCTTCTCATCTCTCCATGACTCACACTTGGGATATACTTTTCCAGCCTTTCAGTGCTTTCTGTAGTGCTTTTCCTCTGTAACAAAAGGCTGTTTCTTGTAAAAATATCGACAACAAGAGGAACACATTAGCACTTGAGAGATAGCTCACTACTAGGGATGTGTAAACAGTAACATGATGCCCATCAATGAGGTGAATGGATTTGTATGGTTGACCAAAAAACACACACATACTTAACCGGAGGGCTCTAAAATCATTACCACCTACACCGAATCTATTGATCTGAAATATAAGAAGTGTGGGTCAGTGTTCACACAGGGTGACATGCATGGATGCACCGCTGAATTTTTTTTGTTCATACCCAACCAGTCCCAAAAGCATGATACTACGACTCCTAGCGTGTTTCCTCCTCTCGGGCCAACATCTGACGTGCTTGGTCCAATACGATTCATGAGAACGGAAAAAGTGGGGCGATACCACCTACTTATATACATGTGCCTTATTTGAATGATGATTCACAAAGGCAGGGAGGTCACTGGCCTGGAGACACTGTTAATGGGAAGACACGCAAAAAGTCCAGGAGAGCAGTGCTGTGTGTGGGGATGCGTGTGAGCATTCATGGTTAGGAGGAGATGGGGGGGGGGGGGGGGGGGCAAAGTGAGGCTGCTTTGTGGAGCACATCATCTGCAATCTATCATTCAAGTCAAGCAGAGGGGCAGAGCTCTGGGTGCTTGTATCTATCAGTAGGCGTGCATATAAGCAGCTGTCCTCCTAAGTAGTTAATTAATTTGATTATTACTGGCAATGTAAAAAGACTGAGATGATCTTTACTAACCGACAGGTGACAGAAAATTTTGAACCCTTTTAAGATTCATCAGGTTTTACTGTTTTGCTTTTTTCTAGCTGCTGTTAGCCTGCACAAGAAAATTAATTTAATTTATTGAGATAGAACAAGTCTTTATCTTACGTGAATCCATTTACTTTGATTCAACTGTCTATTATTAAAGCTCATATAACCATGGCTCTAGTATTTCAATATCAAATTAACAAACATCTTTATTGAATAAGTATGTTTTCAGTTCCAGAGAATTTGACATTGGTCTTCAATGCTCAATACTGTATATTATATTTGATATTAGGTAATTAACAAGCTTTTACTTTGGTGTAGGGCTCCTTGAACATGGCGAAAAAAACCTAATCACAATTTATTTGATTGACACTGCGATCAGGATTATAAAACACGATTGCTCTTTAATATTCAGAACATTTTAAAGAACAAGAAACAGATAAATAGATAAGTGAATATATATACACACAAAATGTAATATTAGATATTTGTGTAAAAAAAACTGCATCTGAATGACATGACTCTGTACTAATCCAGTTCTGCATGGAAGACTTCTGGTGTGCTGATACAAAATCATGGTTCAGTCTACTTCTTTTAGCTAAAAAAAACCACTACAGAACAACCTTAAAAAATGTTGAATATAATGAAAAGAATATTAAGTGAACATCTCTCCTAGATTTAATGCATTCTTTTGTTTGATGAAATACATGTTGTACCTAAAAAAAGGCAAAGCAGAAAGCTAAGAAATATACAGATAAAGGGATGTAATTCACCCTGTATCAGTTATTAGAGCAGCATTCATACTAAATAGTTGCCGTGTCTCATTTCAGCGTTTGTATCCTATATAGGACCCGTAGCCTCAGAAGGACCTTCATAGACTGTTTAGACCACTTAGGCTGAACTGAAATAAGATGATCTAGACTGCAGCAGGTTCCCAATCTGTGCTTACCAGATGTCCCCACCCTAGCCTTTCATTAAGTGCCCCTGCGACCGTCACCTAGCAACCTCAACAGCTGCAACAGCTGCATAACCCCCTGATAATTATAGCCAAACAACTTATTCACAAATGTAGACTTGTGAAAACCAGACAACTGTTTTGAATCTCATAAAAAAACCCATTCCTGACATGTTCAAAATAAATCTGCCATTGTGATTTATAAAGCTATAATATAGGATTTTTGAATAGAGTTCTGATTTACTTTTCTTTATTTTGTTCTGTTCCACTACTTTTATTTACTAATGCTAAGTCTTTAATTCTGTGTTATATGCCAATTGCTTTTTAATTAAAGACATTGATTATACATCATTTTGTTGGCCATAGGAAAGGGGGCTGAAATAGTCTTTGAAATGGAACAGCCTTCAGCGAGTCATTTTGTCAAAATTTAAATTAAAATAAGTTAATGCACACTCAGAAAAAATGCAGCTCTTAAATTTGGCATAAACCTCGCCTTCTTTCAGGCTTTAATGATTCAACATAGTCAAAACGTGATGACACTTACAAGAAGGACTTGACATCCAGCCCTCTGTGGCGGATCTGCTCTACCATGTGATCCCAGCTGCCAGGATTTGACCTCGACCGGCCCGCCCCTGTTCCTCTGTACCGGGAAGCTCCAGCTGGACTCCCCCGAACTCCGCGTGGGCCCCCACGGTGACCCCCGCCACCAGGGCCAGTGTGCAGCTGTCCCAGGCTCTGTGATGTGACTGGGGGGTCATTGGGACCCGGAGGGGGCTGGTGGGTGAGAGGTTGTTGGAGACTCTGCTGCCGAACCAGGGGCCGAGGGCGAGCCACTGCTGAGGAGGGGATATGCTCCAGAGTGGAGGCAGAGGAGAGGGAGGCGTCCCCAAAACTGAGCAGAGACACAGGAGCAGCAAGGAGAGGGATGGATACAACAGGAAAAATATCTGAGTTAGAGAAAGCATCAGGGATACAGGGACAGGGTTTAGAAAAGGTAAGTGATTATGGTAATGTGAAGAGGAAAGTGTGTAGGATAAACATGTTTAGTATATTAAAATATACAGCAGAGATTGAAATGTGGGGAGCACATTGTTTGCACTGAATGTCAAAGGCGGAAGAGGATCAAGAGATGTTCAGTGAAAAAGGGAGAGAAAGAAGAAAAGAAATGTCAAAAAGCTTAAGATTATTGTTCAACAACTGTATCCAAATAATTCTGCTGAATTTTGAGCTTATGTTGTCAGACAGTTTGGAAGGTTTTGGCTGCATGCAATAAGGAAATTGTGAAATAATCAACTTGAGTCAACACGTCCCTTAACCTCAGCAAAATAAAATATGACAAAAACTGTGATGTAATTGTAACTTAACTAGAGTTTATCTCCATCTGCAGAGCTAAATTGTTTCTCTGCATTCCCTCTCTTCCTTATTAGCCCTGACCTACTTCTACCTTCTCGCCCTGTTGCCTTTTGCTTCCATTGCTCTCTCCCCTTGCTCCCTCTGGTCCTGTCTGCTCCTGCTCTGCTTTCCTTGCCACTCTTCCCTTCAACATGGTGCCTCCAAGCTCAGATACTCTCCATCTCCCCTGTCCATTCATCTTTTCCTCACCCTCAACCCCCTCATCAATCTTTGTGGACACCGTCTCCAATCACTGTTCTTTAAGCCCGCTCTCTAATTACCGGCCTTCTACTCTTACAATCATGTAATAGCGCTTCACCTCCTTATCCTCCGCTCAATCACTGGCCTGCCTGATAACTGTAAGCTCGTGCTAAACAGCTCTGTCTGAAGCTAACCCTGCGAGGGAGGATTTACTGCCTAGACTTGAGTTGTGTTAGCACAGCTCTTCAGTATTAACTGGGCTCTAACTCTGCTGGAGAGCCAGGAGACGAGCACCCTGAGGAGCAGAGCAACGCTGGATCAAGTAAATACAAGACAGATCTTATATACATGCACCCAAGCATGCACTTTTTTCTCATGCTCACATACACAAACGCACACACACTATTAAGACTGCTGCTTTTATAACTGATGCAGGGAATTTGTCTTTTTCTTAGGCTGGGCACTGAAGAACTTAAGTTTACTTATGATTATTATTTTAACTGGAAAATGTGAGACAAGGTTTCAAAGTTGTTTGCTGTATTTCTGTTCAGCAGTTATAAAGAGTTTGGAAATAGGAGGAGATAATTTGGATATTTTGGGTTGCAGAATTTCAGCATAAATAACAGCTAACAGCATAGCAACTGTTAGCTGGAACATTTCTGAGGCAAGAATACAATTGTGCATGTTTCAGTGTTCGTATAGCATTATTAGCACAGCAGCGTCTCATGGTAGACATTTAGACAAAAAAGGAATACTTAGTCAAGGAGCAAAAAGGTCTTATATTTGATGTTAATAGTGAGACAATGCTACAACCTCTAAAATACAAAGCAAAGTATTCTTTATCTAAACTTGGCAATTTGGCTTCAGTTTTTTGTTCAAATGAGAATAAAAAAGTGTTGCTAACTGAAGCCTCTTTATGAAAGCAGGATGGAGATGGATAGCTATCTCTGCAGCACTAAACTGTCTGCCACATTATATCTGCTTCCCAACAACCTTGTTGTTACTTATCACATGTTACTGAGTTAACCTATCAGATGCTAGGATGATTAAAATCTCACAGCTTGAATTTATAATCTATATTTATTTTTCCACAAAAATCACAGAGGAAGATGAAGCCCCTTCTGCTTTCCAACACTTCTAAATATAGACAAGCTGAGAAGTGAAAACAAATGCTATGAAATGAAAAATGAAATATAAGCACAAGAATGTTCATCGAATAGATACTTGAGTATCTGAGCATTTAATTCAAACAATGCAGCTATCCTTCATGTTTAGAAATAATAAAAAAACCTGAAAATTTCAATAACACAGATATAAAAGTAGACGTATCCCTGAACCAAATATGTTATTCAGAAATGCAACCCCCCCCCCCAAAAAAAAAAACCACAAACATGTAATGAAACCTGTGTTTCGAAAGCAGAACATTCCTTTAGTAAAAAATGTTGGTTTGAAAATGCAAATTTTCTAAATTCACTATAAACCAACATATGACTGATGTCTCAATACAGATAGAAACAGATCATTGTTTATGGCCAAAACAGATAAAGACACAGACAATGTCACTCTAATATAAAGTTCTATATTACACTTAATGTCTCTCTTCAAAATAAAATGCTTTTATTGCTGACATCATGGTAAATCAATACATTTGGCTGGATTCATGGTGGCATCGGGCGAGACATCTGGGAGCCAGTCCATGTGCTAATAATAACTATTCTGTTCAATGTCATAAATCTGGCAAAACATTTTGTTTTTGAACAGTCAGGGCTCTCCAACAAAGTCTGTACATCAAAGTAATTTGATTCCTTCATTGGACCCACTTGTGTTTTAAGACACTCATTTGTTTATTGTTGTATGTATGAATTAGTTTAGCACCAGCAGCAGTCACTTAAATTCTCTGAGATTGAGCCCTCTTTATCTACTGTGTCGGTTTACAGACTTATCCATTTACAGGGTTATTTTCACATTCTGTCTTGCTTGAAAGTCAAGTAAGATGACTTGAATGATTTTGTAATTAATAAAAAATTGGGAAGGGGGAAAAATAGGCTACAGAGAGTGAGAGAGCAGAGAGAGGGAGCGGTACAAAGACAGAGCGATGGAGAGGTAAAATGCTCCAAAATAGAAACCAATTCCAGTGGAGAAATGGAAATACAGCTAGATGAGACAGTGTGCGAAAGAAGATTAATAGAAGAACTTTAATCACAAGTATAATTGACATGTTGTTTCAAAGCCACAAACGGTGTTACTACAAAATGTAATTCAAAATTAAAGATCAGCGAAATGTGTCAAATTATTTTAGTATTGTATAAACATGTATAGAAAGAATATTGAATGTAAACAGTCTGATAAAGAGGCAGATAACTATCCGCTGTTTTTACAAAGTGGTCGACTCTATCGGAACAGAGGTACTCAGCATTAGAGATATTTTGTTTTATAATGGATGAACAGATGAAAGAATGGGAGGCAAGTTGAACAGTGTCTACAAGTACACTGTTTTTTCTAGTACAAGTTCTTTTTCCAACTTTTGCTCTCAATGGACAAAATAATGTTTTTTAGTGCTTTTCTACTTTGTTTTTCATATTATATTGTTTTGTTTCTGACATTCAGTGTTTGATGTCCTGCTGCTGTAACACCACAATTTCCCAGTTTGGGATCAATAAAGTACATCCATCCATCCATCTATCTATCCATCTATCCATCTATATCTTTCTATCTGCCAGCAAAACTATAACAAAGACTAAGCAAATAATAACCCAGAAAATCCAGAATTCTTTTTTTCTTCAAACAAAATATTTTGTATTATTTAACATAGATATACTGGACTCTTACAGATTATGTAAATTACCATGAAATTGAATCATTTCAGTTTTGAGGAATCATGTATAGCCTTTAGTTGTACAGTTAAAAGTTCAGTAACGATTTCTATGAACATGCCTATAGAAGTTTTAATCCGTGGAACGTGTCTAGAGTCTTATTCAAAGAACAAACCTTTTTCTATTGATCAACAACCAGTTGTTATTAACAATTAACACAAGCCTGAGAAGTATGAATGGGAGTTTACTTTAAACGACAGAGACACAGAAATTAGTTGCTACTTAGCTACTTTGCAACTCAACCAGGTCGGTGTATTTTGATCTTAGACTTGAGATTCACCAAGAAAGTGTTTCATTTGTACGACTGCAGGAAAACAAAGGCTCAAAAGCCCACTGTGAGTTTAAAAAGCTGTAACCTCAGAAAAACAAACACACATTTGAAGACTTTGAGTGAGTGCCTGTCTTGTTTGAAATACAGAAAAACTGTCACAGCCTACAGAAACTCTGAGCATGCAGAGAACAAGCAGGACTAAGTCGGAGACTGACATCAGCTGGTGGAAGGTTGGTAGCTGACATAAAAATAGTATTTGCTTATGAGTGATGAATCCCTCTGTAGTCAAGAGACTTCAAGAAGCAGTTACTCATGCACACAGGTACAATCTGCAGCAGCTGGCTTCAGTTCTGCCTCACATCTTCATCTGCACTGTGTCAAACACATCTTCTGTCCATGTCTATCTTGTGTTCATGCAACAATGGCATTTATGATCATTTTACAAACTCACACTCTTCCTTGATATCCAAACCATGCTTTGTTGTCCCCTTGAAGACCCTCATGCGTGTACCTTGTCACCTTGTGCCACTCACTTGCCAAATCGCAGGCCTCCGGCATGCATGTGGCTCTGGAGCATCTGCCAGCGCCCGGCCTTGCTGCCCCCCGTCACCATGCTCCGAACGCTGTCACTGCGACTAGGCCCTGCCCCAGTCCCAGAGCAAGCACCACCCCCGCTGCTGCTGGCCCCCGGCGAGGGTCCAGCACCACCCTGCCCACCCTTATCTGCAGCCCCACTGGGAGGAACATTGGTAACAAGAAACAGGGACAGACAGAAAGAAAGGACCAGGAGAAAGAGAGACGTACAGACGAGAGACAGACGCCGGAGAGCAGAAGAGTCATCAGTGAAGTTAGTCAAACGGGTGAGTAAGACACTTTGTGAGCTCTCAGTGAAGCCACAAGTGTGCAGTTCACAACAAAAAACCTGGTGCAGCTGCAGCCAGTCAGACAGTGAAGAGGTCTGTGTAGAGATGCATGTGATACTGTCTAACCCTGGGAGTAGATTGGAGAAAACGGTTAACTCTGAACAAAGATATCTTTAAAGGCTTTTTGCTTTCTTCAAAACTGCAAAAAGTGAAAGCCATTGGGTAACCTTACACACTGCAAGATGTTTTTAAGATGATCTGTGATGCCCAATTCAATTGTAAAGCGTAAAGAGTATCAATATGTATGACTTTTTCATAGAAACCACCTTGCCACTAAAATCAATGTTTTGTACATCTGAAATGAGAAACAGGCCCAAGAGTTTTAGGGATCAGACACAGCATGTCAGCCACATTTTACTGCACAGTGGACAACAATGACCAACCTGCTGGCTGCATGAATATGGCATAATAGCTTGGTAATGATGTGGAGGCATCACCGTCTCATTCTTACAGTACAGAAGCAGGTGATGATAATAAACCACTAATGTTTCTTTAATCTCATAGCAGCTCACCTGCAGCTCATAATGAAAAACAGAAGCACTTTCATCTAATGAGTTTGTGTAGCACATTCTCAACAATAAAATCCCACAACTCATTTGTTATCATGTCAACAAATCCACCCCCGATGACCTGGACTCAGAGACAGACAGACTGTACACTTCAGAACAGTGACGTCCCACTGAGTGAGGACAAACCAAACACACAGCTGCACACCAGGACGATGTGTTCAACAACATTTAGACATTATGTGCAGGCCGAAGGTAAAATGAATGAATTTTAACGACCAGATTCAATTTCCCTTATAAGACTGTGCACTTTAACTAGACCACAACGGTTTTTGGTTTTGGCTTTAGTTTTTTTTTTTTTTTTAATTTTACAGTGATGTTTTAAAAAATCTCAGGCATTTCTCCACTAAAAGTTTTCTATAAAAAATGTATTTTATGTTAAGGAGTATAAAATAGTTGTGTTTCCTATCTGAAAATGCTCTCTGACAAATTGAATGTCACTCAAGTATAAAAGATTACCACTGTAATTAATACAGGGCAAAGCCATCACAACAATAACAGCTGATTTTAAAATCGCTCAAACATCACTGCAGAGACACAGCACAGAGTCATTGATTACTGTGGTTATGAAAGAGTCAATGGAGGTGTAATTAGAGAGGATAAGAAGGAACAGGTTTACTAAATGCCTCAGCGATGTGTGAGATACATCTAAATGAAATAATGGAAGTGGATATGAAACAGACATTTTACCATCCAAACACTTAATTGCTGAACAATGCACAATAGAGACAGTGTGTCTATTTTTGGAAAAGGGCTCAGTAGCGCATACTCAGGAGGGCTATCAAGCAGCCTTAATGCACTTACAGTACGCTGAGTGATAGTGGGAGTAGTGACAATAAATGAGCAGAGAAAACAGAGCGAGGGGATGGAGAGGTGAGAGGAGTAAAAACACGACTACACACAAAAAAAAAACACAATGGCAAAAGAAAGTAAACAGAAACCACCCCCTTAAAGGAACAGTTGGATATATTGGACTTATGCTTATTAGCTTTCTGGCAGAGATTAGATGAGAAGATTGATATTACTCCAATACTCGTCTGTTAATTGTGAAACTTAAGACCAGGTGACACTTATGGAAAATGGCCCACTCCTATATGTAGCACCTTTATGTCATCTGATCTCTCACAGTGCTTCAACATAAAACTCCACACACACACACACACAGACACACACACTCATACAATTATAACAACTCCCCACACTCTTACACAGCATTAGCCTTTTTAGGCTTCAGTGTCTCCTCCAAAGGCATTTCAACATAGAGGAGCGATGGATCAAACCATCGATCTTCCAATTTGTGGAAATCCTATTCCACCCCCTGAACCACTGCTGTCTATGCTGAGCTTAATTTAGCTTGGCTAAGCTTAGCTAAGTGTGAACTCTGGTAAAATTAGTAAAATCTCAAACAATCTGTTCAGTAGCAAATCTTAAAAAAATGTGTATGCCATTTCTTTTTACAAAAAACTAGTTGTAAAAACAAATGTTTATTGACTGTATAAGAGGGTTGGCAAGGTAGCTAAGGTGTTAGCTCTGCTTGTGGACTATGGTGACTATATTGGTACCCCCTGTAAAATTGCAAATTGATGTTTTTACACCCTTCGTATCTGATTGAAGACAACAGATTACAGAAACCAGATACAATGATACAACTAGTTATGTTTAATGGGTCGAGGTGCAACTATTTACTTTATATATGTACACACACATATAGCCACTGTGAGGCTAGGCTAATAATCCCCTTTTGTCCAGACTTCATGCTCAGTTTAATTACACCAAGCAAAGCTGCTTGCATTTTACTTAAAGGTAATTTAAGGAAACGGTAAGAGACAGAACGTGGTGTTTATCTTTTCATCCAACTCACTGCCAGGAAGCAACAAGTATTGTTATGAAAACACATTTGTATCATAATTGCTTTAATTATATGAATAAAAAAGGAAGAACAAAAAGCATATAATTCATCTAAATAATAAACAGGCAACCCTCTGTCGACTCCTGAAGGCTAAACCAAGTGTATGCTGAATTATTGTTTGCTACAGATTTCTGAGGATCATGAGAACAGAGAATGGTTTGTACAAACAAGGGGAAAAGGTTCAGGTGAAACAGTGAGATCTGCTCTCCGAGGGTTGTCCGTCTCCATGGTAACACTCCATGGGCTGCAGGTGAGAGGTAAAGAGGGTCTGATGAGGCTAGCAGGGCTGTAGGGAAAGGGGCTATCAAACTTTTCACTTGTACACCCAGTGCATCGTGTAGAAGCCAAATAAAATGATTTCATCCTCATGTTCTGTGCTTTTCTGGCTGAAACTAGCAGACAGGAATGGAAAAAAGAGGATATCCAATAGTTGATCCTTTATGGAATTTTCGTTCTCGTTAACATCTGTGATTTAAAGCCTGTTTTTATATAGGATTTATAAATACATTCCTCTTGGCTTGTAGCAGACAGAAACACTACATTTCTATCCAAATGCGATCATGTGGAATATGGTTATATTTCTGTCAGTGGGATGGCAGGCCTAGGAATCACAGTAATATTGAGGGATGGTGCACATCTCTATCAAGTGCTGCATGGCCAGCAGTGCATACTAAACACCGACTCACTGAGGACATGCCTGAAAGCAAAAAAACATGAGGATTACCAGGGATGAGCGGAGACTTCTGTTTGAAGATATGTGTCCAGACAGCGTTACAAAATGAGGCATTCTGTCCTCCTTTAGACTATTAAATATGACCTTCTCCTTGCTAAGAGTGATGTATTGATCAGCCTTTGGTTTGTTTTGTGTATGTTTTGGAAATTATGATGTAGCCAAACAATGGACTTTGTTAAAATCACCAATAACAGTGCAACTCAAACTCCACTGTGGTAATTACATCCAATTTTCACAATGACAACTAATCGCAGAGCTTTAGATAAGTTTTCCAAGATGCACATAAGCCCTTTTTCATTACAGCCCTGCTTGGACAGAGGGGTCCCTTACCAGCCGTGACAGAGACTCACTTGGGCGTGAGGCGAGGGTCTCCATATGGTGCATAAGGAGACATGTTTAAGAGGAACTCCTTGGGCGGGTAGGAACTCCACCTCTGTTGCACGTTGCTGCTATCGTTGTTATTCCAAAAGTCTCTGTCTAGATCACTGCAGCCAAAGAAAGCGACAGGGACAGGTAAGACAGGTCAGGGCAGTAAAAACAGCTATGGGACAGAAACAGAATAATATATCAGAAACAAGGAGGAAAAAAATAATTGAATATTGCTTCATCAAAATAAAGGTCAAGAGAGAGATCCATATTATAAACGGTTTATGAAATGTACAGTAGATGCTTAATGCATTTTTCTCAGATATGTTTAAACCTTACATTCATTACAGTTTGCAGAGAGGTTCAAGGTTGCTGTTTTGTAGGTAATACATAATTAAAACTCACACATACAGGGAGACATGAAGAAGTTACAGCATGTGTTAACCACAAAAAAAAAAAAGTTAGACATAAACATTGAGTAAAAACGATTATTGGAGAAACAGAACACATAGAGCTCAGGGAACAACATTTCAAAAGCAAGTAAGAAAAAGGAATACTTGTTTAGCTTTGTGATTCAAAGGGGTATATTAAGGACATTTAACCTTCAATCATTCTTTTTTTTTGAAATGTCAATGATTCTAAGAGATTTATATCAAATTAAAATTGTAACCTTCCTTCAATCCTCCAGTCTACCTGTCCATTCAAACATGTCCTCTTCTGTCCACCCGTTCATCTATACATTGATTTGTCCACTCTGTTAAAGCATTTTAAAGTGATCATATTGTTTTTGTTGTTGAGACAATTCAATTACATTTGGACCTATACTTTTACATTACCTTGTTACAAATAAGCTACATGAAGTCATTTCATTAAAAAATAAATAAATAAATGAGGGTAAGGCATCTTTAGATAAGCATTTTGTCAATAATCAATTAACTCATAGCATTTTGGACATTTCCAACCTTGTAAAGGATTAGCTCTTTCATTAGTAACTGACGATTAAGAATTATTATTATTATGACCATATCATTGATGATTTCTTTATACCTCCATCTAAATCTGTCTGACACCTACTTGATGGCTTTATTTTCCCCTCGACCTCTCACAGAATCTGGAGAGCTGGCAGCCTCCACCCCGGGTTTATTCCTCTTCCCCTGCAGAGACACGAGAGGGACAGAGACACACAGGGATGGAGGGAGACAGATTTCAGATGATTATTGCTTTATAAAACCCATTTTTTAAAACTAAAGTGTTCATTATGAAGAATTTAGAGCATCATCAGGTTTCACACATGTTGAAAAAGAAAGTAAATCATGGGAGAAGCGACACTTAAAGCCAGGACTACAGCCTGCATCTGAAGATCAAACATGATGAGCGAACGTTTAACTACGAGGTAAAAACTCACTGAAACACCATAACACATGCACAAACATGTTTTAACACCCAAAGGGTTCTGACATGATTATACATGTTGCACGGTAGTTTAGACTTATCACACTGAATAGCTCCACTAAGATCCGTTGATGTGAGCGAACTCTAACAACAAACGAAGACTTAAAGCTGGGACACATTCATCAAACCTTGATATTTAAACCCCATTCTGTATGAGTTGCCATAACAGGGTTCATTACACGTTTAAAAGATAAAGATATATTTAATGTTGGTCAAATATTGCAGCATTGCAATAGAGCCTACACAGACACCATGGTTATGTTGTCAGCAACCCAGCAGCTGATGTGTTCTGCCTGAAAAAAAAACACAACTACATATCAAAGCTGCACAGCTATAGTGATACCACTTAAAGACAACAAGACCTTCTGCTGCTTGAGTTCACCTGTAAATATATCCAGTGCTGGAGGAGATCATAAAACACCTTAAAGGTTACATTGTTTAGTCCAAGAGTTAACTTGACACCTAGTGTTGCTTATTCTGTATCATATAGTTTTTGTAAGGTCTTTCATCAGTGGAGCATACACTCAGTCTGCTTTTTCCTCATTCAGCGATAAAGTGACTTTATATTAATTAAACTGAAAGTATTAAAGATAATTATACCTTGAGAAATTAAAAGTCTGAGGCTTCTTCTTTTCCTTAACAAAAATCAAGCACAGCAATCTCCACATCACTCAAGTCCTCTCCTCCCCACAGCCAGTGCTCTGTATATCAGCAAACTAAATGTTAACATAAGATATTAACTTGTGCGTGCAAGACCTTTTTTTTTTTACTTTTTGGGACTTCATTGGCTCCGTAAGTATTTCTATCTGGACTGTCGTTAAACTGGTATCAAGTATAAGTCCAGCTTACATAAACAAACAATAAACATAAATATTGTAAATAAAGAAATCAAGACAATACAAATCCGAACAATAGCCAGTCTACTCACAGTAGATCAGCGTCTCTCCAGTGCTGTTACAGCATAAACAGGCTAATTTGGAGAGTGAAAAAATGCAACATTGACAGAAAAAAACAGTCACAAATTATATTTCACATCCTGGTGTCCTTGCACCCTGCATTTTTTTCTAGATCATGCTTTCAACACAGCATTACAGCGATTGACCCTCATGTTTTTATTGAACTCTATATTAACCAAACACTGGAGGGTGATAACACTGAGCTCTCTCCTGCTGAGTCATGCAGACCCCCTACCCTTACATAATGTTTTCATTATAACCTCACAGCAAGCACAATAAAAACACATGTGGTATGAAATCCACACATAAAGTCGACTACACAGACAACACCAAGACTTGCTTTTCAAGAGAAGTTCTATCCATTATTACTACACGTCATTTTGGACTTGATCCCGTTTGGAGACGTCGGCTATATAGCCATCTGTTGCTGTGGATACTTATCTCTCTGATCAGCTAGACTGGGTTTTAATAACATATGCCATCTTTTTAATATTCATGCAGGACTTTACAGATGACACCTCCACATTGGTTATCAATATCACATCATGCCAAAAAGAAATAAATATTCAACGCTGAAACATCCAAAGATGAACTTTTACAAGTGAAAAATTAGCCTTGTGGACATTTCGGCAATGAGAACAAATTTACATTTTCTTCACATTGTTATGAGTTTTGTGAAAAATTAATTCCTTGCAGATATGTTGTGTTATTGTGTTATACTGGAGAATTGTTTACTTATTCATGTAACTTATCATTGGTTTCTTGTTATTTTTATAGCAGCGAGTCATGTTCTTTGTACATGCAGAGAGACCTAGGTTTGGTGATGAAGGCGTCCCACTTTCCCCTCCTACAACATCAAACCTTTGTGCCTTTTCTGTACATGAACCGTCAAGCATGGTGTTATAATAATTCATAACTACCGTCTTTGATGTGTCAATCTAACTCTTTCTCTCTGCCTCAAAATGTAATAGCACACTCTTCGCCTATAAATAACTTTTTTTGCAAACAGAGAGAACAGTAGCAGGAAAGATGATTCGGAAATCAAAGTCATTGAATATGTCATTGCAAGTTCATTTGAAAATGACACTTCATAAGAAGAAGACACAATCTGTGCTTTATTGGTGGGTTTATAATGAATAATTGTCCTGCTGTATTCTCTAAGAATCTCATGTAAAACTTAAAAAAGCCATTTTATATTGGCTTCATGAAATGTAATGCATTGCATTAATGCTCAGCTTTTTGTTTTTAATTGTAAGCAGTTTAAATGAATGAATGAACACTCTGAGAACATAAAAACACAAGTGACAAAATATGTCAACAATTTTACAAACATCAAATAAAACCATTAGCCCCTTCATTAGGAACACCAAGAGGCCCTTGGTGTGAAGTCACGTGTTTCCGTGTAATGTCACATGCTTTAACTGTCTCAAAATCATGCCTACAGGCCACTTTTTGTTTTCACTTCACCTGACATGTCATGTCATTGTTGGCAGAAGCTGAAGAGACACACACATACGGAGAGACTATACAAATTTTAAGCCCCAGCTGAGCGTGTTCTAAGTGATGGAGCTGATGTCTGCAGCCATGTAAAAGATGACGATGGGCTTAAAATGAGGACAGTCTGAAATCATGATTTGTTGAGCAAGCTTACTAATTAATGAAACTTAGAAATGTCACATAAGAGGGCCTGTCACAGAGCATGTAGTCAGTGAGAAATCATTAAACTAATGACGAGATTATGACATACAGTATGTAGTATGTAGAGTACTGCATCTATAATTGAGTCAATATTGTTGACTGCATTAAAATATGAACAACATGACAGCTCCCTAAAAATAAAGCCAAAACACAATTGTTGTGGAAATTCATAATTTTTTCATGACTTGGACGATTCTGCATCAACGCAGGGACAGAACATAATCAATAATATCAGTGTCTACCACCAGCCAAATGTGGTTGTTTTGTACAGTTTTCAGGTTAATTTGTTTGTGGTGGGTAAATCTAGAAAATCAAAGTACTGTATATATTCAATCATTTGGTTTAGCTGACAAATGTGACTCTGTGTGCCCCGAATCAGCAGAGTAAAGGAGCAGTGACAAAAGATTGCATAATAAATACTATCACAAGAGTCATTGAACTGTACTTATCCGACAGTGACTATAGATCCAGAAAAAGATTCCTAATGTACAGACTTCACATGTGCAACAAAGTAAATCAGATTTTCTTCCTAACATTTGTAAAACGTGAGGAGGTGGAGACACGTTGTCAGAACTTATAAAGTTTCAATAATCAACTTCAATGCACCAAATGTGGCATTAAACTGGACATTTTCTGAGCGCTCTCAGTTTTTATGCGTTTAGTGAACTATTAAGAAATGGTGGTGGCTACGGTAGTTCATCTTTGAGTGCATCATATAATTGAATAATGTTAAATCATTACTAACTTTTTCTTCTTAATTCAATATCATTCCTGTGCAGTAACCACTGATTATCCCATGGGTATGTCAGTCAATATTTCAGGCCGGTCTTCCTCAACTATGAGCGAGTAATTGTTTAAAGTTCTTCTGCCAACCTTAGATGCGAGGATGAATATTAAGCGCAGAACGGAGATTTCTCTGACTAATTCACATGGTTGATATGATTTAAAGCACTTCTAGAACCTAAGTACTGCCTCTGTACTCATCTGCAGATTTCTAATAAAACAAATGAACAGACCGGAGAAATTCGACTGATCTAAAACCTAATTTGTAAATTGGAAATTTAAATTCAGAATAACTGACTGGTTAGTACTAACTTCTCAGGTTAGTAAGCCGGTTTAAACCTACTACTCAAAATATTGCCACATGCGCTGCTCTTTTGAGACGCTATCTGTTCACTGTGCTTGTTTCCATCCAAGCAGGAGAGTCAGAAGAAAAGGTCCATGAGAAGGGGCAACAGACTACTACTACTGCCCGGCTAGTTGCAGGTAGTGGAATTACAGATCGAGCACACAATTTCAACGGCATTTTCAACTAATAAAAAAATCATAATTTGTTTAACTGACAAATAATTCTGTTGTGGACGAGTGAGGTGAAGTCATTTAATCGGGTTGACACACATCCCGAGAGCTGGAAACCAATGTTGTGTTTTTCTTGGTTAGGAGAGATGTCTATGATTATTAGTTCATCCGCTTTCCTTGTCATTGTGGTATATCTTTAACCAAAAGTATAGTAAAAAAAAAAGCCTATTGCTTAGACTACCGTTTGTTTTTACGTGACTGAATCTCTTTTCAGACCTTGAAGATTTACTAGTTGAGAAATGTTGCTGCTCACTTTTGAACTTGATGGTGAATACATTACTTCTTATCAGTGAAGGATTTAAAGCAGCTTGCAGTCTGGATGTTCTCGAACAGCACATTGCTGAATATTTATATCGTTACAGCCTTCACTATCCTACAGTATTTCACTGTATCCATCTCTAATACACCCAAAATATGCTCTATTATTTATCATGTCACAAATCCTGTGTCCAGCATTGCACAAACATTTCCAATGTAAACAATACCTCAGGCCAGGTCTCAACTATTCCTATAATCAGTCACCACATTGTAAACAAACATAGAGGACCAAGTTAACACACATGACAGAATAGTATTTGATCCAGGGTCTCAGAGAAGGATAGATTTCTAGCAGAGGAGAATATGCTATCAAGTGCAGCTCATGTATCATTAAAGAGAATCATAAAATCTTAAGGAGGCAGGAGAGGAGAGGGTGGAGAAGGTAGAGAGACAGTGGGAGGATATGAGAAGCCAGAGGGAAGAAGGAGAGGACGGAGAATAGAGGGGGCATGTGAGAAACAGAAAGGGACAGAATAGAGGTTTGAAACAGAATCCAGAATAAGGGTTTTTAAAGATGAATTTAAGATGTCACTTGAGATAAATTGAAGATACAAGGACGTCAGCTGAAGCATTGTGGCCCAGCTTCCCTCATGAGCCTCCTCCTTTAGTTCTTCTGTCATCTTTTTTCGTCAAACGGTTGGATGTTCAACACTGAGCATCCAGCCTCTCTTTTATGCCTGTCTGTGTTCCTTCACTTCCCACCTCCTCCCACTCTCCTCCCCCTTAAAACTCCTATAACACAACCTATGGCTAGAGACCAGGTCCAGAAAGTGTCATTTCTCCAGAAACTAATGACTGTAATGTGGGTGATGTATCTCTTTAATATCCAAAACATGTAATACATGACTTTAGAAAACCTCATTCCTATATGATGGAGATATTTTTTTAAAATATATAATTGCTGGCTGTTTTAGGATTCTCGAACATTAAGGCAACAAAAGCACTTGTATTGTTGGGTGGTAAGAAAAGCAAAGAAGTAGGCCAAATTGACCTTTATACCAAAATATAATCATAATAAAATAATCTCACCAGCAGGTCATATGCAGGCCCTGTGACACATGCTCATTAAAGCAAATCATCTTGCAGCTTTACCTTTAAATATACTTCCTTGTTTATGAGTTTGTTTATGCTCTTATGCTCTGTTTATAAGCAACCAGATGCCCCACATTTACAAAATCTTCCTATAGAAAACATCTTCTGATTTGATAAAGAATACGGCTTCATGCATGTGTGTTTCCTGTTTGAAATGACAGTTTGAACCCTTTTACTGTAAAATATTCTCTTAAAGCTGCACCTCATGCACTGTATTCAAGTCCTTGAGAGCAGGGGGCCCAGGTTTAAATCTGATCCTTTCCTGCATGTCTTCCCCACTCTCTGTCTCCCTCTATCCAATGACCTGTCTAAAAAAAAGGGAATACAACAAAATCTGGATTTCCTTCATGATATAATTGTGTGTGTTGGATTTAGAGAGGGAAAGTTATCGGCAAAGATAGAAGTTGGTTTGTAGCCACCTGTTGCTTTATAGCTGGTATTGTGTTGGTCACTCTGAGCTATTGTTAACTATTTACAGGCCGTGTAAAAACATGATTATTTTTCAGTGCACACACACAACAGGCAGCTAGCAGAACATGAGGATATATTCTGTGAATTGGAAACACAGAGAGCTGGATTGGATTACCAAAGGCTAACATAACATTGCAAAACATGCCGGATGACAGCTTGTGATTAAGATTTGTGTGCATCTGGATACAAATTGGAACCAGTAAAGGCCCTGCTAAGCTGTTAACTACTGCAACTTTATTATTGCCAATAAATACCACATACTGAATATTTTATAACTAATTTTTCTGGCCTTTCATGGGCAGATGTATTTATTTTAGTAAATAGATCAGAATTTGATTTGATATTTTATTCATTGTGTGATACTTTTCATGTTTTCACTCCTCGCACATGCTTTGGATATTTCTTACCTGTAGGTTCTGTTCTGTTTTGTTAGAAGAGCAACACGCCAACAAACAAGATTAGAAACAAGAAACAAAGAGGGGAACTGCAATGGCAGCAGACAGCGATGATTTTGAAAAAGAAATCAGTGACATTCTGACAAGGACATGAGATAAAGAGACAAGGGGACAAATACAAACCAGACTATTTGGTAGTTGAAGAAGGGTGAGACAAAAACAAAGACAGACATAGATAACATGAGGATAAACAAAGAAAATGAGTGGGTTTGTTTGTTCCAGGGTTTTTGTTACTGCAAGCAAATAATAGAACTTTGGCTTTTAAAGAGCACTTTGCATACTTCAAAAGACTAGTCTGCTGTTAGAAATGTTTCTGTAGAAGATGGTGTCATTTAACTCAACACAACTGAGCTTTATTTATATGGCACCTTCCATACACAAAACTCGACAGCCCAAAGTGCCTCCTCAAACAACAGACAGAAAATAAGTCCAGTAAATTTATATTTGATATTTTCCTCTGAATAGGTCAGTTAACACCCAGCTTTTGTCTTTTTGATCAATTACTAAGCCGCAGTCCCTCCTCAAACAGCGGGACGGACAGATGGGAGAGGGGACAAAAGAGAGGATCAAGTGTATGAAATGCCAGCAGATCAAAATGTATGGAAGAATTACCGTTTCTACATCAGCAGCCAATAGCTCAGAGAGAAGCTCATTAGCATATGAATCATTAGCATGGCACTGGAGGCCAGAGGCACACAGCCATGATGCACAAAGCTCAGAGCGCACAAAGCCATGTTTACAGAAAGCACTAAGGTCTCAGATCATGTTTGCTGTCATGGCCAAACATACAGTCTCTCTGTGCTGCTGTGCCCAGAGAGCGAAGAGGGAGAAAAACACTTTTCTACAAACATCACAAAGCAGGGAATCAATGTATACATTCAATTCAAGGTCACAAAGTCATTAAAAGAAACCCAGACAGCCCACACTGCTGCAATTCATCTCAGCCATGAACAATGGTGGTTGGTCAGAGACATGTTGGAGGAGAGCGTGGAAGTATACAGAGATATGTTTTCATGAGAGCTGTATGCCCTCAGCCACAGGGCTGAGAACCTCCGTTCTTATTTTTGCAAAGTGCAGCACAGAAAAAGATCCAACATGTCAGAGTACAGAGAGCTGCCAGTAAGTGTTTCAATGTGTCTTTATTTCATTTTTATTACGTTAATGCTGATTTAAAACATGTTTACTTTATTTTATTTTTTTGATATAGTACAGACTTTTTGTAGAAAACCTTGTTTAAAAGTTTTATAGTAATATGTTTAATTTAGATCTTTTCACTAAATTCTTCAGTTATTATGACATCATCGATAAATAGATCCCAATAGATTACATTTCTTACACACTGGTCCTTACAGAAGAATATTAAAAACACTGTAACTTACCAGTTTACGTTGGCACCAGGTGCAGACGCCACATAGAGCTACCAGCCAAACGGCACACACGACGACTGCAACAGACACCAGGAAAACACTTAGGGACACTGAGCCTGAGGGAGAGAGACAAAGACAGGATAGAGCGAGAGACAGAATCAAATATAGAGGACAATATAAGCGCTTTTAATGTTACACTTGAGGTTCCTGAGGTTTAATGTCTAGTAGTACACTGTTGATCTTTGCACAAGTTATTTGTTGTGTAAGAAAATAAATACGTCAAAGCTCCTTGTTTGAAAGAACCATACAGGTAAAAGCAGCACCTTCCCCGTTTCCTTCCTTCAACCATTCATCCATGTCATTCATCATCCTTCATAAAATGGAGAGCGAGAGCAGGACTGAAAAGGGAATGGGGGGGGTCTCAGCATGTATCAGTGGAAAATGTGCACGTCGGGACAAAATAATATCTCAGGGACAGAAACTGTGCAATTTATAGCTTCCATGTCTTTTCTTCAGTCTTGTAAATTACACTACCATAAGTTAGGGATATTGTGAGGACCTCAGTGGTTGTCATTCATCAGGTGTTTGTTTCACTTCAGTGATTTTTGGGATAGGGAGGCAATGCAGGGTGATAAACACACCTCATTTTGTGTTTTCCACGTAATGGCCTCACTGTGTACAGTGTGCCTTACACACTGGGGCCAATACCAACAAATACAAAGATAACCCTTTTCAATGTGGTATCAATTTCAACATTCTGGGAATATAAAAAGCTGTTATTGTCAGTAAGTCCCAGTTCATCATTCAAGCAGCCATGAACACAGGACGTCACTTAACGTACGAGCAGCGCTCGCCAGTTAAGGCCATATTGTGTTAAGGCATAGAGTGTTATTGTGAGTAGTGTGTACGGCAGCTTTGTTTGCGTAATGACAGATGAAAACTTCTTTCACAATCTTCTTTTCCTCTTCTCTATTTTTCTCATTTACTGACTATGATAGTACCATTCATTCATCTCTCTGCCAAGTACTTGAATATGCATGGCACACTGGCAAAACAATACCTGCAAACAATGAGCTCCTAAATGCTACATCCTTTTACTCAGTAGAACATTAGAGCCTCCTCTGAGTGTCTCTCTACACAGAAAAATTAGTCAGACTGATGATGCTTCTATTTATTCCTACATTTCACTTTTCAACCTCGTCAGAGCCTGTTTTAATGTTTACGCATTTTGGAGCCAATTGCAAAGTGCTAAGCTGCTTTAATCCTGCTTATCCAACCTCTCCTTAGCAATTCAATAAAGTTCTTTATTTTGTATAACTTGCTTTTCTTTCATCTCTTCAGTCCAAAAAAAATTATTCAAATTTTAATCAGTAGCTTTTCATAAACCAGTTGCACCAGAATTAAGGTCTATTGCCTGTTTTATAAGGTGTCTGATTTATATATTTGCAAATACCATGGTCATGCAGATAGGGTTGATTTTGTTGCTTGCTCTAAGCCCTTCAGTCTGCAGCTGACAGTGTCAACCCTCCTCTCAAAAGGGTTTCACTTCTGAACAGATCCCAATCTCACTGGTATTTCAGAACAAATTATATACCCCACAAATCTGAACACTCGCTCTTGTAAAACAGCACGAGAAGAGGAAATAATATCCAGCAGAAGGGAGCAAAAGCAGCTGGAAAGAAGTAAAACTCCTTTAAAGACCGTAAGATTTCCAAACCATCTGTGTGAGAACAAGCAAGTCTGACAGTTTTTATCTTGGCGGGGCGCTTTCAGCAGGGGGGACTTCAAGAACCTAGACACTAAACCATTAAGTCAAAACCTAAAATAATTTCTCCAGCAGATATCATCTACCTGACTGCAGAATGATAGAGCTAAATAATGAGTGATGATATACATGCAATGAAATTGTCTAGACCAGTCAGCCTTAAAGTTAATGTGAAAAAAATAACAAGAAGCTACTTTCCAAACGGCTCTACTGATGATAATTTATGAATGTCATGAGCCTCAAGCAGTGCGTTTTAATCTTTCTGACTGTGTTTTCAGATTATCCTTCTGGTTTCTATCTTTGAAACATGTTGAAAGGTAATTCCTTTTACTTGTGTTATGAAGCTGCCCTACAGGGGCTACTTTCCACACTGTACCAAGGACGTGGGACTCAAAGTGTGTTAATAAGTTCACCAGCACCGCCTACCTCATTTACTGCACATACTATAATGAATATTTAAGAAAATCAGAGAGTGTGATAAAAAGTGAAACACAGACTGACTGTGGTAAGTATGCTGATCATACTTACCGCATTCACACACTGATGGCGAAGACATCTATATTAAGTGTCCATCAGTATTAACTAATCCCATTCATACGTCCCCAACGAAGCAGAAGGAGCAATTTGGGGTTAAGTGTCTTGCCTTAGGACACATCTCACATGTGGCTGCAGGAGCTGGGGATTGAACCTGCAACATTCCAGTTGAGAGACGACCAACTCTACCAGCTGAGCCAAAGCTGGGGATTACATTTCAAGCTACAAATTACATGTCCACAACATGACCTTCCTTAAACAAAAAATATTATCAATGTTACCAGACATCAGCTGACTCAACTTTCTATATTGTTGGCATATAGGATCACACATAAGCCTCCTTTTGAGATATGTCTACGCATGCATCCACGTTTTTTAAGAGCAATTAGAGAGCACTAGAGATCAGCACCATGGACAGCGACCTATACAGCCGGCCACATGTTGCTGCTAGTTTCTGTGTTGAGGTTTTTCTTAGTATCTACAAACTATCAAGTATGCTTCAGATATGTGTTACTCTTGAATTTGTATCACACAGAAGTGCTTTGGGGGATCCCAATACAAAGACGAGTTCAGGTATGGTTTGTTTTGAGAGTTTTGTTTCCTCTTACATACACAGGAGCCTTTAAACTAATGTGGTATAACTGTTGTGCTGAACGTGTGTAGAACTGTAAAACTATATTTTAAACTGCTTCTGTTACTCATTTTGTCGATAAAAAATCCAGAAATCCAGAGTTAAAGAGATCAAACCAATGTTAGAATCAAACAGAATTCAAATTCAGGTATGAGAAGAAAGGTGTGCTTGAGGTGGAAATGATCATTTCTGTTATTGATCTTTTAAAAATATCAACATGTCTACACTTCTCGTCACATTTAGACATTTATTGAAATTAGACCTTGCATAAGAAAGGTTTCATCATTCTCCATTCACCATTGAACACATTGTGCTAAAATGTTTAAATATCTACAGAGGAACTAATTTAGAGTCTCAATCATTGGCACTGCTGCTGAGAGATAACGGCTGCTTTGTTTCCAGCTCTCACTTTAACATGATGCCCGATACAACACTCTTATTACCTCAGCTCCTGCGCCCCACATGCAATCTGAAAGATCTCTTCTATCCTTAATTTAGAACAAGATCTTTGCCAAGGAGATGAGCTCATACCCTCAAAAAATCCACTTCTCACTGTGACCTCTGTTAGAAAACGGCCTCACGAGCATCAGTTGCAGGAACTGGCTTCATTAGAGAACTAATCATTACTGTGAACCTTTTTATTCACTGTGCTCTACTGGGAACTTTGGGTGAGTGGTAATAAAGTCCAGTTGTGACCTAATTTTGCACTGATATGCACTTTCTCTATTTCTTGAAAAAAAAAAAAAGCACTGGTCTAATCACTAAAAAAGTAAAAAAAAACATCCTGTCAGAGGCCCAGTCAAATCCCCTCTCCTGTGAGTGCCCAGCTGACCTCTATTGTGATGTGTGTGTGTATGTGTGTGTGTGTATGTATGTGTGTGTGTGTATGCGAGTGCTTCTTGGGTGAGTGCATTCTCTTCACCTGTTTTGGCACTTTCAGTTTGCCTCAGTTTATTTTTGTCACAGTTTTACTTTTTCTTACTTTAAGTTGGTATCAACTGGATTTTGTGTTGCTTTACGTCTCCGCTCATGAGCTTGGTCGCACTCGCACCGCATCAAAACAGCAGATTACATGAATAATATATAATTTGAAATAAACTAAAAAATGCATATGAGTCAACTCACTATTGTCCAACAATCAGAGCTATTAATGAAAAGTATGTTCTTCAAGTTATTTCTTTAGTCTCTTTGCAGCGACGTGTCAAAAATACAGTGATTGCTGTTAATATTTTGTAACCACTGGACCTTCACAGAGATCCAACCTGTGGTAAACCAATCAGCTGTCTTGAAACTTTTAATTCTTTGATTTACTTTCTGCTTCCTCGACATTGGAACAGCCTTTTAGAGGATCCAAAAGGAAGCTGAGAATATTGACATGTTTTCAGTCTGGAGTAATAGTTTTTTGGTTATCAGTTATAGTTAAAATCACCATCACATTTTTTTTTTTTGCTTTGTGTTATATTGTGGTTTTAAACATACACTGCTAAAAAAAAATAAAGGGAAGACTTAAACAACACAATGTAATTCCAAGTCAATCACACTTCTGTGAAATCAAACTGTCCACTGAGGAAGCAACACTGATTGACAATCAATTTCACCTGCTGTTGTGCAAATGGAATAGACAACAGGTGGACTGATTGATATTTTGTCTGTAAGCTATTTAAATAAAGTTGTATTGATTTAGTTTGTATTTCAAGACTGTCAGCTCAAAATCGTCCAATATTAATGAGATGCCGTAAACACACACTCCAAGCTGATGATGTAATGTGAGGTCACGGAGAGTTGAATAAATGTGTGTTATACTTTCAGATGCAGCACATGCTGTGCTGTGTTTGGAGTCATACTGTGGACCTCTTAGCGTTCAGAGTGTAAACAAGAGACTCTGGCAGAACAGTATATCATTCAAACTCTCTCCTTTTTCTTCGTTTGTTTTTGTCATGAATTTGTTTTAATTGTTCTCTCTACGTCATTAATAGGAATTTAAAGATTAATCATAGTTAAAAATCAATTCAAAGTTGTCATCGGTTTGCTGAAGCGTCAGCAGCTGTAGAGCAGAGTAGGTTGGTGGTAATAAGCAGGCGTTATCATGGCAATGGAAGCATTTTGGCTTCCCAAGACAGAAAATGAAAGATGACAAACTGTGTGCAAATATTACAACAAGACAGAGAACTTGACAAATAACATAACCAACAAGATGCAGTATTTAATCTACAGCACAATGAGAAGCTCCAAACACCTCCAGATTCTCTTAAAATAAATTGTGAAAGAATTGTATAGTGAACTCTGTATCGTGAATCGTATCATGAGTTGAGTGAATCGTTACATCCCTAATCATAAACGATCGCTCAATGATTTATCAAGATTAATGAAAAGGTTGAATGGAAGAATCATGTTTACTCTTTGATTTTGGAGTAGTTTAATTAATTGTAATGCAAAGAGTAAGTCTGATATAATTAAAGGCTAAAGAGTTGTCTCCATGTTCTCCTACTCAGTGTTATTCTTGTCTACCCACATGCTTCTTGCAGTCTCTCTGCCAACATCCGGTTTGTTTTACTCATGTGGTAATTATAGCCTTTATAACACATCTGATTAAAGCTGCTCATTAGATGAAATAGTCTTCAGTAAACTGCTTCTGCATTTCTCAACCCATGACCCACGCTGGTTAATCCCAATTTTGCTGCAATCTACATAAAGGGATTGATCATGCAGACCCCTCACACCCTGCACACTAACTGTTCAAACTCCTCCCCTCCGGCAGGCGTTACAGATCACAGTATGTCAAAACAGCCCATCATAAGAACAGTTTCTTCCCCAAGGCTGCCACTCTGATGAATGCTAAACAGTCACAGATTATCAGACCTGTTGCTGTGAAATAATCCTCAAACAAAACTCACTTAAGAAACTCTTCAGGCTGTTAGAAGTCTTACAGTTTTACACAATAAGACACTCTGAATAACTTTCATCTTTACAAGGATGTAATCTTAACTTTGAGGGGATTTTTTAGAAAATGTCCTGATTCTAAGAATGTTCTTAGTATTTTATTACTTGCAGCAACTATTAGCACTTTAGAGGCTTTGTGAATACGGCCCCAGGAATACAATGTACCAAAAAACCATTAAATTACCATGACTGTTGTCTTTCTAGCTGCATGTATAAAGCCTCTTAAGCAGATTCATCGTCATGTCTATGTATAGTTAGCCTTTCATGGGGTTGAAGAGAATTGATGATGATAATATAGAAAACATACAAAATCCAACTCACATGTTAGCATCCATTCAATGGAAATGAGTTTCATTTCATACCTACAGAACATTTCCACCTGACCTTGCAGCTGCAAAGAGTGTTTTCAGGTAGGTCCACTATAACTAAAGTTATTGTTGTTTAACTCACAATAAAAATATACTTTTTTTCTAAATCATCAAGTTATTTTTAACATATAGTGGAACTAACTCTTCCCAAAGTTGTAACTCAAATGCTTTCTTTGTTTATGGCTTACCCAAACAGAAATGTCAAATCTATAACTTATCTGCAAAAGTGTGATTTCAAATGGAAATAGTTGCTGCACTATTCACCCTAGACATAGCTCTAGCTTTTAGTTTTCTAAGTTTAATTGAGTCCAATTGATATCCAAAATCCAAATCCAATGGGTTTTGCCCACTGATGGGCGGCAGAAGATATATATCATTAAATTTTACAACAAACATGGTGCAGAAGAAAATGATGTGCCTTTGAAATTCTTGGAGTTATGTAAAGCCCACGAGAAACAGATCTATTTCAGTTGAGTAAAAAGTTAAACATGGCAAACAGAAGAGTGCAAAGATGGAAGGCTAAACAACACGTTATATTATTTTCATATGTAATCTGTATAGTGTCCTAGTTTGTTGTATTAGGACACTGTAGTGAGAGTAGTACAATGTGCTGTTCTAAAGTTTGTGCACCAACTTTTGACTACTGCATGCTTATTCTGAAACGAGCCTGCTACCCAAGAGGCTGCAGATGTAGGTGTACTTTCAAACTAAACTGTTCAACCTTGTTTAACATAAAATATATTGAATATTTTTATGAGTATTTGAGAGAACGTTTTTTGTTTTATGTAACCATTTACAACCTCTTCCCTCTATCTGGTAAGTATACTGTAATAGTAATTCTGATATAGAATGGATAATGTCTGTAATGAATTGTTGTTTCCTCTACCATGTGTCTTTTTCAGGCCTCTCTGGCTTTCTCATAAACGCATCCTGACAGTGTCCTTCCTAATTCACTCGAAGCTCTCTCTTCTCATGTGGGCACTGGTATCTTTCTGTCAAACGTGCCCCTTGCTCTCAAAGCGTCTCTTCTACCTGCTGTGCTTATCCGTTTGTGCTCTGTTCACTCAGCCTCTGGTGCTGGTGCTTGGCACGACACACAGAATAAGCTCCATTAGTCAGTGGAGACCTCCCGAGGAGCATCTCTTGCAGTAGGTTGGCACATCGTGGAGGGGGCTGCCACTGTGGGAGATGACCCTTGACTGGCACAAGAGAAGCACTGCTGGAAGAGTGGCGACCAGTGGGAGGAACATGGATAAGCAATTATACAGAAAACCAAAGGGGAATGAAGGAGTAAAAAGTCTCTGCCAATGCATTAAAGCTCTAGATGAAAACACTGAGGATACAGTCTAAAGATTACATTATGTACTCCTCATGATTTAGTGTCAGAGGGAGGAGGCTGTAAGAAATTTGGCAGGTAAAGAAGACAGCCGGCTCAATCTTAAAATCCCAGCAGGAGTTTGTTTATCTAGCGTGTAACCACCTGACTGCCCTGTTAGCTGGAGTACAGATTTACTGATCCATGCTGTCAGAAGAACTGGGAGTCTGTCAGTATTTATATGTCATTTACAGTCCCCTGATTCCTCTTTTAGCTTTTTTATTTGTTTTACAAATAGCAACTTGTTAAAACTGCAAATTACAATTGATTTTATTGGGTGTAGGGAATCAATGTACAGAGGTCAATATTTTTTCAAGGGCCAATGAAGGAATTGTATGGATTTAAATAAGAGGTGGTTATTAACCTGTGTTTGCAGGTGCAAAAAATGTTGCATTCTGTTATCTTATTTATCTAAATCCTTTCTTCGGTTTTTATTTCTATTATTTGTGTTAAACAAACTGTAAAAGTGTCTGGATTTCTGGGTCTAACATTGTACAAGGTGTAAAAAAAATCCAGGGAGGATGAAGACTAATGCAAGGCACTGGACTCATTATAAATGGAGTTTCTAGAAGAAACATTTTCTATTTATTTTAAATTACATCTTTTTAATTCTAAATAACCAAAACAACTCCATGACCAGCTAGATGTATTTATAAAAACATAAATGTTTTTTTTTCTTTTCTTTTTTTCCCCATTCTGCTTCCACTTATTCATCTCTGCACTCCCTCAGGGCTTCTTGTTCACAACAAGTCTCACTCCAAATCTTTGTCCAAAAATGTTGGTGGCCCGGGGGGGATTTAATTCTTTCTACAGCTTTCCCCAAAAGTACAGCCCGAAGCATGACCAGTTTTACAACTATGAAAAAAAGTCACTACTCTTTGAACATTCAAAATAAGTGCTTACGTCAGGTCATATATCAGAGCTGTAGGGGTCCTCCACCTACTTACACTGTTTATAATGTGTTTCACTGTCTTAATGATCTGTGGCTCAGGAATAGTGCTGCGGAAAAGGTTCCTATAACTTTGCCTTTTTGGGCCTAGAAACTGAAGCTGCATAATACTTGGGCCCTTCTCCCGCAGAACAAAAATGTATTTCTTTGCTAATTCTTCTCGTGTCAGAGAAGATAAGATGATCCTTTATTCATCTCGCGAGCGGAGAAATGTACAAGACAATTGTACTGTACAATTTACAGAGAAGCACCATAGAGAAGCAAAGCTGCAGAATCAATAATATGCCGATAAAGACAAAACTTGAAACAAGACTCCTCAACCCTTTTGCCTCTCTGGTTTAGTCTATTTTAGCAAGGTGTTGGGATTGTGATGCACACAAACCTGTTGCAAAGCACTTAAAAAGCTTGGCCTTGTTCTGGGAATCTTCGAGTGCAGTTTGATTGTGGTGTGAAGATGAGGCCAATCAAACACAGGAATTTGTGATAGAATGATTATGAACAAATACTGTATACTGCTTATTTTATCTGGGTATCGTCAACTGTAAACAAAAACTGTATCAGGACTTCAGTTATGCAGCATATTTCAGTAACCATGTGTCATGGTTTGGTTTTGATTCTGTATTTAATCTTGTTTTAGTTTTCATTATTTCCCTCGTGTTCTGTGTATGTATGATTCCTAGTGTGGTTTACTTTAATCTTCAGTGTGTTTCCCTGTGTCCTCCTATGTTACCTGTAAGTTTATTTCCTGTGGTGTGTTTTAAGTGTAGTCTTTAGTGTTTCCTGTTTTATTTTGTATATCTAGTTTTAGGTGGTGTCAGTGTTAGGGTTTACTTTGTACTTGTCCTCAGTGTTCTGGTCTTGTGTTCTTTGTTCCTTGTGTTTCCCGCCTTTGTGATTACCCTGATGTTCCTCACCTGTCTCGTTAGTCTCACCTGTGTCTGATTACCCCTTGTCTATTTAGTCTCTGTGTTTGCCTCAGTTTCTTGTTGGTTCATTGTCTTGTCCTGTCTTATGTTGATTGTCGTGGCCTGTGGTTTCTTGTCCCTGCTCCCTGTGTTTTTTCCTCGTGGATTTTTGGATTTCTGTTATTTAAGTAAGTCTTGGTTTTTGCCCTTTTTGTTAAAATAAATAATTTAAGTTTTTTTCTGCAATTGGGTCCTCCCTCTCCTGTTTCCTACCTGCTAACACGTGACACCATGGTAACATGTGCATGTCTGTATACAATGGTGTCCAATATGTCAGAAAGCAAAAGCTGTTAAAACAGAGGTGAGTGGTTCCTATGTGGCACAGTGTTTCAGAAGCTCCTAATTAGAAAAAAAATGAAAAAAGTAAAAAATGTATCCAATCAAGTTATTTTTCTTTTTTCGGACTCGTTTAAAAATGTTTTCCTTTAATACTCAAGACATACTCAAGTCTTTCTCTGACATGCAGTATACATGTATATTTAAAAAAAAAAGTTTTCTCTGCGAGTCTTGTGACACCACGGAAGTTGAGGGATGTGCTCGCCACTTTAAAGTTTCAAGTCTGTATTAAGTTTAATAATTAAAAGTTTTTCCAAAGCTGTTATTGGCATCATACTCTTAACCAGTCATCTAGTGGGAATCTTTTAAAAGTCAGTGTCTTTACAGCTTTGCCTCATTTGTGCCGCTGGACAGTTTGTCCTTGTGGAGTTGGAGGAAAGTAAACGAAAAGATGGAATTTTGATTTGAAGAGGCTGTATGGTGTGAGAATATCCACTACACTCTCCAAAGTCAAAGCGAACAAATATCAAACTAGCACTGTGGGTGTGTCACTCATCAGTAAGGCTTCATTAGAGATGTTCAAAGAGGGGTTCTTTAGTCTATGAACAACAATAAGTTTGACTTGATTAAATGTTTCTTTAGGGACCTGACTATTGTGCCAAAACAGAGTAATTACAAACAGAAGTAAATCTGCTGGCCATGGAGTTAGTGTGTTCAGTTCATGGAGATTGGGACTCTTTCCTCATCAAATGTTATATACTTTAATGCAACTGCTGACATATTTATCCTTATAGTAACATTCTCGCTGATTAAGTGTTGATTTCTACTATAAGCAGTTCTTATGGAACAGTCCTTACTTTAACTTAAGCCCCACATAGAACACTCTGAAGCCGGAGGCATGACAACTCTAACAACCTAAACATTTTTGCAACAAACTATTAGATTTCCAAAGTCAATGCATCTGCAAGCTGCACTTCATACAGAAACAACAACCAGTTTCCAGTTAGCCTCATCACGCCTTCTGCTTTGGCCACTTTCCCTTGTGTGTAGATGTTTTAGTCCTTTTGGTGTCTGAGGCCATAACATTAGCTGGTTGGCATTCAAATCCAGCAGGCGTTGAGCAAGGCATTTTGTTATTTTTGTCTGGCTTTTACTGGCTCACTGAAGTTAACTGCTGCTGTGTTTACACAATGACCTAAAAGCAAGTGAGGGTCCAACAATGGTGTCACATCCAGTTAAGACACAGTGACAGCAGCATGTGTGTGCAGTGACTTGAACCTGCCTGGAGTCTCCTTAGTCTTTACTTTCAATCCGCTTTGCTGCTTTACAGCAACAACAGGAGCATGCATATCTCAAGCAAAACTGTCTCAGATGCTTTCTTGCAGCTTTGGTGCACGGTTGACCAGCAAATTAAAGTATGCAATGTGCAATAATATTGTACAACATTGCAATAACAATATGACGTATAAATAAACTGCATAACTTCGTAAATAAAGGTAAAGACTACCTTTCATAACTCACTTTGTGTCTACCTGCTTTACATGAATTACTCTATACCTGTGTTTGCAAAATCTTTTGCCTTTCTCGAAAAGCAGTTATTTTCATCATAAACTTTAACCCCATAAACGGGTTTATTTAACTCTTCATCAAAATTTTTAACGCATGCAAATCATTAACGGAGTTGATTTATATGCAAGTACAAATTCACTTGCATTTCTTACTGTACAGGGGACAGAGAAAATTAGTGTTATTTTGTTTTATATGATGCATCGTATTTAATATTAATAACATCTGTCACTATGACTTGATGAAACATGATCAGAGAATGGACCAGAATTATGGACAAAATATTGCGCTGGTTGTAACATCTGACTTTGAATACGTATCAGCACCACACATCACTACAACACAGTGCAACACGACAACAATGTGCCATTGCAAATGAAGAAAAATTGGATTACTCTGGGGGTCTTTTTCACTGTTTCTGAATAAGACATGAGTGAGACAAATCCCACATGCACTCCTGTTGCTGACTGTGGGTCAGATTTCAGATTCCACCTGATATTTGTTTCCCCTTCCTCTCTCTGAGGAAACCAAACATTCCCTTTCACATCCTCCCCTGATGCATGCCAGCTGACTTCATTACAGTCCTGCCAAAGCATCAGTGTGACTGAGTAACCCGGCAACTCATTCAGCTGAAACGTCAAAAACATTCGCTCTGTTGCCTTTTCTTACCCGAGCCAAGCCCCACAGGGGGGATGGGCATTCACAAGTATGGCCACTTTCCAGTTTGAACAATTTCTACACAACTTGTGTTTATCAGGAGAGACGTATGACTGATGCTGCACAAAACCTTGAGCAAAAACAAACACTCATAAGTTTTCTTGTCCAGAGGTACATTGACTAAACACAGAGCAGCATGTGTTTTGTTTCAGCTCATGTGAAGCTGCTGTTTGCTGTCTCAGAGGGCTGTAACACCACATACCCATAGCAGACTCATAACCTAAGACTCTTGACTGGCAGGTGTGTTTATCCAAGCAAAGCAATTCCAACAGACTGCAGGCAGAGCCATCAAAGTGTGTTTCAGTAAGAATGGTGATCTGCTGTCATTAATGAGGAGAATCCAGAGGTTTGCTGTGTGTGCGACAAGGCAGGCTACGGTTGAATGAACGCTGCTGTATAGTGACTCACACTGAGACGCTGAGAAAGATGTGTTCTAAGAAAGAGGTTAACAAAACAATCTCTCATTAAGTGGGGGAGGTGTGGATGCAAAGAAAACAAGAAATGTAAAAAAGAAGAAAAAACACTGGCTTGTTCAAACTGTTCCTCGATAAATACTTTATTTGAAGTCCTGAAGATACTCTCAGTGATTCTGTTTGTGGCGCAAAAAACCTTATGATCAACAGTTGATCACTGGACAGCTAGGAGAAAGAGAACTTAATGGTAACAATATTTTTTCAATATACAAACTCTGCAAAAACGAACAAAAAACGACATAAAATGCAACGGTTTATTCAGCCCACATAAACATTGTAAATATTACTATTGAGCTATCTTTGCCTTGAGCATATTTTGCTGCTCTTCTCAGTGATGAAAATAGATATTGCTGTGGAAAAATATTTCCACATAGCTTTTCTATACACCATAGTCAGTATTTGCAATCTGAGTGTCTCTTCACTAAAGCAGAAAATAAAATTACATAACCAAGCCTCTAATCAGTGATGTGCAAATATTGAGCTTGAATCAGCTTAATTTACAATAAATACAATAAAACTTGTGAATAAATAAGGTGTGGATAATAGCTGGATTATCTCCACAGTTGTTAGTTCTAATTTGCACCATGATCCCACAAATATTATCCTTGCTACCTCCTCTTTTATTACAAAATTGATTCTTAAAACAGTGTGACAATAACAGAGAACATGTTTTAAAAGCCTGGTGTTGTTTTTGTAACCCATTTTACAAAGGAATGGCAAATTGCTTCTTCTTCACACATAATATCCACAAAATCATGCTCCTGTTCTGTTAGTCGGAACTTGTGGCTGCATGGATCCGAAAGTAAATGTTGCTATGGAGGTTCACGGATCTCCATGTCGTTTGTTCACTCGGACTCTGCTGCCGCTTCAGGTCATGTGAGTGTAATTCCCTGTTGCATTCGCCTGACAGAGAAACTGCTTTCAGTTCTTCCAAGCCTGCAAAGTCAGACTTGTAAGCTGGCAAGTTGCAACCTACTTGGCCAGCTTGAGCTCATCATTTGTGATGAAGTAGAGCAGTCCCAGGAGCCCTTTTCACAGAGGCAGTTCTACTCTGAAGTTTTTCTCTCCTTTAAAGAGCTGGAGTTACAGTTGATTCAATGGACACGCTGGATAAAGCTGTCTCATCACTCTGGATAAAGCTTTCTCGTTGTTCAAAGACTATCGGCACCTCAGCTACGCCTCATTTACAAACTTTCTTTTTCTCTAAGTTGGATAGAGTATTAAATAAAAGGGTCACACGTTCATGTCCAAGCTGCCTCTTTGCATCTCTCCTTCTGCCTCCAAATCAAAAAAAAAACAAAAAACTCAATTTAGAAGTAACCTCATTCAGGGGTTTGATTCTTTTAAGTTAATTTAAAAGACAACATGGTCTGTTTCAAAAAAATAATCCATGAAGCCATTTTATAAAGACATTATTAGCCTTTCCCAGCAGGAGCACCTATTGAAGTCATGTGTCAATGTCACGACTCCACTTTCCAAGACAGATCTCATGTCAGTCGAAAAAAAAAGGACAATAAATAGTACAGAAACTGCCAAAGTTGCTGTAAACTTCAAATCATGAAAGTCACTGATAGGAAGAGAGAGAAGATTTAATGATTTATGAAGTAGAAGGCCATTAAGCTTTGAATAAAAACACCATTTTGCAGCAGACAGTGAAATTGCATGCAAATGGAGAAACCTATTCAACCAAAAACTGAATTTATGGACAAACAAATGTTGACAAAATAAACTCTGGTCCTCTCTAAATTTTGAATCAGTTGCAAATACATGCACCCCCTGTACTTATCTTAAAGCACCAGTGCATCAGAGCCAAATATATAAGGTGACCCTGAAACTCACAAATTTAATTTAGTAATTTTTACTACACAAATCTATTTGCGGCCGGCATGGACTGTGGGCTGTGTGCCAGGAGATGGGACTGAATACATTTCACTTTAACAATGTGCAGAGAGCCAAGTTTGAGCCTCCAATGGAATCTGCCCAAACAGGACGCCTGTTGTTGTGCATTCAGGCCAATTTTACATGTTCTTGGAACACCTACTGTTTGACAAAGACCAACACATGTCCTCTCTATAAATTTTGTCCGTCTCCTAAGAAAGTTGCCATAGCGTAGGAACACATTTCTGCTGCAGGATAAAAAAATCGGCTGTGTATTAAAACACGGCGGGGTTGACGATTCTTTTGACCAATCAATGGACTGCAATGTTTAGCTTCACCTTTAAGGCGTGGCTCAATATTTGTGGCAGCCCAATGGTAGGGTCTCAAAAAGTAGGACAGTATGAGTCGGTTATTTGGGAATCTTTCCCGGGATTAGTCTATGGAAACGCCGCAAAATGCGTAACGTACTAAGACGAACAGAACCGGACCTCTTGGTGGAAACGGGGCTATACATACAGCATGTGTGATACAATATTTTAGTTCATATCATAAAGAATTACTATTATTGTCTCTTTTCAATGCAAATCCACTGGACAGTATAAGTGTCAAGATTACGTTAACAGTTTTTATCTTCTTAGTATTAGCTTTTGTCATTTACATAAAAAAGGGTGAATGTTAAAAGGGTTTGCAGGGTAGAGAAAATAGTGAAACATTATTACTTCCATTCCTTTCTTGGAAACTTAATTGTTTAAAATATACTGTGAAATAGAGTTCCAGACATGCTGATTATCTAGTGTGAAAAACTTTTTTGAAGGTTAAAAAGTCCCACTGTTGAACAATATCATATTTCAATATCAGAGACTGGAAACTGACAGAGGTGACAAAAGTTTAATGTGGAAACTAAATGGAGAGAGAGTTTACAGCCTGGTTCAGGTCTGCTACTCTGCTTGCAGTGCTCACACATTATGATGGTAAAATCCTCTCTATTTTTTTATTTCTTCTTTTTTGGAGAATAACTGCACATGGACCTACATGAGCTGAGCTGTCAATCAACTGTTAGAGCAGATGGTACAGGTGATCTTCACATTAGAGAGTCTAGTTTGCTTCTATCCAAGAGACATTGTATATTTCAACAGCCTATGATCAACCACTTCACCATTTTTCTGTGAACAAAAACATCAATATCCCAGAGGAAAGACCTATTAAAAATGTCTGAGATTAAGCCTTTCTCTTAGTGCTTTTTGTGCAGGATATATTTCAACATCACAAACATCATATCTTTCCCCTTAATTTCAAAGCTTTGGTCTCCTGCCAGGATTCAAATTGCAATCTTCTCAGTCTTACATCACTGCAGAGATAACATCGGTCTTCCATCTCAGCTCTTCCGCCGTCTGTCCAGTTCTTATCTGATCTGTCTCTCTCTGTCTTTCTTTTCTCCATCAAAGACACAAAGGCAGACATACAAATATTACACAATATGATGTATTGTGAAGATATGACCCCAGAGGGCATCCATTAAGAAGCTCATGTAAAAGGGATCATTGATGATGAGGACGTTGATGGCTGTAAAAATCAGGCTTCACCCTTGGACATCCGCACTCCAAGCTTAACTGAATAATCCACTGTAAATGTTATTTGGGTGTGGATTTGTTATTAAGTTACCCAGCAGCACCTCCCCGCACATCCTCTTTCATTACCAAACACAGACAGTAGATCCAAATAATGATGATTCCTTTCAATGAGGCCAGTTCAAAGAGAAAAGTTCGACCAAAAATCAACTTCCTACCTAAAGAAAAGGGTTTGATTTGACATTTGAGAGATTTAGGGCTTAAAATTGTTCTAAAACGTCACATGATCAAAAAGGGGATTTCTTGTAAAGCCAACACCAACAGCTCTGTGGGACTGTAGTTTGGCACAGATCTGTTACTGCCATCTGCACTTCGCCAGGGCCATCTCGTCCTTCAGGATATGACTTTAGTGAAATTAAGTACTATAATCAATTAGAGTGTCCCCATCCAGTTATAAATTTTTATTCCCCTTTAAAATTACTGTACTCGTACTGTATCATTCATTACAGTATTGTTCTGGGATGTCAACATTATAGGGCAACAATGAAAAAGTAGACTTTCAGCTCGTTCGAGTGTATTAACATCTGTGAAGATTCATTTTTTATGTTAGGATACAATAATTACTTCAATGTGTTTTCATAATGACAATTAATCCTCTATATTGTAACTCAAATAATTACCTGCATGCAACCTGCTCCACATCTTTTTCCTTCCCCTGAACTCACTACTTGTCTCTAAGAAGCTGTCAGACTGAACGCATTCAAACGTGCACCTCCTGAAGTTTAACTCTGTCAACTTTGTGACATCCACCTACAGCCTTTTTTCCACTGGTAGCATAGCAACAACAGCTCAGTAGCATACTTACCAGCGCGTGCCCTAAAGCAGTGTGACTGGCATTTTTAAACTGCACTCTCTGACTGCCACCTTAATCACATACACACAAGAAGAGGCAAGAACAGAGCAGACTTGCACATACAGTAAACCTCACCAGAAGCAACAGTACATAAAAAAATACACTCTAAACCAGCCAAAGCCCATTATACAGGATATGGTGTATTGTACATGTTTCCATAGCTTTGTCACACTGATTTAAAGAATGTAAAGCTCAATGCGGATAACTGTCAGAACATGTGCGCAAGCTGGTGTGAAGGATTTCAGGACCTTAACAGTGATGCGAACACACATAGTATGGCTAGTGACAGACGCACATACAGATATTTAACAATCTTCCCAAGTCAAAACACATAATACTGCACAGAGTACATGTCAGTTTGTATTATTCCACTTGCACTTGGTAAATAAATCCCTTAGTTACAGTGTTTCACGTTAAACCATTTTTAATATCTATTTGTTATGAGACTGCAATGGTTTGAAAAAATAAATCTTCTGGGAATATTGAAGTCATTGTAAATTATTATTTACATACATGTATCACAGGTTTCCAAAAAACTAATAGCATGTCGGTTAGGTTAATTAAATCATAGGCAAATGGTTATCATAACACATCATCAGGTCTGCAATTATGAATTAGAATACGTTATTGACTTAACATTATTCAGCATGTAGACCATAGGAGCTGGGGATCAAACATTCAGATTTAATAGCGACCTACTCTACGTCTGAGCTACAACCCAGTAAGACATGCTCCCAGTGCTGTATGGAGACAGTGTTTCAATAAATGAATTCAAGAGATTGATACTAAACTGCAATTTCACAAAACGCATAGATCAATTCACTATGACAGTTTATACTGTATCTAAGATATAATAAAGCTGTATAAAGCTTATAATTTAGTTAGGGGCTAGCTCAGGCATACCAGCTCCTAGTTATGCTACTATAGGCGAAGGCTGCCAGGGGTCCTGGTTCCTTGAGCTTCTGTCTTCTTGTTGTTTATCCCGATCCTTTTTCCTGCATCTCCCTCTGTCCCACTTACCAAGTCCAACACAGTTTTGGCAGATGGCTGTTCAACATAAATCTGGTTCTGCTCAAGGTTTCTGCAAAGGAAGTTTTTTCTTGTACTTGTAACTTTGCTGAATGTTGCTTAGTCTTGTACTCATGATGTATTATTGATTTGTCTTTGTAGATGATTTAGCAAGAACAAGGTAAATTGGTGCTATACAAACAAAAACTGATTCAATATAAGGAATTGGCAGATGAATCAAATACAGATCTTGATCGGCTACATGCATAGGATTAAGGAGAACTCGCAAACATATTTTGCTAAAGAAATAAGGCCTTTTCCGCTCTGTCTGATAGTGACCACCAACTGGTGGTAGCAGTCGCTGTGTCTGGCAATGTCATCACTTTAGGGTCCATGTATTTGCGGAGTGCTTTATGACTTCATTACTGCCACTTAGACCTGAGAACACTGTTAACCCTGACCTACAGCACTATGATGGACTGGCCTGCTTAGTAACTGTGACAAGCAAGTCCATATGGACACACAGTCCTCCTTAAGCTCCTCAGTCTAAGTCTGTCTCTAGAGGGACTAAGTGGGGCTGCTCCGTACCTGCTCTTCTTACCTGATCCTGTGTGACTGTTGTTGTGTGACCTCTGCAGTTTACTGAGGGGGGGGGTCTGACTTCAGAACAGCCTAGGGTGTAGTCAGATCATCAGTCAAGACCTGTGTCCCATCTGTTTGACAAGAGAAAATCTTGCTCATGGAGGAGATGTGCTGTCATCCTGGACTCTAATTTGCACCCATTAACAAGCACCCAGGACGCCCTCCTCACCCATCAAATCAGAGTGCTTTTAAAGATGCCAGTGATAAGTGATGGCAGAGCTTCAAGGACAGAATCAGAGGCAGGAACTGGACTATACTAAACTTTTCTCCTGACCGTGTGTCATTATGCTGTGATGGGATATTATACCATATATAATAAGGATAACAAAGCTTTTGGCAGTTTTCGTAATGTACATTATGTACTGGACACGATAGGGAGTGCGCTTTGTACTTTTTGTAGACAGCAGTCAGGATAAACCCAACTTTGTTGAAGATTAAAAGTTTAAAAAAATCATAAAGTCAAACGCTATGAGAACAGTTTTGAAAGGGCAACTCACATACGAGGAGAATAGCACAGCAAGGCTCCATAAAAAAACTTCAGCTGCAACATATTTTATTAATGTCTGCTCAGATGAATTCTCAATTAATTCTGACCTTGTCATTTGTCTGTAAATAAATCATATTGTTGATGGAAAGTAAGGTTTTCCTCACATTGAGCTCCAATTAGAAAAAGCTAATTTTTCTGTTATTCACCCCCCCCCCCCCCCCCCCCCCCCCCCCCCCCAAAAAAAAAGCTGAAGATTACTTTTTTTTTTTTTAAATTGAAATAGAATATAATGCCAAAGTAAATGACCCTGCTTACTATTGAATGCTGGAAAATTCATGTCACAACATAAAAAACGTAGAGTTTGCAAAAGCAAATCCTGGTCAATGGCTACATCCGTTTAATTTTTGTTGAAAGGCAGTGAAAAGCAATCTTTTAAAAGGCACAATAGGCAGCTTTAGGATGGCAACAATGAAGTGCAACATCTCTAATTCAATGTAGGTGTTCCTATCATTATCCACAGGGCCTTCCCCTCGTCCCATCATTTCCCTGTGTGAACCTTCTTTAATGGAGATATAAGCTTTGGCTTGATATAAATATTTTATTGGAACGCATCTCTATTAAACTCAATATAATCATTTAAGTATAATATGCACTTATTATTAAATTGTCAAATTTGTTATAATTTTATTTTAGCAGATAAAAGCAGGTAATATAGGAATTACTTTTGGTCCATGCAACAATTCTTACATGGTGCCTTTACTCTTTTCATGAAATTGTGATATTGTGAATTTCAGAGGTGCACATTTTTACTACACAGTTTGTTTGATGTAATTCTTATCCAGTAATGGAGCTAATACTAAGCACCTTATGTACTGTATTTCCCTGTCTGTCCCATATATAAACCACAACAATGGAGTGTAATAAATGTGTTTTAGATGTTAGGTTCAATTGTAAGGTTTTTATCCATGTAGCACTAATACAACACTGCTCAGTCTGTGATCTCACATCAACCCAAAAGTTGAATATTGAATCAAAGCAGAAAATATGATTTCTGTACCAAAGGTCTATTAGATAACTTTAAATATACACTAGAAACAGAACTTTTTTCATGGTTGGCTCACCTATTGGCATTCTATATTGGTTTTGCATTTATTTATTACATTTCCCTTCATTGAATTTTCCCAGGTTAAAACAAACTCGGAGGCATGCCAGCAGGCTTTTAGGAGATACAGTATGTGGTTGCCTGAGACAGATGATCTCAGATTAGGACAAAATCATTTAGGACTCCAAGACTAGATTATATTAGTGAAGTAAATGTCACAAAAAATAAAAGGCTGTTTGGCTGTGTAGAAAAGTCAAGTTGGAGGGACAGGTGTTGAAAGTATGAGTATTAAACCTAGTAACAGCCTGACAGGACTGAACAAATATTTTCCCCAAAAAAACTTCTCATGATATCCTGCCTCGCCCACATCATATGCCACAACGACAATCAATGTAAATGTCATCTGTATTCAGAGACATGACATATCCCCCCAGAACGTAGCGGTTAAAGTGCCAAAATAAGACTTTTGACTGGCAACTGTAATTTAATTTGAACGGAACAGATAAGTACTGTAATTTCTTTGGAACAAAATCAGGAAAGACAGGAGACTTTGACATTTGAAAAAAAGCAAAGCCCCTTACTCAAGAAACGGTAAAGCGTTGTCTGCATATAAAAATTTTATTTTTCCTCTCCAAATAAAATAAAAATCTGTCAATATGACCCTTAATAAATCATATTTGAAGTGTAAACATGGTTTCTAAAATGAAAAGAAAGGAATTTCAAAAAGCTTAATTGTCAGCATCATTCGCTTAACTTGTTGTTACCGAGAAATGTCCAAAATGCATAGAAAATGTTCATTTTTAAAAACATGTAATGCACTTTTATTACAATGTAGAATCTAAAATAATAAAATGAGGTTCAATCACTTGCTGCCCAAGACACAGAACAGTCCACAGTCCAAACATGGCAAAACATTAGGGTAGGTTTAACATTGGACTGTGGATTTGTAAGTGTGTCTATGATAGGAAGAAGCTATAAAATCCTGAACTACAATCAAAACAAATAAGTGTCAATTAAGGCTAATAATTATCATTATTATTATCATTATCATTATTATTAGTCTGACCACTTGTGAGGATAACAATGCAAAGCTTGTCCGGAGAGCATCATTCAAGGAAAGCTGCTGGTAAAACTGAAATGGAAAAGGATTGTTTCTCTTTGAAGGATACATGTGTTCAGTCAATCTTATAGCAATTTGCCCTGAGATTTTGACAGTGATCACTAAGTGGAATTGATTTGTGTCTTGATGATAGTACTTCAGGTCACCTAGAACATTGGAGTCCTCATCTGTGGATGAGGACTATCTGCAGGAACTGACAGAATTTCTGGTCAATAGAATAATTTTCCAAAGACAGTTAGGAGGTAAATTGAACTGATGTAAATAGATAAAAACTCAGTGACTCACCAAAACACATGGTTTGCATCTCCTGGAGATGTTTACCTTCTGTGAATGAAGGGTTTTCAGAATAGTTCAACTGTTCATGAGACTAGTTAGTAACAGAGTTGAATTAAAAAAAAAAGTAATATCCCATCAATTCTGTTTCAGCAGGTGTTTTTTTGTGTTGAGACAGAGGAAAGATTAGTGTTGCAGCCTGGTGAAAACAATTCCACAACACTGACACTTTTCCTCCAATTCAAGGAAAAGTGTTAATGTTTTGTAGCTAAATAAAAGATAACCAGTATATATAATCAAAATTCCCAGTCACAATTTTTTTTTCTAAAATCTGAGCAGGGTTTCTATGTATTGTAGGTACTGTACGTAGCTTGTACACAGACAACATTTCATCTATTCAAACTCATCAGTGCACTACCGTATGTTTTGAAAAGGAACCCCTTTTATGATCTGACATGGTTCAGGGAGATATCTTCAGCCAGCCTCACATATATTTAGAAATCAGTAGGTGTCCAGGATGGTGTACTGCAAATGTTAACAGTCTTAGGGACACCAGATATCAGACTGATTGCGCTGAATTCAAGTTTGAACCTTTATTATGTGTGATGTTACCTTTTCACTCCCTTAGTCCATTTATATTGGCTTTTTTTTGCTAATTTCTTTCCTTTCACCCAGACAGCTGGATTCTTTACTTCCTCTAAGTCGTATTTTGGACTCTTCTTGCCAGATACTCTGCCCTCTGAGTCTGTGAGCCTTATATTGAGTTATTTAATCTTGTCTAATCCCTAAAGAACCTTGAGCCATTTAAGCAACATAAATGTGATTTAATGGCATTTCCTTTTCTGGGACCAAATACAGATCAAATGTACCTCTTAACTTCTGCTTGATCTGGAGTTTTCCGACTGCCAGTAAAGATTGCAGGTGATATTACATTAAACATGTCCTTAATATTCCATATAAATGTCCCAAAATGTTCAGAAAAAGGCTTTAGTATTTTGTGTATTTTTCATCTTACACTGACACTATCATAGGAGTATTAAGGTCAGCTTTTAATTCCTGTTACTCAGTTTACAATGATCAAAGCGGCAGACCACTGTAAATTCTTTAAACGGAGTGATAGATTTTAGGCGAATTAGGTTTTTTTAAAATACACTAATATCTCATTCATGGGAACATATATGACATTTCAATAAAATAATGAGACTAAAGATCTTCCGCAAAAAAGTCAATATCTTCACCAGTTAGTGATCAGAAGGGGCTTATAGCTTTGTTTCCATGGACTTTCATGAGCAGAAACACTGGAACATATTGTTGAGGTCAATCTTTTTATTCCAAATCATATTCAAAAAGTCCATCTTTGTTGGTTTGTTTTCAATTTGAATATTGAAATCCATTCAGCTCAGGTTACAAGGATACTAAATCCTCTATAGTCTGAGCTTAGTTGGAAACTTATGATGAACATTTAATGATAAGAATTATATTTGTAAACATAATACAAATTGACATTTTTCTCCAATGTGTCATAGTAAGAGGATATAAGACCTGGAAACATAGATGCGCACCCACGTTTGTCCACTGCTATTTTGTCTACATGAAGGATTTATTTTAACAAGTGCAAAACTGGACAGAACAAACTTAATCTTTACCATCATAGCATCAAAGACCAGCTTTCAAGCAAGGTACTAATACTGTAGTACTATAATCTCAAACCCATAAAAAAATGATTTAACCATGTTAATGATGGGCTCCTTTGCTTCAGAAGTGATGCTCAGCCAATACAGCACAGTGAAGCTACTTAGCTTAGCAAGACTCTATAATATACTAAAATGAATTTAGCTCTTTTCAGCTCTGCAATTTATCTTTTAACCTTGTGCACCTAAGTTCATCTTCATTTAATGTCCAGAATCTGTCAATTTACAGGGACCCAATTAAATGAATAGTGTACAATCAGTGACAGAGTTTATTCAGGCTGACAGCATGCAATTTGTCCAACCAACCATCAATAATGCGTCTGCTCCAGGTTTTTTCTTTTTGGAATTCATAGGGGTTTTTTTTTTTTTGTCTGAACCTACAGTCTAATTAATGATGTCTTGTCCTGTTGATAAATATTATCATATGAAACAGATGGGTTCAGAGGCAGACCTCATTTAGCTCAGCCTCAGTGATAAAGCTCATGTGCTGCCTGTTAAAATCATGAACATGTAACATTGGATCAGGAAAAACGCATTTAAATAATACATTATTTTTACTTAACAGCATTATGGGCTGAAAAGTGGCTCAGTGCTGACAGCTCAACTCATGACAGTGCTCCACCTTTGGTTCCATCTGTGATGGGTTTCAGTGTGCCTCCAGGTATCCTTCATGCTCACTCTATATCATTCACTTCAGCATATACTCTCCAATTATCTTACCCCCAATCACCAAGACAATCTGATTTTATTCAATTAGGGACTCTCACCCACCTGTGTCTGCATAACACCACAGCGTTTTTAGACCTATTTGTATCTGAAGGAAATTGAAACTTGGCATAGATAAAGTTCTTTTCTACAGAATACCATAGGCTATATCAAACTTCAGCCATGTATGATAACAAACAGATCAGTCACACAGTAACTATTATGATCTTACCCACTTATCCTTGAATTGGTTCAAGGTTCAAGGTTCTTTATTTGTCAAATAAATAAAAAACTGCCTGTGGATCTGTCACTATGCCAAATCTGTCACTATGCCAAATAACTGGACACAGCAAACATAAATAAGCACATATAGCACATGTGAATTTGAACATGAACTAGTTTTCTAAGTTTGAGTTCTGTTAGCCTGGTCAAGGTGTCATTTATGTTAACATTAGACTCCAGAATGCATTCAGATAACCAGGTTTCAAAAAGAGATAACAGGATGGAAGTTAGGATACTAAAAGTAACTTTACAGTGGATCTTATACCAATAGAGGCATGGGTGCTTCTGCATTGTTATTACCACGCACAAGGGGCGCAATAAAATTAGTTTGACAACTTGAACCTCTTGTATAACATATGTATTCCTAAGGGTTAGGCCAGAGCCTTGTGACACTACAACTAATTGGGGCAATGTAACACGTTACATAGCAACAGACTGCTAAGCCTGTAGACATTCTTCTTCAACATAATCCTGCCCCGTTGGTCATGACATAATTCATTAGCCAATACTTTCCACATCTACCTAAAGTATTCTGGTTTACTTTTTTTTTTAAATAGTTTTTTTAAAGTATATTCACAAGTTTCCTTATCAGCTGCAGCTATCCTTGCTTATTTATTGGCTTGAGTGGGGTCAGTTGGAAATATGTATGACCAGGAAGGGAACCAGACCCAACTATAGTTTGCCCTCAACATGGACTATAGAGAATTGTCTACCATTCAAAATGGCACACTAACAGTTTACATCAATAAAAAATAAATGTGTGTAAAGACCTATAGTTAAATATCATGTTACTAAAGCTGTGGTTTCAAATCTGTGTTTTAAATCTGCAGTTTGAGTGTGCCTGAAATCACTCCCTGAACCGTCACAGTATAATAGGAGGCTACAATTTTCATTCCATTGTGTGAACTTCCTATTGCATACATTTTAGATTTAAAAGCCAGACACTCACAATGGTAGGAAGAAAAAAAAAACACTGTAGTAGGTAGTAGTGGGACTAAAATGAGAATTACAGCTGCACAGCCTGGTTGTCTGAGGTGGTGATTGCTCCATTGTCTGGAGGTGTGGAGGCCAGACACAATGACCTCATTTGTTGCTGAAGTGTAATTATTAAATGTTGGATGTGTCATGCTGATGGTAGGTTTACATTGGGGTATAGAGGGAATGGACCATTACTTAAATTATCCCTATCCCTTCCCTCTAAGCTCTAATTTTTTTTTAGAGTTTCACTCAGGAGGACTGCTCTGGATATTAACAATATCAACAAAGGAGCAGAGAACAACATACTGAGAACAGAAAATGCAATGAAGCCGTTTAATTACTGGACAGTCACATGCATAAACTGTATTCATTCACCGTGCAGTCGTCGCAATATATAACCGTCACTCCCCCTTCCATTGGCTCGAGCTGAATTCTCTCGAGAATATCCTGCTGCATTCTCACATCACAGAACAAATACTAGGTGTCTGACAGGAGAAACACTGTGCGAAGTCCAAGTGAAAAATGTGGCTGTTTGCAATCACTCATAGCTCCTCCTGGAAATACCAGGAGTGTGAAAGCTCCATTTGAGAACAAGAGAAAAATAAATAATTTTACCATCCACAAAGTGACTACCAGGAGAAAGAGAAGGAAGATTAAATCGGGGGTTAAGTTGATTAATATAATGCCTGTAACAAAAACTCAGTAATTTAAATCGTAGTAATAAGAAGGCATGATGCTGATAAGTGTTTCATTCTGACAGACTCATCAGACTTTGGTTCGGTTAAATCTTGGCCCTAAGGCACCCTGTAAATAATTAGTTAATATCAAAGGTGGCCTGTTTTAATATTGTAATAGAGCTGGAGTTCCTTGTCATGATTAATTTACTGCACTCTAATATGTTATATCTAATTCACAAGAGAAGTCATCCTCTTCTTACTGAGCTCTACTTTGTAACACCCCGGGGGGGAACAACAGAGTAACCTATAATGCACCTTGCCACAGAGTTCATAAAGCTACTGAATGGGATTTTCTGTTGATGTCTGAGAAGATTTTGGAACCAGTATAGCTGTATTTACACAAATCATGGCACTGACCTTGGACATGTGAGCAAAAAGTACATTTTCAATATCAATATTGGGAAGAGAAAGTTTGATACAGATATATTCTACCAATATCTTTCTTTCATGTATGAAAGCTGTAGAGATAGATGGATATAAATATAAACATTTTGCGCTGAGCCCTCAAATGCAGTTATGAAACACTGGTGGATAACACATACAGTATAACAAAGAAAAGATGGTCACTCACTTGGAAAGTAACTGCCCATGTTGACAGAGACTGACAAGGCTGGTAAAAGAGAACTGTCAGAATGACACTATGAAACTCAAATTAAATGCTATTTGACTAATTCTTTAAGAAAGGGAAAGCTGCCTGAAATTAGTGGAAAGTCTTTTGTAGTCACTCCAAAGATGGGCAGCTATTGGGTTGCACGATTATCTGACAAACATGGCTATTAAACTCTTCAACACAGCTAATCATCGTTTTAGGACTATCCCAATTAAAGCTCTGAATTAAGCTTTAGAGATGATAAGATTTTTGTCACAGTGAAAACTGCATATATATAAACCTTTCCATGGTTCTAAAAACAAGAGAATAGTGTTTTAGCATCTGAAAAGCTTTCAGAGTCAAGCATGTATCATCAAAACCTCTTTTAATCATATTTCACTGCTCCACCTTCACCTGAAATGAAACAGTTCCACCGACAGAGCTCCATACATTTTTTAATGCAGAGTTACTGTTTCCAGTCTGAAAGCCTTTAAGTCGTGTTATATGCTAACGCACGATAGATCAACAATGATCAAACCTTTCTTAAAAATAAGACTTTTATTTTCCTGTAACAGCTTATTCAGGCTGTTGCTGTTCATGGATATTCATTATTTGACTACTTTTCCCATCACTATGAATAAATATATCTTGTATTAAGTTTGTGTGTGTCTACAATGTTGTGCATGTGTAGCCCTGTGGGTGTGTATAATTACTCATACATGCAAGGTGACTCACCAAGGAGCCGGGAGAGATAGTGAGAGATAAAGAGAAAGCGAGTAAAGAGAGGAGACAGCAGGATGTAGAGACAGTCCAATGAAAGAGAAAATACATAATGACCTGGAACAAGTCGCAGAAATGAAAATGTGAATGTACAATCTTTCAAAGTTTGTAATATCTCACCAATCTTACTTTTGGCATTTGGGTGAACCCCAAATATGCATCTATGCTGACTAATGAACTACTTTCTGCTCAGTGGTTTAAACTTTAAATAAATAAATGCTTATAATGAAGTAAATAGTACAACTACTTCACAGAAAAAAAGATTGATCTCAAGGGAACTTCATGTACACAGGGTGAAGAGATCCATGATGTTGCATCTTGCTACAAAATTGGCAGTCATCTATTTTCCAACCCTGACCAAAGGTATGGTCATGAGCTGTGGGTAACGACCAAAAGAACAAGATCATGAAAACAATTTTCTGTCAGTAAGTAAATTGTAAAAAACAAACAAAAACATGGATATGCCATTTGTCTAAGTGCTCACCATTAAGTCTTACCACTGAATAAACAAGCCACTGAATATGTTGTTTGTAATGCTGGACATAGACGTCCTATCAAGAGCAAAGAGGGGAGATAAACCAAGCCTTTAATTCATATTAAGTCAACTCTACACATGCTGTGGGCCAACTTAGGCAGCGTCTCCAGAGTCAACACAGAACACGCAGAACTATATGATGAGTGAACATGAACATTAAACACTCAAAGCTTTATCAAGCGAATCTGGATGGATGATGTAAGAAGTTGCAACTTTTTGGGATACGGAGAACAAGAAAGAGAATCACGGATTACTGAGTCTGGAGTGATTCCTTTTCATATACTAACTTTAAACTGAGTTTTAATCTTCAAAGCAGCTCTTTACCATGTATATACTGTATATTTATATACTCAACAAAAATATAAACGCAACACTTTTGTTTTTGCTCCCATTTGTCATGAGATGGACTCAAAGATCTAAAATTCATTCCAGATACACAATATTACCATTTCTCTCAAACATTGTTCATAAATCTGTCTAAATGTGTGATAGTGAGCACTTTTGCTTTGCTGAGACAATCCATCCCACCTCACAGGTGTGCCACATCAAGATGCTCATCAGACACCATGATTAGTGCATAGGTGTACCTTATACTGCCCACAATAAAAGGCCACCCTGAAATGTGCAGTTTTTGCTTTATTGAGGGTCTGGGGACTCAGAACCAGTCAGTATCTGGTGTGACCACCATTTGCCTCATGCAGTGCAACACATCTTCTTCGCATAGAGTTTATCAGATTGTCAATTGTGGCCTGTGGAATGTTGGTCCACTCCTCTTCAATGGCTGTGCGAAGTTGCTGGATATTAGTGGGAACTGGTACGCGCTGTCGTATACGCCGGTCAAGCACATCCCAAACATGCTCAATGGGTGACATGTCCGGTGAGTATGCTGGCCATGCAAGAACTGGGACATTTTCAGCTTCCAAGAATTGTGTACAGATCCTTGCAACATGGGGCCGTGCATTATCTTGCTGAAACATGAGGTGATGTTCATGGATGTATGGCACAACAATGGGCCTCAGGATCTCATCACGGTATCTCTGTGCATTCAAAATGCCATCAATAAAATGCACCTGTGTTCTTCGTCCATAACAGATGCCTGCCCATACCATAACCCCACCACCACCATGGGCCACTCGATCCACAACATTGACATCAGCAAAGCGCTCACCCACACGACGCCACACACGCTGTCTGCCATCTGCCCTGAACAATGTAAACCGAGATTCATCCGTGAAGAGAACACCTCTCCAACGTGCCAGACGCCATCGAATGTGAGCATTTGCCCACTCAAGTCTGTTACGGCGACGATCTGGAGTCAGGTTAAGACCCCGATGAGGACGACGAGCATGCAGTTGAGCTTCCCTGAGACGGTTTCTGACAGTTTGTGCAGAAATTCTTTGGTTATGCAAACCAATTGTTTCAGCAGCTGTCTGAGTAGCTGGTCTCAGACGATCTTGGAGGTGAACCTGCTGGATGTGGAGGTCCTGGGCTGGTGTGGTTACACGTGGTCTGCGGTTGTGAGGCCGGTTGGATGTACTGCCATATTCTCTGAAACGCCTTTGGAGACGGCTTATGGTGGAGAAATGAACATTCAATGCCCGAGCAACAGATCTGGTTGACATTCCTGCTGTCAGCATGCCAATTGCACGCTCCCTCAATGCTTGCGCCATCTGTGGCATTTTGCTGTGAGACAAAACTGCACATTTCAGAGTGGCCTTTTATTGTGGGCAGTATAAGGTACACCTGTGCACTAATCATGGTGTCTGATGAGCATCTTGATGTGGCACACCTGTGAGGTGGGATGGATTATCTCAGCAAAGCAAAAGTGCTCACTATCACACATTTAGACAGATTTGTGAACAATGTTTGAGAGAAATGGTAATATTGTGTATCTGGAATGAATTTTAGATCTTTGAGTCCATCTCATGACAAATGGGAGCAAAAACAAAAGTGTTGCGTTTATATTTTTGTTGAGTGTAAATGCACTTGTATTTTCACAAGTCAGGTTGTTGTTTTAGGTTGTTGAACAGCAAAGTCCTGTAACTCTACAAGAGAGAATACTGACTTGTGTATTCTCCCCATCTGTCAGCTTTGGATGACTAGAGCAAACAACAAACAACAGCTCACTTTGCCTCTCCACCTTTAGGTCTATCAGTTTATCTTCTATAGTGTTTCTGTATCTGCTCTTGTCCCTGTGTACCATATTATTCAGCACACACACTTATCTCCTCCACTCACACACATACAGTACACAGACTGTTCCCCTTTCACACTGTTGCTTTCTGTCTCGCTATTTTTGCCATTTATCTCTGCCTCCGAGTGTTTGATTTGTGCTCCTGTGATCCCTGCAGTACACCATTGTTTTATGATTCTGGGCCTCGGTGCCGAGCAATCTAGGGCATAGTCACAAGGAGTAGACGGTACAACTGCTGTGGCATATGGAGATTGTGAAATACAAAGAGACACAGAGAGAGGAGATTGATGAGCACAGAGATTACAACATGAGGGTTTCTTTTTCCTGCCCACTTTTAAAAAGATAGGTGAGGAAGTATAGTCTAATGATGGTATCTGAGTTTATCTTTCTGCTCTCTGTCTTTTGATGTTTTTGGTTTTTGTTTGTTTTGATTTGTTTTTTGTTTCTTTTTTTTGTTTCTTTTTTTTGGGGGGGGGGGGGGGGTTACACTGAGATGCAGTATAGCCCGACTTTCTCAGGTGCACTTTTTAAGGACATGATAAACCTGAGAGCACACTGAAAATCCAGGATTTGGTTTTGTAGCTCCTGTTTATCCAACCTGGGAAAATACCACATGATCTCTTGATGGTTCCTCTAAATTATTCAAAGCATTTATTTATAAATAAACACTGACTGGGCCTGTGCCAAGCTGTCTAGTTCTCTCTGGCAACTCTGTAACCTACAGCAACCAATCTATCCATCCAACCAAGTAAACAACCTGAAAACCCACCAACCAGAAGCTCAACTATCATGTCCTGTTCCCTGTACCTCCACAGACCGTAAATCAGACTCCTTTTGCCCTTCTCTCCTTCTTTTTTTTTTTTTTTATAATTCTCTCATACATTTTATAGGCACGTTCGTGGCTCGGTAGTGACCTTCACTTTGTCAACCAGTCTGTCACTCTCGTAGAGAGTGAAATATTTCCTCATATATTTTTTGATGTATTGGCTTGGGATCTAGTGCAGAAATGTCTGATTCCCAAAGGCTTTGCATTCTCTTTAGTGGCACATCAATATAGACTTCGTCATTTTTGTTCATGCAACTCAACTACTGTCGGATGGATGAGATTGAAATGATGTGTCCGGAAGATAACCCTAAATGACTCTTCTGATCCCCCGACTTTTCCCTCTAGTGACACAAGTAAAATGTTACAACCCAAGAAGTCAATGACCATTTGTGCACTCCCTTAATCAGTTTACATGCAAAAAAAAAAGTCAATTTATTGTATTTGTCTGTTTAAAACTGGACCTTTCAAATGCATGTAAACTTATTAATCAGACAGAAAATGTCATGTTGATCAAAGTCTGGCTAAAACATTCAGAGAATGTGGTGGAGAATTTACTTTTTTTAATCTTTATTTTTTTTTATCAGAATAACCTTAATTTCATAACTATATATATACATATATATATATATATATATATATTATTTCTATCATACAACAGCAGAGTGCATCAGCTCAGGCTAGCAGAAAGGAGCACTCAAGCTAAGAAACCCACCAGATGGACTCTGAAGTGTCCATCAAAGACGCCAATCATCAACATAATGCAAGAGGAATGCAACCCAAACAGCTGACCAGGCCCTTAATTCACTAAAACATCAGAAAGAAGATTGTTGTTTACATAACCAGGCAGAGTTAGCATTGGATGGGGAACCAAGCTAAAGAGAGCTAAAGAAGAAGGGTAACGATCTTGTCATCTCCAAAGTGGTTAAGATGGAAGAGGTTCAAAGGTTCAAAGGCATTAGCCAACATTGGCAAGGGAGCTGGTTCACATGGGAGCCTTTGACCAACAAGGAAATCACATGGGCCGAGATGTGGAAGACGTCCCAGGGAGGGTTGAGCTTCCTCACCTGGGCTACTTATAACACACTCCCCAGCCCTTGGAATCTGCCCCTTTAGTACAGCTCAGAAGAAATCTGCCAACTCTGCAACACCTCAAACCCAAGGTTGAGGCACATCCTCTCTGGTTACAGGACAGCACTGATATAGGGCCTGTACAGATGGCAGCATAACCGGGTCCTGCGCAAACACCGAAATACTGTAAACATGCAGGCTTGAAGTACATAAGGCCAGAAGAGGCCGAGCAAAGGAGCTTCCGTTTCTGGCTACGAAAGAAAAACAAGGCATGTGGAAAGGCTCCTGGGGCAAGCTGCAGGGAGGCATCCCTACCGCTGTTCGAACACCTTGAAATTTTCCAGGATTAAAGGAGTAAAATATCAGTGAAGGGTGAAATGCCAAGCAGGTGAAACGACCTGTATTTCTAACAGTTTGATTTGACAGTCAATAGTTGAATACCTACAGACGTTGATACAAATACTTGGCCCCTTCAACATATGGTACTGAATCCTATCACAAGTTCAACATTGAGTTGTTCCAGATCTTCACTTATAGATTTGTTCTTGGATCAAACCTTGCTCCCATCTATTAACATCCAGCTGTATGAATAGCTTTTCACCTCACACCAACATCAAACTAAAAAATCTAAGTTGGTCTTTTACCTCAACTTAATTATATACAATTAACGACATTTACATCAGCTTCACTTAACTACAAAACTTTAGTATGTAGTGTGTTGTAGGCTTGCAACAATAACTATGTTGATTACAGTACAGTGGCCCCGGGCAAATCCTCATTATGTAAGCATGTTTGCATCATTGTGAGCATGTTTGCATGCCATCACTATTTGGCTTCAATTGAAACCTTAAAAATTCACAAACGCCGCTGTAGATTTTCACACCTTGTTTGGATGCTTACCAGAAATAAGGTTTAGGCATTGTCAGATTTTACCCAGATATATTCATGGAGTGTCTGGGCTGCAAAAAGAATCACATAAAATGTGTGTGAAATAAAGATAATCCCCCTGCATGACAGCAGAACTATTTCATATTAAGGGCTTCTGTTGGCCAAGTTGTGGGCTTATTTTTTTAATATTTTCATACTTGAGATGAATGCAGATAGATTAACGTCTTTCTTTCCTCAATCTATCTTCATTACGCTTCAAATTACCTCAGCTTTGCCTATACTCCTCTACCCTCTCCTAAAATCCTCAAAGGAGGGCCATCGTCACTCTCTCATTGCTCCTCATCTGTACCTCTCTTTCCTTTCTTAGTCACGATCCATCCCTATAATTTCAGCCTTCTGAAAGTATGATGGTTTTAGACATACAGGGAAAATAAAAAACAATCCATGAGCAGAAGGAAGGAAATTGAATGAGAAAGGCACAAGTGAGCAGCAGCAAGAGTCAGCTTGGAATTCATACAAAAAAATTATGCAGACATTGTCACATATCACTGCAAACAGCGACACACGCATATGCATGAGGAAACAGCTTCATTAACTCAGGGATGGGACCTTCCATTATGCTAAACTGTAAACAAACACAGTCATGTTATTCCATCTCGTCCACCTGTATAGATAGCTGATAACAAGAATATCACAATCATATTCAACAGTGGCATTGTGCAGGTGGTGGGCGTACAGTTATGATGGGAAAATGTGTAGCTTGTGTTGGAAGGTTGTGCAGTTACTGCTGCACACTTAAAGTACTTATTTTTCAGTGTATATTTTTTAATGAGATACAAAATAAATATATCCAATATATTATAAATATAATTTAAAACGGTCTCTGCTCTTTCTCCTCTGACATAAATCTAATCTATCTCTCTAACAGTGCTGGCCATACAAACAACAGACAGTAAGAACCATTAGCCAACAGTGACAAGACTACTGATGAGTGCAGGGAGGAGAGAAGACATGTTTGTAGACAAAAGTAACCCAGGAAATATACAGTATGGGTATTGCACATATAAACATTGAGAATAAAGAAATCTTAAGAGACAGATAGAAACATAACATTTCAATTCAAACCTGCTCAAACTCTTCTTAAATTAATTCACTGCCTCTGCAACAGCCTTCTTCAGGAGCGAGGCTGAATCACCTCCATGCCCTCGCAGCCTCAGGAGAAGAAAGCTGCTACAAATCTTGAGCTGCTGCATTGTTACCCTGAGACGGACACAGCAGCCTGCACACTGACCAGGTGATGAAGGCTGTAACACACATCATCCTTGGGGGTTCTGTTCAAGGCAAGCTACTTCATCCCACAGCATAGCTTTCAACAGTACAGTTGAAACAGAAGTCAGGTGCAAGCTGGAAGTGGACAGGGCAAAACTGCTCAAATTATCAGTCGCTACAATGATTTGTCCAATCAGCGTTTTTGCTTCAATCTCAAAAAGCAGAGAAGTTGTTGTTTTTTTTCCTTTATACAAGGTCAGCTCTAAAGTAATTTATTGGGAAAATAATACTTTAAGGGCTTTCAGACAGAAGGCTGTGGGCGCTGCACCCATGTGTTGCAGTGTGCGTGTTGTTGTTGCGCACAGCCCGCAAGTTAAAAAGATTTCAACTTGGTCGCATCAGGCAAATTAGATGTAATTTATTTATATAGATTTACATTTTATTAAATGTTTAGTTTTATTTACATGGAAAGATGGAATCCTTTGATAGTACATTTTTACAAAGCTATGGCAGAATGATAATTGGAAATGTGAGTTGAAGCCTCTTTACTTGCGGCACGCGAAGTAACCACTCTGCCACTGGAGAAGGAAAAAAAATGGCAACCCTTCAACCTACCAACCTACCTTTAGTAACTAAAAGGACACATCTTAAATTGGCATTTATACCTTTTCTGCATAAATGATTAGGACTTATTATTGAGTCCTCTTTTGTATGTTTTTCAAATTCACAATTATTCATCTTGCACATTTTTACACAATGATTCATATATTCATTTAAATACCTTTACAAATATGTAGATTTCTAGAGTTCTGTTTCTGCACTATATTAGCCTGAAGAATTTAAAGTAGCCTTTGTATCGTTCACATGTTACTATGTTTAATATTACTTTGTTTTGTTTACATCCCACACACAGGGGGTACGCTTTGAGAAGCACTGGTCTAACAAAAATATTAAGAGAAGTTTTTAGTCCTTGTGGCTGGAGGAAAATCAACCAGCTAATCTTGTTAGGACTCGGTCCAACAACTTTAAAAAACAAGTATAGTAAATATGTTTCTGCAACTTTATGAACTGTACATCACCCCACATTTAACCGATCCCAACACTCAAATATCTGTCTTACATTATTCACCAAAGTACCAAAGAACAGCTGCCCTGAAGAGGCAGAGACCCTATCACTCAGCAAGGGATACATTTTTTCCAGTCAGGTTCAGGAAAGGTTGAAGTGTCGAAGTTTTATCCGAGAGGAATGTCTTATGTACCCCAAATTATTCCTTTTAAAAGCAAATACCCACAGCAGAATCTGGGTCTCTTCACAATGCACTGTTGTGAAAGTCTGCATGAAGAGAATCATTAGAATTTGTAAACAGAGGTCCAGAGCCAGCAGTGTGACTGAGTGCACATTGAATTTGGACATCAGCAGGTAGACACACCCACTCTCCCTTCAGGATCCACACCTTTGAATAAAATACCCCTCAAGGGCTCCTCTTATTACTTGAACACTTGCCAGAACCTGCTGTACCCCTGGGTGAAGCTTTGGGTCAGATGTCTGATGTTCGTCAGACAAAGTATAAACTTAATTCACCGTGAACTAAACATTTGTGCTACATTTAATAGTCCCTAAGAGCTTCTTTGCATTAGCTTATTTAATTACATTGCCTCTCTACTACCTGTAATGAATAATTTACCAGTCGAACATAAATTATTTTGCTGGGAACAGGAGTCCAAAAGTGGATCAAATGAAAGTGCAGTGTGTCAGTCAGGCTTCCGTATTTGTAAGTATTTCAATATATAATAACATTACAAAGTGATACAATAAAGACAAGCTGGAGATGAGAATAAGTGGGGGAAATGAGGGTTGGTATACAGTTCGAGAGCTGAATGAGAAGAAACGGAACAAAAGGGCAGAGAGGAAATGAGGGGTTTGGGTTGTAACAGTGACAGTAATGATGCCTTTGAAATCATTAGCGCTCCCTCATCAAGACCTATAAGTCAGAGACTGGGTTTGTATTTGTCTGTGCATGTACATGCTGACACTTTTTTTCTGTCAGTCCTGTATTGGCAGGAAGATCCCGTCTGTGCGTAACTCTGTCTCACCATCTGTTCCTGGCTAGACCGCTGATAACTGTTCTTATAATATCCTGTTCTTCTCTCACAGTCTGGGTGGGGTGCTAATGTCTTGTATCTGGATTATGTCCTATTCTTTAATATTTATCCTTCCATCCATCAATCTTCCACTTAAACAATTAATTTTTCGTGTCCTGTTCAATAATAGGTGGAGAGCCAAGTTGCACTCTTACTCACGATGTGACACAGCTCTCAAGCCTCCATTCTGGGCAGGAGTACAAACCACAAATAACCCTCTGCCTTACTCATCCTGACAACATTTCAGAGTCACACAAGGCCACCGTGGATAGGGACAGGAGTGCCAAAAAAACTCTCTCCTATCCGACGTATCAACCATAATAAGGTAATCACTGCTCAAGGCTTGTTTCGTGGGTTTCTAGGCAGATTTTGTTCAGTAGCTGATCGATGGGAATTTTATATTAAATAGCATTTTCAGCCATCCTCTGGGTTCCAACGACCCCTTCAATAACCGGAGGGTTCAGGCTTCATCCACTGTTATTACAGTGTGTGGTCTGCATTTGTCCAGAGCAGAGGTTGGAACCAGCTGAGGACAGGAACTGGTTACTTTAATGAATGAGTAATACAACGTTGTACAAAAATACTGTATAGGTTGTTGTCAGAACAAAAGTATCGTACTGAGTTTGACCTTGCATGATGTTTAGAAATGAGGTACGTGTAAGAATTAAACAATATTGCATGCTCCAGTCAATGCACAAATAAATCCCTTATGTTTGCTTGTTCTACAAATAGGAAATCCTTCTGCCCCGCCCCCCCCCCCCAGTCTAATCAAGAGATCATACAGTTTAAATTCAGTTTACATTTATTTAAAGAAACTATTTTTACAGATCCTTCACGTATTGTTTTTTTAGTCAGCATTTTGCCAAACAAAAGGAGCCAAGAAAACATCTATCTCCAAATATGTACGAATAAATCAGTATCAAAAAGGGCAGATCTAGCTTCTTCCTTCACCCACTCTGTCTCTCTTTTTACAGTGTCTGGAGTGCAGAGAAATGTTGCCTCAGTGAGTTCACTGATTAAAGGCATAGTGTATTTCTCTCTTTTCCTCTTCAAAACGCTCACTACTGAGAGACATAACTGATATTCTCTCAAAATCTAGACTGCCTCCCTCTCTCTCCCTCTGCCTCTGTCTCCAATTATCTATTTCTGTCTTTCTGCACCAGCCCCCTGTATCTGCCAGTAGCATTTTCAGCCCACACTGCTGCTACAGTTCTCCACTACTTTCTTGATGCAACTTCATCCAGATTCCAAAATCTTCTCCGCCATCTCTAGCCTTGTGTTTTTTTTATCAATAATTGCCAACACCAAAGTAAAACAGAGAAAAGATGGCCGTCAGGGTCAAGCGAGAAGAGAGACAAAAAAAAAAAGAGTAAATGCAGAGAACAATTATAATGCGGTCTTTAGCATAGACATGCTGCTGAAATAGTTATGTAATAGCACAGACTCACCTGACCACACACCAATATACATACACATTGGATTATATAATGTGGTTGTAGCGGTTACATTACTGGAATATGCAGATAATGAGCTCTAAACATGTATAAGCAGCATTCAATGGCCAGTTCACCTTGATGGTCAACTGGCCGTTGGTTTCTTTTTTCAATTACACAGATGTACTCCCTTGTAAATGCACAGCTTCCTGTTTTCATTGATGGAAAATAAACAACAAAATACTTTATCAATGTAAAAAAGTCCAAATGTTGCAAGATTCAAAAAAGTTTATGACTATCTCCACCCTAATATGTCCAAAACTAAAAACAGCTCAATCATCCCACTTCTTCTCAATGATGCATGTGATTGTGTGTAAAAGCCATTCAATGAAAACCAAGTTCCAAGAGGAGAGTGTTGTGATCAGATTAGATTTCAAAAAGCAAGATCTCTGAACACTAAACACTCCTTAAAAGCCTTTCCCAACTTTACCACAAGTATAGTTTTATTTAATTGAATTTTCAAATATGTCTTTCTAACGATTTGTGTGTCTGTTAGAATTACTTTTATCCTTTAATACATTTGTTTTGCACTTTTGATTTTATTTTTTGCTGCCTTTGTAAAACACTTTACAACCTGGATTTTTTAAAATGTACAATAAATAAATGATTATAAAGTTATTATGGTGCTTGATGGACCTATTCGAGAAATAGCAGGCAAGATGGTCAACATAAGCAACCTCCTCCAACAGCACTGGCATAAAACTGTAGGTAAACTGTATGAAAAAGGGAATAGAAAATAAACAAGCATGCATAGATGAGACTCTTTCAAGGGTACAAAATCTACATGTGGAGCAGATTTGCTCAAAGATACAACAATATTAAAGAAGCTTTAACAGCAGCTCCTGTAATATCCTGACATAAGTCGGAACCCGTGATTATCTCTACCAGTTGATGAAGCTGAAAGTATAACAGTATATCTCGTTCCCTCAGTGAGTAGAGGGAAAGCGATATACTACACATGGTTAAAATAAAAGTTGTTTGCTAAGTGACGAAAACCACACCAGGTATGATTACTGCAGAAGAAATGTGGTCAAGCTTGAGGTGTGATCCTCTTTTATTATTTATGTCTAACATTCAAATGATTGTTCATCCAATCCAAATGTTCTTCTTAGAGGGAGTCCCTCACTTAATGTTATCACCATGATCATCTATTTTGCTCTTGCCAAAATCATATCATAACTATACACATTATGTTTGAGCTAATATGTTGAAGTGATTGATTTCCTTGTTTTCCTCTCAGCCTCATAATGCACCCATGACCTATAAAAAGCTTTCTCTTCTTTAAAATCTTGTCTATATGGTCTATAAAAAGAAAGAAGATTGTACATTATTTAGTAAAATAATACTAATAATGGACCCACTAATCTGCTGCCACTTGCTTTAATTCCTCAAGCCTTTTTTGTAATTTTTTTTTCCCATCAAACTTGTACATCATGAGAGAATCCATTTGACAGTTTTCTAAAATACTGAAGAATGTATTCGTCTGGTGCTGCTCACCATACAGAAACCTGTGTCTGTCCCTCTTTGTGACACGTGGTGTCTTCTTTTGGCCCCCTCCTGTCTTAATTTTTCTATTCAGCCATCATTTTGATGGGATGTTCAATCATACTCATCCCAGGTTGTAAATATGTGTGCAGCTAAGTAGAACAGAGCAATATTTCCCCTTTCATGGCTTCTTGGTCTTGTCCCTGGTGCCTATAAATCGAGGTGGCTTGTTTCCCAGCAGTGTGGCTCAGAGTTAAACTGAGAATGTAAATACTTTTGTTTCAGGTTCTATTAATTACTGCTCTGTGTGTGTCTTCTCTCTTGTAGCTTGTCTCCAGTCAGTAATAAGATTCTGGTCTATTAGTTTTTCTCCATAACATTAATTAAACATTTTCCTCTAAATCTCAGTGCTTCTAATATTATACATTTATCTCTTGATGTTCACGTGCTACATTAATAATGAGTCTTTTGCACCCTGCCAGGAGGCCAACCTGACACTTAAACTTGGCCTGTTCTGAAGAGATGAAAACAATGCTGCTGAATAACTAAGTTTTAACAACAGAATATTACAACAGTACGAGATGTAATTCTTCTTGGGCTCATACAATTCAGTCATCTGTGTGATATACAAAACTTTCTAGAAAACAATGAACTGTACTCTTCTAAAGAAATAAACAGTAACATACAGTAGATTGCAGGATTTGTGATGTATTCTTACTGCAAAGTGTAGGACAGCCTGATCAATATTTGTTAATATGAGCATGAACTTGCGTAATATGATGGCATAAAGAAAACATGTTTTACTATTGTACACACATTTACAGAATTGAAAAGCTGCACCTGACTGTCTACTTACTCTGTGGCAACTTAGATAAACTGATGACATTAAATGGTTTTAATTACTTTATAGTTTAATGACTGAACCCACAAATAATAATTAAAATTTCAAATTAAATAAATAAATTAAAACTGTACAGAAAGAGCGGGAGCCTCTTTCAGCTCACATCAGTAATGAGCAGAATGAACACTTAACAGCTGTCAGTCTTGTCACATTGCTAACTTCCAATTAAAACCCCAACACCCTAAAATAAATCCTGAAAAATATTGTTACTGAAGGAAAATGTGTAATTGTTATTTTTTTTTTTTTGCATTATGGCTACCCAGGGTAATGCAACATGACAATTAAAGCTGGAGAGTGGGGTATAATTTTTGGTGTTGAATCTGAGCTCGTGCTCTGATTCATGTTGACACAGTAGATGGCCTATACACTTCAAACACCATCTGTTTGAGTTGAGGGTTAAAGTGGTCAAATAGCCTCACAGGGGGACTTGGGCCAGCTTAAATGTGTTAAAACCTGATAGTAGCACTCTTTAAAAAGCTGTTGCTAAGATTTACAGATTTAAAATGTTAAGATGAATTTAAAAAAATCAGCTTGTTTCTAGTTATCTCAAAGTTTAAAAAGGTGTTTGTAGCAATACCGCATGCTTGTCAGGCGAACTACACCACTAACCTGTTGCTCGTACTCCCTTGCGTGCTTGTCATACGTTCACAAAACGAGCATTAACATCGCAACTGACACTGGATATTTACCGGTAGAGTGTTTACAGAGGAGGTAAGTGGTCATACACGTGAGAGTCTGTGAAGGAGTCTGTGTGTCTCATTCTCCATCCTACAAAGGAGGATAGTCTCTGCAGGCACTGCCTGAGAGCAGGAGTGTGTGATGACTTTGTCCGCCTGTGAGAGCTTCTAGGACGGATGGAAGTGTGTGGAAGGTGGCCTCAGGCTGTGCAGGTGAAGACCGGAGTGTGTGATTAGTTTGTACTGTTGATTTCTGTAAGCAAAGCGGAGTGAGGAGGACACTGAGAACGCAAACATAATGACACTTCCAGGAGCTTTTGCAGAAAATCAGACCCGGGCAAAATTTTACACAGGCAACACAAGATATACAGTAAACATGTACTTTTTCACATCAGTTCAAGGTTTGCTTATTAGTGGGCAATAACACATGATCCACAAATGTAAAAAGTTATATATCTATGAAACTTGTAGCTATATGTCAATCATTGGGCCATAAGGCAGTTCGCCTGGCAGCCATGCCATACAAATGCAATATTTTTGAAAGTTACATATAGCCCCATTTATTTAACAGTTTGACTTTGTTCATCAATTAATCAATTAATTGATCACAGTTATTCACTTTAAGAAACCCAGTTGCAAGTGAGAATGCCATACTGTAGCTGGGTAATGTCCTCTTAACTTAAAATTGGGTAATCTTTCAAAGTCTACCCCATCTCTCCTTACCACATGTCTCTCTTCACTTGTCCTATCAAAAAGGACAACACATATATAATAACTTTTTAAAAAGTAAACTTATTGAGTTTACCTGACTATCTTTAAATTGGTTGTATTAACTTCAAGAGAAGTTGTTTCCTGGAATAATATTTTATATATCACTTTTATAACGGTTCACTGTTGCATTTTCCAACTACAGGATTTATAAAGCATGGTTGTACACAATCTTTTTTATATTAGATGGAGCACTTGTATCACTTGTTGAACACTGTTGAACACTGTTTCACACGCTTTTGTACTCTAAAAGAACTTCAATATTGCTTTTTTCTTCATTTCAAATTCCTATGCTCCAGAATGAAGCAATGCTGCTATATGTCACCTCTCACTAATGCTTTTTGACTTGCACACCTTCCCCTCACACATTCCGCCTCACTCTCAGATGCATGAACACTCACACTCTCTCTGTCTCTCACTCTGACACACAGATTATCTCTCTCCCCCTCTCTCTCTCTGAACTGAAGCACACACACATGCCTGTCATGTAATCAGGAAATCACGTCTAGTCGCAGTTGGTGACTCATCTTTTGTCCCTAGTGAAACCTTATCTGGGGATGAGGTCGAAAAACATTTTGGATGAGGGAGGACGGGGAGTGTCACTATGCAGGGCATCACTGAGCACATGGGGAACTCCACTCTCAACAGCATGTTTTACAGCTGCTAAAAACAAAGATGTTTGCCGCCCATAAAGCTTGACAGCTGCACATAAAAACTGAAATGTTATATTCCCTTGCCAGCAATTTCACATCGTTATCAGCATGCTGCTAAGATATGAGGCAAGAGAGTTAACAGAGAGATTCACATTGGCTTATTTATTGCATGTTATGGTCAAAACTCTCCAAGTGAAACCAGCTGAGTAGTTTAGGGAAGAACTCTATTTTGAGTTTAAAATGGCAAGATGTCACTTAAGTCCACAGGTTCAACAGAAGGAGACAATAATTCTTAATAATCATTCCTATTGTGCTAAACTTGCTTTGTCTAGGTGTGGTGAACAAAAATGAGTCAGTTCCATTGTTACTTAAAATGCAAATATAAGACATGAGCTGCGTCATGTCTACAATCAGAAACAAAATCTCCTTCAGCATCAGGTGTTTATCAGTGACCTCGACCTCAGCTCAGAGATGGGGAGTAAAAATACCCCGCGTGGCTCTGGTTGGGGCATCATCATTACTTGTCCTGATGGAAGGTTCGTGTCATTACACACCGTCTGCTCTCCATTTCTCCCCTCCGACAACAACGGAGGGCACACACAAACACACGCGCGCGCGCGCACACACACTAAGACACCACTGGCGACTCAATAACAAACAACAAAAACACACCTTACATCTGCACAAACACGGCGGATTGCTCACCGATATGACAGTATGGATGACCTTGTGCATGTATGCTTAGGTCACCGTGCACGAAATGACTACACCGTGCACAACAGAAGTGCCCAAGTGGCTGTCTCACAGACAGGGGTGTATGCAACAGCCCCCCACGCTGCCCCTCATGGCTTTTTCTGTGCGTTTTGGTAAAAGGCAACAACAGAAGCCCAACAGCAAGCACAGCAGCTTGTTTAAATGACCCCCAGTTTCATTACTTGACATCAACATGGCAAACTCAAGGGCATCTGGAACCAACGCGAGACCGTTGAACTACACACTCTGGATTAAAAATGTACCCACGGATGGCCGCTTAAATGTTTTACTCACCTTTGCCGTTATCTTCTTCTCTGTTGAGATGCATGACTCTTCTCACCATTTACTCATTTAGGCTGTCTTGTTCTTGAAGCACAAGCTGTCTTCTTTCAAAGAGTTCTCCAGGTGAACTCTTATTCCAATTTTGGATGTGTGGTCGTTCACTCGCTTATTGTCTCAGCTGGCACGCATGGACGCGCCTGCACTTGTGCGTCTTCCTCCTCTCGTTGCGCTGGAGCAGGTGGTCTAGGTGATGTTTGGAGTATGCTTGGATTTGGACTCTCTCACTTTCTACCTCTGTCTATCTCAGACAGTATTCGCTTGCTCAGCCCAGAGACGCTCCAAGGGATGGTCATAGGAATGGTTTCAGGGAGGAGACGGCAGGCAGACGGGCGGGGTGACGTGAAGTAAGTCGGTAGGAGGTCGTCTACTCAGCTGAGGCGGCGAGGATCCGCGCGTGCCCTCAGTTCTGTTGACCATTTCATCAGAGGCTCCCGGCTTTTAGCAGCATTTTACGCACACGTTTACTACGAAACTACATGTTGATGGGCAGTTTATGATGACATCTGAAGAGCAATAAATTGGGATACATTTCTAGAATGCATAATTCATAAAACCGCTAATATTGGCAATAAAAATAGAAAAGCTTATGACCATGAAATGTACGTTAAAGGCTTGAGGTAGACACCCTTGGTGATTATGGTGCTAATTATGACCGACAGCTGACTGAATTATAGTATAGAAGCCTGTCGCTGCATTCTGGGATGGAGAAAACGCAATGGAAAAAAGGAGCAGAGACACTTCCAGCTTTTACACTCAACCATGTTCTTTATTACCATTCGGATAAACAATAATATGTCGTTTAATAATTGAATAATTCATCGGGAGATTCAGGTTAGAATCTCAGCTGCATGCGCAACATTTTACGCACAACCTGCCCAAGTTGGAACCTGACTCTCAAGCGTTTAGCCTTCATCAAGCTTTTTGTTAGTGTCAATGTCATGAGCAGCCTGTTTGCTTTCATTGTGACCATCATACCATTACAGCCACCAGGCCCGTACAGTGGATAAGGGGGCACATTTACTCACCATTCACGTTCGCCCAGAGTCATTCGCGTATAATGGCTCACTGGCGGTCTCTAGTGGTGAACATTAATCAGTCCCAGTCAGCTGGATGCTTGTAGAGGAGATCAATACACCAAGCCATTCAAACAGGCTGTGAACAAATTTGAAGTAGAACAGGGTTAGAATAAAGGGTAATTGTATAACTTCATAAACCCTTTAATGTTAGGTGAAACTATAATCTCGTTGCGTATTCTATGAAATGGTTCACTAACAGTGAGAGGGAAAGTGTAGAAAATAGATTGTGAAAATGTCTAATAATGAAGATTTTTTTCTAACTGAGCAGAAATGGAGTATGGGTAGAAAATCTTCATCACACACTAGTTTTTGAAGACTTGTTCTTACTTTTATATTTAAAGATAGGATAGAACTGTATCAGTGACAGGGAATGCTTGTACTATGTTTATTCTGAAGTAACAGTAAAATATATGTCTAACACAAAAGAGCATACAATATATAACATAAAGTGCTATACAAAATATAAAGTGAATGAAATCAGACATGTTTGATTTTTTTTTAATGGTGTTGTGTAATTCCTACACCAAGATTTGCTCAACATAGTGAATGTCACAAAAAGAAGAGACGTTTGTGGACAATCACAGTTTGTAATTTTAGAGCCATTATATCAAAGTCTACTCCATTATTTTGCGAGCCTCATAGTAACACGGCTGAGTAATACCATAGAGCTACAAAGCATGTATATATGCACATCAAATATCAAATTAAAGCTACACAAAAGGGAAGACACATATACATAGAAGCCTTTCTTATTTTATAAACCACTGTTGAGTTTAGTTTCTCAATATGTTGTCAAACTGGACGAAGGCATTCAACCCCCCCTCAAAGGTGCCATAAAAGCAAACACCAGGGTCTTCTGTGATTTTTCTTTCAGCAAGATTCTGACCTCTATCAAGGTCAGAATCTTTATAACGTCAATGAGCTACAAAATGTTACATCAAGAAAAAAAAATTAGAAAGGGGACCTTTGACACCTCCAAAACCTCATCTTTTGGAATGAGTTGATGTCAGCAAGCACAAGTATTGATATCTTGAGATGCTCCTGTGGCCTATGAAACATCCTCCTATTTGAAAAATAAATAGGAGGAACAGTTATCCTGGGATTACAGACTGTGGTTTATTTGATGTTCCAAAAGATGAAAGACATAAAGCCATCAGGTGACATATTGGGTTTTATGCAGCACAATGGTAAGGCTATGTAATATAAAGTAGGGATTGAAAGTAAACTCAATGGTAGTATTGTTCAGTTTAATGTTCTGTGCTTTGTCAGGGCATTAATCCCTAAGAATACTTACCTTTACAAGTCTATGCTGTTTATGATACTGTGTTCACAGTGTGCACTGTATGTGAGACATGTTTAATATATAAAAGGTGTCCAACTGGAGAGAAGATTAACATTGTCAAACACTTATGCAGAGCTTTGCTTTACGTTATACATTTTATGCATGACTGTATCTGCATAAATCTAAGATATTCTACCTGTGTCAAATTTAAAGTTATCATTAAAGGTAAATAGTTGATTTTATACATATTTCAGAGCAGCTTCAGTGAGGGGGTGATGATGAGAGGTTTAGAGAGTACAGGCTGGTCACTGTTGTCTGTCAAGTTACAGCTTCAGTAGAAAGGAATCAATAATGGACATACAATAAATGTATGCCCTGCTGTCACACTTGTTCAATAAGACTGTTCTTGCAAAAAAGGCTCAACTACTTCTTAAAAACAACAGGTACTAAATACTAGAAGAGAATAAAAGATGTTTTTGAGGAGCGTTCAAATCATCTTGCACAATGAACCGCATACTGTGCCGGTAACAGTCATCAGTGCGTGCGCCCCATATACAGAGGCTCGTTCTCTAAGCGGGCAGTCTGGGTTTGAATCGTTAGTAATAATAATAATAATCTTTATATTCAGTGCATTTTTTAAATGTTCCTTAGTAAATTCATTAAAATGAAATAACAAATCAACAAACTGTAAGGTGACCTAAAAATTCCAGCTCAAAATGTTTTGAGTGGGGAAAAAGACATAGCTTAGAGTCTGCTTTAAACTATGTAAAGTATGCAATAAATGTAATTTCTTGACTCGCTTTTGATTAACTGACCGTTACCAAACATTAAAACATCTGAGACAATAGAGACGGACTAACTAATTGACTAACGATATTGACTAGTCGCTGTCAATATCGGACTATATGGGTAAATATAAACAATTTTTGCAATAATACTGCAAATTTAGTTATTACAAACACAGGTGTGTGTAGTAGGTCCATTGTCACTGCGAGCTAAGCTTCCTTAGACCTTTTAAGCAAAGCAGACAATCGAAACAATACATGGAGAGAGAAATGAAAGAGAGCACCTTCAGTAGAATGGAGACATGTTGACTGCAGTAGACTTCTTCTGGACGATAACATCTGTCTTCTTGGAAAACCTTTGAGCCAAATCAACAAGACATGTTAGTTCAGATACAACAGCCAAAGTGGTCTAACTGCACTTTGAGAGGACAAGGATGACACTTGTTGAGCGTTTGTAAAACTCCAACAGCAATCTGGGAAAACAGTTAAAATTTGAATAAAGTTTATTTGTATACATTTTCCTGTGCCACTATTGCGACACAGTTATTAATGCAGGCATGTTAGAGGAAAATTGTAATTGTTTGATTTAAGAAAAGAAAAAAAGATACATTTATGTGTACACATTTTTTTTTTGCTTTCCCTCTTTCCGGTTTCGAGGGAAAAATTTGGAGAGAGAAAAAAACCCACCCTATATAAATATTTAGTCATTTATTTTACTTTTTTCTTTTTTAGGAGTTTAGATATTATGCCCAGTTGGAAAAGTGTGTTCACAACCATGAGTGAAAACAGACCCGTCGCCAGACCTTAGTCTTTGGGGGGGCATATGAAATGCATGGGGGGGGCATAATTATTATCAGCCAGTACGCATATTTTAATAATCCTATACTGTATTCGCGGAGCACGCAAACATCACATTAAACATAACCAACAGCAATATGACCCGGTACACTAATAAATGATTCTGTAGTCATGTGCATTTAACTTAATATAGCTGATAAAATGTATTCAATATAAATGCGTCCTGGATTTTGTGTTATTTTGAATTATTTAAGTAACTTTCAAAAAAAAATGTTTAAGATAGTATCTGATTATTTTGGTTGCATTAAATATAATCTTTATGTTTATGTAATTCTAAATTAAGAGAATTTCTAATGAATCCAATTCAATAGAATTAGCCAGTTTTTAGTTGACGAGCACTTCATGTTATTTTGCGCCTTTTTTCTGCTTTTGAATTCAGCAGCTATCGTCTGGTCACAAGACATAAAGAAAGTGCGAATAATTTAACTCAACAATTTCATTTGGTTGACAAAGGAGAGTTTTTCTTATACTGTACTGTTAATGACAACTTGTGGGTGTATGCTGCGCTTAATATTTACAGTCAATGATACTACATTACAAAACAAAATTAACAAGCAAAGTAATCCAGAGAGACAGAGACACTGTTGAGGTAAATTATGCATGTTATGTTAATGTAGGCTATAGTGTGATGGTATTGCACCACGATATCAGAAAGATATCACAAGTATTTGCACTAAGAAAACAATAAGCTTTATTTGAAGGTTGCATTGTAAGCAATTGCTGTTAATCTACAGCCAACAACACAACTGTTTTGATCTAAAACAGTTAAGAACTGTATTTAGCAATGAATTGTGGGATGCTTACCCTGAAGCAAACTGACAAAGGCCATAAACAGTATACTGATGTTTTAAATTACAGGACACTACAGTATGAAGTTTTAACTTTTTTTAAAAAGAGGGTGTTGCCTTAAGAACTTGGAGCGCGATCCCACGGTTTTCGTCCTGGCTGCGGAACACTGGACCATCTCTACACTCTCCAGTGGGTGCTCGAGGGTTCATGGGAGTTCGCCCAACCAGTCCACATGTGCTTTGTGGATCTGGAGAAGGCGTTCGACCGTGTCCCTCGTGGCGCCCTGTGGGGGGTGCTCCGAGAGTACGGGGTTCGGGGCCCTTTGCTAAGGATGGTCCGGTCCTGGTTCGCATTGTCGGCAGTAAGTCAGACCTGATCCTGGCAGGGCTGCCCTTTGTCACCGGTTCTGTTCATTACGGAACAGATCATTATTATGGACAGAATTTCTAGGTGCAGCCAGGGGCCGGAGGGGGTCCAGTTCGGGGACCACAGGATCTCGTCTCTGCTTTTTGCAGATGATGTGGTCTTGTTGGCTCCATCGAACCCGGACCTTCAGCGCACACTGGGGCGGTTTGCTAGGCTCGTGAGGCGGCTGGAATGAAGATCAGCACCTCTAAATCTGAGGCCATTGTTCTTGACCGGAAAAAGGTGGCTTGCCCTCTTCGGGTCGGTGGGGAGTCCTTGCCCCAGCTGGAGGAGTTCAAGTATCTTGGGGTGTTGTTTACGTGTGGGGTGAAGATGGAGCGTGAGATCGACAGTCATGCGGTCGTTGTATCGGTCCGTCGTGGTGAAGAAGGAGCAAAGCCGAAAGGCGAAGCTCTCGATTTACTGGTCGATCTTCGTTCCTCCCCTCACCTATGGTCATGAGCTTCGGCTCATGACCGAAAGAACGAGATCGCGGATACAAGCGGCCGAAATGGGCTGCCTTCGTAGGGTGGCTGGGCGCACCCTTAGAGATAGGGTGAGGAGCTCGGTCACCAGTTAGGAGCTTGGAGTAGAGCCGCTACTCCTTCACATCGAGAGGAGTCAGATGAGGTGGTGCGGCCATCTGTTCCGGATGCCCCCTGGACGCCTTCCTAGGGAGGTGTTCCGGGCATGTCCCTCCGGGAGGAGGCCTCGTGGTCAACCCAGGACATGCTGGAGAGACTATGTCTCTCGGCTGGCTTGGGAACACCTCGGGGTCCCACCGGAGGAGCTGGAGGAGGTGTCTGGGGTGAGGGAAGTCTGGGCGTCTCCGCTTAGACTGCGGCCCCCGTGACCCGGCCCCGGATAAGCGGCAGAAAATGGATGGATGGAACAGTTCAACTATTTAAGAAAATACTGTCAGGGCATTTATCTAAACATAACAATGTAAAGAGTATTTTATTATATTTACTATTCTGATGCTGCTTATAATCTCAAACGCTGATGAAGCTGCAACTCAACCTGAGATGAAATATAATCCCTTTATTGTTTGTAAAATGAGCAAGTTTTAGTTTGTAGGAAATGTTTTAAGAGGGAGCGTATGTTCACCTATTAGCATGCACAGCAAAAAATGGAGAGTTGAAATTTCATTACATTTACTCAAGTAACTTTTTGGATAAATTGTACTTGTGAGTGTAGTTTTAATGCAATATACTTTTTACTTTTACTTGAGTATATTTGTTAAGAAGAAACATGACTTGTACACAGTGAGATACGTTTTGCTCGCTACTTTTATATTTATTCTTCTGTTATTCAGTATAGACTGGTATGGTAATGACGTATTTTTGTAGGCCAACCTGAAAAAATGGCGCCTATGGAGCTGGAACCTACCATATGGGGAAGGAATTCAGTTCACTCTCAGATGAGTATTACCTGTTCTACAAACAACATAAACTATCTGAAATAAAGCTAAAGCATGTCAAAAATACATTTCATTTAAGTAAATACTCAAACTGCCTTTTCAATAACATGTTTAATCTCAACAACCTAAACATCCCTCCACTTCTACCAAGCATCGCACCTTCCACTTGACACACCCCCATATGAACCCAAGGCTGGGTTCAGCTCTGTTTGACACAGAAAGCGGAGTGCACTTACGGTGACAGGTGACTGACAAGATATATTTGATGTGTAACAACAAATAAAATGTTGTAATGTAAAATAGTCAGTGTGTTTTATTTTGGTTAAAAATATGTTTTAATTCATTTTTTCAAGGAGTTATTAAGTTTTATCAGAACTTATTCACATAAAGGACTTGTTGCTTCTCATGCTAAGCTAACATTAACACATGCCTCTCAAATTGTCAAAAACTCAGGTCTCAGTTCATCAAAGTAGAATCCGAGTCCCCAAAAGCTGAACATGTAAACTATTATTACTGCTCTGTGTGCCCTTGAATTGCCCCCCAGGTTCAAATAAAGTTTTTTGAATTGAATTCTAACACAGTGTAGGTGTTCTATACTGTTTGTCATTCTGTTCGCATGTGCAGCATTTATTGGCAGTATCAGTATGTACTTAATTGATGTGCTTTAGCGTTAGCCTCGGTTTTTGTCATAAATTTCTTCTAAATGTACTTAATTGATGTGCTTTAGCATTAGCCTTGTTGCTATACATGTTTTATGTAATGCAATTGAGGTAGCATAGCATGTAGCATATCATTAGGATGTAGCATATCATTAGCAACAACTAAGTATTATTTTTTAATATATTTGCATTTATCATTTAGTTAGTTGTTTGTTTTTCTTTTGTATGACAGTTCCAGTATCTGTGTATTTTCTTTTGTTTTGTATTTTTCACTCCTTATTCAAACCGTTGAATAAATGAAAGAACAACTAACTACCTGACTCACTTGAGATTGAATGAATTTTGGCTGACTGTCAAACTACGTACATTAAGCATGTAGACTGTTACATAGGCTTCACTTATGCACATCAGTTGTATTTATACCTGTTCATCGCTCCAAGGTTAGGCTCTCTTTATCTCTTTGAGTCTTAATGTTTATACTATACCTATGTAACAATATTGTTAAATCCCAAAACCATGTGATCAAAACATTACTCTAATTAGACGTGCGAGTTTGTCCTCTATTTACAGTAATTCATTGTTTAGTATCTCTGTATGAAGGTCTTTTTATCTTTAAAGATTAGAAAAACTGTTTACACAAACTGTAAAGGTTTGTGTGCACTAATAGTGCAGCAAATATGATTATATATGATACATATTTCCCTGGATACATGTTGGAAAATGTACTTTAAGGCATCCTGTCTTCCCACCTAATTTTAATTCAGTTTGGTGTATATATAAATCCATTACCAGCAGGCTCGATATTAAAGTGTTGTGCGGCTAGGCCTGTATGTTTTCCATGGTCTTTACCTTCCTTTTGATGCATTTGACACAAAAAACAATGTTTTCCAGGTATGTTGAATCCTCCTACACATTCACCAATCCAGCCATATTCACCCTGTTCTCAGATTGTCTTGCAATACAAACAGGTGAGTCATCTACTGATTAAAACACGTATTGTGTTTCAAAACATTACGGATATTAAACGGATAGAGCTAGCTCGATTCAAACATGCAAAGCAATGTTGCCTTTCGAAGGGATTAACTGTGGTACTCCCTCATTTTCAGGGATTTAATGTCACATTTTAGCCTAGTCCATCTGTGACATGCTGTCAATTCATAGTAATGACAACCCATGGCCACTGAGTGCCAGTGTTGGCACATTGTCGAACTGATATCTGAAGCACTTTGAGAGGCATTGTTTCTTGATAAGACATTCATTTTACAGTTTTGTTTGATAACAACAGAAGTACAAAATGCATCTCAGGATTAAATTAAACCAAACAATGAAGTGGTTTATGAATGTGAGTTCATGTTGTATTTCCGAGTATGGGGACTCCCTAAATAACTGTTGAAGCTCAGAGTTTTTTAGAACTTCTCTCTACAGAAGACACAAATCAAAATACAATGTTAATTTTTCATTATTGGTGTGTAAGGGTAAATGTGAACTACACGCCTTACCAAGATGAAGATGGGTCAGAATACTTTATTGTTTCACCAAACTTGGAACATATTTTAGGACATTTTCAGGATCCTCAGAGACCCAAAAAGGCCAAGATCACCAACACAGCTGCTCTCAATTATTATGGTTTGTTGATTAGACTTCTGCTCATTGTAGTGTGGGTAGAGCTGCACAGTGGTAATAAGAAGCAGCCAATCCAAACCTTTCAAAATAAATTAACTTTATTACAGCCAGTTCTAAGGTGACAGTGACACTCTCTGGCCATAAAGAGCTACCGCGTGGAGGTGAGGCTAATCAGGCAAAGGTGAAACTAATCAGTGTTGAAATCGAGCTGACGTTAAGGTGAGAAGCCCAAGTTAGAAATTAAGCAGTCCAAAGGGCATATTTCTACACACAAAAAAAAAGAAATAAAAGACGAAACATTACTTTTTCTTCTTTTTTTCAAACGTGTTGATAAACCACAATTAGGTAGGCTACATTTCCCTTCACCCTGCCTTCACTAAATGGTGGGTTCATGGACAGATCCAGGAATCTTTGATATTGGCTTGATATGCTATTCTCCTCTCGTTCTTTGAAATCGTCCTAAATGTCGACAAACGTGAACACGTCCGTGCAATAAGAATGTAAACTCTGCAATATTAGGCTACTGTTTTCAAATAGGCTGTAGGCCAATGCCAGTGGATCTATATAATGTAGGATATCTAATATTTGGCCTACCAAATTAACAACTGATTGTTCTATTACTACTGTAATTTGAAAGACACATAAGGTATATTGAAGTTGATATTTGTCACTCTGTCAACTAAGCTCTCGCTCATTGGGTGGGGTAGCTGCTCTCGTGCTGGCGGTGCATTTACAGAACAGACAACCGCAGTGGGCTCGTTATGTTTTATACTCGTTCCGGGGCTCCGCTGTCAGGCGCTGTGCTCCATTCGGTTTCAGTCGGTGAAACACACTGAGTGATGCGCAACCAGCCAGCAGCATCCCTCGCAAATCTCAGAAGGAGGTGACTTGATCAGCATATGACATTCTCCAGGTAAGAAATCGTGTCGCCTATTCAAATAACATTACGAGACATTTGACAACGGGTAAGCATCGATAGTATCCTAACAATCATCTTCCTCGAAGCATCCGGAGGAGCTGTAGATGGATGCTGAACTGCTTTGCGTGTTGGTTTGTCCTCAGCATCAGTGTTAACAGGATGGTGAGCTTGGACCGAAAACGTTTCTTGTTGTAAAACTATAGCGTTAATTATGGTGTATTTCCTCGGTTCAATCCGGTTAAGACAACATTTGTTTTAAGTCGCTTATCATGGTGTTACAATTAAGAGTGATTCATCGATGCGCAGTCTACGCCTACAATTTTCGTTTGTAGTTTTATTGCCATAGGCCTTTGGTGTCTCATGAGTTGCGGAAGGTCATTAATTTTTAGATGTCCTCAGTGGTTCAATTCTTTCCTGCATCATTTTATGAAAAGGCACCTCAGGCATGCACGGTCTAATAGGTGCCTTTAAAGAAATAACATTCTCTACTCAAATATCTGATCACTTTGTTTAACATTAAATCTTTTTGATACAAACCACAAAGGCTCCCTCAAACTGGTCCATGATATTTGAGATATATTCAGCATCTACTGCAAGTTACAATATGAAGTTGAAGACTGTTCAGTTAAAGTTAAAGACCTAATGTGCAGGGATATGAGGTATTTGAATCCTGTTTGTTGAAGATTTGTGTTGCCATATCCTTTTGTGCCTGTGGTGCTGTGTACCACTCTGTGCCTGGCCACAGGGGATGGTAGTTGCTGACAGGCGTTGTGTCTGGTTGTCATTGTTCAGCAGGAGAAAGGACTCAAAGGGTATGCCTTGCATCGTACAATGTTTCGTTTTCAGCATCTACAGTATCTGCATTCAGTCAAGCAGAACGCGTTTCATTAGCCATTGTCCACACATATGATCTCTTCAGACTTTCTGATTTACAGTACAATTTATAGTCCTGTTAGTTTCTCCCAGAGACAGACATATTGTCAACACAGTCTCACTGTAAAATAGTACACATTCAATAAGTCAATCTATGTGATATTTATAGACTTATGATTCTGCAAGATTTCTATTAACTTTAAGTTCTCGGGTCATATTTCAAACGGTTACGAAAAGCGCTTCAGTAGCCTAAACTGATCAATGAATAAATAAAGCACAAATTTGAATAAATATTTTTTTATTAATCTATATTTAAATGAAATGGTCAGTAGCTTTATAATACTGATCAAAGAATGCCGTAGCTCAAAGCACTTTTGTACGTCTCTTTCAAAACAATACTACCCAAACTAAATAGAAATCAGATAACTGGCATTTTCGCCTTTTGTTTATTAACCACTAATTTGTGCATTCACACTTTATTCTTTTCTTGACACTTTATCTTTGGTTAAATTGTATACCTACACTGTTCATTCACTGCACTGTATGCCTTTGAATTGGCCCCCGGAGACAATTGAATTCAATTATCTATGAAATGTCAGGGCTGACCTCTGACCACAGGACAACAGCTGGTGAAATATTGAATCCATTCTCTAAAACTGAAACAACAGAATGGGGCAGAATGAAGATGTTAAAAGTTGCAGTGTGGATGACCAGTCTTATAAAGGATGTGGGCATATATAAGAGAGTCATTTGAGGAATTGAAGGGGCCCTGGAGAGCAATGGTAAGAAAAAAACTATTACCTGTAAGGAGTACCCCCCAGACATGTTGACTTGATGCTGTTGAAATGATAAGTTTATCTCCTCCTCTTCATAACTTTCTCTCTGTCCTTGTTTCTGCATGACCTCCTCCGCCCGTCTTATCTGTAACACTCCCTTGCTTTGTTTCACCATCTGCATAGTCTGAGATACTTTGCTTTTTCACACCTGCACTTCAGGACGAGCAGCCTGGGATCTTTATAAATGCTGCACTAGGAGAAAACTAAATTAAACTCCAAGGACGGATACAGAAGATGACAACAACAACCAGCCCTGCTTCACAAATTATGAAAGATAATTCTTGTATTCTTGCGAATTTTCGTATATCCCATTTTTTCGGGTTGGCCTACAAAAATACGTCATCACTATACCAGTCTATAAATTAGGCTGATTAGCCGGATGACGATGGCCGCGTCAGCTACGTAATATTGTCAGATAGATAGATAGATAGATAGATAGATAGATAGATAGATAGATAGATAGATAGATAGATACATACATACATACATACATACATACATACATACTTTGTTGATCCCGAGGGAAATTCAGAAGAAGAAGAAATTCAAGAAGAAGAGATGATAGCTGATGACCTAATAAATTCCACAAAGAAGAAAATGTGACACAAACAAAACAAACGCTGGAAGACATCGAGCAGTTCATCTACTCTGTCACTGACATGTGGATCTTTATTACAAAACACAATCCAGCTTTATTTCAGTGATGGCTGTGTGCCGCAATGAGAAATAAACAGAAGTAAACAATCGGCTGTGTGTTTAAACACGGGAGGGTTTTGTTTACCGTTGTCACACAGGAAGTGACAATTCTTTTGACTAATCAACGGACTGCTGTGTTTAGCTTCACCTTTTACGGCCGGCTTGATATTCTTGGCACCCCAACAGAAGGGTCCCAAAAAGTAGGATGGTACGAGTTAGTTATTTGGGAATCTTTCCCGGGATTAGTCTATGGAAACGCAGCAAAATGCGTGCCGTACTGAGAAAAACCAGAGGACAGGTGTTAAACTTCAAATACTGGGGCATTACAGACTGGGGGAGATTCATAGGTTACCATAGTGATTATTGTGCACTCAGTAAACTCAAGATGTGTTCACTATAGTTTTTTAGTTGCAGCTTAAATTTAATTCAAAACAGGGGAAGTGTCTATCGTTTAATAGCACTTTAATATGCAATGTTTCCTCAATCCAATGTTTATTAGGAGTTGCAGCCTGCCATCCCAATGTGACCACCTGCCACTGTGTAAGAGAGGCACAAAATAGTCCAAATGATAATGGAATTTATGATTTGCATTGGTTTTATTAAAGCAGGTCCTGAAGTCTATGTGTTTTAGTGACCAGTTAAGCCAATTGAATATATTTCCAGAACACAGATTACAACTTATTTTTTTGGTTGGCAACCAACATCAAGAAGTAAATTGGCCTTTAGCTAAAACCTTGTTGACATCATTTGTTCATCTGATGTTCATCTAAACCTTAACAGTAATTTTCTTTATCCATCTCATACAGTGAATCACAGAATGACACTCTGTCGTCGCATTTAAAATGCTAACATAAAACATCGTGGTTCCACATCTTTTTAGTTTACTTCCTATTTCATTTAGCCTCTGAATAAATTCTGGGGTGGGTAAAGGAAAAGAAGTGTTTTGTATATTGTATTGTCAAATTTAGGCTACTGTTAAAAAAAAAAAAAAAGGGGACAAAATCGATTGTGTTCTCTATGCAAACGAAATATTCCAGGGTTAAGATTGGAAGGGATCCAAGACCACCTCTTCCAGGCCGTCTCAGGTTGCTAGTTTTGTTCCACATCAGGGTGCAATTGCTGTGTTCACATACTGTATGTCCAAAGTGCCTTGTGCCAAACTTGTGCCAAGAAGGAAACGCCCCAGTTTTGGAACATCTTCTGATTCAGGTGTGAAAGCACCCTGTTTTAACATGAATTTGAAAAATAACCCTGGCTTCAGTTCTGGTCAGATCACCAAATGACAGCTGTTATATAGTCCGATGAGTTGTTCCATTATAAAACATCTGTGGAGGATTTATTGTGGGATGACATCATCACTGCACTAAGTGTCTCAGCTGCTCAGCTTAACAAACCAACACTAAATCTTTAAAATGCAAATCCCAAATACTCTTGTTCATTTATTGATGAAAGCAATTGTGAATTTCACTCAATTTTATTTTTTAGTACAATTCCTTCTAACACAAAGCACAATAACTTCAACCAAATGGTAAGTCCTTCTCTCTCATGTCCTTGACTCAGATCTGAATTGAGGATCAAATTTTATTTAATTTGAAATTCAGAGATTTATACAGTGTCGGCAGAGGTCTTTGAGTGGTTTTTCATATTCTTTAAATTCAGCCATATCAAGTTTACTCTAGAATAAAACACCTTTATAAACTTTGTTAGGACCAGTTGGAGTGCTCAGCTAAGACCAAATTTAATCGCTGACAGAAGCACTTCACTCGAAACGCACTGATTGAAAATATGTGTAATCCTTCTTTCCTATTGGTTGTGTTTCATGAGGTAATTTGAAACGGCCCTGTAACCTAATCTCTGTACCCATCCCATGCCCTTTATGTCATCCTCTTGCACGCACAGCTTTGCTGGCAGCTCTGTGTGCTCAGTAAGAACTGTCTGCTTTTGGTTTGAAGCTTGCCAGCAGCTTTTGTTTTGTTTTTTTTTTCTTCAGGGTGTATCGGCAAATCACAATTCAGTATTCACAAAAAACAAGTGGGCTTTATGAGAGCTTATTAGCCATAGTTGTGAGGATAAATGACTCAACATCACATAACTGACAATGATGTTGCTCTTCAGAAATAAACACATTATACATATCCAAACATGCAATTCAGCATTCAATTACATAATTTACCTTTTTTATTCAAATATGTTTGATAATGATTAGAAAAAAAGATCAATATCCCAGGTCTGTAACATTTGCAGTCAGTTATCTGTAATAAATGCATAGATTTCTTGGAAAGAATAGGTTCAGCCCCTGTTGTCCAAGACTCAACATTTTTATAGTATCACACACATGAATATGACAGACTGTTACTAAAGTTGTTTTGATTGATTTGTGTGTGATCTGTGTTTCTGCCTCCGTCATGCAGTTTTTATAAAGAATACTTTGATATAGAAACAGAGCTATCACCTTTCACATGGAATCAAGTTGAGGTGGCTTGATCTGCCTTTGAGAGACCGAGCGTTGGTCGAGCAGAAGTCTTGACTTTTTGGCTCCGAGGAGTAACATTTAATAATGTTTCAAACTAACAGGTAAAGAAAACGTGTAGAAATCCAGGACACATTCTGGTTATAGGGCTTTATTTAGACATTTCTTGATCCATTGTTTTTGACAGTTTTTGAACTGCTGTCTGTTTGTTATATCTTTCTCTTAGGAGACAAGAACTTGGGGAGCTCTGTGAATAGTTCAACCGGTGTGTAGATAGTGTGTAACATTACTTTAAATGTTTCTATTCAAAGACAAAGGCAGGGGAAATAAAATATCCTCTGTGTCAGTTATAAAGTATTAATCCAATTTCTACAGCATGCATCAGCTGGCTCTATTGTGAGGGATGTTTTGACATTATGAAAATTGTAAGGATGTTTTCTTTTTGAAGAGTAAAGGCTCATGCCACGCTATCTGGATTTAGACTGCATGACATGGCACAGCTTGACTCAACGTGTCTGCTTGGAACTAAGGATGAGCATTTTACAGTGATTACACAACACGAGTACTAGTATACCTTATCAACAAATTCTCAAGTATTCGCTCATTATATTTTTAACTAGTATTTTTACAGCGCCTGGTTGTAATGTGTTACAATCGCCAGGTGTTGGATTTAGTACATCTGAAAGCTGTTGGTTAACCGCCGTAAAATTGAAAAGTAAGAAAGCGTGAGTATTAAGTGACACAACTGAAGTGTTAAAGATTATGAGATATGATTAGAAGCTAATTTAGCATCTCATAACTTGAGAAATAATAGATTTTACTTATAATTTTTCAAAGTTCCTTAACTTAAAATTAACACAATTGCAAAGCTTAATCTATAGCCTTGTTAATGGTAATTTGTATTGGGTTAGCATCAAGCTAGAAAATCAAGATGTACCACTGGTTTATATTGATGCAACACAGTTAGGATACCGATGTTTGATCAGGTCGATCTGAGTGCTAATCTCATGGTTTGTATTGTCTGTGCTTTTTTAAAATTCTGTAATCATCAGCCCTTCTGTAACACTTGTGCATACAAGTGCATTATTGAATGGTATTCTAATACTTGCAATTGACTGACGCTGCAGCAGAACTCAAGGTAGAGAAAGAAGCTGTACCATTACAAAGTGAGTAGAATCAAATAGAGCCACCGTGCTGTGTAGCAAAGACGCATCAATCTCTTCTGACTGCCTGCTGGCTGGACTCAAATTATCTTCTCTGCTTTTGTGCATATCTAAATTGTCTTTCACATGCAGTTACATAATCTAAACATAGCAAGCCTTGATTGATTTTTCCTGGTGGGGTTTTGTGCATTTTGTTTGTGCTTCTTGGCTGAGATGGCCAAAGAATCTCAAATTTGACATGTTTGTTATCCAAGGAAAAAACATTTTTTTTTAACATTTATTTTCCCACATCAATAATACAACCCATGTTTTTGATCATTTGTCTCGCATATCAGTCAGAAATACAATCGTAAATTATCCATTGAATTTGTTTGGAATCAATAGTATTTGAGCTTGGCTTTGCAAAATGGATCGTTTACTGGTTTGTTTGCAACTTTAAATCTCTGTATTTATATCATTGTATTATTTAACAGATCATTTGTTGTTAGACCTTTTTAGATTTTCCTTTGTTTAAACACAGCCATCAAATACATTACTCTATTTTGAATGATGGTATAGGTTTTAGTAAAACTGAAACACACACACACACGCACACACACACACACACACACACACACACACACACACACACACACACACTCACACAGCATCTTATCCAGCTCTGCATCTCCTCCTCTCTGCCTGTCTGCTTCTGCTATGTTGACAAAATTAATCATTTAAAAGTAACGTAACTCACATTTAAAAAGTTTCTCTCACAATTCCATTATAACAACAGGTGATCTGAGTGACATCAAAAAAATGTTTTGCCTTGCAGTTAAGTTGCTGTTATAGTTATATTTTCTCTTTTTTGTGCTGATAAAAAAAAACAAACATGAAATTGTATTTTATGGTACTTCATGTGCAGAGTATATTCTGGCATACTCTTTTTTTCCTTCAAAATGTATGAGAAAGTAATATTGTTAAAACCACCAATGATTTGTTCAATGGTGTCCCAGTAAATCAATGAGGTGATGCAAAGCACCTCACTTTCTGGCTTTAGCATGTTAATGAGTACAAATCAGTTTAGCATTCTACTGAATCAGGTCACATTGGAAGGAAAGCAAGGTGGCTAAAAAGGGAGCTTGAGAGATAAAGAAAGCCTTCTCCACAGTGCTTGGTAAAAGAGAAAACCCATTCATAGCTGCATTAATCATAGTGGCATGAAAGAATCGCTCTGAGGCCACATCCAGAGAGAGACAGAGAGAGAGAAGCATTGAAACAGTCTGATTCACAAACTGGCGCTGTCTGAATGACATCAGTCTGCTTTCCCTCCACAGTTCTATCCTCTGTGATCTTTCTCAGTTTAATTAAAGAATCTGATAAACGTACCTATTAGCTTTATTTTTTAGTAACTTTTCCCTTCCTTGACGTGTTAAACAACTTAATTCCTCATTAAAATGAAGTTACAATTTAGAACCAGGAGGTAAAAGTTCAACGATCACGATAATGTTTGATAGCGTTTGTGGTAAATCAGCATTTATTAAATCAATGATGACCTCCTTAAGATCCCTTACTGACTCAAGTTAAGATCTGAACATTGGTAGTCACGAAATATTCAAAGAGCTAACACAAAGTGAATGTGTTGGGCAGCTGTTCCTCACAATGCAGAACTGCCCCCTAACACAGGGTTTAAACAAAACGTATTCATACAAATGAATACACAGCCTTGATATGCTGACGTTTATGATGTGCCATTGTTTATTTGATCATCTGTTTCTTAAGATACATAACGATTTTTAAAGGTCATGCAGTTGTATTGTTGTTGTTTTTGTTTGAATTTGTACCTGTTCCTGTATGCATGGCCTAATTGTATCCAGGTACCGCCTTCTGTTTTGTAAATCATGGTCTTCCCCTGCCTGGGAGGTATGCTGTCACTTATGACATTACTTATGCTTAAGGTGCATTCAACAAGCCAGCTCATTAGCTAGCACATTCGTTTGAGGAGCAGCATGATATTACCATATAGATGTGCAGAGAGCCTCACCTGCTGCTGTCACTGTGGGGCTGTGCAGACAGATTCACATCTGGTAAATTTATTTTCTCAACAGTGAGAGATTGCTTCAGTTCAAAGTAACAATGTCAGCTATAGATGCAGAGGTAAATGTATTTCCATATAAAATGCAGCGAGTTGTTGTTGTTGAAGTGTGGCAAATGTGAGTCAGTCTGAATCTCGAATTGCTTTGGGGCGCCAGTCTCTAACTCATTATTGCTATAGCCAGACAAGTTAGTTGATTGACAGCAAAGATGAGTGTTCATCATTTGTGTGATAAAGTTAATAGAAGACACACCAGATGGTTGTTTTATCTACTGTGTGAGACTTGCTTAGCAAGAAACTTGAAAAGAAAAAGAAAGGGCGAAAAAGTGCAAGAATGATTTCTTCAACTTTTTCTTCTGGCTTAATTAAAGCAGAAATATGTGTGTGCTATGGTAATGAGTTTCTCTCCAGTTGAATCAGACTGTAATATGTAATATTGTCCAAGTTTATCTCCATATAATTTTTATTACAGTCCCACATAGAGATTGTCCCAGACATAGTTTCAAGTTATACGTTATTTATTTTTTACATTCATTTACTAGAAAAACCTATTTTAGTCAGCTAGTTAGTGAAAGTATGTATAGCGAGGCTTACAGTACTCGAAGCCTCACTGTAGAGCAATAATTTGGCACGTTTTCTTGATCTTGTGTTTAAACTGGTTTTAATAACTGGGTCTGATTTTTAGAGTGTTTGATGTAACTAAAGGCTGGTTCACACGGCTGGATAATCCGGCCGATTCCGATAATCTTAAGGACGCCCCGATCATCATGAAATAATCTTATAAAATAATCCTGCCGTGTGTGGTGTGTTAAGACTGCTCTCGTCTGATCGGAAGAATGTCGGGACCACTCCGATCTGAAATCGGGGATATTCAACATGTTGAATTTTTTTGGCCGATTTCTCATCGTGTGTGGTTTCCCCCGAGGGGAAAACAATCACAAGCCTGTTGACTGTGACGCGGAGCCAATCAGATAGCGAGGTGACGTAGAGGCGAGGAAACTCCGGGAGCAAAACAACAACAACTCACCTCCATATCATCATATACAAGTCATATACAAGTACATATCATGCTTCCGTAGCCTCCACTCCTTTGACCAACACCTCTTTTTAAAAACTCCTTTTTTTTTAAAGATAAAAACAGCACAGACGATCCCTATTGCATCCTCTTGGTCAATTTGTTAACTATTGAATCACGCTTAATCTCGAGAGGTTTGCGAGATTTCCCGTCTGATCGAGGGACGTTCGCGAGTGAAATCGGTTGGTGTGTGGTGTGTTGATGTTGCCGTGTGGCCGCACACCACACACTGTACGACCTAAACTGTAAAACCTCTGATTATTTATCGCCATGTGTGGTCTCTAAGGTTTAGGAAATCGGTCGACAATTTTAAATTCCTGCCATGTGAACCCTTTAGACATCTGTGCCTCGATAGCAAATATCTTACTGTGCTTTGGACCACACGTTAGTTTGATACAGAGAAAAGGTGGTAAGTTGGAGATTGCTTATGAGACCGTTGGGCTGGGAATCTATGTCTTTCTCACAATTGGATTTTGATTTTTGGGGTCACGATTCAATTCAGAATTAATATCTTAGGATCTACTCCAGTCATCTGAAGAATGGCTGAATTTCTTGCTTCTCCATTTGCCTTAGCACTTAGCATGGAGTTATTGATTAGGCCAAACATTTTTTCGGATGTTATGAATCTATTTAAAGTCTCACAAGATAAGAGGGGCGGCAGTAGCTCAGTCTGTAGGGGCTTGGGTTGGGAACCGGAGGGTTGCTGGTTGCAGACTAAAATATGGATGTTGGTCTGGAGAGGTGCCAGACCACTTCTCGAGCACTGCTGAGGTGCCCTTGAGCAAGGCAAGGCCACCAGCACGGAGCGCTTCTAGTGGGGGCAGCTGCCACACTCTGACATCTCTCCAGTAATGCATGTTCCCAGGTCCTGCTTGTGCATGTGTGTGTGGGATTAATAAAGTATACAATTTAAAAAAACACAAGAATCTCTATTTTTACATAAATGAATTTTACCCCACCTCAATAAGGCAGTGGCTGACATGTAGTCATCCCTCTGTCCTGTCTGTTTGTTCTTTGTGTTCTGGTGTAGATTGTAGAAAAAAAGTGACATCTCAGAACTTCAGAAACGCATCAAAAAACAAACACAGCAAAGGCCTTTGTACCTCCACCCCAAAATGTTTACAGCCATCATCATTGCTGTTACTGACCCAACTCACGCGTTACATCACTTGTAGCAGGAATGATCATGTAACATTAAACAGTGTCACAGAGCAGCTTTAGAGAATGTCCTATCTATTTCTGCTTTTGTTCTGTTGTTTTCTGATCTCAGGATATGATGGAGGATGGGACGGTGTATTTCTAGGGCAACTTTATTAGTGACAAATTTCTAAACCAGTCAAAGGAAATGTTCTTATTACATGTAGTCCATCTCTCATTTTGGTATATTGATTGGGTATTCAACTTTGGATAAACAAGCAAATGAAAAAAATGCACATATGAAAAATCATCATTCGCCATTACTAGATTTCCCCAAATCCATGTGTATGTATGGAAAACACAGATGCCTCTTAAAAAAGCATCCAGACTTCAAAACGACACACCCTTTTAGAAACCCACACCTTACTGAGGGTTACATCAGTGTTAACAAAATAGTGTTGTCTTTTATTAGTCTGTGTACGTCAAGGGTTGTAAATCAATTAGGGAGTGACAGAAGCTTGACTCAGCTGTTTTATTCTGAGCTTAATCATTTATAAACACATCGATCAGGGATTGGGCCTTTAGGGTGTACATGCACTTTATAATGCAGAGGAAACCAGATCGACTCATTGCCCTAAACAACATACAATATGTTTCTAAATAAAGACTTTCACTTTCCAACATTTTTAACTCCATTTTTTTTTAAAGTTTAAGAGAAAAGAAGTTTTGGGTGAGCCATGCAGACGTCTTCTCAGATTCAGAAACACAAACAGACGAGAGTAAGCGTATTGTACACTGTATTTCATTAATTGCACAGCAAACGCACTGCAACAAAGGCTTTTTCCTTCCTTGTGATCCAGCTTGTGAAGGCATTTCAAAAGGTCAAAATTAAAGGTTCCCCACCTCAGCAGTAAGCTCAGAAACTGTCTGTTCATCTGGTGTTACATGCTGAAATTGGAACGGTCCATTCTGACCTCTTAGCTTTAGGTGAGCTGAACTCAGTCCATGAATACTAATGAGAGAATGACAAAAGGTGGGTTTTGAACTGAATACAAAATAAATGTTTTGTGGCTGTTAACAGTATTACTTAAAAATGAATATTATGTACACAATGTAATGTCCCATATTATTTGAAGATACTGAAAGAGTATAATTGGATTAATGCCCAAGTTGCATTGTATGTGTTTTGTTTTCCTTTCACATTTAAAGCTAAAGAGCACCAAGAGCAGAGCTGCAGGTAAAGACACCCCATCTGGACTGTTTACAACCAGCAGCTTGTTTATCTCTTCTGAGCCTTCGAGCCATCTCATTTCATCCTCTGTTCCCTCTCTGAGTGCCTGAGGTCTGTGATTCAGAGAAGGGAGCTTAGTTATTGCTTTGGGACAGGAGGTCAAGACAGCATGGCAGTGAGCAACCTTGTAAAAATGTTGACAGGGTGTAAAATGCCAGAGAACAGCTTATGCAGGGTTTTGGAGTGAACAGGGTACTGTAAGCCTCCGCCTGTCATGACAGAGGAGGGTGGGAGAATGGAGATCAATGTTCATAGATTTCCTGCTGGGGAAGTGTAGGCGTGCAGAAAAGTGTGTTGTGTATCTGTCAGTGTGGTTATGCATGTTTTTATCTGTGTGTATGTGTGCACGCGTGTGCATAGTGATTCCCATCAAAAAGCCTTTCTTTTGTAAGGTTCAGGCCTTGTTATATTGCATTGTAATCCTTGCTGAGACTGTTTCTACACGTTTTCATACAATACCATTATCTCAATAATCTGCCTTATATAATGTTATTGTCCCGTTCTTTATCGTTTACACATTTTAAATCTATTCTAAGCAGATGTTTGGTACGCCAATTTACTGGGGGGGGGGTTTTATGTTTTAACAGTTTGTAATTTCTTTTTCATTTCCTTCTTTTTTTGATACCCTGAAGGGTGTTTGAATCAAAAAAAAGTCTCCGGTGTTGAAAATAAATAAAAACTGCAGTTCTCTGAGTGTTCCTTTAAGACTGCCTGCAAAACCCCTGAAATCTACTGCACATACACAACAATTCTCCAGCAGAAATAAGTATGCTTAAATCCTAACACTGTACATAAGGATAAGTTATTCATATTAAGGGGTGCGGCTGATCTGACTGACAGGCCGGTCAGTGTATCCATTTATCAGGAGGTTTAAGGCCCGCTACAGCTCTTTCCTCGTTATAAGGTTCATCAAAAGTCCACTTCAGAAAGCAATGTGGGAGGTCACTGAGACCAGATTAATTCTTTCCATGTCTATGGTGTGAAAGTTTGACATATTACGGTTGGGGGAAAGGTCTGTTAAATTTCTCTCTGTAGTCATTAAATAAATGACCTTGTCCCTCTCGTCTCTTAGTTAAATGGTTGCGGCCAACAATTAGAGTGCAATCAGCTCTTGAATACTGTAATTAGTCAGCAATAATCTATGACATCGGTAGCAGGATAATCGAGGTAGGAAAAGGAAGCAATGCTAACAGTTGAGAATAAAGACTGTGTATTCAGCATCAAGAACTAGGCCAATAGAAACAGTATAACAAAACATTTTTACAATGTTAACTTCATGGTGAAAAGATGATACTGGAAACTGGGCCAAATGCCAGCCTTAGATGTCTAGATTGCAGCAGACTCAAGTGTCTATGTTTTTGGGGGGTTTATTGTAATTGTGGTCTGTTGAGTGTTTTGTCTCAAACACTGTATAGCTGCAGTGTGCTGCAGCCTGAGTAGGATCTGTGGGACCAATTCAAGCCTCCAGGCATTATTCAGGAGGAGGTGAGCCAATGTGAGCTACAGCAGTGGTTAGATGGGAGATATACTGTCATTAAAATCTCTTCACTCCACACAATGTTTTTAAATTTACTTTCCCATGTGAAATATAAGATTTGGTCCTACACCTGAATATCTAGTGGTAATTAAGATAATAATGACATTTGAATAAGATGGAATCATATCATTCCTTTTTTAGTTTTAGGCCACAAATTATTAAAGATGGAAGTGTCAAAGTTAAAACTGTCTGCGCTCTGCTTTTATCATTGTATTATGCTCTTCTGTTTCTTCCTTTCTGACTTTGTTGTACCCTGACAGGGATTCCACAAGACTTGATCAGCAGCATCTAAAAGACCACTTTGTGTCTCCCTTTATTCCCCTTCTCCAACATTTGGCAAGATAAAAAATCTATGCCAAGAAGTCAACATCATATACTGCATAAGATTTAAACCACAGGTTTTCAAGCACATTTTTAATGTCTCTTGCATCAGAAATCTTTTCAAGTTAAAGTGCTATTGTAATAATAGCAATAGCAGGTACACTGTTCTATGATTGGGGACTATCTTTACCACAGTGTGTTATAGTACATGGTACAATTGAAGGTACTGCGGTACAATGTAAACCAATTTGAGGTTTTGGTTTGTTACAAACCACAGATAAGCAAACCTACGGATTGGTTACTTCTACTCGATGTTTTGGTGCCACAAGACTGTTTGGCATTCAGCATCTTACACCTTCTACCCCCTCCTAACTTCGCCACTTGGCCCCACTGGCTGTCTTAAAAGAGCTATTATACTGAAACCAGCAGTATGCTGCTGGTGTGATACCTGTTTGATCTGATCCCACCGCTGTGAGGGGACAGCGACTTGAGGCTGTCATAGGGGGGCTCAGGTTGTGAGGATAGGATGTGACATGTGGCCTGAGCTTTGTGGCAGATGGTCGAAGAAAAAAAAAAGCTATAAGGGAGAATAAAGTTCAGCGAAAGCAGAGGTTTCATGTGGTTTTCTCCAACTCCTGCCCTGAAATATTTTTTGGGCCACTCTGCTGTAGGCACACTTCTGTCACAAAAAATGCACCCTTTATTTATTTGTTTACCTATATTATTGCAAGTTATATACGAATACTGCTGTAATTAACGTATTGTCTAAGCCTTTGATATAATAAACTTTAACTTCATTTTCATTTTCTTCATACTCCTTTATTGTTTTCCTATTATTTTCCATTTGTCAATATAATATCCCAAACGTTTCTGTATAACGTCCTGTATAAAGATATAATTTATTCTACGGCTAATCTGTTTCAGGAAATTTACAGGATTTGAGGAGCCTGTTTTCCTTCCTTTGGTAAAACAATTGTTAAGACCTGTAATGATTTGGATGATCTTTAAAAATAAAATGAGAAATTTTCCACAAATCTAAACCCTTGGACACCTGTTCAACCTGTTAATTGTGTTTTGTGTGTTGTGTAATCTGATGTAAAGCGTCTTTGGGTCACCTAAAAGGTGCTGTACAAATTCAAGATATTATTATTAGTGTCACTTTTTTATCTTTTTGCCAGACATTTATTCTAAAATGTTCAACCTTTATTCACTTATTACACATTTCTCATTGGGGTTAGCTGTCTTGACTTTTAATTAGGTCACACATTGATGCACATGTGCCTATTCTCCTCATGGTCCCTTGTACCCTCCACAGTGGAGAGTAATCAAAGTTCAATCTTCATGCAGAACCGTCTTTTATGTGGGTTGTCAGTTTGACGCTCTCTCTCTCTCCTTTTGTTTTTTTAGGTCATTGCCTGGAGCAAACAGTAGAGCTGCTCTGCCTACCTACAGATACCAGTAAGTTAGCTTCACTGTGCTTTGACTGGTTTTTACATGATAATGTACTGCTGAGTGTGGGAGGCATTCGTGCCACATCAAAACCAGCGACAGTTCTTCAACATTTTAGAGACAGTTCAGAGTTGCAAAAAGTATTTGATAACACTTTTTAGATGACCTTTGACCAATCTTGCGTGTTGCTGGTGCGCTCAAACTTGTTGATGGGCATTGACGGGTCAGACACAGCCACCTCTGAGCCCTGGGGAGCTCCTTGCCTGGCTGTCCTCTGAGTCATATCCTTCTTTTGTAGAAAAAAACACTAAAGGGAGGAAATGAGGAGAGGAATAAAAACACATCTAAGGAGAGCATTGTGCAGTTTTATATGATGAGATGAATTTGTCCAGGTGGCAAGATGGCAATTGGTAATTTTAGTTGCAGTGAAGCTTATACATGTAATGTTATGTTTTTAAATGTTGTGTGTGTAATGCAAAAACAACTCCTCTTTGAAGAACATCATATGCAGTGAACTCGGAGCAGCAATAGAAGGTCCATATTTGATATGTGATGTTGCCTGAAGTGGATCATTTCAGGAGGGATGTAACGGCAGGGATATTTCCCTATACCTGCAGAGTCTGTCTGCAGGTAGAGTGCAGATTGTCTGCTAATTTTTCGATGTGAAGTAGGATTTTTACACTGATTTTAAAAAATCTGAGTGCCCGCCCATGTATTGTCTACTGTGTGGGAAACGCTGCTTTCGACAACTATGCCATATTTGTGAATCTACTGCTGGTGTGTTATTTGAGTTTCTATGGAATCAGGTTTCAAAATATACAGATGTCAACAATATCCTCACTGTCATCAAGTCTATAATCAAAATCCTTGTGATTGAGGCAAAGGGCGAGAAGTACGGACAGAAAAAAAATCTAAGGAGAAAGGGAGGAAGCATGCAGCTTGTTTGCTGATGGAGGAGGACTCAGAGCATCATGGGACAAGCCCACTGAAGACATACTGTACAGGGGTGGAGACGGGATGAAAGAAAACAACAGTTGAGCAGTCCAAAGTGTTGTGAGCCTCCCAACACTGCCTCCCGTCATCATTTATTAATAATCTGCTAGAATATTCATCCTCTCTGGTACAGCTCCGTCCTCCAAAAGAGAGAGAGAGAATAAAAGAGCTCTGTCTCAGACTGACACTCAAGTGTGTATCACAGACTCTGGAGTCACTCGAATATCATACTTCATCAGCTAACTTCCATATGTCTACTTATTTCATATTTATTGTTCATTTTGAAACCAACCTTTTTTTCTGAGAGGAGATGATACATAAAGGACAGAGCTGTTCATTTTAGGGTTTTGGACTGTGACAGCCGAGTCTGAACGGAGCTCTGACTTCAGAACCATAACTCACTCTTTTTGGGTGTGTAATCAGCCTCAAAATAGTTCTCCACCCGTCTGCATGTCACTGATATGGGAAATCCATGGCTGTTATGATTCATTCAGGGACCTTCAGTGCTAGACAAGTTTTCGGGAGATTGCTGCATTTGAATTTTCAGACATCCAGTGGTGTGCAGTGATGTGTGCTCAGTCTGCCGGCTGCTACGCTTCACTAATTTTGATTAAATCCTTTGAAGATGGAGACAAGGACAAAGAATCTGGCAATGCCAAAACTTATTATAAATCATCAAAAGCCAGAGCAGCTCAATTAATGTGTACATTGAGTCTGTGATACCACACTGAGAATGTACTGATAGCTAACCCCAGAGTCAGGGGGTAAAATGATGCCAGCCTATGAAGTCAGGCTCATCTATTATCACATATGCTGGAAACTACAGTATGTGAGCAATCATTTGAACTGTATTTCCCTCGCTTCTTCTCTCTTCTGCCCTCCTTGGAGATTGCAATTATCTGAGAACTTAAAGGAATCCACAGCCAGTATTTGGAAGTGATTGTGTGTCCTTATCGGCATCATAATGTAGCATGAAAATTCAATTTCTGAACACAATTTAGTAAAATGTGAAACCCCACTGAGGTTTCCATGAATGCATGAAGTTGCCTGGGAAAACAAACAAAATTCACAAGCAAACAACAAAATGCACAAAATAACATGTTAAGACAGAAAAAGGTTTAACCAATCATTTTCACACTAAGACCCCACATTGCAAGTAGCAACTCTTTGTCTCAAATGAGGTTGGCTGATAGTAATTGCGGCTACATTACTATCTCTTGATGCAGCATATACTTTATGTATATATATATATATATATATATATATATATATATATATATATATATATATATGTGTTCTTGTTCCTTTTTTTTTCCTGTGCACGCTCAATATGCACTTAAAATAATGCACTTTGAGAATAGGCCCCATAGAATTACTGTGGAAATGTGAAACCTGTCAGGAATCAAAGACAAAGGATGATAAAATGGACAATCAGAGTATATTAACTTCCTTAAGTTTGTTGTCAGATATCTTGTAAAGTAGTGATGCTTCCTTCCAAAATGAAATGAAATATAACCTATTACCAAACTACATTGGCGACTGTGGATAAGATAAGTTCAGCTTAGCAATGATGTTTGCAGGGGGTTCTATTTTGTAAAATAATGGCACTGCGTCTTGTTAACTTGTAGGTAGAAAAGATAAGGTAAGAGGACTGGGTCAATGTTGACTTCTTGTAATTCAGGGTGGAGCTAACAAAAAAATCAGCAGGTGATTCTACTGTTGAAAGACTGTCTTTTTATCCATCATACCGCCCCTTAATACCGTAATACGATGGGGAAGGCTCATCGTTTAGTATAGCAGAGTGAAGAGACACAGATTCTGAGTGCTGTGATGTAAGGGGATTCAAATGAGAGCTGCAATAATCCAGATTTTTGTCATCATGGGATCAGTGCTGCTCTTGGCTCTGTTTGGTCAAGCAGCTCTGCTAAGCCTAATCAGACCCTTCTCTGTCCTTGCTGTCTCTTATGATCTCTGGCTACATCCCAGCGGAAAGAGAAATTAGTCCTTAGACTGACTTAGGCAGTGTATCTACAAGCTGTCATCTTTGGCATTGATTCATTTCACCTTAATGAGTCATTTGTATGTACTGATGGGGCGACATGGTCATTAAATAATCCTCCCTCCATTTACACTTAAAGTTAGGTTACATTGTATACATAATTTATCAAATTTATTTGTAATTGGATCAAAAATACATGGCGACTTAAATATTTTGTTTGCATTTACGTCAAGTCAATTTTGTGTGAATAGCTTTAAAATCCCAGCTTTAAAATCCTGAGTGTGAGAGAGGGATTTTAAGCGCCGACAATATATCATTAGACTTTCTTCTGGATGATGACTAATGCAAAAACTCAAAACAGCAGATTAAACTGGAAATAATGCGTCAAAGTCTTCAGAAGAGGGAGCCAGTGTTTGCAGACATTTATTTATTCATTTATTTATTTTTATTTATTAAACATGTTAAAATACAAGCAGATAAGAAGTATACGCAATAAAAAAGGGAGAAACCAAAACAGTTGCAGTGAAACTTATATCTGCAATGTTTAGTGAAGGTGAAGCCATCATCATGATTTCTATTGATTTAGTTGCATTTCTATTATTGTTCTGCACAAATGAGAGTTAAAAGTAGTTTAAGGATATTGTAATTAATTGTATGAACTCAGAAAAATCTTGCCTCTGAGTTCCATTTTATTATTGTTGCACTTTTTTCCATCCATAAGCCAGAGAGCAAAAAACATGTAAGTCTCATTACTTAAAGGCAAGAAATCATCAAATATTGCAGTTAAATACATCGTTTATTTAAGTTAGTGTATTTGCTTCATGACAATGATACAAAAACATTCTCCTGAATTTAAACTTCTATTTAACTTTACATTTGTTGAATATTGTACACACTGTACATTTCTGTAAAAAATCAAGAGGAAATTAGTTGCTATGTTATGATATTAATTGATAGACAAAAAAAAGCACACTTTTCCAGAAGTAAAGAAAGACTCAAATCTGAACGATACGTGTTCTTTCACCTTGTCTCGGTATAAAACTGATCAGGAGGCAGCCTCATTACCAAGAGCACAGCTTCCACTGAGCACTGTCAGACAGATTTCCCCAAAGAAATCTAGGTTTAGCAATCCGTAATCTTAAAATAGATGAGAATCATACATTATTACACAGCAGGCCTGCCTTCTCTCTGTCAAACTGCACTTGCGTCTGTGATATTGTCTTCTTGTTTTCTTCAACCTTCCACATCTAAAAGATTCCCCAGCTTCATTAGCATAGCTTTATAGTTGATATGAAGAGACTCACAGATGGCTTTGCTTTCTCTCCCTCTCAAAAGTAAATGCACTTAAAAAGAAAACCGTTGAAGATTATGCAACACACATGACTAAGTATTGTCGTGTTTTGATGCAAGTGTATTAAAGAAAAGTTGAGGCCAATACACAGAGCTGCTTTTGCAACATGAGGGCATGGGTTGTGTTTGTGAGGAGAGGTGGGCAGATTTCAATCTTACAGCCTGACTCAGTGCCTTTCCCTTGGGTTCAGTAAAGCATCAAAGATCCTGGGAGGTGTGACACCCCCTCCTGAACCTGCCAGTGCTTCTACAGGATTGATGTGACAATTTCACACATATGTGCACACACACGCACATACCACATTGAGGCAGTTAGATGCTGTTGCTTCACATTATACAGGTCCCAGAGAGAAATACACTCACATGTCTGTCATGCACAGCCGGATGACGTTGCAACATGGTATAGGACTGATAACCAAGCCAGAGCCTCTTTGTGTCCATCTGTCTTTTGTTCTCGTATTAGATGTGGCGCTTCTTCTTCTGTGTGGTCGAGCAGGCGCTGTTTGTGTGGTTAATCCACAGCCCGTCAGCTGGCCAGCGGTGATACTGAAACCAAACAAAAAATACTCACTCAAAGCTTTGCACAGTGCAATACTCTGGTGTGGTGTCTCAGGATGTGCAAACATGTGCAGGTCAGTCTTGCAAATCACATCACTGCAAAGCACAGATGAGTCAAACGTTCAACCGTATTGTATTTGTCAAGGACACAGGAACATTGCATCCATTAAAAAATCTAAAAACAGGCTTTGTTTTCAATTTACAGTTTATAATAGTCGCCACTTTGGTTTGTTGTTTTCAAGGCTTTTTAGTCACAATGCATTTACCCTAACATGTGAAAACATAGGCAAGCAAAGGCTGATGGAGTGTGTGCCTCAGTGTGTGTTTGTGTGACGGGAAACCTGATGAATATTTTCCTCCTGTTTTCCCCGAGGGCTTGCGTGATTGACCAAACCCAGAAGTTATTTCATGTGCCTGCCTCCAAACTGCATTAGCAGGCTGGTCGTTACCTTGCTGCCTGTCTGTCTCTAAACAAGATAAGGGGAAATTTCCCAGTCCAATATTGCGTGCTCTGTTCAGCGCTGTCACTGAATACAATGACCGTCACTGACTTCAATGAATATTATCATTTTTTCCAAGCATTCTGTCAATGTGGAAGACAGCTCTGTGGGAGTGGAGGTAAAGTCTGTTTTTGCTCTGGTCTCGCAGCTACAGAAGGAAAGAAGACGGAGGAGAGGGCGTTGCGCTGGCCTGAATCACATATCTCTCAACCTGATATTCCTTTTTAACCAAATATATATTATCTGTCGGCTGGGCCAGGCTGTAGGCAAACAGGAAATTATTTATTGTATTAAAAGCACTTTCTCCACAGAGAGCAGAAAGGGAAGGTCCCAAGTCCCTTTTGGTGCCTATGTGTGCACGTACTTCGTCTGTGAAATAACTGTGCTGTTGATTAAAAGTTGACAAAGAACGAGGATTCGAGTGATGGAGAGAGGTCAGAGAGAAAGAGGATTGTGAAGGATTTCTAACTGAAGGATCAGGTGGACCATTGTGTCAGCCAGGGAGCAATTCGCAGCTTCATCTCTCCGAACGTTAACTTGACAGTTCAGGGGGAATTATTGACCACACTGTTATTGACCATTCTGCTCCCTGGCTGTTTGTTGAGGTCACTCTGTGATTCTTCTTAATGTGTAAATACTTGAAAGACTGATAGAAAATCTCACTGGAAGTCAGAAAATTCTATTAAAATTAGTCAAGAAAAAGGTGTGCCAAAAATAACAACTTCAACTTGTAAGTGTTTCTCAAATACTCAGGAGGATAACGCTGAAAAAGAAGTATAACCGCAAAACATTTCTACTGACCAGTAACAACACACAAGATTAAGGTTTGGGTTATTTAAGTAGTGGTTACAGTGTTTCTCTACCATCACTTGTACCCAAATAATACTGAAATGGGGAATGTACAAGACTTAACATGCACCAACAATGTAAAGATTTTTAATAAATGGTATAGCAAGAAATCCATAATAGTTCTGAACTGACTGAAAATAGCCTGTTTGTCAACTTTGTCAAATATGTTTCTGCAAAAATATTAAGTGCACTGAAGCCTCTGATATAACTTTGTGTTTTAGTTTTTGTCACGGTATGACTACAATTCCTCCTTATAACAAATAAAAGGTTAATTCGTATTATTTTTGGGTGCAGCAAGACCTAGTACACTAAAATATAGTAAACCTAGAATCTTCTTTTTGATGATAGAATAAGTACTTACTCAAAATATGTGGAAACAAGGTCATGGTAATCCTGCACTTGTCTGTACTTCGACTCAGTCTGGGGACAAAAACTATCCCATTCAAACAAATATTAAAAAGTAGTATTTTTCTTCCCCTGAATGTTTTTTCATTCATATTTCAGAAGACTGAACAAATGGCTATACAGTTTTTAATTAGCGTCATTTCAATAGTCTATTATCTCCTTCGCTTTTTATTGGAAAAAGGATAAATACCAATTTATTTCTCTGTCAGGTTTAAGCTTGTTTGGGAGAGGGATGTGGGAGGATTTCTCATTGAATAAAATAATGTTTTGTTCTTGTGTTTGCGGTGGTGGAGGTCTCAACAATGTGTGGTGCTAAGACTGCCTCTGTTGTTTTACACAGTTATATTAAAATTAAGAATGCATAAGCTTTCCGTACCTCTCACATCCATTTAAACTCTCATCAGTAACCAAACCCAGTTGACAGCTTCGATTAAACCCTGTGAAATCGCTCCAGTATCCTTCTCCCTCTTGGGCCCTTTAGCTGTTTTTAGCTAGTAGGGCTTGACGCCAAGAAAGCTTTAGGGAGTGTTTCATGTTCCCTCTAAAAATGTGGGCCAACTAAACCCCAGGTACCACCTGGCCCGCATCAGAGCCGACACACTGATGATTGTGTTCTAGGTGATGCTTTGCTCTGGTCAAGTATTAGTGCTCACATGCAACAAGTTTAAAAAGCAAGAAAAATGTGCATTACTCTCCTGTTGTAAATATTATCAGACTTGTTTTTTTATGAAGCTGAGGATGCAAATTCCTCCTCCAATTTGTTGTTTCCTTTAATTGTTTAACAAACCGTTGATTCCATTTTCAAATCACGTGGATGTGGTTGATGCTTGATGCTTGGAGCTGAAAATGTGGTCCATTGATACTTGCCCACTCAAAAAAGAAACATATCCATCTGGTGGATTCATAGTGCCTTCATTTTTCTTGAGGGGCAAATTTACCCAACTGAGGTCAAACAAAATGAGAAGCTGTGTCTTATGTTTCCAAAACCTAAAAAAAAAAAAAGGTTAGATTAGCACAGTAACGTTGTTTGAGTAGTGTGGGCAAGCGTGTGTGTTTGCTCTCTTGAATGGGTGATTTGATGATTGGCTGAGACAGTCCTCTGAGAGACTGTGCTGGAAAACAAAGAGTTGCTATGGTAACAGTCAAGGGTGAAGGAGGAGGGTGTGTCTGTGGTGTGCTTGGAAGTGGCGAGATGGACATTGGCAGGCAGAATGGCGGAGGAGGGAGCGATGCGTTCTGTGGTCCTTTGCCATTCCTGCTGCTCTCCAAGTCCCCCTGTTTTCCTGCTCTTCCTGTCACCCCGCGTCGCTCCCTTTTTGTCGTCCTGAAGCGAGTGGGAGGCTGCTGGGAGAACAAACGCTGAATCTCAATGAGACAGCTGAGGGGAAAACTCGTTTTCTCGCTCCATCTCTCTCTGATAGTGGCTTTATTCTTTATTTACAAGCGGCATAACTCAGTGTAGTCTGTTTATTTCACAGTGCATCAGCATGCGTTTAATGGTGTGGAAGTGTTGTGAGGGTACATTAATGTTATAGAGTTAAATGTTTACAAGATCACGTGATAGGAGCTGACCTTTTAAAGATGATGGATGGCTACTTCAAGACAGAAAACTAGAATTGTTTAATGCATTACAACATTTAAAGTTTCACTGAGTGAGTATCTCAGAAATTCAGATAAGTCTCCATAAAGCTACATGTTACTCAGATTGAATTCAAATGTAACCTTTTTTTTTATTCCAGCTCTTCTTTTGAAAGTGAACTTCCATTTGGTAGATATATTGCAGTAATGACTGTGGAGGGAGTAATAGTTTCACCCAGGTTACACATCCCTTTAACTCCAGAGTTAATAATTGAAGATTCAATAACCTGAGTAGTTCCTCCTCATGAATACTGTAAATTAGAATAAAACCTTATTTAAATACTCTTTACTAATGGCTGCACGTAGTTTCAGTCATTGGCCCAGGACTGATTCTAAATGCTGTTTTTCACCTTTAAAAATAATGTTTCTAAACATAGCACCATGTGGCCATTGGGAACATCTTACAGAACTTAAAAACAATGTCACATAGGTACAGCTGTTTTTTTTACCTTTTAAATAGGATTTAACTGAGTAACATCCCTGCAGAATGTCACAGAAAATAGTTGCCTTGAATAGACATTATTTATCATTATGTGTACATAAATGTTCATTTAAACTGTTCTATCTGAACAGTATACTGTCCATATATTGCTTTCTGCTTTTATGTTGCCTTCTGGTGCTCCAGCAGAGAGAGAGAGAGAGAGAGAGAGAGAGAGAGAGAGAGAGAGAGAGAGAGAGCAGCACACTTAAATTGAAACAGCAATTTCCTCAGTGCCGAGTATCAGCAGGAAGCAAGGTCTCCATCTCTAACAAATGAAATGGAGAATACTCTCTCTCCCCAACATCACTCCCTCTCTCTGCAAAAAGACAGTGGACTCCTCCATATTTCATTCCTGTTTGTCAGTTTTTCACTTAATATTCTGCAGATTGCTCTTTTTTTGTTTTGTTAGTAGTTCTAAATGATGCTCAAGCAGAGGTCAGACTTAACCACAAAGAAAAAGCCCAAATGTGTTGATGATTTAGCCCACTATGATACAGACACTTGGGCAGGAATATCAAAATGTATGCAATGTTAACAGTTTAACAAGGGATGTCACACAGCAGCATTGGATAATTGGTCACTGTCAGTCAGAGGTTTGACAGATTTACCAATCAAGGGAGGGCTGTGGATCATCTCTCGATAAGGCCTTTGGATTTACCTAAGAAGAGATTTATGTCATATCTCACCAAATTGTGAATATTAAAGTATTTTAAGACACTTTGTTTTTCAGGAGAATTATTTCCTCTTGGGTAACATCAGCTAGATTTACATGATGGTGTTTGAACAAACGAGGCAACAACTCCCATGATACCATGCTGCATATAGTGCTTTTATGTTTTACGTTAACTTGTTTGGTGAGTGATTAATTTATACAACAGAATTCTGTTCATCATCATGTCCCGATCTTATGATGCCGCTGGAAGTTGGTCAGTGTTAAAATGTGTTTTATCTCCATTCACTGAAAAAAGCCCTGTTTTTCTGGGAAACATTGAAAAGCAAAAGATGGTTCATTGCCATGTCACATTATCTTTTCCCCTCTTTGGATAATGACTTTTCCACACCCTTAGAGGACCTCTTCATGCTAATGGAATCAATAGAAATTCTTATTCTCTACTCTACTCTTATTCCTATTTAAGACAGCTTGAATTGCCATGTTCCAGTTTGGCTGATAATCTTTTTTGTTCTTTAGCTCTCTAAAGGCTAAATGACTTTCTTCTATTCTGTTTTGCCTCCTCGCTGTTGAAGCCTGACTGTCTAATTCAGTGGTGTGAACAGAGGTCAAAACTTAGGATTCAAGGCAGGGAGACATTAGTATTCCTGAGGCTAGGACTTTGACAGAGCCATCTGCTGCTTCCACTCTGCTTCTCTCGCCCCCTGTCCAGCCCTGCATTTTATACACACGCACGCGCACGTGCACACACTTTTAAGATATGTATCTGCCAAACAAGGGGAAGTGTTAAAGCTCTATCTTACTGCAGATGAATCATTATTTCAAAAACATGAATAGATCTGTCAGGGGAGCCAGCCCTTGTACAAGTGGTCCCAAGCTGCAGTTTAAAACAGACAGTTGAGGTGCAGCAGGCAGGCTGTGTGTTGCTAATAGTAATAATGGTGTGGCTGTTTGTGTGTCAAGCCTTTTTCAGTTATGAGGATAACAGCTTGCCTACATTTCAGGGCATCTATGTGGGAGACAGATACTTTGTTTGTGTTTGCAGGTGGGCTGTTAAAAAGGTGTACAGTCATGGAGCCTGCTGAATCCTCATTTTTATTTTTGTACCAATCATTGATTCATTTTTTTTAGCCACTTTATCTCGGTTCAGGTTCCCATGAGGCTGGAGTGTATCCCAGCATATATTATGTATAATGCAGTGAAACAGCCTGACACTCTCGAGATTTTATAGCAGAAGCCAATAAGAATATGGGAAGTACTTATTTTGATGCATTACAGGTGTGTAAATAGTGGTGTTTGAGGGTTCGCGTTGCCATGTCCTTGGTGTTGAACAAGCACAGGGTAGAAAGGAAAGAAAAGAAAAAAAGATCCAGAACAACCTTCAGAGAAAAATTATCACATTTCAGATATAAGTCTGAGTCATAAGTTGCAAAACGTCTGTGGCTGAAAAATAACTGGATACCATTATTCAAATTAATTCTTTGTTTACGTTTGTTTAAGATAAAATAACACGTCAGTACGCTGACTTTAACTCCAACCAGCAGTGCAGAAAGACAAACAAATCGAACCAGCGAATTGTGTTCAGACCACAATGAATTTAAATTCACTCATACCAAAGTAGAGTCAGTGGCACTGCTCAGTTCTTTTTGCCTTGTAGTGCTGTTTTTGTCTTTTCAAAGAACAGTAGATGAATGAATAATAACAGGACACAGCAGTGCAATTTGGGATATAACTGATCAGAATTGGCAGGTACCCCTTGACTGCCTTTTGAATTAATTCAGCATTATTAACTGTCTCAAGCTGTCTTGAGCCACCTGTGTGATGGGAACGTAAAAAAAACAAAAAAAACAGAACTCATCAGCATGGCTGTTAGTTTCCAATCAGTTGCTAAAGTTGTCCAGCACCTGTAATGAGCAGAACTACGCAGATTAGTTTATAGACCATCCCTCGTCTTTATATTTGATGACTGCAATAAAAACTAATGTTTTCCACAGCTACTTACCAAATCAGATAAAGAATATTCTTCATGTAATGGCAAGTGGAATGGAGCCCTTTTTGATCATTTATTTACTAGGGATTCAATGTTTGTTTAATGGAGCAAAAGCCAGCAGAAGCTTAATTAACGTCTTAAGAAATGTTTTTGTGTTGGGGGAGGATGACGATACATTTGTAACCTTTCAGTACAAACATGTCTGCAGTGCACTCTTGTTATATTTTGAACCTCTCCTGATAGTAAAAAAAACAGGTTGGGCAGATCTCCTGTGAAGCTTGACTAAGGCAGCATTACCGTTCTTGTACAAAATGAGAGCAAATTCAATTAACAGCCAAATCTGAACTGTGTGCCAGACAAAACAGATTTGGGAAAAGCCACCTGGTTAGGGACTTAAAGGATTTCCAAATTTACACAACAGTTGTAATAGCAGTGTGGGAAGACAAATGCATGATGATATGAAACAGAAGTACAGCAACAATCCAGCAACACCAAGGGAAAACAGGAGACCTCGTGAAGCGAGAAAGGGTAACAAAGAGCAGGTCAAAGGGTATCGGTCCCCAGGGGATGCAGTTACCCATAGTTACCAATCCTTACCATCAGCTCTGGGGAATTGGACAAGGCGGGGACGGGTCTGTACAAGAGGATGCTGGGCTATAATGTGGTGGAGGGAGGGTGGAGTCAGGGAGATGCGTGCTGTGTAGCAGCTGGTGGGGGAAGGGAGGAGCAAAGAGAGATGGCAGGGAAGTAAGGAGGGAGGATGGGGCTGTTAGTGCAGCAGGAACAACCAGTGCTATTGTGTACTTCATCCCAGGCCACAACCTCAGGTAAGAGAAAGAGTCAATATTCCATAGATCTTTACAAGCTGAGGTCAGAAGTTGGTAGAGAAACTGTCTTATGAGCTGTTCAATTATTCAAAGAAATACTCCATTAGCTGTAATGCAGCTGTATTTCATTAGGGGAGCAGAACCTGTAGGTGAGGCCAAGCAGCAGCAGCACAGCCCTCTGTGGACTGTTGTTCATGGCAACTGGATGGCACAACAGAGTTGTGAAGACAAGAAACTACATGATGGTTCAGAGGGCTCACTTAGCAGAAATGGGGGAAAAAGACAGAGATTGCTTTAAAGTTGGTTGTAAAAATTAAGATTAATTTAATCCTTGTTGTGGTTTTTGTGGGTGTTGATGCTGGCTTGCGTGCTTGTGTTTTGTGTGTGTTTATGGGATTTAGTGAATGTAATGTAATCTCTTTTGTCTTTGATTTTAGTAACATCTGTACTGTTCAGTTGAAAGTAAGCTTGCTAACACCTTATACGAAAGTCTGAGTTACCCCCCCCCCCCCCCCCCCCCCCCCCACACACACACACACACACTTAAAAGTTTTTGGCAGAATTCAGTTTCATGATGTTTTGTGTATGTGTTTTAGACATTAATTTAAAGACTTATATCACTAAACATGTTCACCACAACAATTAACATTGTGATGCCTTCTCACTAATGAACCCAGTCCTCTGCTAAGAATGACTTTATTGTCTCTGAGGTTGATCATTCTCAGCCACACGCCCTAGTACTAAAGAATCAATACAAGTCTTGACTGACATCTGCAAGCCCAGTGGTATCAGGGCACATGTGCAAGCCCTATGTCGAGATGACCTTGATTTAACTATTGATTCTTTCTCCAGCAGTCTGATTAAGTTCACTATGCGAAGGCAGCGTCCCTAAACAATGCTCTGCTCTTTGTGTCTGTTATTGTGAAGTTGTGCTTCAGTAATATATTGAGCCCACTGTTGCCAACTTGAATCCAAAGTGGTGCCTAATAAGCTTAAAAAAAATGGTGCTCTGAGTGTCGGTGAAGTAAATCAGAGCTTAATAACAGAAATAGTTTTGTCAATCGGCCACTCATGCCGCATGTGTTGCAACTGTGCAACACATGTGGCAGGCAGAGAGACGTATTTAAGGCAGAGAGAAGTATTTAAATCGATAAATGGAGGACTGTGTTCTTAAGGGTGTGCTGTGAGGATGTGGATTTTTGATGGGGTAATACACCCCATGAAAATGTGCCTTTTTGATGAGGGGTGCTTTAATAATATTTGTGGAGTGCTAAAACACAAGGTATACTTGTTTTAAAACCCCAGAGCTTTCCTGCTTTACCCTTGCATATTATGTTTTATACACAATTTTTTAAATATATTTTCCAACTTTGTGAATGCAACTGAGTGGGAGGATTTAAAATTGTATTTGGTGTTGCTCTAACACTCTACCCCGTGTCTGTGTCTGTCTCCTAGGGTCAAACCACTAACAATGCATGGCCTGTAAGCAACCCATCATGGCTCATAGGAAGAGGCCAGGGAACAGCGGAGGAAACAGTATGGCTGCTCCAGGCCTCTGTTCCAATCCTCATCCTACAGAGTCATGCGAACCAATAGCCCTCCCTCCTCGGCAACGCCCGATCCGCTACCCCAAAGTGTCACACGATCCGAAACCCATCCCCCGTTCCTGTAAGGTACAATACTCCTCTCCTAAGTCTCAGGCTGTGAATCGCAACCATCCAGAAGCAGAAGCGGACACAGTGGTGGAAGTGAAGCGGTACAGCAACCAAGCAGATCCAGAAGCACAGGAGCAGCCACCAGCTACACCCTCCTCGCCAGAACATGAACATGACCAAGAGGAGCATGACGGGGCAGACTTCCATGGTGGAGCTGACAGTCTGGATGACGACTCCAGCTCTGACTACCTTAATAATACATCAGATGATGATGAAGACTATGATGACGGTGAATAGGATGTTTATCATGTGCTAAATTACCTACTGATCACAGAAATAGATATTTATTTTTATACTGTTGATTATGATTTCCTTTTTTTCTAAATGGAGGACGAAAAGACAATAGAGTATTTTGATTTCCATAAGAGATTATAATTTTTAACAGTAGAGGAAGCTTCATCAACAAAGTCATTTTTTTATTCTGATGAAATGCAAACATTTCCTAAAATCACTATTTGTGTGTGTGTGTGTGTGTGTGTGTGTGTGTGTGTGTGTGTGTGTGTGTGTGTGTGTGTGTGTGTGTGTGTGTGTGTGTGTGTGTGTGAGAGAGAGAGAGAGACTTCAAGCAAGGATGTTATGTCGAAATAACATACGACATACAAATACAATTAGTTCCCTTGGCAGCCTTTGCTAGATTCTTCAGATTTATGTTAGCAATTGTGCTAATTCTTTGATTCCCTAGTCTAGTAAGCACTTGTGAGCGTTAAGGACTTAAGCACTAATTGTTGGTTTGATCAACAAGCTCATGCATTAAAAAAAAGCATGTGTTTGTGATCATAAATCCCTGCAGGGCTGGCAGAGGAGGATGAAGGTACGACCTACTACATCCGCTACTGTCCAGAGGACGACAGCTACATGGAGGGTGTGGACTGCAGAAGCCAGGGAGACTGTAAACAAGGAAGCAGCCAGGGCGACTGCACCAACACTATGCAACAGAGTGAAGGACACGCCGATGAAGGCCAGGAGGGTGAGGAACAGTGGGCTGAGGAGGCAGGGGTCGAGGGGGAGGTAAGAGAGGAAGGGTGGGTGGAAGAAGAGGCTGCGGTTAGGGAGGAGTGGAGAGAAGAAGAGGAGGAGGTGAGGGAGGAGTGGAGAGAAGAAGAGGAGGAGGCGAGGGAGGAGTGGAGAGAAGAAGAGGAGGAAGTGAGGGAGGAATGGAGAGAAGAGGAGGAGGAGGTGAGGGAGGAGTGGAGAGAAGAGGAGGAGGAGGTGAGGGAGGAGTGGAGAGAAGAAGAGGAGGAGGATAGAGAGGAATGGAGAAAAGATGGAGAGGAGGAGAGGGAGGAATGGAGAGAGGGAGATGAGGAGGCCAGGGAGGAGTGGAAAGAGGAGGGCCAGGTGAAGCCGGATCAGTGGGTGGGACAGGAGAGCAGGGTGGAGGAGTGGGGTGAGGGAGAAGGGGAGGTTCGCTGTGAGGTGGTGGAACAAGATTTGGATGAACAGATATACAATGGAAGACCTGAGCCCATTCTGGACCACCACCATCACCATCATCACCACCACCCTCCCCCACTGCAAGACACCCAAGACGAGGAGGAGGAGGGGAGCGAGGACTACTGCCCTAATGAGGAAGAAGATGAGGAGGGGGACGAGGAGGAGATACATGGAAGGGCCTACACTGGAGACTACTATGCCCCAGAGGACAATGGGAACTCAGTAAGGGTCTCTCCATACCTTAACCGTAAGGTGCTGGTGGTAGAAGGGGAGACGGGGGAGGAGGCGGAGGAGGACATTGACCAAATAGTTGCTGAGATCAAGATGAGTATGAGCATGGGTAGTCTAAGCAGCGGAACTGACCAAAGTCCTGAGGAGCTGGCGCAGGACCCTGCATCAAGTGACTACCCTCACCCAAAACCTGACCCGACACCTTACCCTCCAGCCCATCATCGCCATGACAGCAGGCCCAAGTCCCTGAACCTTCCTTCCATGCACCACAACAACCCAGACCTCCAGAGGGGCATCAAGGCACATCCACGCTCTCCTGAAGACAGGCAGAGATGGCAGCAGGAGCAGGTGAGCCGTTTTTCAGAGGTCTGGGGAAAAAGGAATGTTTTGAAATGTTTGCAAAGGAACTGCAGATTTAGTTGTTCAGCTATATACAAGCCATTTAACAAGTATTTAGAAGCACATCTGACATTTGGGTTATGTAGATGCCTGAGCGTGTTAGCTTAACTGGCTGGCTGAACTGATTTTCTGATTGTGTTGTTGTATGAGAACTTAGTTTATCATCCTTAAAAAAACAGTTATAGGTACAGTCAGAACAGCGCTTACTTTCACCAGCTGTCAAAACAAAGAACAAAGCTAGCTGCTTGCTAACTATTGAAAAATCCAAACAAACATGTAACAGGAACAACTACAGGCATTGGTCACACAATACTGTATACCTGACTCTAAAAGAAAGAAATGTTGAAACACCAAGAGGTGCACCTTTATCACCATCAGGTGGCCTATAGAGGTCTATGTATGTATGTAATCAGACTATATTTAGAGAAGGTACACAACTTAAAAAAAGTCCAGATTCACGGTACATTCAGGCTATTTCAGTGCTCTCTGGCAGAGACTCTTTCCACTCTGTGCGATTTAAAGATTTTTGTAGTGAAGGGCAGAAGATGAGTTACGGATGACATGTTGCTCTTTGCCTCCCAGAGACTATCTGCTGTGTTTCCCCTCCCAGTGTTACCTTGAGATGTCCCCCTTTCTCATCTCTTTCTAAGACCTGGACTAGTGCGTGCACACACACACACACACACACACACACACACACACACACACACACACACACACACACACACACACACACACAAACACACACACACAATACTTGCACATCAATAGACTCCAACGCTTGCAGTGCTCCCTGATCTTCTAAAAGTCAGATGGTAAAATTAGAACACAAATAGTTTCCTGTAGGCAGCTTGCTGATCACACCTGCTCCACAGTGTGTACATCTGCTTCTGCATTCATTGTGTAGAACTGGGTCAAACAGTACACAATACATTGGAAGGAAACACAGTTCACTGCAGATTCAGATGAATCCTGGTCTCACTTAGATGTTTTGTCCTCTGGTATTGAATAAAATGTTTTCTGTACACCACTTCAACATGACCTCTGAATGAACCAGGACAACAAAGAATTTAATAAGAGCTTTGCTGCACAGTGAGAAGCCAAGATTATGATAAGAGCACAGTTAAGAAACAGAGGGAGGTCATCCAAACACATCCTGCTGATGTGTTTTATTTAAATTATTTGGGATACTAATGATTTTATTTACATTTTCATATATATAATTTCTATGGCTTTTGTCTGTAATCCACAAAGAGACCCAATGTCCACACTCGTATTGTTAACTTTACTGACCATTAAATATAATTGTAGTTCATACTTGCAGCAGATTTGAAAATTAGTTTCAAGGCAAAAATATCAAACACAAAAAAAATCAAAAAATGCTGAATCCATTGTGTTTTAATAAGCTGGCAGTAACTGCGATGCCTCTCAGTGCAAATCTTGTGAATGCTAATCAGGCTAATAGATTAAAGACTGACGTGGTGTTCATTAATGGACCAGAAAGTTCTACTTGCTTGCTTTTTATCTTCCAAATAAAGGCATGTACATTGTTTGAGTCATGTTGGATCCTACAATTAAAACTTTGCTAAACATCACAGTTTAGCATGCCGTTCCACCAAACCACACACATCTCATCTATTTAATGGATGTTTGCACTACTGAAATGAATACTAATCAGGACTTTATGCTCAGCTCTGTTTTGCAAAGGAGGCCAAATCGTGTCATGTTTGGTATGATTAATTCAGTTCCTAATGAACAACAGAATAGACTTCCTCTGAATTTCACTTTCTCATGCTTCACCAAGGACTAGCTTTTATTAGCTGAAGGACTTCATTTCATCCAGATACACAAATGAATGTTAATGAGCGGTTGTGGACTGCAAGATGGATATCCAAGAGGTGATTGTAATCCTTCCTCTGTGTGATTATATGCATGCACACTATATAGGCATACGTGATTTAAAACAAAACTAAAGAAAAAAGGCTGGAGGACAAGTGAAAGACAGACTCAACAGAACGTTTCCTCCTTGATGAACCTCTGTGTTCAAAACAAGACAGCAACAAAAGAAAAAAAAGAGGATGTTTCCTCCATTGCTATTCTATTGTATCCTGTTTTAATCGTTATCTGCTCACACCTGTTCTTCTGTGTTGACCTACCAGGTGAGCAATGGTGCAGAACAGCCCAGAAAACAACAGCGCTCCGACCTCAACGTCCCCCTGGAGAACAACAATGTACCTGAGGTAAGATTTTCTGTCCCAGTGCTTCCTTGCTCATGCTTTAGCTCTATTGCATTCTGTCTGTGGCAGGCCACTTCAGCTGTAGATATAGGATCTTTTTTCTTCATGTGAGTTTGTGTGCCTGTGCGTGTGTGAGACTGTCTGGGTAATTTAGTAATTGTGTAATTACAACCTCAGCTCATGTCCTCACTTTGTGACATCCCGGTAATTGAGCAGCGCTTGTGCTCAAAGCTTTATGAGATCCATATTTCACTGAAATTTCTGCAGTGGATGCTACCTGTGCTGGCTCCAGCCTATTACTCTTTGTACTTGGGCGGAGTAAAACTTCTAATTGTATTGCGAGCAGGTTAGATGATTGAATACTATAGATCCCGTGGGATGATTTTTGAAATCTAATTAATCACTTCACTGTTCAGAGCTCTCTTTCTGCAGCCATCTCTTGTATATATCCTCCTCCTTTTTCTCCTCACTCTTGCACCTTGCAAAGTAAATGTGTAGTGGATGAGTAACACTATGCACTTACTCAACACCCACTTTTGCAGTGTCCTTGTTCAAAGCATACAGTATATACCCAGGTCTTGCGGCAATGGAAGAGCCAAGGTGTCAGGGAATGTAAAGATAGAAAAATCTGACACTTATCCAATAGGCTTTGTGTATCTGCCTATATTAAATACTGATCCAATACCAGTGATATAATAATAACTCATTCTCCTCACAGTGAGGATGACACTGGGAATCATTAATTTTAATGCAGCATCAGGTTTTCCCAACTTTAAAAAACATAATTATATAAATAAATATATTTGAACTGACTAAATAGTTTTTACAATCTGTCCCACAATCTGTGCTGCCGCAATGGCATCACTGACGCTCTGCTGTTACAGCCAAAGCTGTTTTTTTCAACGTTTCTGTTGCTCATACCTGACACGAGGATCAGATCAGTATATCCCTAAATGAATGTGAGTAGGGCATTGCCAAAAAACAGAAAGTCTAAATATTTAAGATTTCTATTCCTATTAAATTAAAGCAAGCAAATGAATGTATTCACAGTTAATGTGGGCTGCAATGTTAATGGCCAAAATGATGATCACATTTATTTTGAGATGTACAATTTTTTCTTGTACTTTCACACTTAAATAGACAGAGCAGTGCTTTCTGTCTCATGCACTAATTTAACATCAGAGACTTAAGTTCTTTACCTGAATTTTCTGCATTTTCTAGGGAGACATAAATGTATTGCTTTTGCAAGGCAGGCCCTGGTTTTATTCACAAAAACCAGCAACAAGTAATTAAAAGACACCAACTTTTTGTCTTCCTGCTTCAGACATTTGAATTTTGAATGACCCAACCTGTCTTTGTTGTTAACTTTTTCACTTTAAAGTGCTACTGTAAGAAAAGTCCTTAATTTGGACTTTTCAAACTGCTTTTATTTCAAACTATTTAAGTTTTTATCATCAAATGGCTCATACTATTTGCAATGGGGTTTTTTTGTTTGTGAAAAAAAAACATACCTGCCAAATAGCACAAGGGTATGCTGCTGCACACAGCAGGAGGGTTGACTTGCATTCTTTGGAAGGTCAGAGAGGAATCTAATCACTCTGCAATGTTGTGAGGAAAAACAAATGTTAAAAATCCTTTTTTAGAAATGTTCAATAAGAAGACAGAAATGATTTAACAGGATGATTTTTTAACTTTGATTCTCTCTTCATTTGTGCATTAAAAAATACATAGGAATTTAGACAACTTGCACATATAGTTTGAATGTGTAGTGGAAAGGACGAAAACCAGCAGAGCTTTGCAGAGTGGAACACCTGACAGCATTCACAAATGGAATGAATTCTTAATGTGTTGATTGGTTTATTTGAGGCTTGAGAGACATGTCTAATTCTCTGCAAAACTGCTCACATCCATTTATCTGGTATATTATGTTTCTGTCTTCCAGCCAACAAAGAAGGTTGCCTCATTCCCGAGCTTTGTCGATGGTAAGTTAATCTTTCCACTTGCCTGCATGTTTGAAAATTAAATTGAATAAATGAAATCAACTCCAAATATTACTCTGCCCTCCATCTGTCACATCCCAGACCTGATATAAGTCTTCTCTGCCGCTGGAAAGATGATTGGCCTAATAATGTATGAGGGGCTTAGCTGCCGGTCTGCTCCTTCAGATCATAACAGCACATTGTGTCCCTGAGTGGGTGACTGAGAGTGCTCATCAACATATCACAGACGTAGCCCAGCCTCCCACCAGCACAGCACCGCCATCAACTCACAGCCAGTGGCCATCTCATGGCTCCATCCCACCTAAACTGTTATTCCCACCTTTCCAGCTCTGGGGCAGCATTGTTTGGCTTCATTACTGCTGTATACAATACCCTCTCCACTACAGACCCGACCCTTTTCAGCCTCACTGCACTCTGCCATTCACCATGCCTCCCATTTAATCACAGTCCTCTCTGCTTCTCTCCATGGCCCAGTCCCCGGACCCTGTGAGCCAGAAGACCTGATTGATGGAATTATCTTTGCTGCTAACTACTTGGGTTCCACTCAGCTGCTGTCTGAAAGAAACCCCTCCAAGAACATACGCATGATGCAGGCCCAGGAGGCTGTCAGCAGGGTCAAGGTACTCAAAAACCCACCCACATCCACATCCAGAAACACTGACTTAAACATGAAAACACACACACGCACACACACGCACACACAGCGCACGCATGGAGTTAAGTTTTGTTTTGTATTCTGCTTCTGAACATAATCTGTGCCAGCCTTATTTGCATCATAATGAAGGCTAGTTTCCACCTGAACTAACTTTCAAACACGCAAAGAACCTGAAAGTGAACTCAGGAACTGTATCTGCATTTTAAATATAAGGGCATAAATGTAACTATAGATCAATTTCAGGTGTAGTTCTAATTATGAAAACTAAGTTGGCGACTTTCTGGCAAGGAGGTGTTTGCGTAAACACAGAAACTTAAGTTTCTCCAACTTGTGTGCTGCTCAATTCACAAAATAAGGAAATAGTAGGCACCCTAGTATTAAACTGAAGAGAGGGAGGATATTTCTTGTCCTTCTGTAGCATTTAAAACATGATTTATTTTTTATTTTTTTTACTTTTTTCCCCCCTGGCCAAAGAAAAAAAGGAAATTAAAGACAGTGCTGTGGTCGATAGATCTTCAAATGAACGAGGGAACAAAAAGAATGACAATAACAAAACTTGAAAATTATTATAAAATGAACAGCAGTCACTTTGAATGCAGTGTGGGGTTTTCATTTTCCTTTCTGTTTGTATTTCACACAAACAGCAGACATCAAAGTACCACAGGATGAGTGTGTGTTGTTGTTTCCTTGTGTTCTTGAAAGGCAATTTGTTTTGAAATGTGGCATTGATCTCTAGTCGTATCTGTACAGCTGTTCAGATGGGCTGGACCTGCAAAAATAATTTTTAGTTCCTGAGGGTTTTCCCTCTGATGGTAGAACTGCTGGAACCATGAAAGTAGTTTAAACATATTTAAGACTGCGCTGACCCATCCACATTCAAATCATCGCTGAAGACTCACCTTTATAAGCAAGTTTTTAAAGCGTGCTTGTTCTGAGGGATTTCTCATTTTGCTTATATTGATGTTTATTTGACCTGTTTGTAATGCTGCTGTGTTTGTTACTAGACTATGTTGTTTGGCTCTTTTAACTTTTAACTGAGTACAGTGACTTTGAGTTACTGAATAGCACTTTATAAATAAAATAGTTTGTCATTATTAATTTTATTATAAAGCTATGTTTAGACATTTTAATTTCTTTTCAGTCCTGCTGATTTGCTCTCCAAGTTTTAAAGGGCATTTTATGTCATGTCAGTTTTTTCTTTTCTCCCCAGAGGTGACGGCAAAAGTTTACAGCCATTATGTTGCTCTTACAAATGCATTGGTTCCCCTCTAAAATTTACTAAAGCTCCACAGGCAATGTGGGCAGCAGGTTTTCATTCATAACAATGCAGGACGGATCGTTTGTGTTAAAGACCTTCTGATGATCGTTGTGAGTTTTTATTGGTAATAATTATTGGTAATAAAACTTGGTACACAACTGGCTTTGAGAAGCTCGATATTCAAAATATATGCTCAGTACAATGTACATGTACAATGAAATTCTTACTTTGCTTTCCACAATGAATGCCAACAATAAAAATAGTAACAATTAAAAGTAGCAAGATAATAATATATACAATTACACAAATGTACAAAAATACAAAAACATGGCAATGTGAAGGCAGTAAAGTGCGAATTGTATTTAAACTGTGCAAAAATGTTAATTGCACTCTACTGCCTTCAGATTGCTGTATTTTTTTTGTACATTTGGAAGCAGTCTTCAGGTACGCATATAGAACCTGTGTTTGACACAACTGACTTAACCCTATATTTCCCATTTGCAGTTTCATTACTTTGTGCAATACTAATGCAAAATAGAAGAGAGGGACTAATTCTTTTGGATAAGCCCGATCCATCTTCCATCTTTCAGAAGTAGTTAGACCGTACGCTTTTCTTCCCCTTCTTGGTATCGTCGTAGACTAAGACTTGTTTGATCAAAGAAGATTGTTTCGTGATGTGATGACATAATGCAGTGCTGATGTTTGAGTGCACAGTATTTGCACAGACACCAGTCTCTTTTATCTCCCTCCCATGTGAACACAAGTTTGGCTGTATTTCTAAATATTAAATGACCTACCGTGAAGTAGTCTCCTTTTAGAAAGCTGAAAGCTAAAAAGAAAGTAGAGAAAGCGAGATGGAGGAGCTTACTGCCCTGTAACCTCGAGTTACAGGAACCAGGGGCATTATATCAGCAATATTAAGAATAGCCTGAAAAGCAAATAGCGGGCACTTTCTATTTTATCTTTTTTTGCCAGGGGGAGATTGGTTTGTCCTCCTTAATCCTTATTTTAAAGCATTTTTATGTTTAATTACGCGTAGTGAATTGACATACTGTTTATGTTTTTATTTTTATTTTAAAATAGATCATTGAGTCCCTGTCCTATATCTACAATAAGATAAAAAGAGGACTGGAATGACTAGAAGTGTTAATATGATACAAAGAAAATGTGCATGTCCATATTTGCTGCAAAACCATAATTTATTGGGCAACTTTTTTGCCAAATACATTGTCACTCTTGGTATAGACAAAACAACATCAATTGTTTGGATTCCTTAATGTGAGGATACAAACATGTTTCTCAAGAGGAAAAGAAAGAATCAAAAAGTCAGATCTTTTAAACGGTACATGTTGTAATGCTCAATTCCTGAATGAATAAAAGTACAGTTTAAAATTGTTAATTTAAATTAGAAAGATAAATTATTCATTGTTGGTAATCAAAACAATGTGGTGCTAACTTCAGGTATTTAACAGTTTAGTGTATTTTTTTCCTGCTGACTCTTTTCTTCGTTTTGTTGTTGAGCAACAGTTTATTTGCATAATGACAACTTTACAACAGCAACACTTTTATGAAACACCACTGAGTAAAATCAGCAAATGAAATGATCATAGCCCTTATTCTGAATCTGAAAAGGCATAAAAGCATACTCTGGATTAAAGCAAAGTGAAGGATCAGGTTCTGAAGGGCTGTTTGCTCTTTTCACTCTGAAAATCCTCCCCTGGCATCTTTTCACATCTATTTCCAGTCTTCATCTGGTTCTTCTCCTCTCACTCACTCACTCTGTCGTGCACAATTTCCTTCCCTGAAAAAGTATAGTGAGGATGAAACCATGGCAACAGTTAGCTATCATCCTTTATTGCCTCCCCCGATTGGATCGGGTCCATTGAACCAGAAGACATCCATTATTTCCTTTAAGTGTCCCTTGTTGAAAAATGAGGAGCTGTACATTAAACAAAGTTTAATCTTTGGCATTGAAATGTACATTCACCACCACACATTAATGTGTAGACATACTTGTTTAAAGGCTTTAACAAGCAAACATGAGCTATGAACAAGCACTTAGACTATGTAGAGGTGAACTGAGAAAAAGAAGTGTGCCAGGTAAACTGTAGAAAGGCTAGGTTATTTATGCAGATCTTTTTGGCATGATGTTCTCTCTGTTTGATGTAATATTTATAGAGCTTCATTCCCCCCACTCTCTCTCTCCTGCTGTCTCTCCCCTCCCTGCTCAGCTCCTCTTCAGCCAAGACATAGATGTTGCTGAAACCCTCAGATGTCTGTCTTGCGTGAGAGCTGATCACGGAGAAGGAAACTTTACAACCTCAAAAAAAAAAGACTTCCCTTTGAGCTGTTTCACCCACTCCTTTTTTCCCCCTCACTTATTCCATATCAGCAGTAACAGCTCGGCACAGTGGCTCAGGCAAACATCAAGTCTCACACTCTGTAATGAAATAAGGTCAAGATGATTTCCTCTGGTTGACTGCAGATGGAGAGAGTGGTAGTAGCTGGTCTTCAATTCTGTAACATACCACAGAAGTTGATTATGAAAGATTAAAGCATGTTGCAAAAGATTATCTGTGTAAGATGAACTCCTGCAGGGCCCACGCCAAGACCAGAATAAACGATGAACTAATCAAGCTGTTAACGCATTAGCTATTGGAAAACTGCCGCCATGTTGATTTAAGCTGTTTAATTCCAAACATAGTGACTCAACTTTTTTATGCAGCCCATTGAGCAAACCCCAAAGCTTGCAGTTAAAATCCTTGCTAAGAGGTTAATCTTCCCTTTGACTTCAATGGGTATTGTTGATGTTTTTAAGATTTATCTGGGGGCTTTTTTTTGCCACTTTAGTACAGAGATAGGACAGTGGATAAAGTCAGGAATAAGAGAAATGGGAAAGTAGGGAATGACGTGAGAAAGGAGCCTGGACCGCTCGCTTAGAGAACTGCAGACTTTGTAAATGGAGTGCGTGTGCACTAACAGTACATTGTTGATTGTTCTTGAACATTTTATGGTTGTAACTTTAAACTGTGACATAAGACTGTACAGTAAGTTTCTAGGTGAAGTAGCAACAGACGAGGCATAGATTTATTTCAGTTGTCTTGATTAGCTGAAGAGTTGCCACCAATCTACATCCAAAAACCCTGCAGACTCTCCTTATTTTCAAAGTAGATGTCAGGTACAACTGTGTCACTTCATAGCTGCACACTTTTGATTGTGTTTGTTGTTGTTGTTGTTGTTGTTGTTGTTGTTGTTGTATTTATATTTACAGTAAAACAGATAAAAAGGCAATTGTTACCCTGTGTAGTTGCTGTTTAGATTTGAATCTGATCACCAACACGGTTTTGCCCTAGCTATTTTCACAAACACACAAACATACACTCACACACACTTTCTTTCTCTTTTTCCCTGTCTCTGTTTCTGACATAAGCGACAGCACACCATACCGTTCCGTTTGTGGCTTTAATGCCTGACCTTCCTTTATTTACCTACTTTATTTCCTCCTCTTCCTCCTGTTTTTTGTGCTCCTGTACCCGCTGACTTTGTCCCATCCCAACGCCTACCTGTCTGCCTGCCTGCCTGCCTGCCTGCCAGAGGGTACAGAAGGCTGCCAAAATCAAGAAAAAGGCGGTGTGTAAAAAACAGAGCGAAAGAAAGACCTTTTGGCCGTTTTCCCCTCCATCCTCACCTTTTTTTTTTTTTTTTTTTTAATATTCAAATTGTCCCTGCTTTTGTGTATCCTCTCCCGTCTGTGTCTTTTCATTCTTGTCATGTTCATTAATTAAGTCAAACAAATCTTTTCTATGTTTTAAGAATAGGGACACATCAGGTTTTGTTTTACGTCGATGGCTATACATTGTGTCAGTGCACAAACTGTTGTCACTGTGGAAGATGAAGTCTTCATCTGTAATATTCAACAGATGTTATTCAGTGTCACAATATCCAAAACTGAAAATAAAGATTTAATAAGACCAATCATAATACATTTTAATAGGTCTTTATGTGATGATCAACAATTAAAATGCATTTTAAGCCTCTTACACTGAACAGCTGTGAGTATGAGGTGATAGAAAACAAGTCGAGAGAAAACTGGACAGAAACTTAAGGCTGTATTTCTGGGGTCTATTTTCATACAGTGTAAATAGAAGTCTGCATTAATCTTTGAAGAAAGAATTTTACTTTATCCTGAGATTAAACTGTTCCATCATATTTTTCTCACACTTTGTTTTTGGTATAATTACATATCAAAAATACAACCATATTGAGGTATTGTACTTTATTAAAAATTTAGACTAGTTTTAGTAAAATACCTGATGTAAAACTCAGGACATTTTTATTGGCTCTCTTACTGAGTTGAGGATAAATGGAAGTGTTTTGAGTAAAACCGGTGCTTTAATTAAATGGTTATTAATGGAGGATTTTGAGCAATGTAAAACATCTAACAACCAGTTTATACTGTATATAACTATAAGAACATTAAACTATAAGAGATTGTGTTACAGTGCCGGTTTCACAATTCCCAGATTAACACATTCTTCATTCTGTGCCACAGAAAGTGAAATCTGGTGATTGTAAGATACAGTGATAAGAGGATTATCCATAAACGGCCCAAGATACAAGAAGAATTTGGGTTTAAGCATCAATCAGACGAGCTGAAGTCTGTAATAGAAGGGGTTGATTCTCACTTGTCCAATAAACACAGTTATGCATTAAATCCACAAGGAAGGATGGATTTTGAATGAGGAGAATGACTGCATTCACTTGTAATTACCAGTGTTAGCTGCACCTACTAGCTTAGCTGATTTAAAATTGCACGCATTTTTTGTCGGTGTAGTATAAAAGGATGTTCTAGAAATTGGATCTTCTTAAAAAGAATATATAAACTGCCCAAAAGTGATTTCTAATATAATATCACATTTTTGTAGTGTCCATTAAGCCTCAATGAATTGGTAGGGAAACAATTTTAAAGGGTTATTACAAGCCACTGTTTAAAATACATCCTGTAATAAATAGGCAAAATATCTTTGATTGAGTATTTGTTGTCACCATTGCTTTATTTCAAAGGGCATCAGGCTTTTTGATTAGCCAAAGGCAAATACAATTTTATTAGCCTGCACTTCACAGTGATTATAAAGTAATGTGTGCAGATTTGTTCTGTGCTGAATTTGCATTGCTCTCACTGGTGAAACAAGCCAGCTGGTCATGGTTTAGTGTTAAGCTGTTTAGTGTTTCTGTGCCAGCTCGCAATCCTTGTCTGCCAAAATCTTTTTTTCCTGCCTTTTCCACCTCACCTGGAGACTTAGCAACCTGCCATTCTAACAAGCATTTCTCTAAGTGGATCCTCAAACTTTCCATGCATGCCTTTTGGATATCTAAACTTATGCCTAACCACGTTCAACACCGACACCATTCAATTGTGACTAATTAATTATCATTAACTTTTCTTGTTGCATACTAAAAGCAAGGTCAAGGAGGACAATCTGACCGTGTCTTGTTTTTGCTTTTATCTTGCTGCAGAATGCAGACGGTGATGCTACAACCTTGACTGAGGTGGATCTGTTCATCTCCACCCAGAGGATCAAAGTCCTCAATGCAGACTCACAGGTGAGTACAAGCCAGAAAAAGTATGTTGTGGTTCTATCCAATGTGGCTTTTCCTCCTGTGTGAATGTACACTGTATATTTACAGAGACAAATAGGGCTGCATGCAGGGGAACACTGCTGTGTCAAAGCTGACATAACTGCAGCTTAACATTTTATACTTATTGCTTATTATGAAACAACGCCAATGATTATTATTTAATAATGTAATCTCATGATGCCAGAATGAACACTGCAAAGCCTGAAAATACTGCACGAACATCTGTCCTTATTGCAGTGCAAGGTGTTTGACTGCAGCACAATCTGCCCACATTGTATTTAGTACAATGAAAAATTGTCATGCTTTCAATGTCAGTACAAACCTCGGAAAATAAACACATCTTTACTGAATGAGTCATTTATGGAAGGGCTGTTTGTTTCAATTTAAAGTAAATTCCTGCAGGTATGAGGTACAGTATGTTGATTGGGATAACAGCAGAAAATAACATTTAAACACTTTTAAAATAACACTTTTTCTTCAGCAAGATTTCTCTCTTTAACTTCACTTTTATGTCAGTGTAGGGGGAAAAAAACAAATCGCCAGAAAAAAAAAAATAACTAAGCTATACGAGGACGACAGTACACTCTAATGGACAAACTTCCAACTTGTCTCTGTTGAGTGTGATGACATTTCCCAATCAACCTTATTTAGCCTCTGCCTTATGTGTTACTTGTAAAGCTTCAGAATTAAGGAGCACGGTATTTAGAGACATTATCATCTTTACAACATAGGAAGAAAATCTCTGAAGAGTGTGTGAGACACCTACCTCATTTCAGGTATATGACCCAAATCAAAAGGCAAAAAAAACCCTAACTTTGAAATGAAGGAACTAGAAGTGCATAAAGGTACACTACCATGTTGCAGGTGCTTTGTCAAAGGTCAATTTACTTTAAGAAGAGGTGGTTTAATCAGCATTTCATCTTCACACAGGGTCGAGTGTTTGATTGAAAAAGAAGGATTTTGCAGAGCTTCTTTTGGATTAAAAATAGACAACTTGCTAACAGTAGCATTTAAATGTACATTTGATAGGTGATTAATTTGCAATATATGAGTCGAAGCTGTCAACTTGCTGACTGTGTGTGTGCATGTGCGTGTGTGTGTGTGTGTGGGCAGCCGTCTGGCAGATTCTGACATGCTGCAATGCAGTGTGGATCTTCCTCTCATTTCCATCTGGTTGTCACTGGTCTTGGCTCTGTTTTAGAAAGACATTCTGATTAAAAAGCTTAATTTCACAATTGAGTAACTTGATGCAGCTAGCATGCATTTTCTAGCACTGAATCTGTACACAAGCATCTCCAAAGGATGAAAGGAACAAGACTTATTAAGCTAAAGGTATAATAACACTAGGATCAGTTCATGAATTGCAGTTAACTCAGCTGAAAAGAAATGCTGAATCTTGTCATTTAAGAGGAATAAATACAAGTTCCAACCAAAGATGCACCTTCTATGCAAGTCCATATCCTCTAAACAGCAGCTCCATTGCTCTGTGCACAATCAATGCCTCATATTATCTTCATTAAGACACAGGATAATTAGTTGACTGAGTGAACAAACGTGATTACACAGTTCAAATCACCTGGTTTCATCAACACAAACACGCTGATATCAGAAACTGTCTCAAGTTGTTTTTTGTTCCCCTGTTTGTTATTGTTGTGAGGTTGTTTGTTATACCCATGATCATGTTCTCAAGATCAAATTTATTGGGCTGTTAATTGGGCTGTAACCAGATTACACACAAGGGTTGAATTCAGTTCAGAGTCGAGGTTTTTTGATATGATGAAACTATAATCTTATTCTATGTCCTTAAAGGGTCAAGCGACTTTGACAAAGCAAAAAAACAGATATCCTACACAATGTGTGAACTCTCCAGTCGAGCATATTGTTATGAGACACACACACATATGGCTATCTTTGTCCAGCTGTGGCTGTCACTTTGGATTATTTAATCTCTCTACCGTGCAAATAATAAAACCACATGTTTATGGTGAAGCAGGATTAACAGTACAATGCTTTCAATGGTCACGTAGTACAGTATGTACCGTAATGAACGCAGTCATCTCTATTAGCTGGAGAGCAGTGAATAAAGCCCTGCAGCGATGACATCACCAGCTTTTAAGGAGTTAGTCATGAGACATTGAATTATTGAAATATCTGTGTTCAAGTGCTTTTTGGATTCTCTACATGAGGTTTTTCTGGATTTACTGTATTTAATTTCAGGACTCACTGCTGTGCATCAAAAATCTCACGTCCCAATCAGTCTATTTTTCTTTATCTGTGCAGCAGCTTTATATTTATATAACATCATCTTTGCAGTTGGTTCCGCTGCTGTTCGTCTTATAAAAGACATGTTGTAGCTGTTCAGTGTTACACAAACAGGGTTAGTTTTTAAAACATGATTTTGCATTTGATGAGTGTGATTTTGGATGATATGCCCTGCAGGAGACAATGATGGACAACGCGCTCCGCACTATATCTTACATCGCTGACATCGGAAACATCGTGGTGCTGATGGCGAGGCGCAGGATGCCACGCACGGCCTCTCAGGACTGTATCGAGACTACACCAGGGGCACCAGAGGCAAAGAAGCAGTACAAGATGATATGCCACGTCTTTGAATCTGAAGATGTAAGTGCTTTGTGTGTTCTTCAGTTCACAAACCTGCAGAGTTGGTTAATGTATTGATAAGGAAGTTTGTTTAAAATCCTTCCCCGGCTGGGAGCAGGTTAGAGGTTACACAGTTGACCGATATAACAGGAAGTCTAATATTATGTAAGAGGACTCATCTTGAGGATTTTTTCTGTCTAAAAAATTTAAAAAGAGTACTCTTTTTTTTTTATTTTGTCATTGTTATTAGATTGTTGTTGTTACATATGAGCCTTCCAGTTATCTCTAGTTATAACCTTTACCTTCCATTTAGATCCTGCCAACACATCTTTGGTGTGCAGTTGTTTTCATCATTCTTCCCCACTGGTACTTAACGTAATTAGGTAACATTACGAACATTATCAAAGCTGGCCCTTTTAATTATTTATTCATCTATTTATTGAAACACAGATAGCTGCTGCTTGTCTTGTTGAAGCAGAGTCAGTAAGACTTGGCACCATGAATAGAGGAGCCAGCAGCTTGAGTTTCTGTTCCAGTCAGTCCAAAGGCTAGATCTGTCCGCTCTTCCTCCAATTTAGATGCCATGTTTTAAAGGTCGTCCAGATTTATGATAGAAGCTTTCAGCCACTCATCCATCAACTTGTAAACTGTTATTGTAGCTCCACTGGCTGTTTGTCCTGACTTTTTGTTCTTGTTACTATTCTGCAAAACTAATCTAACAGCTATTGATTTTAAGTGTTTGGGACGTTAATGTCAGCAAATTCAACAAGAGATTTATATACAAGAACAGAATTCAATTAAATAGGAGAATGGGCAAAACAAAGCTTGCAAAATGACCCTCTTAACTCACTCGATCTATATTATCTCTCAGAGCCAAGATGAACCTTTGGGTTGAGATTTTTTACAAGTTCCTGTTATACGTTTTTGATTTTTTAAGTTTTTTGAACCTTTTGCTTCTCTTGGTTTTTATTATAAGGTTTTTATTTTAGGATTGATGGAGGGTCCTTCGAAGCAAACACTTAACACCCTTAAACCTATCATATAAGCTGAAGTAATCCTTCGACACACTTACATTTTTTCAAGATTCTCTAAACTGTAATTGACTCTGTTTTGAGCTCCTTTTTTTAGTTTATAAATGATTCATTTTTTGTTGCTCTAAATTGATCTTGCACGTATCAGGGTTTGGATTTCTGTCTTTATTTGCTCGGTGAAGTGTCCTTTCAAAGCATACCATTTGTATAGCTGAAGTTGCTGAACTGTGTCTACAGTTCATCTGTCACATTTGCTGTCTATTTCCAATGTCTGAATCTTATCCATTTTTTTGATTGGTCGAAAGTTCTCAGTCCCGGAACATGGTGTGTTGGTTTTCCTGCTGGTCAATGGGAGGCATGTCCTGTGCCGACAGTCAGTTTAGAGTAGTAGTAGAGTTTGTTAAACTATGGCTTTGATCAATTGTTATTGTTTACTCTGATTGTTTTTTGTAAAGTTGAAATACTCTGAAATCGTTCTACTCCCTGTGTTATGCAGATGCCAACATGTGTTTGAAAGTACTCCTGGTTTGAAATCAATCCTATACATCACTAGATCTTTATAGAAGGGCGAATTTATCGATTACATTATTGAGTCAGATACTGTATAGTTAATCATTCCTCTCCTCATTCATCTGTGCTGTTGAAGGCCTCGTGCTGAAACACGTCTGTTGTTGTTCTGTACATTGCACTCACAGTAAAAGAAACTTGAAGGACATTTAGTGTGCTGACTTTTCTCTCTTTTTTGTCTCGTATACCTGAAACTGTATTTACTGATGAGTTTTTTTTACTGTTTTTTTAGTTTATTATACCACCACTGTTGTAATGACAGAAAACTAAATTGTGTAGATTTTCTTTTTTTGACCCTTTACAAAAATAGCTCTCCCCTCATAATGGAAACAAATAGCTCATGACAGCAGTGAAAATAAATTATAATTATTATTCCATGATAAATTCTTGGCACACTTATTGCCAGTATTGTTTGATACCAACCACGGTTTTATTCCCACTGTATTGTTATTAATATAAATCTCAGAGAAGATTAGCCTCTGTGACCCTCAAGTTTTTTTTTCCCTCGCTGTCTGCAGGCCCAACTCATCGCTCAATCCATTGGCCAGGCATTCAGTGTCGCTTATCAGGAGTTCTTGAGAGCCAATGGCATCAACCCAGAGGACCTGAGCCAGAAGGAGTACAGTGACATCATCAACACCCAAGAGATGTACAATGACGACCTCATCCATTTCTCCAACTCTGAAAACTGCAAGGAGGTTGGTCTATATTCATTTAGCTGCCCAGGATTAAATGATATACAAATGATTTTTTACTGAAGATATTTGCGGGTTTGTGTCAGTGTGGGGAGAGAAACACACAATCACTGTTCGACTTAACGTGTGGTACACATCTCACTGACGCTGCAGGGCTCTTAGTGGAACATGAAAGTAAACAGTAGCTGTTCACTAATTGGACAGATTCAACAGATGGTGAATGGAAAGTACTTTCAGAGAGAAACAACTCTGCCTTCTATTTTTTTCCTTTTTAAAATTTCATCTTTAGCTACCACTTGGCCCTGAAAGTATTGACCGGAGAGTTTTAGAAAAACTAAAGCTGTGAAACAGTTTCTGCTGTGTGAGCAGCGAGGATACATAGTCATCACCACACAGCTGCCTCTTTAGGGATACAAGGGCAATGTTTGTGACGTGGAAGCTGGGCTTTCTCAAAGCAATAAATCTTCTTGTCCCACTGTGCTGAGAGTCAATCTCTCGTCTCAAGGCTTCCTGAGTACGATGGTCTCATGTGCAGAGAGCCAGGTAAGAATGATGTGGGTACTACACATTTAAACAGTGATGAATAGAACAACACACTTTGATCTACAAAGGCTTGTGAATGTAATTGCTTATGTAATAAAGTGCTTCATGGTGTTCACTGAGCTGACACTGAGTTCAGATTCAAGGTGTAGATTCAAAACGCTCTATAAAGAGATTGTGTTGAATATATAATGACAATATTATATGCTGACTACTGTGGGTGTTCATGTAGTATGCACAAATGTTAACTTCTGCAACAGCATAATCTATTCAGTATACAAAAATCCTGTCTAGGTTTCAGATGGAGTAATGCTCTCTTTAAAGCTGCAATATAAATGTTATATTTGTACCCAACATTTATTTTGAGAAAATAATAATAATAATGAAACCCTAACAGTAACACTTAGTAACAAAATAAAATGACCTGAAGCTAGTCATTATGACCGGTGTGTACATCACTAAATGTTAAAATAAATGATTTAATTTTGAATTGCTGCGTTTCTTATATAGTAAGTGATGTGGATATTTGACTGAAGCCATTGATTGATAATTTGGTTTAGATGATTTATTTGCTTAAGATAAGTGTTACTTACTAAGTTGCATCAAAGCCAGCAACAATCTAAGGTGTTGGTAAGAAAGAGTATTTAAGTGTAGGTTAAATTTTGTCCTACTTTACTGTATTATAGTGTGACATTTCAAAACCAGATATCGTATAAGCTCCAGGGCTGCTTTTGACTATAATTTAAAAATCAGAGCAGAGAAAAGAGGAATTTCAATTAACATTAGAGTGGAGGCCTGTTAACTTCAGCCACAGCAGCTGTGAGCAAACTTTCCTGCTGACACTGATGTGAGCTGGAATAATGGAAAGGGAGTACATGTATAGAAGATGTTCTGTATTATCAATGGCTGCTTGTGTGTTATCTCTTTGGTTCTAAATCTCAAAAACACAACAGTTTGTGAAGGGGAAACGTCGGCAAGACACAATGTTGCACGATAGAATGATGTTTGTGTCCTCCACTCTGTTAAAGTCTCAAATCTCTGAGTTATAAGTTTGCTCCAGTCATGTTGTTCTATATGTCAAATTTGAACTTGGTGAAAAACAGAAACAGCTCAGTGTGACAAAGAAATCAAACTTGCTTCCACAGCTGCAGCTGGAGAAGACTAAAGGGGAGATCCTGGGTGTGGTGATTGTGGAGTCTGGCTGGGGCTCCATCCTGCCCACAGTTATCTTGGCAAATATGATGAACGGCGGACCGGCGGCTCGCTCTGGCAAGCTCAGCATTGGAGACCAGATCATGTCCATCAACAACACCAGCCTTGTGGGGCTGCCACTCGCCACCTGTCAGGGAATCATTAAGGTACAGACAGGCTGAGGATGTAGTGCAGCTGATAGAGGCAGTCTCAGCTAAGATATTTTTTCAAGCACAAAATGAACGTGTGTGTGTTTGTCTGTGTCAAAGGGCTTAAAGAACCAAGTTCAGGTGAAAATGAACATTGTCAGCTGTCCTCCTGTTACCACTGTCCTCATCAAAAGACCTGATTTAAAGTATCAGCTTGGCTTCAGCGTCCAGAACGGAATTGTGAGTATACTTCTGACTTCTTTATGTTAACCAGATGCATGTAAGTTGTTTATTCTGTGTATATTCTGTTCACACAAAAAAAAAAAAATGAAGATGTGTTTTGCTCATTACCTTTTTTCCCTTTAATGTGACATCTGGTTAAATTTTCTATCAGTTCTGTACAGCACATTTGTGCATGTTGCAGTGTTGATTAATCTGCTCATTATTTGATTTGCATTAGATGCACTCAGGAAACATTTTGTAGTGTTGCAGTGTTTTGATAAATGATCATGTTGCCTTGAACAATATTTATGCTCCTAATAGAATCTCTGGGGAAAAAAAAAAAAGAAATTGCAAGGATTTAAATTAATCGCAATTTATCTGTTTGGCCTTTTGAATATAAAATGTCGCTTACAGCCTCAGGATGAGGTGCCATTGCTTTGTCACTGCAGACGTGTCACCTTTACAGGGGCAATCATCTGATAAAATAAATTGTAACCTGTGTGTGTGTGTGTGTGTGTGTGTCTGTCAGATATGCAGCCTGATGCGAGGAGGCATCGCTGAGCGAGGGGGGGTCAGAGTTGGTCACAGGATCATTGAGATCAATGGGCAGAGTGTGGTGGCCACAGCACATGAGAAGATTGTCCAGGCTCTCTCAAACTCTGTCGGCGAGGTAAAACTGACGCACTCAAACACACAGAGGACTACTGTACAGCACATCTACACAATCATGGAAATATTTCGCAATGATCTTTGTTTCACTATTTACCTATCAAAACTCTAGAGTACAGAACAAATGATTTTTTCTTTGTAAGATGTCAATATGGACCAGCAGATGAAATCTTACAAAAGAGACTAATCAGTAACATTGTTTGAAACTTGAAACAACTAGTACTAGCTAGCCTGCCAGGAAACGTGCATCTGTTGGATGCTGATTTTGTCTAGTGAAAATGAGGCTCAAAAATCAACGTTGATTTTTGAGAAAACTTGTGGATGCAAGTTTCTGTTCACACACAAGGATGCCTGGAAACCATTTAAACATTGTAAAGGAAAGGACTTGTGGATATTTTTGTTGCAGTCTTGGCATGTGCAAAATCATCCAGTTTAATTGCTTGCTATTACAGGAAAAAAACCACTTAAAGCTGGAGGGCTATATAGTATAAATGCCCATTTATCAAACAAATATGCGCAAATACTCCATGATGATGATTATATCCCGTTAACTAGCCACTTTTTAGGCTGTGACAGTTTAAGTCTTCTGTAAGGACGCCAGGATGCAACTGACATTTAAAACACATAAAAGCAGTTGCAGTGTTACCGTTTCTAGCTTTAAGCATTTCTTTTTTCTTTTTTGGCTTTTAATGAATGTGGAAACAATGTGCACTTCATAACATAAACATTTTTTTTTATTCATTTTTTTTGTCACAGCAATGATGCGTGACAATCACTGTAGAGCATTTTCGGCTGTACAACAATTGTTTCTGTATTATTCATACACAGCATGAAATCAAGGTCTTATGAGGGATTAGGACAATACACATTTTTTAATTTGCTTTTATTTTTCTTGTGTCACTGCCAGATTCACATGAAGACCATGCCAGCGGCCATGTTCAGACTTCTAACAGGACAGGAGACCCCCATGTACATATGAACAATGGCCAGGGATTGTTCAACAGGACAGGCTGGCAGTCACCTTCGATTGATTATCTCACAAACCAAGCTGACCGCTGACAGGGGCAGGGATTGCTTCTTCATGCAAACAATTTTATTTTTTCTTTCTTTGAGTTGATGAATTCTTTATCATCTCTTCCCTTATATGTGCTTAACATGCAAAGGTCATTTTATTGATGTGAGAGTTTCCTTCTGACCAACTGAACAGACTGTGTATGCGCGCGTGTGTGTGTGTGTGTGTGTGTGTGAGTGTGAGTGTGTGTGCTTGTATTTATTTGTCCTGTTTGTGCTATCCTGTGTCACCTCTGTGAGATTTTGTGGACAGACTTATCAAGTGAATGCATCACAATTTATTTTTTATATTCATGTAATGCAATATGATACTCTTACTATACTTCTTGTATAGTTTCATTTCTTGCTGTTTATTTATTTCTCATGTAAATACATATTTTGCTAATATGGAAGGCAGTAGGAAGGGAGGGGACATGGCTGCATTGTGAATATTCCATGAATCTTTGCTGTTGAATTGAAAGCAGTCCTCAATGATGGCAAAAACAAAAAAAACTAATCATGAATTGCCGGATGTTGTAGTTGCCAGTAAAAAGGGGAATGAGTGAATTGTTTGAAATGTTAGGGTTTTAAATATGTTAAGTTGATCAAATGTAAATGTGAATCAAACCAATGCTTGCCACAGGGGTTTATGGGAGTAATGCCATATCTGTTTGATTTCCTTCATTGTACGGCAATACACAAGCTGAAACTCGGAATGGCATAAAAGTCTTTTCTAATCTCATGTAAAAAACACTCACACACATTGAAATAACAAGCAACTGAATAAAACTATTGACATGCATTAATTATGCTTTTGATATCAAAGTCACATGTACAAACAACTTTCTTTTCTGTGCTATTCTACAGTACTATATGTTCATCTCTAGTGTTCCTTACTGAAACTCATGCATACTATGAGTGGATTGTGAATGTAACTGTCATGTGAGCTGTCCCATTGCCATAAGCAGTATTAGAATGTGTGTACATAAAGAGAAACTTGTCTAGTATCGTTCTCATGTAAAAAAAAACAAAAAAAAAACAGAAAGACAAAAAAACATGCAAAAACGAACACACAGGTTTAGTCTCTGCAAACATTTTCCTTACCCGTACGTTGGCTTTCAGTCTCCCAAGGAGAGAGAACTGTGAATCACCCACACTGTGACAGAAACAAGCTTTACCACCAGGTAATGCTTCTACAATGCGTAAATTGAACCATATGAACATTATGTGTGTGTGCATGCCTCGTAAACTAGTTTCATGTCATTGTGGCAAGAAAATAAAATCTGAGCTAAACCTGCCTGTTTTTTGTTGGGGGAAAAATCTGGGAAACTGACTGAAAAAAAAAATAGATGAAATGATACAGGATATGTTTTATCTACCAACTACAGTGTGAGAGAGTGAAAACCTAAAGATCAATATCTCATCCTCTGTAGTAATAAAAAATGTAGTCTCATGAGTGGCCTTATAGGACTGTTAGTCTTAAAAGGCAGTATTTAATATGATTATCAAGATATTTCAAGTAAGCACTTTCAAGATGTAAAATTAGGAAAAGAGCAGCTACCCAAAGTTCGAAATTATTCAAATCAATCGTAAGAAGTAAGTAAACTTGAGTGATTTAGGAAACCAAAACCCTTATTTCACAAAGCCATACAAACTTTGGCAGTAATAAGTCATGGTTTGAGGTCCATTGGTACGTGTGTTGCAGTTTAATGTTATTTCTAAAATATTTGATACCAAAACATGTTTTGAACATTTCAGTTCACTTGATTAGACCACGAATGAAGTACTCAAATATATGTCAGTAAAGTGTACTGTAAAAGTCCAACAACACTCCATATTAATAACTCTGTTTAATGACTCAGCTTCAGGTTGACCTTAACTTTAGAGATCCAAATACACTTTTACCCCCCTCTCTTATCGAGTGTACAGTGGGACAAAAAAAACGGTTAGATCTTTTTTACTTACAGTATCTAGCTCCACCTAATGGCTGTATGTCGGTAATGCAAGTATTGTGAAAACAAGATATGAAGACAGAAGCAGTAACACTTTATTATAATAATTATATTTTTATTTTTATACAGTGCCACGTGTAAATCATCAGTCATTTAAAATGGATTAAATGCTATGAAAAAATATTGAAATCTTGATGAATAAACAAAGTTGTACCGTATTAAATCATTACTCGTACCTCTTCATGCTTAAAACAGGTTTGACATGCAGTGAGTGCAGCGGTCTGTTGTTTGTCACAGTGTTTTTGTAAGAGCGTCTCTTTGAGCGCCATCTGTTATCTTTCTTTAGGTCAAAAGTCCAGTGTGTGGATGTTTATCTGTTTCGCTGACTTGCTCTCAATTGGTCAGGTTTTGTCACTGCAGTGGGTCCGTTCAGGGTTTCTGGTCAGTCTGGTCACACTTTAACATGACCTTTATCCCCAGACCCTGACGGGTGGTCTCAAAGGCCTGGACCGCCTGCTCCAGAGGGAAACGGTGGGTCACGAGGGGTTTTACATTTACTTTACCTGAAGCCAACATGGCAATGGCCATCGGCCAGCTGCAAGGCAGACACAAACATTTGACTTAAGAGATCAACCTCTGAGATAGAAAAATAAGTGAGATGTCTTTTATTCTGCACAAAAAAGGCAGTGCACGGGTCATTTCTTACGTATTGCAGTAGCGGAAAACACCTCTGATGTCCACTTCTCTTACAGCTGCATTGATCAAGGGAATAGTGGCCATCTCAGAGCCGAGACCAACCAGCACCACAACACCTCCTGAACGAGTTGCCTGATGGGAAAAAATATTTTTATTGAGGATTAGTTTTATCTACAAATAATCTGCCGTTTAACATTTACAAGTAAAGGAGACAGTCTTCAGATTCTTAATTTACATATAACAGTGTTACCTCAGTGTTAAAATAATCCATTACAACTATTCCAAACAATATTTATTTTCAGTTTAAAAAGCCACTGCAAAAAAAATCCAGTAGTATTATTATGAAATGAATGATTAATTTTAGTGGCTGCTGCGAGGTTGAGCTAATTTTAAAGATACGATTTACCATTAAGCTATTCAAATGCAACATACTTTGAAAAGTCTTGTCTAGATAGTATTAAGTACTTTAAGAGGTAAAACCTGCAATGGATGAAAATAATGAAGCAAATTACAAATACTCCAGAGCAGAAATTAAGTGCAGCACCTGAGTAAAAGCACTGTTGTATGTAGTTTATTCAGAGCTGCTTTACTATATAATATAATCTATAATAACATACATAGATGGCAGTTTGAATGCTGCTCTCAACACCGGTGCATTCAATAGTGATGTTGGGTTGAGTGCCCAGCATGTCTGCTACATTCTGAGCCAGCTGCTGGGGTGTGTCTCCTCTCGTAACTGTCAGCTGGAAGTCTGCATCCAACTCTTTGGCTATAGCTAGACGTTCTGAGGACAGATCTGAGCAAAGGAAAGTGGATATAGAAAGATAAGAATAAACCACTAAAGAGAGGCTGCAACCAAAATGCTTTTTTGTTATGTTTTTTTTTTCTGTTCTGAGGCCTTTCAGTTCATAAAGCTTGTGTCTTACCGGTGACGACGACTTGTGAGGCGCCCATCGCCTTAGCCACGACTAAACAGACCAACCCAATTGGTCCTGGTGAGTAGAAGAGAAATACACAAGACTGTTTGAACTGTAGACAGATTAGTAAATGTCCACTTATCTAATGCTTTGAGGTGTATTCTAACTACATGACTGTGAACACTTCTGAGACATAGTAATAGACATAGTGCATGGTCAGCTTAACACAGCTGTCTGAAATGTTGTTTTCACAACAGGAGGGGTTTGTTAAATATTAAGTCTCTTACACGGTGCGTTCAGGTTCATAAGCTTTACACTGAGGTTTTGTTGAGTCAGTATGAATCTCACAACTACACCCACTGAGTGTCAAAACAGATTCCTTACCTGTAGAGACATGCTGTTTAATTTCAGTGACAATGTGTATTTCATACTTACTTGAATAATACTCTGAAGAATCCTGTTGTGTCATACAAAAGCCTTGTTTAAATATAAGGTTAATTGTTTTTACCTGCACCACAGATGAGCAAGCTGCTGCCGAGGGTAACACCAGCTCTGCGACAGGCGTGGATCCCCACAGAGAGAGGTTCAATTAGAGCTCCCTCCTCAAATGTTACATTGTCAGGCAACCTGAGCGGTGAAAAATAGTGAGAGTGAAGAAAAAGAAGAAAGGGAAGGGATAGGGAAGGACATGTGCAATTGTGAAGCAAGAGAGTCATTTGGCAGTTAACAGATCATGCAGATGTTGTTGGGAAATCGCTGGTGGCAAAGCTATAAAATACTGGGCAAACTGTTACTTGTAACAGAAGTTGGCACTGTGAGTGTAGTATCTGCACAAATTTCCATCATCAGGGGGTGTGGCACAAAAGAAGATGGTAGGAGACAAGTTGTATCGCCCATTTTTGAAGAACTCATCCATGTCACGGGGAACACCAGGCTCAATGGCCACTCTGTCACCTACAAAAACATGAGGGGAAGTATAAAAAGCACCTCAACAGATAGCAATAACAACTCATCGTGTGACTACGGCTGAACGTTTTTAACATACATTTTTTTCAAGAGAAAGTGAAACCTTAAAGCTTTTATCAACCCCCTTTTAAACTTTCATTTGAAAAGAATGGCAGGGTGCATCGAGGCAAAAGGCATTACACTGCATCACTGCTCTGCGTCACCGACGTTCCTCACCCACTTACCTACTTTAAGATGCGTGACTGCAGCTCCAACTTTAACCACCCGCCCTGAAGCCTCATGACCCAGTATCATCGGCTTTTTAACCACAAAGTCCCCAATTCGGCCGTGTTGCCAGTAGTGAACATCCGATCCACAGATTCCCACAGAGTGCATCTGGAGCAAAACCTCTGGGTACAAACAAAAACAAAAACACATTCATGTTAAAATGACCATCTGATTTATCCATACTGTACATTTCAAAAAGCCCCCCAAAAAAGCAAAGAATAGTTTCTGTGTAGTTTAAATTAGTCTTTCAGAGAGCAGAAAGGCAGCTGTAACCAGCTGTAAATATTACTTAAGTAACTCATTTTGACAGCGTGAAACTGATCAACAGACTGTTAAACAGGTAGATGCGTAGATCGATGTTTTTTTTTTTCAATTTAAATTATTTGAACATGTTGTAAAAAGTAGCCTATAAATTGTTCAATGTTATACTGCACCATGTGGTTCTGGTTCCGGGATAGGGCGATTTTCCTTTGAAAATTTGATAAAAAATGTCCAGTCAGTTGATATAATACAGATATGAACTTCTCGTATGATACAAGTTTGTTTCGGTCTCGTACCAGTCTCAGGTCTCCTTTAGAGTGCAGCACCACGGACAGATTTTCCTGCGCCATGACCAAGGTACCAATTAGCAGTAAAAAAAAATACTTGGTCCGAGTGAACAGACAAACGCCAAATATGTTCTTCTTTTGAATGAGTCAAAGTACAGCCATCAGCAGCGACACCACTTCCTAGGAGAGGGGCTGCTACCAAAACAAAGGGCGTGATTGGTCGAAAATCGCAGCACAGTCCATTTGGCGGGGGTGGAAAATACCTCACAGAGATTTTGCTTAATTAAAATATCGGCTGTGTAATGTATATAAAGAAATACAATTTACCGGTCAATACAATTTAAATTATAAATGTTAAATGTTATCCAGTATTGATAAAAAGACGTAATTAAGCCTGTATTGTCAATATTTGGTTTAATTTAAATGACATTTTCACAACTCCCTCTAATATTAGAAACGCTGCACATTCAAAAGCAAATGTAAACTCCAAAACAAATGCAAAGACACCAATGTTGTAGTTTTATTATCGTTTAGAAACGTAAGTGAAGCCCTACAATAGTTCAGACACTCAACTTTTCTAGCTTTTCAGATTCTTCTTTAATGAGTTGAGAATTTGAGTTTCTGACAATTTGAGAGGCATGTGTTAATGTTAGCTTAGCATGACTAGCTATGAGTACTTAGTGTGAATAGGTTCATAATAATTAAGAATAGCTCATTCACAAATGACTTCAAACCCAAATTGATCATTTTTACATTAAAACATGTTATTCATTGTTACACATCTGTTACTCCACAGACTTGAGAGCACTACTCTCTCTCACCCAGGAAGTGTCAAACAGAGCTGAACCAAGCTTTGGGTTTATATGTATGAAGTGGAGGGGTGTATAGGTTGTTGAGATTAAACATTTTATATAAAATGTTGTTTTAAGTATTTATTTTACTGAAATGCATTTAACTTTACTGACATGCTTTAACTTTATTGCTGATAATGTGTTGTTTGTAGAACAGGTAACAGTCACCTGAGAATAAATTGATTTCCAACCCTCTTCGGTAGTTGGACGTTGACGGAGTTTGGAGTGGAACAGTGCGAGTATCAATATATTATCAAAGAGTGTGCAGAGCTGAAGGGCCTAGACTGGTATTGTTTAGAGCTATTATTTTTCATTTGGCACTTGATTTATTTCACTGTAAATTTATTCACTGCCTTTTTTAAATTTTCACTCATTGTTAAGGACCAAGCCATCTTTAAAAAGTTGACCTCTTTTATAGGCCTTTATGTTATAATTTGGTTTGTAAACTTGGATTTCTATTTTTTGTTTGACCTAAGGATAGGGTAATTCCATAGACTGTTAATATTATGGGTAATATCTAATAATTCTGACCTGTCTAACAAAATGACATGCTGCATTTCCTTGATAACGTTTAACTCGCTCACAAACCACTGTGCATAAAGACGAATGGCTGCTGAGTGTATCACTGCATAAAGTATAAGGTCTATCATAGTAAACGGACAGATCTTTGATAGCATTTCTTTTCTCATGATAACGACAAAACGTGTCTACTTTTTTCCTTTGGTGAATGCAATGTGCTTACATAGTATTGCTTATAGCCAAGGCCTGATGTATTTCTGTGTGTCATGAACACAGGCTGTAGAATACCTGACATAGAAGACGATATCTGAGTAACCTTAGTTTAATCATATATAGGGATTTGGTGTCTGATATTGCTTGTTAGAACATGGGGACCTCTGCTGGTCATTTTGGATAAGCCTACTGGGTTTTGGAAATATGATAGGCACTTACACTAAATGACATCACACGTCATGCTGGGCTATTTCATGTCGAAATTAAAATGACCAAAAAAAGGATCTTGATGTAGCTTTTGTAAGCCTTTTTAATTACCTATTACCCTCTGGTGTTACTGTGATAGATCCTCTGCCTGCCTAATATTTTCTCTCCCTCTATGCTTTTATTCTGAGACACTTGATCTTTACACTTTAGTTACAAGAAGTTCACTCATAAAGAGCAGAGTTTGACATTTTGTAGAATTACAGGTAACACGTATTCCTTGATTTAACCTTAAGAGAAGTACTCTTTAGCCTAAAGTCTAAGTTATATCATGTAAGCTGAGTCTATCTAATGGTCCAATATGTAAGAAATTAAATCATAAAATTACCTTACTATGTCATCAGACAGGATGCAAAATGGTTTGTTTTCGATATAGAGCTGTATAAAGTAGAGCTTAGAGTATCAATTTCAAACACTAGGTGTCAGAGTTGTATAGAGTTCCTTTTAATAGGGCTAAAGTAATACTGTGTTACACTACAATGATAGGTAGAACAATAACTAGACACAATGACATACATATTTCTCAAATTTATTTTGTCATTGAATTGATTTGCCTCAAAATATGCAGATGCAGCTCAGGAATACAAACATGTAGCTTGCCACCATGGACAGCAAAACAGAAACCTAGTCCGCTCTCTCTTGGTGAATGTTTCCTCACATGAGCTGCAAGCAGCTACGAGCTTTACAGTTGGAGCATCGGAAACATCCGGGATGAAAATCACGCAGATCACCTGAATATTTCTGCAGATTGTCCATGCTGATGTAACCTGCAGTAAGCACAGTAATGTTGACGAAGAAAAGGGTTGTTTACCAACACAGTGAATAAAACTTGATACATTTTCCATTATCCCAGTAGCAGTGTTAATTTTGACAATTTGGTAGAAGTTGTTGCTTTCAGAAAATTGTTGATTTTATTCACATTTTAGTCTTTGCATTTGTTTTTGTTTTTTTGTCTAAATTTAGTAAATGGAACTGAATTTCATTTTAGTTATAGTTTCTCAGACAGTTTCGTGGGTCTTTGATTTTGAAGATTTGGCTGTAAAAATGTCAATAAAAAGTTAGAATACCATAAATTAACTCAGCTCAGCTCAGAACCTATTTGTAGACATAAGTGAGCTACCTCAGGATAAGGTAAGTAAGACTACTAACATATAGGCTGTATAAAACATTTTTATAGTTTTTTATAGCTTTTAGTTATCATGGCTTTATGAGCAAATATTTCACCCAAAATGTTACTGTTAATACATTTTTATTTTTTTTAGTCATAAAAAGCAAAGTAAGTCAACAGATACTTTTAATCAACATTTTCATTGACAAATAAACACCGCCTAAGAGAAACAAGGAAACAGGAAACACAGGAACTGTTGCTAAATGTTGTACCTGTAAGCATGTTTCTATCTTTATCATGACCACATACAGGGGCTTCACTTTCAGATGAGTCTGTGTCAGATGGCTCAGAACTGCCAAAAAGCAAAAGGTGTGAATTAGTTCACATTGCTAAGTTCCAGTTCAAAACATTCACAGTGGAAATTGAACATACCAGTTCCTGCTGTCTTCACTGTACTCATCTTCACTCTTGCAGATACCTCTCTTATCAGAGCGCTGTTTAATACATTGCAATCAATGGATATGACAATAAATTACATGGTGTGCTGTACTGCTGAAGGCTTTATTCCATAACATGGTGGCTTGACTACCTGGGCAACTGCGTGCTCAACTTCAATCTCCCAGATCAACCGCCCTACCACTCCTCTCACCTCTGAAATAAGACAAACACTGAGTATGTTTCAGTCTTAAAATTGTTCTTTGTGAAATTTATAATTAAAAAATAATGTCTACAGTTATTCGTCTGACCTTTAACAGGTTGATTGGGTCACATATATATAACTCTAATAAAGTCAGAGATGAACATTTAAAAAAATTGTCAAACTGGATTATTTTTTAGATATGTTTTCCACTTACTTCTCTTAGTTAGTTTGCAACCTCTCGGGCTTATCTTAAAAATGTCATAGTGGGGTCAGACGCCAACTGATTGTAAAAGTATATATATGTATATAATTGAAGCACAAACATTTGCTCTGCACTACCTTCCTGCACCGAGGCTGGAGGCAGCACATAATGACCGATGCACACAGACTTCACACTCTGGCGCTTCTCACAGACGGACAGAAACAAGCTGTGAAAAACCACCACCTTGTTCCATAGGTAATCCTTGCTTTCATATATCCTGAAATGCAAAAAAGGATCATATTTTTTTTAAGAAAAACAAAACGGAAACTACTGCACTACATGAAAAAGTTTGCAGCTTACATTTCTTTATCACTCTCCTCACCTCAGAGTATCAGGACATGTGGCATCTTCACTGAAAATGTAATCTGCTTTTCTCCAATTAGAAATGATTCCACCTTCTAAAACTGCAAGAAAACATGTATTTATGGTTCATCTTAAGCTTCAATCAACTACTTTACCTTCATTTATATGACATCTTGAAATAATGCTAATGGCAGGTTCTCTCTGTTGAGCTCATTTCAAGAGATTACTACAACATAAAAGCTAACAAGTGAGATTAAATTCACATTCACGTGATTAAAAAATAAATCTTGACCTGAAGATAAGTCACTTACTCCAGAAGTCTTGACGTGTATGAGGCACACTGCTTGAAAACCAGGCGGACTTGTTCATAAACATGATGTTAGCTACGGTCTCTTTTTTTTTTAGCTAAGCCTGAGTCAAGACTGCAAAATGGAGGTAAAGTTTACCTAGCTAGTTATGACCATAGATATATATATATATACATATAAATATAAATACCTATGGTTTTGACAGGTAAATTTGGCTAAATTTACAAAGCAAATATCTGTAAAGTTAGCGTGTTGCGTTTCCTGTCAAACTCCATTACCTGAAAGTTGCTTTGTAATTTGTAATTCTAGCTGATGCATTCAATTGTTGTGGGATACGGTCGTAAAGTCGCGTTTCAATGACAGGAAAATTAACCTGCTAAGGTACAGGTCATAGTGCAGGACACTTATTTCATGTCACCTTTGTGCTGCCTTTAATTTAAAGTCAGTCATTTAAAATCTATGTTAAAAATGTTTTAAAAGGTGGTCATAATAATCTAGAGTCCAAAGATTACAAGCGTTTCATTTTCTGCATCACCTCATGATTCATCCTGCCATCTACTAGTCAATAATGGTAGTTGTATGGAAATTCATATGCAGCAGTGGAGCATTTAGAAAGACAGACAAAGGATCTATGTTTCTGCAGAGTGGGTTTCTGGTATGCTTGTGCCTTGGAGACCATTTGTCTGTAATAATATTATTAATATAATCATTATTATCATTGTTGTTGTTATTATTATTGTTGTTATTATTATTATTATTATTATTATTCAGAAGCTGAGATATTACAAATTAAAGTTTCACGCCAGCTGTTGTTTTAGTCTCACATGCTTTCACAAATTTCTCCCTGCTTCGCGAGCATGTAGCTTAGTGTTTGTTTATGCCGTTCTGTGTTAGATAGCAATGCTTAGGCTTTGTAAACATATGCAGAATTTGTTATCTGTACTAACTGTATTGTTTTTCTCTTTGTAACATTGCAGTTTTACCTTAAAACAAACAATGAAGAAACTCAAGTCAAATCAATGAAAGACAAACCTTGTGTTGCGAAAACCTTGTGGAGGACTTTGTGTTTTGTTAGGAGCTATAGTGACATCAGGTGACACATTGTATGTAACATTACAAGGTCATTGCAAACCTTAACAAACCAAACTGTGACTATTTCAGAGTTCATATGTCAAGGAGATGCCAAGAGTCCAACAAGATTGGACTCTTGAATCTAGAGTCCAAAGATTAAAAGCATTTCATTTTCTGCATCCCCTCACGACTCAATAGTTGTAAATGTCAAGACATCAAATATTCCAGTAGGCCATGTCGACATTGCACACAACAACTACATTATTTTAAATGTACTAACTTTCTCTCCACCACCGAAAATGTTAAAACAATAAAAATAATGTGAGCAGGTCTTGTCTTTACTCTTTTAGACATAATTGATTACTAACGTATCACATTTAATATAAATAAAACATCAATGTAATGTGTACTAAATAGCTAGTAATATCAGATAGGAGGATGAACTTAATAAGTAGAACAAAATAAAGAAAATCAGTTCTCCGTTTTATTTTTATTTCTTTTCATTGTCATGACAACTCATAACAATGTTCAATGCAAGAAAAAAAAAACCTTGAAAACAACAGAAGTCAAATGTTTGGCACTTATCTTTCACTCAACAAGAAATCAGTGAAATTCAAATAAACATTGACTTCCATAAAATGACAAGAACTGTCTCACTAAAGAAAAGGTGTAAAGAAAGGTCGCTGCTGCTACATGCATGGGGCATTAGAGGATGTGGAGGTTGTTTCATCCTGCTGTAACCCAGAGATGACTTCAAACACTCTTGGGAAGTAGCATGATTGGCATCCTGGCGTAGGCAACGGGGCTTGTGTTTCTGGAATCTGTACCAGGACAGGCTCAAAGGGATTTGGCTCCATCATGCCAGCATCCATTTCTGGCTGTGGCAAAAAAATGAACTTCAGGGGCTGCAATTCAATTGCGGTCTTTGCCCCAGTGGAGAGGTCGAAAACCTCCACCATCAGTGTCTTATGAGAGTCCAAGGGTTGTACAAAGGAAGGTAGACCAGTGTGTAGCTTCTGCAGGACTAACTGAGAGGGACCTGGCTCTATCATTGGTGTCTCCCTGTGTGGCTCCTGCAGGGCCAACTGGACTGGATGAGGCATCGTCCCAACTGTCTGCAGGGGACTAGGCGCTGTAACACCTGTCTGCTCCCTAGAAGGCTCCATCACACCTGTCAACAAACAACCAATTTAGCAGGTCAGTCTTTTACCAGCATTTAATAATATTCCTTTACTAAAAGCACATCTTTTTTCTTAAATGTAAATTTTACAAATAAGTTATAAACCAATGTAACATAATCTGTGACTCAAGAAGTCAGACATGATCATGTGTGGTGGTTTTATTTTTTATAATTTTACATCAAATCCTACTGTGATTCATACACATCATATTGTACCTTGAGTTCCTGTGTATGGTTTCCTTCTCACTCTTTTCATCTTCTTGCCCTAAACAGAAACGAAAACATCAGACAGTGTTTTACTGATTCACGAATCAGCATATAGGCTGGTTTATGCTAAAATCTAATTTAGTAATTCATTAGACTAGAATCAACTTGTTCTACCGGTAATTGAATCCCCTCTGCCACTCCTAAACAACTGCCTACCACACCATTGCCACCATGAAAGTATCCATGCAAGTATTGTGCTTTTTGTGCCTTTATCAGAGAGATAGGACAGTGGACAGAGATAGAAATCAGGGAGACAGTAGGGATTGACATGTATGTAAGACCCAGGACCCAGGCCATCCATGTTAAGGACTGTAACCTCCATATGGGGACGTGTGCACTAACCACTGCGCCCCTGGGATCTACTGGTTTTAAGCATCTGGTTTGTTGTGGCTAACATAACTTGGACTGTGTTTAGGTTCAACAAATGGTTAAACTTGATCCATCGCCAGGATCAAGTTTAACCATTTGTTCAACAGAAGAAAATTGCATTCATATCACGTGTGTGTATGTGTGTGTTTTTGTGTTGTTGTGATGCATGCAGGTTGTACTCACATAGTTATTACTGCCGGTCCAATCAGGGTGTAGTGCATTGTGGCGGTTTCTTTCCACTTCGGCCAATTTAAAATAGTCAGACTTCTGTTCGCATGTCAAAGAATTCCACTGCAGATAGAAGACAATTCACAGTCAGAGACTTTATCGAGTTTTGTCACCAAACATGTGTCAGAACACACATAACTAATATTCTCACCCTCTGTCCAAGGAACTTATTGGTGGATGCACTCCCTTTGTCCTTAATGTCAGCTGGTACATTCGGCCTCTGCTCCTTCATAAAGAGCATGAAGGCATTTGGTGGCTTCTTTATATACGGCTGGTCATTCTGCTGAGTTTCTTCCAGAGGTCTTTTCCTATGGTAAAAAAAACAGTAGTGAATATTCATGTTAGCACTCTATGAACTTCTATGAGGAAAGAGGTATGAAAATACACTGTAAACACACATTGAAGATAAATGCTAAACATTAAATAAAAGTCAATTTGTGATTTATGGTTGCAGATCTTGTGGCATAAAGAAACAGGAGATTCCTTTTCTCAAACACTTACCTTGAGTTTACCTTGCAGGTGCTTGGAAGAGGAGCAGCAGAGCTAGTGGTAGGAAAGTTTGCCTCTGGAACCTGGGACTGTATGTCTCCAACGCTAAACAGACATGAAAGGTAAGTGTGTGCCAGAGTGTGTTGGCAGCACAAACAGGTGCTCTGTAGTTTCCTTGTGTTTATGTTCATTCATGTTTGTGTTACTTACAGAACTTCAGCAGGCTGCAGGTTCTGGTACAAGCTTGCAGAAGAACTCAATGGTTGTCCAATATACTGCAAAGAGAAAGAACGGGTTGAAACAAGCTGAGCATCAAGCATCTGTCCACCAAGAGTATTACTGCACCCAAATAAGCTGCTGTGAATGCAGATAACTATTTTGTCTGAATTTGTTGCAGGTCAAAGTCAAAACTAATGTCTTTGTCCCCTACAGTTGTGACGCTTCAAGCACCGAACACTTGAGAGAACGAGAGGTTAATTGGGGTCTTACTTGTTGTTGAGGAGGAGGAGCGGCAAGAGGACTGAATTCTGCGTGTGCCAATGATGTGGGAGTATATACAGTCGAGTCATAGGGCAGATACTGTAGTAAGAGAGGGGGGGGAGGTTAACAACAATCATTACTGTATAGAGACAGAGCACATAGAAACACACTACTGGATACCTGCTAAATAAGAATGTTCCCATGAGAATAATTGAGCAAAAGTACATCTCCAGATGATTTATTGACAGCGCATCACTCTTAAATGTTTTTAACTTTACAATTCCTTAAATGCAGCATCAGTGTCACAAACTTGAACTCAAAAGAAGTTCATGAGGCACACCGACTTCAAGCAACTGTTGGCTAACATCTTCTTTCAATAAATGTACAAAAAGCCTGTGGAGGGTGTAAAACATCAGACATAAAAAACATATTTCTCCTGATAATGATCACTTCTTCTTTAACTGTTTAGCTGCTACATTTGAACTCTGAATCATTGTTTTATGTCTGGCCCAAACAAAAACCCTTTTTACACATTTGCACTGCACATAGAGATATGAAATATGTTATGTGATACATAAGTGATGTGATTTTTTTTTAAAGTTATTTAAAGTTATGTAGGTTTATTTTAGTTTAAAGTACAGGGATTATATTTCAGAAATTGTGTATGGTAGTGTGTGTTATAGAAATGTAAATGATAGAATTTTTTTGTGAGACAGACTGACATCAAAATGAAGCTGATACACAACACTTGTGTCTTTGTCCCCCCCAGTTGTTTCAGCACAGAACACCCCAAAAATTCAAAGGCAACTGGAGTCTTACTTGTTGTTGGGGAGGAGCAGGTGGACAGATCGCTGCTGAGGCTGAAGATGTTGGAGCCTCATTAACAAACGAGTGAGAGGGCAGACACTGGAGTAAAGGGGGGGAGTAAAACAATCATTACGTGTATAGAGACAGAGCATAGAAACACACTACTAGAAATGTCTTCATAAGACTGTCCCATATGAATCATCTTGAGCCTAAGGAGGGTGTAAAATATCAGACATAAAAATGTATCTCTATTTATACTGAGGTAATTTTTATGTAGGCTCCATTTTAAAAATTTTGTCCGCAATCATGCGGTCGCTCTATTGGTCCGTCGTGGTGAAGAAGGAGCTAAGCTGAACTGCATACACCCTGACAGAGCAGGGGGAGCAATTGAGGGTTAAGTGTCTTGCCCAAGGACACATCGGACATGTTGCTCGCAGGAGCTGGGGATTGAGCCCTCGACCTACCGGTTGAGAGACGATGACTCTACCCACTCTACCCACTCTACCCACAGCCGCCCCCTCTTGACTGATTTTAAATGCGCTCTATGAATATAATGGATTTCATTCGATTGTTTTTACATTTTTTTAAAGATAGTCAAGTACCTCTTACACTAATCAAAAGTAAATCAAGGATGTAATCCTTTACTGATTATCTTACCTGCTCAAAGCTGAACTGGTCTGAACCCTCATTCATGTTGTCTGGCTCCATGATGTCTTTCTTAGGCAGTGTTTGAAACAATGCGTGAGGAATGGCCATTGGGCTCAGCAGGTCAAAGAAATCAAGAGCTTCTTCGAGGAAGGTGTTCTCCGCAAACTTTACACCCTCACCTTCTGCTGGCTGAATATGGGTGTTGACCTCTAAACCAGCCAGGGCAGTAGAAGATGGAAGTGAAGCACATGTTGGAGGTGAAGGGTCATCTATGATATTAACGAGGGTATCCTCTAAAGAGGAAACCAGGTCTCCCCAGTCCATCCCCTCAATAACTCGGTCAAACTCTGCATTCAGGTCCATTTTTGGAGGCAGAGATGGTTCTTTTGTAGAGAGGTTGTTTTCTCTGAACTCCAGAGGAAAGACGGCGTCTGCCTCTGTCGTGATTTTCTCGGTACTCCTGTCACACACAAAGAATAAAATCTACTTTACTACACGTTCTATAGGAATAACATGCATGTTACACATTGAGAGATTGATTTATATTCGAGTACAAGATTATTTAAAAGTATATTATACCTTTTCAACCTTACTGCCAATATTTATACATTCTAATCCCTTTTTTTAGCAGGTATCATTTTCCGTAACAAAAACTGTTTAACTTCTGGACCATCATGCATTTATCAAAAACTTTGAGCATTTTTCTGATCAGTCTTGTGATCGAAGAATCCATCTGTTTAAACGTTACCTGTTGAAGTAGTTACTGTGCAGTTGATAGACTACACTAACTTGACTGAAATTGTGTTCAGGTTTTTGATTTGTTGGCTCGTTTTCAAAATTTGTTTGCACTTGGTAGGACTGGCTCTCTGGCTGAAGTCTGCAGGTGAAGTGAATTTTCAGCTGTCCTATATTGACTAAGAAACCTCTGTGGAATGTCTCCATTATGATGCGGCATTATGATGCGTTACATTGTATGGTTCCATTCTAAAGTTCAAATGAAAACTGATTTCAAATGTTCTCCACTATAACCAGGTAATGCAGTTCACTGTAACTCATACAATATGTTTATGTAAATGAGCATTGTATTGTAAGCAACTTTTCTAAGCCCTTTACTGTTCACAAACATTTCCACTCTATTAATACTCCACTTCATCTCAGAGGGATATATTGTATTTTTATTTCCAGTCATGTTCTTAAACATCTCAAATATTCGTTAGATGAGATCATATATAAAGAAAGAACAAAAAACATTATATGGAGGTACACATTTATGATAACTAGTTGCTATTTAGCAAGTGTCTCTTCATGATTCAATTGAAATTCTCTTTCATGCTTAATTCCGAGAAAACGTACTAAAACTTTGGGGCAGTTATAACTTCTTATTTACTGCTCATTACCAGTATGTAAGGGATTTTTAAAATTCATTGTTTTAATATACTTGGCTCAGTATGGGACTAATAAGATATTGAAGTACCACACAACAAAGAAAAGCATATTATGGAATTTCACTTTATCTTTCACATGCAGCCCCTCCCTTATTTAGAGTCAAAGTAGTTTGTAGGAGGTTATTTACAAGCGCATTAGTTATCCGAGTGGACTATTCCAGAATAAGGAATTATTCTATGATTTTAATGCCAATATGCTGCCTAAGTTCATGCTAATAAAATAATTGTAATGATCCAATAGCAGCAGCTCAAGCGCCAGAGTAGAGTTTACAATAATAAGATCATCATAAATTAAAATGACAAACTCTGCACGCTATGCTCACCTTTTACTTATACAAGTAGGTAGGACATTGATTGGATAATTGATTGATTCTCACTACTCAAAGGTTTTTTTTAAGCGCATGTCACATTTAAACACTGATGGCAGACGCTGATATGTAAAGAGTCCATCTGTTTTGACTAATTATATTTATATACTTTCACACACCAAAGTGATGACTTGCCCAAGGACATTTGGATAAGTTTCTTCAGGAGGAAGGGGTCGAATCCTTGACCTGCCAGATAAGAGATGACCGACTCTGCCATTGAGACACAGCTGCCCCATGGTGTGTTGTGTTTTGGTTTTACCCTGATTGACGTAAAAAAAACAAAAAACAAAAAAAACAATACTGTATTAAAATGCCACAAGTATCAAACATAGCTCAGTAAACACAAGAATGTATACAGAATATAACAAAAACAGTAATGCATTTTATTTGAAGTAGAATGAAAAAGATAAATCTCTATTTTAACGTGAGACCAAATATTAAAGCACTTTGTACAAGCCAGGTACAGAAAAATAGCATACCTCATTGTAAATGGGTTTTTGCATAAAATGTCATCAGTGGTTCAAATCCCTCTACAGTAAACTGATATTAACTTCCTGTTTTACTATGCATTTTAGAAATGCAAAGTATAATGCTTGCATCTACAGTTCACAATATCCAAACAAGTATATGAAACGGTGCATCGATACGATTCGTCTGCTGATAAGTTCATCTTTGTGCAGCAGTAGCACAGTGCAAATTTAAATTTAAATCTATTCTTCTGGCTTACCCAATCATGCAGAAGCTGGGAAAGGGGGGGCTTTTCTTGCAAAAGTTCGCTAGCTAGCGAAATGTTATTCATGTAGGCTATCACTACTCGCGTTGTTTCTGCAGAAAAAGCCCTCCTACAAACACAAATAGTATGGCCAATATGATATGCATCCAGTTAATAGTCTGGAGCAGTTGCATGATTAGTCATATAGCTACGTGTGTGTCACTGACAGGTCATCAAATCATCCTCGGTGGGAGAAATATTCACAGTTTGGGAGCCATTCAGCATCACTTAACACTATATTGACCATAGCCTGTTTTAATAACAATTAAAATCAGAAATAGATTTGGATTATTTATTTATTTATTTTTATGGGGTCTAACACACCATGATTACAACTCTGCTTAAACATTAACAAAATGCTTCATAATAATTAAACACGTTTTTTTATTCTCAATTTTGGTTTTCTCCAATGATGTCTTGGAGTTGCAGAGCTCCACCTCTTCACAACACTGAAGGGAAAATAAACTAGGCTCCTCAGCTCAGGTTCACACTTCTCAGGAAATATTGGCTGGTTAATTTTTGATGAAAGCAAATTAATTTTCATCAATAACAAAAATCTCTTGCTCAAAGAGCTAATAGAATAACGAGTCAAAAGTAGTACTACTAAACTATATTACTCAAGATCATTCCCCATAAGTGCTAATTGATTAAAATATCCTCTCACATTGTTTTTTTCGTTTGTAGTGTATTGCAGTGGGCTGAGATCTAATGCTGATGAAGGCAATAACAAAATATTCCCATTCTTCTTCTCACATCAGTCGTGTCTCTGATTATTTATTGAAATCTGTGTTTTTGCAATACTGCATTTCACCACCAGGTGGTAATATTCTTTAACGTTTCCAGTTGATCACTCAGTTCTTATTAATTTTGCATGGCTTACTATAAATCAGTTAAAGTAATTGGTTGAGCTGTCAGGACAAATTAATTTCATTATTGCAGCTTATTGAACACCTTAGTGTCTATTAGTAGTGTTGCCATATTTTCTAAATGAAAGTACCTTTGCAAAGCTATGTCAACTGTGATACTGAACTGACGACTGAGTCATTAAGACTGAATAATAAAGGCGCTATCAGTTGATGGAACTTGTGATACAGCCCACCTTAAATATTTGCCATAGAACTGAGTTAAGAAATATATATTGTAAGCTCATTTCTGTTCGAGTTTGCATCGGCATCTTATCTTCAGCTTGCAGAAGTGTTCTTTATTTATAACCGTTGGTCTCTTGATATGCAAATAGACTTTTTAATTTGTTTACACTAATACACATATTGCACAGTAGTCTTTGGCTGTACATAGACACCAGTGTATTGTATTGTATTTGTATTTTAAAACATCCTTGATGAGGTTGTCTGCAGGTCAGGCTTTCATTGCTATCACGTAGACGCACACAGGGCACCCATTGACTCCTGTTTTCAAAGCCGAGTAATGTCATGTAACCTTGTGTTTTATAACTGAGGCAGGCTATTAAGGGAGATATCGCTGTGCAGCAGTATTGTTGGCGTAAGTGATGGCCTATGCTTGTTTGAACTCTGAGAAACCTGAGCCTTACACTCTGTCACTAAAGTGGATGTTAAATGCTGTTTCTCAGGATATTTAAGGTATCGGAGGTTGCTTTGAAAACCTCTGATCACATCTACAGCCTGCACATGCATCTATCTGTGGGGGCTTTGTATTTGTGTGACAGTGAAGGCAAAGACAGGACAGCTTACTGCATGCATGTTTTTTGATATTTTGTCAGCTTTTGCAGCCTGTATTTTCGTTTCTCCACATCATACAGTTTGTAGTTGAAGGGGGTTCACAGCAAGGATATCTCTGTTGCCATGACAACAGGGAAGCCACACCCTGTTTCATATACCCAACCCCCCAACATGCTCCGATCAGAGCAGAGCAGTAGGAAGAGAGACTCTGGTTATTGCATGCACCAAGGTTTAACACAAGCAGCAAAACAGGCAAAATGAATCATGGATGTGTTGCTGTTCGACCTTAGCAACTGACAGTACATTCCTTCAAAATTGAAAACCAAAACACAGTTCATATTCTTTATAATTTTATTTTATTTGCATAAAAAACAGCATATCATTGCTAGAATATGAATTTGGCACTTTTGAGCTTTAAGGGAATGTAAATATTAAGTGTGGAGTTGATCGTGAAGTGGATTTACAAAGAAAGAAAGAAATTAATTAATTATCCAACAGTACTCTATATTATTAAATTAACATTATGAACAGTAAATTCTTTATAAAAACCAGAGTTTTAATCGTGAGGATTTAAACCATTTTATGATCAGATGTTCTGTCATTTTAAACAACAAATATTAGTGGCTAATTGGAAGATGTGTCACTTTAAGCCATCTTATTCATGATTAACTTCATTTTTTATTTTACTCCATATAAGGATACGTATTGTTACAAACAAAATACGATACTCTTTTGGTTTGACCGCAACCAAAACTTAATTATATTATTTCATCCTGTCATATGAACAGACGCATCAAATTACATTTTCACAAAATAACTTTAATCTAAATATTTGTTTTTTAAAATATTTATTATATAACTGTTCATAACTATTAAATGATGTACCTTGTAATTTTAAACATCTGCCAGCTCTTTCAAAAGCACTATTCTCAAACGCCAAGTACTACAAATATTGGGTTTACTTGATTTACTTTCAGTTTCATTACTTCTTGGTACATTTTTTATGTTTTCTAATCACACCATGGCCTTTATCAAGCACAGAGACATCTGGGAGATCAACTGAAATGATTTGACCAATCACGGCTATCTTGGATTGTTGTTTTATAATTTAATCATTTAAATAAGTCCATTTAAGACCTGTATCTGAGATCTGAAGTTTATTACTGTTGTTCTTGACATTTAATACATTAAACAGTTCATTTCATTTACAAAGAACAATCACATGTCATAAAAGTATAAAGGTGCTTAACTGCTCCAACTGGGAAACTTTATTTTTGTGCTGCATTTTGTCTTTGCCTGTTATGTCCTTAGATGTCCAGGAATAATTCAGATAATCTGAATTGTATAAAATGACAGGATCTGTCCTCTTCCTCCTCTTTGTGCTGATTTTGTCCTCTCAGCTTGCCTCCTGTTGGGCACAGTGAAAGGCCTGTGGATGCAGAGCTGGCTGCCCCGGGCTCATCCATCTCCCAGAGCTCCCTCATGATTTGTTCCATTGTGTGGTAGCCTAGATTATTGAGTTACCATTGTTGTTGTATTATTGCTGTCTGTGATTTGTATTCAGGCTGCAGCTAACAATCATGTTGATAATGGATTCATCTGATGGTTATTTTCTAGATGAATGGATGAATTGTTTGGTCTTCGTCATGGAAAAAAAAAGAGACTTGGTGGTACATTTTCCCAGAAAAAAAACCAAAATCCCATTATTCTCTTTGAAACCTCGAACCAGAACCAGAACCAGAACCAGAACCTTTTAATGTACAAACATTGAAAGTATATGACAAATAAAAAGTCTAACAAAAAACAACACATAGGCACACTTCAGAGGCTAAAACAACTATTTGGTTTTAGTCAATTTTGCATTCATCAACTACTTAAATGGTTTCACAACTATCACATTTGTCTCTTATATGTTGTTTTCTATCTGCCTAATTGTTTAATTTCTATTCCAGCTCTTGAATGCTGTCGAACTAGAACAAATATGGCTTGACTATCCGGATTTACAGAGATGTGGTTTGGTTCTTCCTCCAGGCAGTGTTTGGCCTGGTTTTGGTTTTTCTTGGACTCTTTTGGCATTTACTACACCATGCTGTGTTTTCCCAAATTGTGCTTCTTTGGTTAGATTGTTGGGTCTGGGGGTCGGATGAAGGCTATTTTTATTACCACAAGGACTCATCTCAGTATGCTTTGATGAAAACTAAGAATAAAGCAAAGATAATGAGCATCATTAAAACATTAAATTAAAAAACAAAAGCTGAAGAGAACATGTATTTTTTTTATGATTTATCACCCCTATGAGAGAAGTTACTGTCGTATGTTGTGGAGGACTATGGGCTCCAAAATAATATCAAATCAACTGGTGTCTACATGAATTGCTGCTCACTTTGACTTATATATATTTACAGCTTCCAGATATCAGCAGATAGCCCGTCAGCAGTTTTGTGCAGTACTTTGTCAGTGCAATGGAGCAATAAACATTACCGGAAATCTATCATTGAAGAGTAATAGAAGGCCTGATTTGCAGATTCGTCAGGACCGTCACGTTAACTTACATTCGATTTAGCTCAGTGTTAAATGAGGAGACTATCATCTCTCTATCTATCGCTCTGTTTCCCGAGCATCTCTCGCTCTCTGTCTCTGTCTCTCCAGCTCCACAAACAACATCAAAGGAGGTGTGCTTCAAATCGCAGGTGTTGAAGGATTAAGGCCACCGCAGGAAGCTTCCCCCCCCCCCAGTCCCATCTTTGATCTAGTGTCTCTCACTAACTTGTGTCTCTAACCTGTAACATGGATTAATAGCTCAGAGTGTCCGTTGCTAAACTAGTCTAGTAAACTAGTAAACGAGTCTTCAAATCGATCAAGCTCACATACATGATCAGCCTATTTGAGACTTGATATAGCTCATTAAATTGATTTGTGGGTTTCTGATCATCATTAGAGTTAACCTCAGTAATAGGTTGTTTCTGGAGGTTAAATGTTGGTTTATATGTTTTTCTGCGCCTGTTGTGGTTTATTGCTATTTGTGATCTGATTTAAATACTCATTAAAGAAATGAGCTATAGCTGTAATAATGACGTGATGATTAAATGAATGCTGCTGTTGGCCCCCTCTAAAATCTTTAATAATAGAAAATAACATGTCAGGCAGCTGCCAAATTTTGTTAGATACAGGGAGGTGTTGGCAGCTCTTTATTTTTTTTCCTCTGATACACAAAGATAGCGTGATACATATTTAGAACAGAGCACTTTGACTATATAAAACAGTCTCTTGAGAGCTTGCAATTCAAAACTTAAAAGTCCTGCCAACAAAAGTATTGACAAACTGCTTTTAGATTCAAACCCACTCTGACTTAAATCAACTTATTTAAATGAAATAAAACAGAACGTTTATGTCTGCGAGGCCTGTGCTGACCTCTGCCCCGTTTGGGTCACAGGGATGTGTTAGTGTGCAGAGGAGGAACAGGAGGGCACATTGCTCTCCAGACCGTAAAGAAGCCATGTCTGCATTGCAAGCTCCTCAGGCTTTCCTTTAGGGGAACAGACTCACTCATAGGCAGGTGCTTACTGCTGACTGTAGACTCTTACATGCATCACATTTGTGTGCATGCACATGTTTTATACATTTTCAAGACTGCACAGAGGTATCGTTTGGGCAACACACGGTATAAATGATGTCTTGGCTGGTACAGAGAAAATCTGTGAGACAGAATCTGCCAACAGAATCAAAGTTTTGACGGACTGTTTATAAGTTTGTATCTCACAAAGGAACGTCATGCTGCTATGCCAGACCATGTGTGAATGTCTCTTACTTTGGTCCTTGATGAGTCATCTTTTAGACTTTGGAGGATTGCACCACAAACAAATGGCAGCTCCCTGGGAATAACGCCCTGCTGAGTACCAGCCATCTAAAATGTTCCTTTATTTGGTTGCCTATTATCTTATCTGCCTTCTCAAACTTCATTTGAGTTTGAGAATTTCATCAATCTTTCTTTTGGGGTTTTCTGGTGGAAACACTGATCACTCAGATTACTATCTGATCTCTCTTTCCTGTCAATATTTGAGCTGTTACAGTGGACTTACCTCAGGCTTCAGGCACTTCAACTGTGGACTGGGTGACTGGATTTCCATTTCCATTCCTTTTTGCTTGTATTTTATGTTGTTTGGTTTTGACTTTTTATTGTTGAATGTTTGCAATTAATGCAGCTGTTTTTCTTCGAACAGAATTTTGCCACTTGTTTCACGTTCCCATCATTGCATTTGTTTTGATATCTTACATGAGGTGAATATTTGGCCCGTGTCTCCTCATAGAAATCATATGTGTTGTTGTGTGTTTGCTCACAGACCCTCGTAGAACAAGCATCCCTAACTGAGAGGTGCCCTATTATGTTTTCCTGTACACAGTTATACGTTACTTCTAAATATTTGTTTTTTAATCATCAAAGTGTATTGCCTCTCTCCTCAAGGTTGGTTATGTAATTCAAATGCAGTACAATTTTGGTAAAATGTTATATGTTTATTGAAATTGCCATCACAGGGTTGGAATATCCTAATCTAGATACATTCACTTGCTTTGATTTTGTCATTAAATTTTGCACACCTACAATGAAATGTCATGCTACTACAGCAATAATCAGAAAATGTATAGAAGTCAAAGCACTTCCCTCGTAACATGGCTCTTTAAAATGAAGTGTCAGATTGCGTTTAATGGTTACTATTTTTAAATTTACTCTTATACTCTTATTTAAAGTGAAGCTGATTAATTTTTAGTCATAAAATTTAACATTATTATGTACTGAAATAATTAATCATAATTGTCACATGCATCATTAGTCTCAACCTTAAAGGACACAGCTCGTGTCCATAGTTGCTTGAAAATAACTTAATTTATCAAAGCACCAAACAACACACAGGCAATTAAAAAAAATCCCAGTATATGCTTCATGGTATTCTACAACGTTTTAGAAAAAAACATTAATTGGTTCACATTACTATTGTAGGAGATGTATTTCTTGTTAACGTAGTGATTCTCAACTGACAAGCCTCAGGACCTACCAACTTCTCCTTGAAAAATGACAACTGAAATTTTTCAACCAATCAAATTTATTCAATGAAAAAGTATTTAGTTTGAATGTCAGCATGTTCAAAAAGTGACAGAACAAAGAAATGGGGAAAGCAAGCATGTTTTCAAAGTGCATAGTTGACTTGTTGACTTTTTTCACAATTTTCACAATTCTTGACCTACCAAAAACAACTTTGGGTCCCAACCCTCCAGTTGAGAACTACTGCTTAAAACACACAAAGTTACCCAAAGTCTGACCTCTCTGCATTAGTTAGGATATTAGTATGATAACTTTTTCTATTAGTAAGGATTGATAGTGACCGAAATGTTTAAAGAGTGTTCTTTCTATGTAAACAAATCTAACATACAACCTCAGTGAAACATATTGTAACTTCCCACAGTGTCAGGCTTTTTACATTTATCACAAAACAGTGTAAACAAAGAACAGTGGTGAACAACTTACAGAATATTATTTGACGTCTGGCTTCTTTCTTCATTTCTGGCACGATGTGATCTCGATAGCTGTTCCTTCTTGTTTTACCAGCACAGGATGCCTCTGTCTAAACACAGGCCTGTCCTCTTCTTGTAACACTCACTCAAGCAACCTCTGCAATACTTCTGAGATCTCTAACCTGCTGTCGGGGGAAGAAAATGAACAAATCTAAACTCTATCTCCGAATAGAGCTCAACCAAGTCATTCGGCCATGTCACAGGTTCGGTTTTATATATTTGCAATAAGAGCAACTATCTCCAGAAAAACATAACAGTTTATTGATTTACACAAAATGATGACCAAGCTTATTTTAACATAACTCATATTTAGTTCAAGGTCTGTATAAGGTTTTTTATTGTTTAATAATAAGCCATGGCCAAATAGCAGAAATGCTGAGGCTATCATTATTGTGGCAAACCCTAAACTGTTGAGACTAATCTGCCACTTTGTGTTGCTGTTTTAGATCTTCCCTTCGAGGCTACAAGAGCAGGGGACAGGCTGACTGGAGTTGTGCACAGTGGATTTGGTTAAAGCGTTTCTGACTGTTGCTCTGCATGTCTCCGAAGGGCAGGGACATACAACTTGAGTCACTCCACAGTCAAAATGCCTGACTGCAATGTCTGGCCAATTTACCTGGGGTCATTTATGATTTCATCTGTACCCCGTCACTCCAAAAGTTAACTTTCTGCTGATGACTTCAATGACGATTAGGAAGCTGGTACCCTCTGGTTAGAAAAACTTTTTGTTCACATTCAATATTTCATCAATACTTATTGGTAAGCTATAACACATGATTGCATACATCCATGATCATTTATTATATTACTGTATGTCTCAGAGTAATAGTTTGACATTGAAAAAAAGAAAAAAGAAAAGCATGCATCCCTTCTCTTTAGATGGTCCTTTCAAGTCCAACAGGGGTGGATCTTTGCCTCTGTTGCTTACAGCCACAAGCCAATGAGCAAAGCGTAGCATAAAGTCTGGAAATATGGGGTCCCAGAAGTCATAGGCTTCTCCAGCCTTCTGCATCTTTCCCACTGAAGAAATAGTTGTGCACATAACCCATAAAAAGCCACAATTTGTCCTTTGTTCCCCCTTTTTTATTTGAATTTTAACAAAGGATGTATCGTGTCAATTAGCGAGAGATCCAGGAGACAAGATTTTGCTGCTGTTTCCAGTCTTAATGCTAAGGTAAGCTGGTATGCTGCTAAGGAATATGCTTATGAGCATATTTCCCGAAGACCTAATAGCACAATATTCACATATTCAAATGCTTAAACTTAAAAGCAGATTCTTTATTTCTCTGTAACTTAAAGGCTTAAAATGTAAATTACTCTCTGTTGATTGCCAAAGCAGTACAGTGCTCGTGATTTAAATGAAGATGATTTGGTTCCATTTTGTGTTAGAGTGAAGCAGTGATGTGTTCAGAATTTATTTATTTAAATCTATTCATGTTTTTTATGGTATGGTGATTTAGGGAGCACGTATAAAGCCGCTTTTCCAGGACATCTTGTGGGAGATACCACAGTTCTGACAGAATGACAGCCATGTTTGCTTTCTTAGCACAACGTCAAACACATCCAAGATTGGCAGGGGAGTTCTGACAATGGGGCTCCCTTGACATCTGGGGATAAGTGACATTGAAGTGTCATTTTTGCTATTTCTGGATCATGTTGTTTAGGGTTTTACAGCATTGACTTTAGTGTAATCACGTTTATGTTGCACAGTTGTTTGCAGCTGACTGTGATGCTGTCAGGAGCCTCACGTACAAGAAATATGACTTCCCGAGCAGCTGTCCTGATAAGAAACTTCAGGTATCTAAGGAGCTGAGAGTGTGAAATACAGTTTTGACAGCTTGTTAGTCACCTGGTCCTGTGAGGTTAGGTTGTCAGGAAGTCCATCAGTGAGATGTCTGACACCTGTGCTGATGGACCTTTCAGTTACACCCTGAGTAGGCTGGTGGTCCCAGTCCTTTGCTGTGTCTGAAATCACACACTGCTCCCTATATTTTGAACCTTTTTTTCCTAAATTATTAGAAGTATGAGATCATCTCCTCTTTATCATTTTCTTTGATGAAGGATCCTGAAGATCAGTGACGTACTTGAACATGTTGAATCCTATTGTTTGCATTCAGTGCTTAAGTGGACCCTCAGTGAAGAAGTGCTGCTTAAAATGGAGTGAGAGAAAAATATTGTGGTTTTGGCATCTTAGAGCAGATCATTGGTTAAAGTGTTTGCATTCAGCTTTTTAGGAGCTCATCCGATTCACAGAATGAGCTGTAATAATAAGTGACTGGTCTACAGTACATCTTGGCTGAATCTTACCTCTGCAACTAGTGAGAAAAAATATGGATGCTTCTATTGATGTTCTAATGTAGAGATGATGTTTGCACCGAAGGAAGGTTGAAAGTTGAACATTTTTTGATGACACTTTAAATCACGTAAAAGATGTTACTGGTGTGTATGACATCATCTGCATATGTTTTAACAAATCACCACCCACACCAGCACAAGGGCAAGCATTTTTTTCAAAACTTCACACCCATGCTGGAAATAGTGAAGTCTCTGTTGTGTTGCTGTTGTGGGTTCAGGTTACCTCTGCCTCTGGCGGGAAGCGAGCCTGCTGTGACCTTGACCTTGGCCCTGCAAATCTGTGCAGTGCAGCAGAATCTCCACTTCTCCTCCCCCCCCCCCCTCCTCTCTCTATCTCTGTGCACCAGATCATGTACTTCCACACGCTATATAATTTTGGTGTAAATATTTTGGTATTTATCTTTCTTTTTTTGGCTTCCTAGATATACTCAACAAAAATATAAACGCAACACTTTTGTTTTTGCTCCCATTTGTCATGAGATGGACTCAAAGATCTAAAATTCATTCCAGATACACAATATTACCATTTCTCTCAAACATTGTTCATAAATCTGTCTAAATGTGTGATAGTGAGCACTTTTGCTTTGCTGAGACAATCCATCCCACCTCACAGGTGTGCCACATCAAGATGCTCATCAGACACCATGATTAGTGCACAGGTGTACCTTATACTGCCCACAATAAAAGGCCACTCTGAAATGTGCAGTTTTGTCTCACAGCAAAATGCCACAGATGGCGCAAGCATTGAGGGAGCGTGCAATTGGCATGCTGACAGCAGGAATGTCAACCAGATCTGTTGCTCGGGCATTGAATGTTCATTTCTCCACCATAAGCCGTCTCCAAAGGCGTTTCAGAGAATATGGCAGTACATCCAACCGGCCTCACAACCGCAGACCACGTGTAACCACACCAGCCCAGGACCTCCACATCCAGCAGGTTCACCTCCAAGATCGTCTGAGACCAGCTACTCAGACAGCTGCTGAAACAATTGGTTTGCATAACCAAAGAATTTCTGCACAAACTGTCAGAAACCGTCTCAGGGAAGCTCAACTGCATGCTCGTCGTCCTCATCGGGGTCTTAACCTGACTCCAGATCGTCGCCGTAACAGACTTGAGTGGGCAAATGCTCACATTCGATGGCGTCTGGCACGTTGGAGAGGTGTTCTCTTCACGGATGAATCTCGGTTTACATTGTTCAGGGCAGATGGCAGACAGCGTGTGTGGCGTCGTGTGGGTGAGTGCTTTGCTGATGTCAATGTTGTGGATCGAGTGGCCCATGGTGGTGGTGGGGTTATGGTATGGGCAGGCATCTGTTATGGACGAAGAACACAGGTGCATTTTATTGATGGCATTTTGAATGCACAGAGATACCGTGATGAGATCCTGAGGCCCATTGTTGTGCCATACATCCATGAACATCACCTCATGTTTCAGCAAGATAATGCACGGCCCCATGTTGCAAGGATCTGTACACAATTCTTGGAAGCTGAAAATGTCCCAGTTCTTGCATGGCCAGCATACTCACCGGACATGTCACCCATTGAGCATGTTTGGGATGTGCTTGACCGGCGTATACGACAGCGCGTACCAGTTCCCACTAATATCCAGCAACTTCGCACAGCCATTGAAGAGGAGTGGACCAACATTCCACAGGCCACAATTGACAATCTGATAAACTCTATGCGAAGAAGATGTGTTGCACTGCATGAGGCAAATGGTGGTCACACCAGATACTGACTGGTTCTGAGTCCCCAGACCCTCAATAAAGCAAAAACTGCACATTTCAGGGTGGCCTTTTATTGTGGACAGTCTAAGGTACACCTATGCACTAATCATGGTGTCTGATGAGCATCTTGATGTGGCACACCTGTGAGGTGGGATGGATTGTCTCAGCAAAGCAAAAGTGCTCATTATCACACATTTAGACAGATTTATGAACAATGTTTGAGAGAAATGGTAATATTGTGTATCTGGAATGAATTTTAGATCTTTGAGTCCATCTCATGACAAATGGGAGCAAAAACAAAAGTGTTGCGTTTATATTTTTGTTGAGTGTATAAGGGATGTTATCTCCTGTACACATTTTGCATCCATTCAGTTGTATCTAGTATTTATGTGAGCGCAGACTCCAAAGAGGGGCACAGTTTTCTAAGAGGCTAGCAGAGATCGATGGCATGAAAAACCTATGAGGAATGAAATCGTACAAAAGTTTTAACCAACTTAAATCTGATATAAACAACAACCTAATGAAGAACTACACTGCAAACCTGGCAGACAATAAGAAAGGTGAAGGGCCGCTCAAAGTCATTATCTTCCCTGACTCCTGTACAAAGTAACTTTGATTTTGCTCTGGCCTTGTAAATCCTTGTAGGATCAAGGATTTAACATCTAGACATACTAGTTTAGTACTTGTAAATACTACTTGTCATACTAGTATGACAGAGGAGTGATTTGAGTAAATAAAACAGAAATGTCGCCTCACTAGTAGCATTTTTGTTGTTGTTTAGATTTTCTTTACTTCTTAACAGGGGCAAGACATCAATTCTTGGTCAGGGTTAAGAGAGACTCCACCTTGCTGGTAGCATGTCCTCAGATTACTTGCGGCAGATTATGAATAATAATCTGAACCTCACAATGGATGAAGCAACATATATAGCAAGATATAAGCCACATTTTCACATCTTGAAAGGCTAGAGACTGGCACGTTGAGGCATCTTGGTAATGCGGCCAAGGTTTATTTGGATCATAGGTAGAAAAAAACATGTTCCACTTAATTAATACATTTAATCTACCTTCCAACATCCCGTTGCCTGGATGCCAATACACTTAGTCCTAGTGTTGTTTATTGATGTGTTGCCTTGCTGCATGTTTGTCCTGAATACAAGAATACTGCTCCTTGAGTCGTGTGTTACTCTTTACAGCACATCAGCCGCGGGTATTGAGGAAGTGGGTTTTTAAAGTTTGTGAGTTGTTATGTAAGAAATGCATCACGCAATAGAGCCATAGCAATAAAGACAAAGGACTCTATGATGCACGCAAATACAGTACACACACACATAGACACACAGGCACTAAGGCTCACACACACACATATACAGTGGTCTCTCACTGTACTGTCTCATCTCTTTCTTCTCTGGTTTCGTTTTTTGACAGGCGAGCCAAATGTCCTCTCTTTGTCGCCAGTTCTCTCTGATAGTTCGCTGCAAAAAAAAAAAACAGAGCATCACTTCTTCAGAATATCAAGCACTACCTGTGTTAAGCTAAGAAAACATTAAAAGGTTTTTTAAATCTTGAACAATTTTGAAAACGTGAGTGACTCCACACATGGTGACAAATCATGACAATTTAGCTTTTTTTCATATAGTGTTTGGTGTGCAACGAGATGAGCAACTCAGTTCACTACACACTAATTAATTTATTCACCAACCACCAGATTCTCGACTCTCAAAACCTATAAACTTGCGCAGTCGAAAATGAACATGGCGGATGGCGAGTGGGAAGAATTGATGATGGTATTATGTCAAGTTACATTATGATGGTCAAACTAAATGTGGCTGCGTCATAAGAGTACAGTGTCTGTTTTATTAAAAAGTACTCATTACAGTGCTTAGAGAATAAAAAGCATAGTCTAAAAGGTGCGGGTAAAATGGAATAAGAGGGAGTTCAAATGAGTCGAGGTTTACTGGAATCATTAGGAACTGGGAGTTGAGACTCGTGAGGCTGGCAGAATTCAGTGTGGTTTCTGGTTCAGCATCCTTCAGTGTTTCCTGAGTTAAGATAGGGGAGAGATGAGAAATGTGGTTTTGAGAACAGGGACAAACAGGACAGAAGGGATTAGGTAGGCATACATAGATATCCATTAATATTCACAGGTGAAAGGGCTAATGACACTCAGGTGATTGAATTATTGAGAGACAGATACAGAGACCTACATTTAACTGTCTAGTAATGTTCACAGTGATTAGTGTCTCAATCTGAGTGTTCAGATATTCTATCCTACATTCATTATTCATTTAACTTTAGCCTTCCACAGAAATTGATTTGCTGAGCAGTTTTCTGGATAAACAAGACTTTACATATAATCTGCACTAGAAGTAACTGACAAGTACAACAAGCATGAAATATTTGTTTATTTACTCCTGAAGAAGTACTTTACATTTAAAGCAGTAGATTGCTCCTCTCTATGCTTTCTCTACATTCATGTATGCATACACAGATGGTCTAATACTCTATTGTGGATGTTCACTGAGTTGTCTGTGATAAGATAAACAGCGACAGCATACAGCCCACACATATGAGGCAGCATGGCAGCACCTACAGCGCTGTGCCATATGCAAAGACAGTTGAATATGTGACTTCACTTTAATATTCACCAGCTTCACTTGAGGATAAAATGTTGAGTGATTAATAACTGTCTGATTTAAAAAGAAAAGGTGAGTCAAAAGGTTATACTGACATAATACAGTAAAAAAATTAAACACTTTAAAGAAAATTGTAAGTACACTGTAGGACTGTGTGTAAAAACCTGTGTGGGAATGTCAAGAAAGGTAGAGTAAAAAAAAAAAAATCACATAATCTCCGTCAACCTTCACTAAGAAACATAAATCCATGAAACGAAACTTCTCTTTTGCGAAGACATTCATCCTACATTTATTACCTGAGGAGTGTTATTTGAAGGTTGAGCTGCAGAGGTTTTCACTAAAGGCCGGGGAGCTTATCACATAATGCCCCTTATTAGCCTACTTAGTTTAGTCCTTGTCTTTTTTTTTCTCATGCTCTTTAGATCTTCTGTACCTCCGTTCATTGATTTCTTGATAAAAAGCTCCAATGGCTTTGTAATTTGACTTTTAATTTACTGTAAACGCCTGTAGCTAAAGTTTGTATTCAGAAAGATGATGGAGGGAGTACAGTATCCTCAACAAACAACTATGCAAAAAAATGAATTTTTTTTCATTATTTAAGTCAAAGGATACAATGCTCACACTGTTTATGAATTCCTACTTATAGAGTAATGTGCCTGCTCATCAAGATGCTTTTATATCAAGAACCTTTAATTTCTGGTTTGGTGGATTTGGTGATCATTAAATATAATGTGAGACATAATACAGTAAAGTTTAATGGGTTGTGGTAGACTGAAAGCAACCATGTTGTATCATCACAGCTATAGATGTCAGTAAAAGAGCAGACCACCCAGCACTTACAGTAGGTGCTTAGTACTGTGGTAAACACTTTTCGTTGTTGTTGAGTGTTACCTGTAAACAACACTTTTTCACAGAAGGCATCGCCGCTCCCTCCCAAAGGCTTTTTGTGCCTCGATTCATCACCTGCCTCAGCAGATCTGACGCTAACAGGGAGACACTTAGGTGAGAGAGTCTCCACCTTGCAGACTGTTAATAAAGGTGACAGTGGGAGGGCATGAGCGGGGGGCTGCTGGTGTTACACCCTGCTGACTGTTTGTGCACAGAACTTTACTTCTCAGTAATGTTATACTGTTTACATGTATACTGGTGTCCAGAATCCGACCATGAAAATACTGTTTTCTCTTCAACTGTCAGGCAGAATATCAGTTTACATGTGTATCCCTCCTCATGTGGAATGCTCCTTGTTTTCCTTTGCTTTCCACTCCCCTCCCCACTGTACAGGCCTGAAGCTGATACATAAATCACTGTCCGAGCAGCAACAGCAGTCATTTAGCATCCAGGGCTCTCAGCACTCATTCCCAGTCTCTCCCTCTGTTTATCTTCTGCTCAACCTCAAACACCTTGCAACCTCCATGTCCTAACCTAAAACTGTTTAATGCTGAGAATTTAAAAAAACAAGAAGTCTGTTTCCACCTGTTACCTAGAAACAGATGCAAGGGGGACTTAAAGGCAAACAAGGCTGCCAATGAAAAGTCTTTAAATGCACTCTGCTCTCCTTATTTTGAATCAAGACAAAGCAGGTGCTTATGAAGGGGGAAAAAACACAGTATGACGTGTGCATGTGTCCTGTGCATTTCACATGCAATCTTAAACCAACAGCAGGCACATTCCTTCAACAACTGATTCATTTACATATTGCATTACCCTTGGATGCATTCATACGCTTTATGCATCGTCTGCAGCTTCCATGTCTGGCGGTCCATGTGTGCTTTCTTATCAAATCACTGATCTCTGGCGAGTCTCACACATGTCCCAGGCAGCTTTTCATCATGCAGATGCTGTACTTATATCATTATTCCCCTGTGAATAACTGTATATATGTCTTTTTTTTATATATATAAACCAGAGATAGGCCTCTAAAATATAAAACATCTGTTGCTTTTCTTCATGTGTTTAAAGTTTTTCTTTTCTGTTTAACAAGCACGTCAATAAATAGAAAGAGCCATAACTGCTGCTGTGTTCAAGTACAACAATATACTACTCACAACACCATCATTAGCTAGTCCTGCATACCAAATCAGTTTTGAAATGGACCCAGTGCTTATTAGGTCTAATTTTAGCTCACCATTTACAATCCAAATTAAAAAGATGTTCTCCATAGTGGCATTCTGCTTCTGCTCAATTTATTTAGTTCAGTGTCCCATTTTTGCAGCACTTTCCATATACAATTAGAAATGTTCTGCCTTCTGCACTTGATGAAAGACACAAATTTAACCTCTTTAGGCATGCTTTATTATAAACACCACCATGTATTTTGTCACATTATAATGCTTTAAGTCATATAATTATAATGCTTTAACATCAGGTTATTCTAGTTGAGTTTAGAGTCTTATATCATATGTTTGCTCCAGGCATGATATATTATGAAAGTAGAACGGCAACTAACAGCAGCAACTACGGTTTTTATACTCTTGGTTCTTGCTTTAAATCTTAAAGCAGTCTATCATGACCATATCTTTCATAAGTAGATGTTTTGAATATTTTTTTCAAATTACAAGTCCAACATTTTGTTGGTTGGAAGTTGTGCTTGAAATACATTCATAACATGTATTTCTTGTAAGAATTGTTGGCATTTAAAAACTTGATGTGTGAAGAAATAGCTCTCCTTTCATCATTTTGCTTTACAATGTAAAAGCATCTCATGTGTCAGGGAAAACCATATATGGTTCACTATAGTGAATCCCAGAGCCAGTGTTTCTGTGGCGATCCAGCTCTGATGGTGAGATATTAAAGCTCGACAGTGAAGTGTTGAGTTGCAGGGTGCACACAACATCCACATTGCCTAAGGTCGAGAGGTGTTGCTCACAGACGGTGTTGTTCAAAAAAGGTATGTTGATTGTGCTCGTAATAGATGACAACAGGTGGACAATGACACACCAGCCACACACTGACTCATTTCTATGATGACATGCTCATAGCTGTAATCTGTATGTGTGTTGCTATATGCTCAGCTGTTGCGTCTGCTCGTACTGTGTGTTTTTTTGATTATCTGTATGCCTTGTGCATGAAAGAGAGAGAGGGAGAGAGAGAGAGAGTGAGACAGGAGAACAGTCCAAGGCTACAGATTTAATCTGGCCGCTGTGGTCATGTGATTAATAGTGGCCAGGGGCCAGGGGATAGTGTAATTTATGGTGGTGGTGGTGGTGGGAGGGGGGGGATCAACACATTTGGATGGTTGCTGCTCCTGAGGGAAATCTCACTCTTAACCAATCCAGTATTCTTCTCCATCCATCTCACCGTAACATCACCAGGAGGACAGTTTTGTTTTGGGCGAGCTGGCCATTTATATTTGGAACAATAATGTTTATTTAGCAGATGTGTGAAGTTCAGAGAAACTTTTTGAAGACATTTGCTTGTGGCTATGAACAAATTATAAGTGACCCAAAAAGAAATTCCTTTACTTGAGGCCAGCAATGTTAGCTCAGATGAAGGGGCTGCTCTCTACAACATAGATAGATAGATAGATAGATAGATAGATACTTTATTGATCCCGAGGGAAATTCAAGAAAATGAGCACCTACACAGTACATGTTTTGGAACAAAGAGAATTATTTTTTTGTATAAACCAGCTAATAGAGTTCATTTGCAAGTCATTAAATACCAGTACATTTTGTGTTAACAGATATTAAAGAGAATATTAACAGTCTGGTGAGGGCTGTGCGTCATACATAGTCTACATCATCCTTCTGGCTAAGGACCATATTACTGCTGTGGTGACCTCACCATCCCTGCTCTTCTTTTGGCCTCTGGTTTGCCTGTGTGTGTTTGTGTGTGATGTGTGTGCGTATGTTTACTTAATCCTCTTGAGTAAACCCAAAGTTACTCCCAGAACTGTAAACGAACATCACAGTAGTCAGGGGAAAGGCAAAATCGGCTGTGTTGAGATATTTTGGGGTGCATTTCTGTTGTTTTCATAGCTGCCAATATCAAGCAGTGCTGATCGCAGCAGTTTTCCTCTGACCTTCCCCACCAGCTGCTTACCAGCTTTGCCCATCCCAAAAAGAGTCACCTGCCTTTCCGCTGGCTGTCTGATTTTTCTGTTCTCCTTTTATTGTGGTGTTATTCATCCGGATAGAGTTTAGATTTACGCTTTCCGGTGCATGGGCCATCTCAAGAGGACATTGGTTTATACACCGCAACTCTCCTTTCCTTCATTCTGTTTATGAGTCTGAACAAATATGTAAATACAGTGACAGCGACGTGCATGCTCACCTCATAGCTCACTTTCATTGTAAAAACCGTGGGAGGCTCTCCAGCTTCGCTACCAGCTTGTTCAAAGGTTAATGGTCCTGCCCCAGAGTTTACACAGAAGTCTATGAACAGTCTTTATCGTTACATCCCTTGTTTCCTAATCACTCCTCATTCCTGAAGAAAACTCTGTTTTGCCTCTCGGACATTGACTGTGCAGGCATAAACATACCAGCACACAGGGATACATCCTGACTTAGATCTCACGCACATGGACTCCTCTGGTGTCCGCTTCGTCCTTGAGGACTCACCAAAGACCTGTGTTTACTGGCCATTTAAATTTGACACTGAATCAATTACTGAATTGATTAACATCTACAGGGACAGTGAACTGTCAGCCCATAAAGGGGCGGGTAAAAGTAACCTGAACCTCACAATACTCTGTGGGTTTCACTTGTGGTGGCATACATCATTAATAAATAATACTGATTGATTGCATTATTGAAAGTAAATCAAAGATCCATGTGCCTTTTCTGTGCAGAATTATTGTAAAAAACCATCAACAGATTGGATTTTTGTCGTACTTCTGTCCATCAAAGGTGTTTTCTTAATTAGCTTTATTTAGCTCTGTTTAACTGAGCCGCCAATAAGACTGGATGATAACTTGCCTCCATGTACAGCCACACGTGAAGAGCAGGACTGAATAGGTAAATATTACCATGTCATGACTGATACAAGTCAGGCGCTACCAACACACATACATATTTAGGTTGTTTAAAACTGTAATATACTTTGGTAGATGTTTTGTTTTAAAATATATTAGCATACATGACATATCTTTGGTCTAGTGGCTGTTCTGTAAGCAGTCTGTTGATCTCTGCTGCAAGAAGGCCTTAAATCATTAGACAGAAAGACCAACTTCAATGAACTACTTGTTTACAGGAGTTGTAGGCATCATTGTTGAACAACCTCAATTGCAGATCTAATGTGAGTCAGGCAGAAAAAAGGTCCATGCATGAGTTCAAAATCTATAAATAAACCAGCTGTATTGAAATCCATAGATGTTGCTGCTGAGGTCGTTATGTGGACAGACATGAGGCCATGGGGACCTTTGATCACCAAAATATCAGTTGAGTCAGTACAAGAATACAAGTGAATGCTTGTACTGAATTCCCCATCAGACTTTTCGATCTTGTAAAATATCAAGAGCAGATAGCTTGCAGTATAGCATGTGTGATAAGAAGACCGGTTGGTTTCATTCAGCTACTCCTTGTGACACCTTCAGATGAGTGCGAGCACGATGCATGTTTGCTTCACACGCAGGCTCTCTAACCTTATTTAGCTATCAGATGAATTTACCAAAACATAATTCTGGTATAGAACCTGCCAACACACTTCATAAAAAGGTGACATCTATTTTGCTATTCCTCAGAAACATTGTGTAATTTTGCCTTTCACTGGTTTAAATATTTGTCTTAATGCCAGAGGTAATATAGAATTGTATTTTTCTTCAACTTAAACTGTTGAAATTCTTTTGTTTTCTCTCAACCCAGCTGCCCTGAACTCCAGTTTAGTCCTTAAGTGTCTTTCAATAAACCAAACCCTGGTGTCTTTATAGTGCATTGAGGATCAATCCTGTGAAGAAAATAACCCCTAACACAGCGAATACGATGCGTTTGCCCTCTAATTTTACAACACTGAGATTTGTGTCGGCAGAAGTAGTTTCCCCCCCTCTCAAGCCATTACATCGTTTGCTGCCTCTCCTCTTCCTCCTCCCCCCTCCCTGTCACTCCCCTGCTCTCTCGCGCTCTCTCGTTGGACACACGCGCACTCTTCTTCCTACCTCGCAGACGTTTGGGTGCCACCGCCGCTGCATCCTTTTTCAGACTTTGACTGTCTCTTTTCTGTTGAGTCATTTACTCCTTAGAGATAAACCAGAAAAAAACCCCCATAAAAACAAGGAATAAAGAAAAGCGGAGGTGTGGAGACGACAAAGTGGCCGCTGCGGGGCGAACAACAACAATGAGTCGCTCCTGACTAAAATTGAATGGATTAACCAATCTATTCTGAGCTCTAATGAGATTAGAGACATGGGTCGCGACGGCGTGGTACCTTTCGTTGAGCTCCTCGGGGAACATTTTCCCCGTCAGCACTTCTCCAGACGTGGAAATGGCGTTTTTGATACGGAAGATGCAGCGCGTGCCAGGGGACAATAACAGACATTTGGATGCACGCTCACTTGTGCCGCTTTTCTGGCGCGCGGATTCCTAGAAGTAGAAGTAGTAGTGGAAGTAGTAGTAGCATTAGCCGTAGTAGTAGAAGAAGAAGAAGTGGCAAAGGAGGACGACATGAAGTACCAGAAATATATCACGGTGATGCAGATGGCAATGGGAGTGACAGCCTCCAACAAAGACTGCCTCCCTACTAAGAGACAGCTGTGGTGAGTAGACAGGAAGGCGAGAGGTGCCCGTGTGGATGGATGCGTGTGTTGGTGCGTGCGTGTCAAAGGTAACAAACTGAGCGTCTTTTCATTTGGATAAAATAGCTTTAAAATTAGCCTCTTAGATCATGAAACAAACCCCCTCTCCCCTTTTGCCCGTGTCTCGTGCGAAGTTGAAGCTGAGCAGCTGTTGGCGGAAGTCTGCTATAGCTTCATCTCTCTCTCTCTCTCTCTCTCTCTCTCCCTCTTTACCTTCAACAACTGTTTTCTCCTCTCACATGCACAACAGGCATTTAGCCAGGGAGAGGAGAGGCTTGTAGCTTTCTGTGCAGCCGCGCGTGCTGCTATGTGCACGTGCGTTGAGTCCGGTCCCTCTGTGTTTATTAATGTTTCACTTGGCGGACTCTTGTTTGTTGTGATCGGCTGACCGGGGTGAGTTTCACATGCAGCGGTCAGAGAAGCGGACGACAGGAGAGCAGAGCAGGTGTATTCACAACACAGTGGCAAACAATGCTCATCGTCGTCCGCTTTGAAATCAGTTTGTCCTTTTCAACAGTCCTTTATTTGAAGCTTCCACGTGTTATTTTGGTCATTTGCATTTCCCCTGCCAAGTCTGTGTGCTCAGGTCTATTTTAGTGATCTGATGTAGTAAAAAAAAAAATGTCGGCTGATTTCTCCACTCATCACTTATTTAGCAGCTTCATTCCTCCTGGATTTAGCTGACAATGTGTTGGAGTGATGTAAATGGTTGATTATCAATGGTTGATTATTTATGCCTGTGTTTTCCCCTGTATTAATACCATGCAGGCAGTGATTATTATACCGTTTTAACACATTCAATTGCATCCAACAATTTTTTCAGTCATTTTCCATTTTCTACTTAATTTTACATTTATGTCATAGTTTTGAACATGAGAAGCATTATTCACCACCATTTTTCTATTTTAAAGGTTGTATCACATTGTAGCATAATGCTGAATATAAAACGTATTTAAGCATAGCCTACTACTTAGTCATTTGATGTATCTTGATGATGTAAATCTTTTCGATTCATTCATTCATTAGTCAACAGAAAATGTCAAGAGTTGCTTTTTAAACATGGAAACAAAAACATTTCATCATTTACTACAACCTTATACCAACCAATAAGTGTTTTAATCAAGCACAGATTGTCAGATTAATCCATGATGAAAATAATTGTTGATTGCAGCTCTTGCTATATCAAATCGAGAAAGGCAGAAAAATACTTTGAACTGTAAAGCTGTTTGAAGAAAATATTGAGCTTTATTGAACTTCTCGAATAATATATAAAATGTTGCCATTTTCATGATTACAATGAATGTGTTCATGCAGTTTGTAGTTTCTGAGGAGTTTGCCAATGTCAGGGGACCCGAGGTTGATAATGATGTGTTGCCTCATCTGGTTTTGACAAATGAGACAGATGTTTTGTGTTATGAGAATATTTTTATCTCATATTAAGGCAAACTTTGAGTCTGCTTCTTCTTGAAATTATGAAGCTTGATAATGGAAAAAATGGACATCTAAATATATTAGACAGCAGATTAGTGTTCATACTAATGAGAATGACATGTCATAATGAGTACATCTAGTTCTATTGTCCACATAGATAATCCATATCTGTATATATAAAATCAGGTACAGCATATATCCTTCCGGATTGACGTTACTTCACAATGAGAAGAAAATCACTGGTTTTTGGTAGAGTGAATGTCTGAGCTGGTTACTGGGATGTACATTAGGAAACAAAAGGCTTCATCATTTCTCACCTGGAACACACTTGACTGAATCTAGAGTCACCACATGAGGCAAAAGGATTGTCTTTCTACTCTTAGCTCAGGACTGCTGTCAAACGTGCTGCAAAGGAGACAGTGGTGACTTGGTTTTGACACTTCTCCCTTAAGAGAGGCGCGGCGGTTTGTCTGGGGCCATCACTTCATGGTGGGGGAAGGGGCATGGCCATTAAAACTGGATTACTGTATCGCCTCCGACAGCCACTTTAACGAAGAGAAGCTGAGCAAGCGTGTGCCTGCGGTGTATGTTTCATGAAGTCAGCCCATGCACGGACTCGCGTGCCATGTTTGCCTTTATTCACTGTGAAGTCGGAGCCTATAGATCAGTGGGTTTGCGTGCAGTAAAGCAACTCAGTCACATTGAAAAAACCCCAGATTTTTGGACTATAAGGTCTGGAATTCTCAAGACAATAAACTGTAGATATTGACTGTAAAACATCATTTTGATAGTAGACTTTATATCTGGATTTGTGTTACCTTTGGGTTATATAATAGCAGTAGAAAAAGTGCATAAAAGCTGCAGGAACCTTGTTGGTTTTAGCTTCATCCATTCATCCAACCCACCACTTCTCATCCATTTTTTATATTACGAGCTGTACTTCAGTATTAAAGTTGTGACATAAAAACTGTTTCGCTGTCAACCCATGTAAAGAGTTTTCCCACAACATCTACATTTCCCAGTTTTTCCCTCATGCATCACTTTACTTCCATTTCAAAATCTAAACCAGAATGAGCAGTAACTACATGTGTATATATAAAGGCAACATTGCAATGTTGTGCTAGATGTTAAATAAGTGATCTCGTATACACGTGTCTCGGTTCCAACGACGTCATACGGTTTAATTTAGAGTTGATATGTAGGAGTTCATGCAAAAACAAATGCTCATGATGAAACCTGAGACATGGGACAAGCTTTGGCTGTGATAAATGTTACATTAAAAAAAAAAAAAAAAAAATTCAAGGCATGAGCAAGCTGATCTAGGTGCGCTCTGGTGATGCTTAAGATTTAAAGGTAGGGTGCAGATTTTCCGAGACAGAACAGAGACATTACTATCACAGCGGCAGATGAGGAGATAGATGAGGGGGTGGCTGTGCACCAGATGGTTTAATGATCTTCCAAAACACATGACCCCACTGATTAAAAAACATCTTCAAACCATCCATCATGTCTGAAGAGTGTGCATTCACTGCATTGTATCAATATATACAATTATAAATCCCCAAATATTTAAATTGATGAAATTTTTTTTTACTGCCTGAAAAAGCGCGTTTTGAAATGATACTACATTTTGTGCAGTAACGATCATTACTTGTTGGTGTATTGATATTGATTGCTGAGACAGTTAGTTTAAAGTTCCTGTGAGAAACTTTCAGTATATGTTGAGATTAACTGGTGGGTCGGGACCCAAATGTTGTTGGCAGAACCCTTTTCAGTGGGTCGTGAATGTGTTCCAGGGGGAAAAAGAAATTTAAAAGGTCAATAAAGCGCTTTTTAAACACTTTTTATTGTTTGGTTTCTTTGTTGTGTCTCCTGTTTTGTACGGTGCTGGGCCCTGAGGTGAGACCAGTTAAGAACCACTGGTTTAGCATATACTGGTAAATAATACCACATACATACAACTACAACAATTAAAACAGCAATTTAGCACACTCGATTACCATGACAACAATCAAGATGGAGTTGTAGTCAACAAGGCTCCCTTTCTTAAGTGTGCTAGATTGTTACAATCGTTGGTGTCCGAGAGTGCGAGAGAGAGCAGGGGAGTGACAGGGAGGGGCGAGGAGGAAGAGGAGAGGCAGCAAACGATGTAATGGCTTGAGAGGGGGGGGGGAAACTACTTCTGGCGACCCAAATCTCAGTGTTGTAAAATTAGAGGGCACGCGCATCGTTTTCGGTGTGTTGGAGGTTATTTTCCTGCAGGAATTGTTGACAGGCCAGAAAAAAAAAGGCATCAGGGTTTGATTTAAACAGATTTGCAAAAAACGGTGTTGTCCTCCAGCTGTAACACATCTGCTTTCATTATAACTCTGATTTTAATGTGATGTATGAATGGATGTGTGTTCCCGTGCATTTACATGATAAAAGGTAATTCGTCATTACACTTTAACACCATCTGGACAAGCTCAAACAATCCCACAAAAAAACCCGAATGTTTAACAGGATACAAAATTTGAACAGTAAAACTTTCTGTGTTAGTCATTCAGAGGGGCTTTTAAGAAGTCACCTGGAGTTGACTCACTTCATTACCATGACTGACCTGTCAATTCAAGGTGCATGTAAACTGAATAATTGTGATGTTGTTGCCTTATTGGATAGGACTTATGAAAAGAGACTGGAACCGTCAGGAGGAAAGAATGGGAGGGATGACATGCACTAACGACCGCTACAATGAGGAATCAAGCCTCTGTTCATGGGGTGCACGAAATATCGGCGAGGTTATCCGTCACCCATAATCATTTGAACCAAAAATATACACTGTGCATGGCTATATGTAATATTGCAATCATCTTTTTGAGCCTGTCTTATGTGCTGGTACATTGTTTCAGAGCCAATCAACAACTTCCTGCTGGATGTCTGTGTACACCAGTGGTTCTCCAACCTTTTGTTGCCGGGCACCCCTTTGGAAGATTAATATATTTTCAAGTCTCTCTACCTTTCACCGTACACATAACATACAACAACATACTGTACACTTAACACAAAGTCAGTCACGCTCTTTGCCAACCAATTCCAAATGTTAGCTGCAGAAAGTACAGAATAGCAACTTCAGATTTACAACAAACTGAAAATAGCAACAAGCCACTTCGATGAAACAATCATTAGGTCGCTGCAACATGAAACTGTGAGGTCAGGTGTAGATTAATTCAGCAGTACATTCATCACTGTTGTGGACTGTGGTGATCATTGGCCCTTGTGCTTTAACTCTGTGTCATCCGTTTGTCAGATGTCACTTATTTCTGTTGCGGTTCAGGTAAACTGCCTGATTAACTCACAATTAAGTTAAGCTTGTTCTGATAAGAGCCTTAATGTCAGATTACATGATTGTGGTGTTAAACTGTATTAATCCGAGTATTGTGTTATTCTGGTTAGAGTCAAATGAATGGAGTTTAGAGCAATAAAAAAATCACCTTGTCAAACAAACACTGAGGAACAAGTGGAGGGACTCATGTCGTCAAAATAGAGCAAACTCATGGATGTTATACAAAACACACCGAGCAGTTTGTAATAAACACTGCTATGTAATTAGTTTGAGATGATCCATAAATAATAATTTGCCTGATGACGTGTGTTCAAACTGCTTGCAGCTTCTTCCTAACATGTGGGTGTATGGTCCTGGATTGTGTGCCAGATGTCTGCTCTGCTCTCCTCCACCGTGACAGCTCCGCCTGGTGTTCTCAGTCCACCTGCTTAATGATGCATAAAGTCAGCGTCCCTCCTCCCCCCCCCCCCCCCCCCCCCCCAACACACACACACACGCAGCAGCCCCCTCTGCCCTCTGATTTGCTTGTACACACATACACGTCCTCTCTTCCAGCCCACACACAAACACACACACATTCAACAACTCTGTAGTACCCCCTCCCCTCTTCCAGCTCCACTCATGGAGCCCATGATGCGTAATCTCACACAAACTGACAATGCCGCGCATTAGTTACCTCAGCAGGGGCCCAAGTCCAGGGTGGGCCTGTCATGATAATAAGTAGTTTTCTTAAAAACATGCAGAAATATGTCCTTTTTTTCTCTTCCAGTCTCTGTATTTCTTCGTCTCACTTTCCCTGAAGACAAAAAAAGCCTTTTTGTATTACAGTCATGTAGTCAGATCGTACAAACACAAGTCATGACTTCATGGCAGACTCGCAGCACTTCTCTGACTCTCCACAGTGCTTGTCGAGTGTACGCAAAGGTGCACACGTTTGTTTGTAAGTGTGTGTGGTTTGTTTTTTATTCGCTGTTTCTGTCCATTAGGAACTCGCATGTTCTTACTTTGGCAGAACGCTTGTAATCTCCTCTCAGATGGTTTATGCCACTAAAGGGAACAGATTACACAGGGTTTATTGACTCGTGGCTCACCCCCTTACCCAACCCGCTCCCTGAGCATCCTGTGGGTGTGTGTTTATGTGGTTGTTTGTGTGTGGACGTGTGTGTTCGAGTGATTTGTGGGTGTCTGTGCCAGTGTGAGTGTGTCTGTGTGTTTGTTTGGGTTAGGGCTTTTAAGGATACGTTCTTGGGTCCAATTTAAACGATTACAAAATGAACTTTTCTTTCCTTTATCTTTGCTTTGTTAAAAGCACAAACAATAATATTAAAAAAGGAACCACCCCCCCAACTAAAAACTCAGAGAATACAGCAGTTCACTGTTATGCCTCTTACACCTTTTCCTCTGAAAAAAAGCACACTTTAAAGCCTTACATTTTACTTTAATTTTGTTATGACTGAGCGTGTTTTAGCAAGTCCACGTAGTAAGTCCCACAGAGTATCTTTAAGCCTATAAAAAAGAAGTTGAAATCAATAGTAAGAAAACAGGCATCACAGTAATTGGAGTGCTTGATGTACACACCAATAGCTGAAAGACTCCAGTAAATTACAAAATAATTCGCCTCTTTGATAATTCTAGCGATGAATCTTCATTACACTGCAGTTTCTGTTCAACTCTACATTAAGTGTTTCTGACACAATAGCACACTGCTTACGCTATTTGAGGATAGTGTTCATTTTGTTGACAAAGAATACGAGGATACGAGCTGATCCGTGACCATTTTCTTTGACTGGACGATAACTAGCAAAAAGTGTATCGATCATAAAATAGAAACTCTGATAAGACATGGTTTTGTTTTCATTAACAATACAAAACAGGGAGGAAATATAAGCTGCATGTTAGTCATTCAAAATCCACAATGTTTCCTATTTGTTCGTCTAACCGGTCAGTCACAATCAAATCGCAATACTGAAGAATCTTAATTATTAGTACCTGATAATTACAATACAAATTGGCACCTCAGAATTCTGATAAAATCGTGTCATCCAAGCCTGTATGCCAGTATAGGTATCAGTATAAGTACTTTTACCACACTCCTTCATCTCAATGATATCAGTATAATGTTGAAGTACTTTGAAGTATTGATAGTGCAGTAATATGTGATTTATTATTGTTTATTATATTGAGTTTACAGCAGCATGGATATGACTGTTGAATTGTATTGTTTCACCTGTCTTTAAGGTTTTTAGAAATGCAGCTACAGTACTGCAATCTGTCGCCTTGTTAACACTTTCTGAAACCTGTATTGAGTTAATTAGTCTAAAGACAGAAAACATGTTGATCAAAAGTAATAACTACATCGTAACGACTCCTCATGGACTAACACTGGACTAAAACTATAATGGGTTAAAATGACCATCATTCTGTTTGTCAGCATATTGAACATTCCTCTGTAAGTGGTAGAAATAGACAGTAATAGTAAGTCCTTGTCTGCCTCGTAGAGCAGGGGTTCGACCAACGCACCTGTTGATTCCTGAATGTGCTTCCAAACTAATATAGCTGGCAGCAAGTAAGTTTTCAGATTGTTAACTGTGTCTTCAAGCAAATATTTCATGAGCAGAATTCAAAGTAGCAGACTTTAGAGTGTCTTTAGAATTGTTACCAAAGCTTAAGCAGTGTTTTGGCACCAGCTGTCTCCTCTGTAAGTCACTGTGCCGTTCTAACAGGTCCATCTCATTTGAAGCCTAATGAAGGGTTTGTTAATGGCTGCATTAAGAGCCTGTTGGCGACAGCGATGAAGGTCTGTGGGAGACTTAACGTCTCCAGTCAGAGTCAGATGTGGAACAGCAATGACTTTAAGAATCTGTGAGTCACACGTTCTCGGCCTCTGGTGACTCCTGACTGTCACGATGTCTCACAGGAGGCTGACAAGATGGAATCCATCACTGCTGTTTCACAAATGGAGAAGGACACAGCAGAGGGGATACGCTGTTGTCTGACAGCGATCCCATTTTATTCTGTTGGGTTTGCTTCCCCCTCTGCCTGATTGACTTATTTGTTTGTCAACATGAATATTTTTTTTTTTTCATTTACGCTTTTCTTTTTTGTTAGGATGTTGTAACATCATTACACTGTAGTGCAAGAGTGCAATTGAAAATGTGACTTTACGCAGAATACATTTTTAAAGGCAGTGCCTTTACTTTTATATCCTCTTCATCATTGCATAAAATTGCAATAAGGACACAATACCCAAATGTAAAGGCCTTAAAACTGCATGTAGCACATTATTTCTTTACTTCATGATTACAGAAACTACTTGTGTGCTGGAGTTGAGTTTGTGTCTGTTTTTTTGATATATAGGCGCAGCCTTGCCTGTTGACAGCAACCATTGACCTTCCTCTCCACAGGGGTCAGACAGCACTCGGACACGAACGCCATCCCGCCCGTTTGATACATGTCTATATGCCTAATCTGGTCTGTCCATCTGTCAGGCCTGTCTGGTTTAATCAGAGTCTTGATCTGGTCCCAGATTTTGGGTTGCATGCTTGTCTCGCCCAGGTGGCTTCAAAGAGCTTATACGCTCCAACTTATAAATAATAAAGCTTTGATGTATGCACTTCTTTTCTTTCTCCTCAGATGTTTTCAAGGAGGTTGTTAGCCAGCCAGCATATTAGTCATTAGGTTTCTTCTGCTCTTAGGGGGTGTCATTGAGGTTATTTGGATCAAGTAGGATGTGTCATGCACCTCTTGTCACCACTTGTCCCCTGAAGAAGCAGGAGGGGTGCCCCGGCAGCAGAATGATGCTTGTTCATCAGCTGCCATCACTTCCAGTTGAACAGTCAAGGCGTTACGAAGCAGTCAGGACGACCTCTGAGCTATACTCCGACAATGTCCCTCTGTCCTTTGTCCCTTTGCATTATGGTCTTCCTCCTTTTGTCTTTTGGCCTCTTCCAACCCCGCACTCGTTCATGCTCTGTTCACCTGTCTCCTTTCGTTTCTACGGCTTGCGTCTATTTGCTCAAACTTTTACATTTCAAATCTGTGCAATACTATAAGCCGATATGGAAAGTGAAACAAATGACTAACACGGGCTGGGTAAAAGTTACTTTGAAAAGGTCTGAGGATATATATGGAAAGAAGAAGAGTCAGCTGGGCTATTTTGGATGCACCACTGCTGCCCGACGAAGTGGAAGATATGAACAAAGGCGAATCTGACATCAAAAGGAATCCCATCAGAGCTCTCTCAACATTTTGGTCAGAGCACAGTCCACTGTTTGTTTTCAGACATTATATGAAACCATTTGAAGCACAAAAAAGCGGAAACAGTAATCCCTGTTCCCCGGTTTAAGGCACCTTGGTGGAGGTAGATGACAAAGAAATCTGTGTTTGGATCATGTCTCTGGTGTGTATTTCTGTGTGTGTGTGTGTGTGTGTGTGTGTGTGTGTGTATGGTTTCTAAAGGATGGTCAGAATGGGGATGAAACACTTGCTATTGTCCCTGTAGTCAGCACTAAGCAGAGCCAATGGTTCTTCAGAGAGCTCTCTATCTGAAAATCTGTCACAACATTCGGCCGTTTAAACTGGTGTTCAGCTTTCAATAAGTATTTGAAACGTTTCAATTAAATATGTGTTCCAATGTGTTAGATAGAGCTTTGAATACACAGGTACAACTACTTACATAATAAGAATGAGTGTGATGTGCGATGTTTGTGTCCCGCTCTGAGGTTTCTCCTGCAACACTTTGTGTACAATGACACAGCTATGAAGTGTCATGACAAATGTTACATAGAGCCTTAACATAGCTACAGCATCACTCCACCGGTGTACTTCTGACCTTGAACACAGTAAATATTGGTGTTTATATGTGTGACATGTAAATAGACAGCTGGATGTTCTGCTGGATTTACAGAATTCCCCCCCTGAAACACCTGAAGTTAGAACCTCCCTTACCTGTTCAGTAACACAATGGCTTTGCCCAACATTAACCGATCTTGGGTTTTTTAATTGAAGGTGACCAGAGGTGTACAGAGTGGAGATCTTGGACTTACAGTCCGACTTATTTCATGAGAGGGTTTTATCAAGCTGCTCCTCTGTGTTGATTGTGTCCCTTTATTATCCCCTTTTAAATGTCAGCTTGGAAGTTTTTCAAGCAAAAAGGTTTCCAAGGTGAAAAAAGACTTTAGTAATCATTTTATCATTGTGAATCTTCAGGCTTTAGTGCTGCGACAAATACCTTTTTTCACTTGTTAGAATATGTAACCTCATTGTTACTGGAGGCTGCTCTGCTGATACACTAATCAATAAATCAAATAATGAATTGTGTCCAATTAGCCTATAATTGAAACCATTGCTGGAATTCAGGGATAATGTAATCTGTTAAACTTTGCCAGTAACCTCCTAAATCCAGGGCAGGAGGGAGATTCTCTATTTTGGGCAGAAGTCTCATGTAATATTCATTAACTTTACCTCTTACTGCAGTCACTTCCTAAAATGTCTTGTTATTCTGTTATTTTTGGGGTCTGAGATGCCGACATGGTCTATTTTTAGCACTAAAAGGGTCACTTTGGATTCGCGTTGTGAGTGCAACCCTTTTTATGAGGTCTCATATTTTCTCTAGAGACTTTGAGAAATGAAACTAACTTTTGTCTGCGCACACAGCCAGACTGTTTGCAATCCACTGGCATGCATAGCTTGGTATGTCTTTCTACAGTTCTACAGCATCACTGACGATAAAACAGTCATAACCCTGCAGCAAATGAGCAGATATACTTAAGCTCTTTCTGTTTTTCTGATGTTTAGACTGCTTGGGGATTGGATTTGAGCTCGGCTAAACTCTGTTTCTGGCTTTTTTATTTTCATGGCCAAAATAAAAATGGCCAAAAGTATTTATTTTGTGTTATTCTTAGCAGTTTAAATAAAGAGGGGGACCCAAAACAAAAATAACCTATTCATCAGAAAGGTAAAAAAACAAAAGCTTATTTTTTGTGGTAAATAAATGTCCAACAAATGATCCATCCCAAGGGGATGTTCAGATGGGCGGCCAAGTGGCAGGGCAAAGGGAGAGCAGGAAACTTTAGGCGGATGGGCTGAAGGTATGGCATGAGCCCAAAACAGTTCAGGAGGCTGACCAAACAGGAAGCAGTTTCAGGAGAGAGACCAAAGGGCTGACCAGTCTGGGAGAGCCAGGTGGGAGGACGGCTGGGAGGCCAAGCACACAGCGAGAGCAGTTCAGGAGAGCGAATAGGAGGTTTCTGCCTTTCCATTAACAAGGACACGAGTGGGCGGAGTTTCTGACAGGGAAGCAAGTGGGCGGGGTTTCTGACAGGGAAACGAGTGGGCGGGGTTTCTGACAGGGAAACTAGTGGGCGGAGTTTCTGACAGGGAAACGAGTGGGCGGGGTTTCTGACAGGGAAACAAATGGGCAGGGTTTCTGATAGGGACACGAGTGGGCGGGGTTTCTGATAGGGACACATGAGTGAGCGGGGTCTCTGATAGGGACACATGAGTGGGTGTGGTTTCTGACAGGGAAACGAGTGGGCGGGGTTTCTGACAGGAAAACAAATGGGCGGGGTTTCTGACAGGGAAACAAATGGGCGGGGTTTCTGACAGGGACATGAGTGGGCGGGGTTTCTGATAGGGACATGAGTGGGCGGGGTTTCTGATAGGGACACGAGTGGGCAGGGTTTCTGATAGGGACACATGAGTGAGCGGGGTCTCTGACAGGGAAACGAGTGGGCGGGGTTTCTGATAGGGACACATGAGTGAGCGGGGCCTCTGACAGGGAAAAAAATGGGCGGGGTTTCTGAAAGGGAAACGAGTGGGCGGGGTTTCTGACAGGGAAACGAGTGGGCGGGGTTTCTGACAGGGACACATGAGTGGGTGGGGTCTCCTTCAACAGAAACGTAGGTGTTGGGCTGAAGCTTGGGCTGGTATACTGGATGCCAGGACTGATGCTTGGCTTGTACACAGGCTGCTGCACTTTAGAGACTCAAAGGAGCTGTTTGGCTCCAAGGAGAGGTCTAGAAAAAAAGCAACAGCTAGATGATATTGATTCTTGACTTTGTTATAGGCAAGGACGGCCGCGTCTCCTTCTGTGGCCCCCGCGGGAACAAGTCAAGAAAAAAAACACTAAAGACTAAATTTGGAAATAATACAATAAAAATACACACGAGGGAAACGAGTAACAGCAGGGAAGAGTGAGACAAAATAATACAGGAAAGGAGAACTGAACACTGAAATAAACAAAGTACAAAACTAAACAACGAATCATGACATTTTGTCACGTACAACAAAGAGAAAGATGCAGGAAATTATTAATTAATTTATTATCTTGTCTGGTATTAAAAATAGGACTACATTGGGTTAATTGGTGTTGAATTAGTCAAAATCAGTTTCATAAATATTACTCCTCATAATAAAACCAATATAATACTACTGACATTGCATTTTCACTCATTTCTCCTGAAGGTTCAAGTATGGTGTAAAGAAGCAGAGTCACCATAGTCATCGATTTATTATTTCCCGGTTTCTCCTCATTGGTGTGATCTCGTGTAGGATTAACATTAAAAGTCTCTTACTTAAAGTTCATGATACAGTTCATGTCCAAATACCTTCTTCGAAAAGTGTTTTAAATCCTCAGAGCTTCGTAAGCTGCTGCTGGATGTGTGAATGGAATCTCCTTGTAAAAACAACACAGGGATTATACTGAGAGTGACCTGGCCGCGACACAATCCGTTTTTGTGTCCTGGTTGTTTGGGACTACGCACATATGTGTCGATAGTGTGCTCTGGTTAGTTCAGAGAACAGAGAATTAAAGGCACATTGGATGTTTGAGAGAGATATTGATAGGTACTTTGGATGGTAACTGATGTTCTGTATGTGTGCTGTAGATACATTATACATTTTAAATCACATATAAACAATTTGACACTACAAGAGTAAGATTGTTGGTGAGAGGTTATAAAGATGTATCCAAACAGGCATTTACATTTACAGATTTACAAAAGGGGGTTTGGCTGTGTTTATCCATCATGAGCACTTTAGCAGCGTTTAGCAAACTTACTGTGGCAAGATCTTTTTTTCAGCGGCAGAAATCTTACGGATCTTAAGGAGAAAAGGAAGGTTCGGGATGAAGGATAGGGACAAAACACAGGGTGTGGAGGGGGGAGGTCCATAGCAGCAGGCCGTCCCCACCAACGATCCAGAGGAAACTACTGTGAAATGTATTTATAGAACTTGAGTGTTTAGAAATGTGTTGCCTGTTAATGGCTGTAGATTTATCTATCTTTAATTCATTTGTCACTGTAAGAAAACCAATATGAGATCATGTTTTTGTGGCACCCTGCAATTCACAGAATCAGTCTTGTTTGGTTCCCTATGAAACATCAGGATAAGTGTGAAGACCTTTTAACATACTGAGTTGATAGAAGAAGACAAATATACATTATTATATATCCAAGGGAGAAATTATCTTAATTTTGCCTTTCACATTCCTGGAATACACTGTCTTTGAAAAACAGGATCCACTGATCATGTACTAATAAAGAGATGTCAGTGTGGAGGGCTGTACGTGAACGGGCATCCCGAGCTGCAGGGCGCTTTGGGCCTTGCTCAAAACCACCTTAACAGTGCTCAGGAAGAGAAGTGGCAGTGGCCCCTCTCCAACAACCAGTAACAATCTTCATACTTTGGTCTGTCCATACTGGGACTATGTTTCACCAGTGTGATCCGGCCTCCTCTATGATCAGAGAGACTGACAGGCTGTCACACAGATTTTTTTTGTTCATAGCTCAACACCTCGGAGCGAGTATACTCTTTCCTTGACTGATGACTTGTCGTTGTGATAGTTCTCAAGTACACAACAAAGTCTGCCTCCTCTGCCAACATCTTAAAGCCCTGAGATATGAAGCATTGTCAAGCATGGACTCCATATTGTGCTGCTGCTCCTAATTATTTTCCTCACTGATGAAGCACACTAGAAAGTCAGATATATGAGAGGAGAGGTACAGTATGACATGTTCATTGTTCAAGCAATCAACGTTTCATCTGCCTCTGGCTGCCTTTCAACTGTTGTTGTATTGCTCACATAATCAAAATAAAACTGAATTTGATGCATGTTCTCAGCATACACTATTCTTCTACTTGCCCTCTTGTCTTGAAAGCACATATATGTAGGCCTCTCAACTCCTTTTTTGTGAAACTTGAAAACATATTCTATTTTGTTTTCCAAACTTTTTGAGGTACCATGTTGAATGCTGTCAGAATAACTATGACTGGCAATTTTCTCTGGCCATTCACCTCAAGTAAACTTGTACTTCAGTTAAATTCCCTTGCAGCCATGAATGTGAGAAGCAAAACAGCTTCATTGTGGCTTAATAATAGAAGACAAGTGGATGCTCTATACCTAGCCTTCATCTGCAGGCTACCCACTGACATTCAGCCCAATTATTTATACTTGCTTGATCCTCACTACAGCCAACAGGAGAGGATGTCCTTTAAAAAGTAAAGACATCAAGAGCAAAGTTATGTCACTTTGATCCTCCAGGCATCTTTATGTTTTCCCTCAGATACACAGCAGAGCCTGCTGGCAGTGTCTACAATGGGGATTGCTCTTTGGAGAAAACATGGTCTTTGGGATTTGTGTGGTATTTAATGGTTCTTGTGGTGACATCAACTTGTTGAGCCCCCAAGTTATTTAACATCAGAAACATTAAAGGGTTAAAAAACTTAGTGCAGGAGTCTTCAATGTACACAGAACTCAAAGTTGTTGGTTTGTCTCACAATTAAAGTTGACGTTGCGTTGCAAACTAACCTGTCTTCAATGAACCTCTTTGAATATGAGACATTTACGTGGGTTGTTTTCTTTTTCTAAAGAATTTTAATAATGGTTCCTGTTTTTTGTTGCCACTATCCAAATTTTTTTTTTAATGTTGTCAGCATCAAATTCAAAACTGACATTCATATTGACAAAAACAATTAGATTCCTCAGTTTCAACATTCTTGTATTTGTGAATCTTAAATCAAATGTGGTGTTGTCGTGTTTCACGCACAACTCAGCCTTATCAAATAACGTAATTTACATTTACTTAATTTTGCTGGACTTACTGCAATTAAAACCAATTAACACATATCAGACAAAAGTACGTGTAAAAAAAAGCTTCTTTCACACTTTCAGCAGAAAGAGAGCAGCATTAGCGTTTATTCAAAGCCAAGTATAAACAGCTTTTCCTCAATTTAATTTTTAGTCTTAAGATGATAAAAAATAATAATGAGAATGATCAGGCTGTTCAGTCGCTAAATGCTTCACTGTGTAAACTGACTGGTTGCTATTTGTCACATTCCTGTGTGGAGCATGAGAGATGGAGCAATGTTTTTTAAGCTTTCTTTGGAAATAACTGTTGCTAACTTTGCTTTTGCTGCTGGAAGTGCAGCATGTGTCGTTCAGAGTAGTGTAAGTGTTAGAATAAATACAGATACATTATTTATCCAAACATATTGATAAGTGAGGATTCAAAGCTGTTCATTCTCAGCTCATTGACAATGATTTAGAGAAGTATTTAACAAAAACATTTTGAACAATAAACAAGATAAGTTGAGTATGTTCAATGTTGCCTTCATAGAGACTCATTCTTTTTTCCCTGCTTGCCATCCTTTACTCTTTGTGACTGCATCATTAAAACTGTCTTTTTCTTTTTCGCTGCTTCAGGGTGACCCCTCAGGATGGAGAAACGTCCCCCCCAGGTGCTGCCGGCTGTTCAGATGAGCCTTTAGGTGCTACAGGTGGCGCTGGTGCTATGGCAATGCCTGCCACCTCCACCCTGTCATTGCCCGTTAGCCAGGGCAAACCTTCTCTGCGTCGCATCAAAGGCCGCATTCACCGCAGCAAGAGCCTGGACAGCATGGACCTGCTCGACTCCAATGTAAGGCTCATTTATAACTCAACAACAACAACATAACAACAGTTATTATTTATGATCATTTTCATGATCAGTTCACAATGCTGCTTCAAGAGCTCCTTTTTGAAGATCTTGTTTTATTCAACCAGCGCACCTTGATCCAAATGTGTATGACAAAGTTACTACAGTGAGGGCGCAGACAGAACATTTTTTAAACAGAACATTTTTTATTTTGCATTCCTTCACCAAAATATTTCATCGTCCTCTGTTGAGTACAAGCTGTACATCTGACATGGCAGTTTCTGTCATTTCAAGGGAGAATATCACAGAAGCCCAACCACATTATTTTTCTCCTAATGGCTTTAATGCGCGCACACGCACGCACGCACGCACACACACACACACACACACACACACACACAGTGACCTTTGGTTATGCAATATTTCCTTGATTTTTCAGATGAGCACAGTTTAACACATTCCATATGTCTCGCTGTGTGCCTGGTTTATTCTCATGAAAAGTATTAATCTGATAAATGATTGGGTAAGCTGCTTGGACCTAAAAAGCCTCACTAACTCTGGGATTGTCCATTCATCTGAGAAGCGCGTTTGGCCCGCCCTCTTCTCCCCTTCAACTCATGTGTACTTGTGTGTGTGTGTGTGTGTGTGTGTTTGTAAGTAGTGTACCTGTGTGTGTGTGTTTATGAGTGATGTGGCTTTTGGGAAGGCAACCAACGGTTTTATGATGTAAAAGCATGCCAACCTGCTACTAATGCATGCTTGGTAAGGCTGTTTTGTGTGTGTGCGTGTGTGTGTGTGTGTGTGTGTGTGTGTGTGTGTGGCATGAGACCACAGCAGACACAAGGATACATATAAATCTCTCTGCTGTGCAGGACTATTTAGCCTTTCTCCCTCTCTTCTGTATCACTTTCTTCATGTTTTAACCTTGTCTAGATGTCTCCTTTGATAAATGTTCACAGTGTGTTTCCTCATCTGCCCCCATCCTGCCTCTCCATGCTGACAGTCTTCTCTGTGCATGAGAGTACACATTTAAGTGTGTGTGATCATTGGGTGTTCAGTATTTCAGCTGGTCTTAATCTGGAGCTGCCTGCGTCGTCATTAGGAGTCATTACTCTTCCTTTCCGGAGTGGGACTCTTTATGATTACGTTTAGGAGAGACTGGGTTTTTTTTTTTTTTTTTTGATTGTAGTTCACACAAAGAATCCATTATTGATGTGACGTGGGTCGGAGGTGGACTGAGGAAGGAGGAAGTCACAGGATGGGGGGCTGACAGTCAGGAAACTTGTTGAGAGATGACACTGCACAACAAAGGCCAACCTGAATGATGCAACACACACAAACACACGCAAACACACACGCGTAGCACAAGCACATTCACTCCTGTGTGACCAGGCTGTCAGTTTCATTGACAGCTGGCGTGTAGTTTCATGTCAGTTTCTAACTGTGAGACAGAGGCGAATGTATCTCATAGATTTTTGAAAACAACCTTGAGTGCTCTGCTTCATTAAACTTGGCAGCGATATGTCTGGCCTAGATGTGAGCTATTTTCTACCTTTTACTGATGTGAGTGAAGGCAGAGCGGCGGTGGGCAGTTCCGGAGATGTAGTGTCAGATGGTGAATGAAAGTTTGATGTGAGTTTTTTGTTGGTTCAACTCCAATCACTTGTAGCAGTTACAGAGCACTTTGGTGCAAATGGGAGAGGTGATTTAAGACTTTGCAGTTCAGTTGCGGGGGATAAAAATAGGGCTGAATGTTTCCAGGGATAGCTGTAATTTTTTTTTTAGAGATATTATGATTGGACCTGTAGATATTATAAATTAGTAATAATTTAAATGCAATTTTAATTCTATAGTTGTGGTCTATGAAATTTAATATAAAAAACCTTTGTGCAATACTTTATCGACCTCCTTTTTTTTTTAAAGAAAAATATTGCAAACAGTTTAAACAAGTAAAACTATTAATGCAGACTTGGAGTTTAGTGGAGTTGTAATATTAGAACAATCAGCCTTAAAATGTGTTGTCTGTATATTGAATTTAGAAGTAGAGACTGACTCAGGTTGAATAACAGCAAAAGTTTAAAACTTTGGTACCAGTCCAGCAAAGCCTTTCAAAAGCCTTCACCTTTTACCTGCACTCTGGTTCAAGCCTAATCCAGAAGATCTAAGAAGCCTTTTTGGAAAGTGGGGGGTTAAAAGTTCACTCAGTTAAAGCTGCCATCTCTTGCACTTTAGTCCCTCCACAGGTGAAGCTCAGTGCTCTCAGAGGTAAGAAGAACACATACACACAGGCGGGACCCAAGGAAAAAAGTGGAGCACACGAGTCACTTGTTGCAATGTAATGAGGTCCAAAAGATGAACTTTAACTTAGGACGCACACTGCATCATCCTCCGAGTCAAACATCCCAGGCACGATTTAAGAGTCGCCTCTCATTGGTTGGTGGAGATGAGAGGTAAGCAGGCATATAACTAATACTGTGACAGCACTCGTGTAGCCCTGTAATGCAACCGTCCTATCAAGGTGTAACAATATTCACTCTACTCTATACACAGTTTTTAAAGACAACAACAGTTGCTCTTGGAAAGGTTATCAAATAATAATACTGATTTGTTTTTCAAATCGGCTCCTGTGTGTTTTGAGTTCTCAGCGCCTCAATAAATTTGAAGTGATTTGTGTGCACTTGTATTTTCTTTGGTTTCTGCCTGTGTGTAGGAGGCCATTGAAACACTGTGTAAGTCATGGTTGAACGTTAAATGGATTATAAAATCCAGTGCAGGGACTTCTTAACTGGCTGATTTGAATAGAGGATTTGTTATTGTCAGAAGTCTGACTGAGTTCTGCTCAGTCCAGATTTGAGCTACATCTCTGACACTGAGGCAGATAAACAAGTCATTATAATACAATGAGGAAATGGAAGAATGAATACACTTATCTTCTAAAGAATAACATTTCATCTGATCTTTGATGATTCCTGTGTCTCGTTTCATCGAAATCTAAGGTTGTCCTCTGCAGTGTCCTTAAAATGAGTACCGTAAATTCCGTACTATTGAGCGCACCTGGATATAAGCCGCACCGGCTAAAAATAAGTAAATAAATGTATTTGTACATATATAAGCCGCACTTGATTATAAGCCGCAGGTGTCCACGCTATAACAAGAGCTATTTACACAGACGTAGGCTACCGGTAACATCCGCAAATACTGTAGCGTCCGTACGGACGTTAAAGGACGACGAGAGCGTTCAAATAATAACTTAATAACCCGATCACTGTCGGCCGTGACCACGCCGTTTACAGCAGAGAGCAACACATAACTTGCCGTAACAATCCAACTCTCTCCCCCAGCGTTCTCTCATACAGCCACTCCACACGTTCTCGCTGGTGCATTCACTGACTCTCCACATAATCGGAATTATGAACACATTATCAACTACTGACTTTACAACATGAACCGTTACAATACGAAGCCTAGCCGACGGTGTCTGTAACACGGCTGATGAAAAAGATGACCGTAATATATTTCACAAGAAAAAGTCCATCCATTCACTGCCTCAGAATGACTTCATTACTCACTTCCTCAGTCTCTGTTGTCGCTGTCAGTGTCATCTTAACGTGCAGCAGCTCTGTTAGCTTCTTTGACAGCCAGGTCGATCGCCTTTAACTTGAAAGCTGCATCATATGTATTTCTCCGTGTGTTTTCCATCATGAGGGTGCGTGCATGAAGCGCAAAATGACTGATATTAAGATCCGACGTGACGAAGTCAAATGTTTTTGCGGCAGAAGCTCATTGTCCCCCAAGAAAAATCCATGCATTAGCCGCACCGGAGTAGAAGCCGCAGTGCTCGAAGTGTGAGAAAAAAGTAGCGGCTTATAGTCCGGAATTTACGGTAATAGGGGGCCGAGCAGTGGCTGGACTCGATGACAACTGATGATAAGCATCTTTGTTTTATCAGAGTTGAGCAGACACACAGTCTCTCTCATGCAGCTCTGAAGTTTTGCCATGTCGTTGCATTCAGGGAGTTTTATCGGAGAGAGAGACAACTGATTATCATAGGCATAGTCGTGAAATGAAATGTTGTGGTGACGCACACCATAACGAATCAATCCCTTAAGGCATGTTGTAGATTTCCTTTACAGATGCAGAGATGACTCTATTTCATTCATTTTTATATATTTGACGCACTTCAAGGTGAACAGAACTTTTTGATTGCTACCATGAGTGAAACTTGTTTGGATTGTTTTCTGTGCTCCTCGCAGTTATTTTTAAGGCAATCTCATGTAATCACTCAATATGAAAGAAAAAATAATGGTTGATGGGTTGTCGGTCCATCTAATCATGCCACACCTGATGAGTCAGAATCCTAGATTTGTTTTGTTTTCAAACGTTACCTTATTCTTTTCCCATTTAGTCATTAACATTTGGGACATGTTTTTATGATATATTTTCATACCAGATATGGGAAAAATAAATCTCTCAGCAAACATAGCTCGTTTAATGTAGGAAAACATGTTTAAAACACACATTATTATTATTATTATTATTATAGACATTACTTAAAGGGGACACAGTGTCTTCGAACATGTTTGGCTAACCTGAGTGTCTATCGACCCACAAAATGTGAAATACATCCATCCAGTCCTTTGTTTGTGATCTGCATAGTCTTACAACACAGAGGAAAATGCTCTGTTTCAAATTTTCACAAGTTAGATTGTAGTAAAAAAAAAAAAGGGGGATATGTTACCCAAGAACATCGAATGCTAAGAAATGCAGCTGGGGTATTCCAACATCTGCCTGCCAGCGCTGGTCAACATCGAGCAACTGACAAGCTCCCTGCTACCATGAGCCACCATGATCACATTACTGTACACAGAAACACTCATCACTCTCCTCCATAAGACCCTCACTCAATACTCATCAGCATGCATGAAGGGTTTTTTTTTGGCCTGCTTACTATGAGGTTTAACCGTTACACACTGAAGTGAGCTTTAGCTGAGAAGACACTTCGACATGTGGGAGATGGAAATAATAAAATTCATGAAGACTGAACTCCACTTAGCTGCTTCACTTCAGGGATCCTGGCATTGTGCTCGCTCATAGTCTTAACTGTTACGGAATCATTTATGGGGACAGTTCAATGGAACATTTGCTAATGATATCAATAAAATAAGAACATTTCCATCTATGACCAGTCAAAATATCGTTCAGTTTCTCAATTGCCAAATAAAATATTCACCACATGCATTTCACCACCACAACTTGTCAAGAAGATAAGTACACTCTCACAAAGTGTCATTTTAATCTGAAAACAAGTTTAAGTGTGGCTTAAAAAGACAACATGTGTTTGCTGTTGTTAGGCCACAGAACAATGATATGTGCACATTTAAATATGAAAGTGTCAATTTCATTGGCATTCTTTATCTCAACTGAAACAAGGCTGCTTCTTCTTCTTCTTCTTCTTCTTCTTCTTCTTCTTCTTCTTCTTCTTCTTCTTCTTCTTCTTCTTCCGATCTGTCAGTGTGAGAATCAGCTGCTGACTATTGAAGAAATCGTTGTTATAATGCAAGAGTAGGAGAAACAGGCAGAGTCATGTTTCACAGTTCTATCTTTAAAGACCTTCCATCATTGAGCACAGTCTTCAAACGAAGCCTCAAGAGATCTCGCGAACTTCTTCTGAAGCAAACTCCTGTTCTTACAATCTTTTCATCCTCTCGATATCTCTAAAAAACGCTAAAGAGACTTGACTGAAAATGCTGTGAGGAAAAGGGTTTTATCTTAAAATATATTCAGCCATGTTCCCAGTTTGCACTCTCAAGAATCGATTACCTACCACCCGTCCGCTTTTCCATCAAGAATATCGAAGAAGCAGACTTTCAAAAGAAAGGCCTGGAGGATCCATTACGTCTCGCTGAACTCTCACTTATTGCAACGGCACTGGATGCTTGGAGCATGTTACGCAAACACACAAGCTTCCATTCTCCTTCCCTGATGTGGACCATCACAAGCTGTCCATGAGTGAACGTCTGAAGCATGAATAATAGATGAAAGAAACGATCTCCTTCATAATGCAGCGTTTTCTCTATTTCACATGCAGCTATTTTCGTGTGATAAAAAGCAACATGGCGAAGGCCGCAGAGAGAGAAGAATCTGAAGATTGTGCGGTTAAACTGGACGACCTCGCCTGGGAATTTAGCTTTTATTTATTCAATACAGGCTAATGGCTGCTCTATTTGTCTAATTATGCAAAGCAATTTACTACACAGCAACGGATTGATTCCTCACGACAATGTCACAGGAGGTGTGTGTGTGTGTGTGTGTGTGTGTGTGTGTGTCTCTTGCCGTAGTGTGACCTAATGCTCTGAGACCTTGAGCTGAAAGTACACCTTGTCGTGGTGAGATCCAAGTGGCCAATCAGCTGTGTCTTATCCCTGAGCTCTGTTTTGATTCCACATAGATTTTCGTGCACTTTAGCCTCCATCTTCTCTCTTGAAGTTTATTTATCTTATGACTTAATGTTAGTCTTAGTGTGAAATTTTGTATGTTTTTATGTTACCGAGACTCAACAAAAAGTCATTTTCTGCCACTGTGTGATGGGCAATAGCATTTTTTGAATCTTCGATCTTAAACTGGACAACTTTACACAGAAAGTTCCAAAGTAATGTTCAGGATTAGTAAATGAAGGTGAAGTAAAGATGAGGACTGTTAAAGTTATTTTTTTCTGCAGCATAATTATCAACTATTCCTAAATTAACAATAGTATGAACTTATGCTGTGGGTGCTACAGAAGGGATAAGAAAGACGAGGTCTATTCACACTTCAGTCTGTAAATATCAGTTTACATTTCAGAAGGATGTAGATTATCTCTCCCTCCAGCTCTGTCACTCTGTAGTCTATCAGTGAAACTATTTTATGAGAAAAACAATAAAAACGGCGTCACAAAGTGTTTCAGAGAGAGAATACGACCATTAAAAACTCTTTGACTGGTCGGGAAACACTTTGGTTGAATATTTAGAGGCATTTTCAAAAGCAGCTGATGTCTATTTTAAGCAGATCAGCTTTTAGTCCCACCTTTTTCCATTCCCAGTTTGCACACCTTGTCAGTGGACTGTTGTCCCACAGATGTCGCAGGTTGGACACTTAACACACTTCATGTTGTAATCTGTGGCCAGGCAGACCTCTCAACTCTCTGCTGGTGCTGCTGGGTGCAGACCAGAGATGGTAAACACTCAAACATGGAGTGACAGAGAGAGTGGAAAAGAGAGATTACAAAACCGGGTGATAAATGTGAGGGAGGAGAGGAGGTTATGACACCGATGGGCCTTTTGAGAGATGAGAGAATGGTTTGACGGCAGGGTGCAGGATGTTCAGATTAGATGAATATATTTTGCTGGGATAGACAGGAGACTCTGCAGGCACGTTATAACTCATCCGCTTCCTCGCTGGTTCTCAGGCACAATAGGACAGAATTGCACTTCATATAGAAGCCATTACCTGAGCTGAAACGGGCAACCAAAAATTGTTCTCAAACCATTCTTTTTATTTATGTACCCTGCCGTGTGTGTGTATTTATCTGTGTATGTGTGTGTGTGTAGTTGTGATACAGGGTGTGGTACAGTGAGGACAGCAACAGTGGGATCCACATCTATTTACAGCAAGAAATGCTACTGCAAACAGGAGGACGTCGGAGGTGTTTCGGCGGACTTTGAATTTTTGCACAGATTTGCCTAATCATGCCCAAGACACCTGTAAAACACACGAAAGAGGATATAAAACCAGAAAAAAAACATAATATGGGACCTTTAACTTACCTTTATATGAAAATGACAGATGTGTTTTACTTCACTGATCAGTGTTTGTGATTCACAATGAAGATCATTATATCTGTCATTGAACAAACGTTCAATTTAACTAAAATAAGGGGAAAACGTTGTATATTATCGTTTTTTAGAAATAACCAATAAATCACAAAAGATGCTGTATCATACTGTATTTGTTCACTTTCTTGTAGGTTTTTCTAACTTATCCAGCCTATGATCACAGTTGCCTGCTTTCCAGTCCTCCATCGAAGCGTCTCGTTAATTGTGTCCACCATTAACCAGCCCTAGATCTATGCATTAGAGCCTTTAAGTTCCCTATGGCTTTGATTTTGATCTCAGTGATTCATTAGCTGTTTAAAGACAGGGGGTCCTCTGCATAATGACATGCTCCCTGCCCCTCATGTTAGCCCATCCCGTGGGGCTATGCATCCATAATGTCAGGCAGGAAGGGCACGCACGATCAATGTTGGTTCTATAGATAGATGAAGCAATGATCTATGGCTTCCATAGCAGCCTGTAAGTGAGAAGGCCCTATTTTATACAGGGTCATATGGAACAGTTCACATGAAATTAGATTAAATTAATCAATCACTCTTGGTTTATGAGTTGTGTGTGTGTGTGTGTGTGTGTGTGTGTGTGTGTGTGTGTGTGTGTTAGAGAGAGAGAGAGAGAGAGAGAGAGAGAGAGAGAGAGAGGGAGAGAGAGAGAGAGCAAGAGGGTGAGATTGAGATTCCTAGCTTCATATATCTCTGGAAGTGTGTCTTCATATTAGTATGTCCGGCGGTCGGCTGTCCTCTGTGTAATATTGATTGGTCGCATTAGGGAGTCTGCGGGTCAGCACTTCTTAAACAGCACAAGAGAAGAAGAGGATGGAGGAGGGCAGAGAGGAGGCATGGAGGAGCGACCAGAGGGCACGAGGAGATAGGACGAGAAGGAGAGAGGACAAGAGATGGAAGGAGTGAAAATTAAAATAGAGCCGAAAGATTGATTGGGGAAGACTAATGGAGAAAAGTGGGAGCATTGGAGTTGTTTTATTATTCTTTTTGCTCACTCGCTCAGCCCCTCCCTGTTCATGATGGAAGCTATTGATCACATGTGCAGCTGATTAAAGATGACCTATTGTTCTCGCTTTAATGCTCTTTGTGTCTAGAATATTAATACTAATTCTAAGGTAGCTGTCAATAATATCGTACACATAATATCATGCATTGTACTTGTGCCACATTGTTTACATAACAGAGTAGTGTAATTAGTTTTATTGATCCAATCAGACTAGCTGACCCTTCAGAGCTCATATTGTATAATTTGTTGCTTCCTCTGCAAGATTTTACTATTCATTTAAACACAGTGAAGTGTGCTGAATAATCTTTAATGTAGTCACAGTTATTTAGGCTGGAATGAGTTTTTTAAAAGATGTAGACATTTTCCCTTTTACAGTCTTTGTCTCCTATTAAATGATACTGATGATCTTTGGGATGTGGACAGACAAGGTTTCCTCTTTCAGTTTCAGGAATTACTGTTGGTATTTTTCATTATTTTCTGGTATTTAAAGGCAGCAAACAAATCAGTGAATTGAGAAAACAATCATCAGCTAAATAAAAATGAAATATAAATTATTGGAAGCCCTTGTAGAAGCAGAATGATTTATTTTTAGGAGGTCTATTTGTCATTTCTAACCTTCAGCAGCTCCAGTGTTTTGATGTAATTTTAGCTTCCTCTTCTGTCCTTGTTTTGGTCTCTGCTCCATTTCGAGCGCAGGTTTCAGATCTGAAATGTTTTGCTCTAAATAATGTATCACACATAAGCCTGATTAAGACACCTTGTAGTCTGGAGCTGAATTGAATGGCGGCAAAATTCCCCACGTTCTGTTACAGCTGCTTTTATTGTTGTGTTTATTTATAAAAAATAAAAAAAAAAGCTTGGAGGAGGAGGGTCTAGTTAATCTGTTGTTTGTACGCTGTGACAGAAACCTTGTTTTGTTAGTTAGTGTTGGCTCATGCACGAGATGTTTTGGATTATGAAAGAGAAGATTGGGTTAATTTATGACTTCAGCATTCATCTGGTACCACGTGACAGCAGCAGCAGCCTCATCTAACGAGATGGGACGGCTTCCCAGCAGCTCACAATTTAGGCTCTCTCCTGTTTCCATGGCAACACAATTACTTCGCACCAGGTTGTGGGAGGTTAGGGTGATAATTTACAGAGTTTAAAGTAATGTGAATGTGCAGTTTTTAATATTAGGAGAGCACAAAGAGAAACCTGTTTTAGTATTTGATTACGTAAAATGATATTTACATTATCACTTGATTTGTGTGAATCTGTTGAGGGGAAAATGTCTCTCAGTACAGCCATTAAAGAGCGCTCATATGCTGTTATTTCACGAATGCCTTTTTGACTACTGAGTTCAATCAGCTAATCAATCCATCATTAAATCAACTTTGCTATAAAAGCAGACTCATTGTACGCAAGCATATAATTACATTCATTTAAATGTCTTGTGAGGTACTTTCAGCTTGTTTGATTTTGGCGCGCCCAGTGACAGAGCAGAACACCTTATTCATTAAAGGATTGTGTTGCTTTCGCCCTGGCTAAGCATTTTCAAATGAGACAAAAACACCATCTACTTCACAGAGCACATGCAAAAGGTAAAATGCAGCTCCAACTATGCTGCTACGCTAATAGCACGTATTTGCACCAGTGCTGTCTGTGTATATCTAAATTAGCCATCACGTAGTCATTTATCCTTTCTATGTAAATAAACCTTATAGCAAAAAAACGTCTTATGAAAAAAAATAATGGAGCTTACAGACATTTTTAGTTCTGGTGAACATTTTATCATCTGCTGAGAGAGTAGGTGGTAACTGCGCCTCAGTATTTATAAGGATATGTCACAAACGTTCCAGTGAAATCAATCTGGGGTTTCCAGAGGCTCACTCTAGCACATGCATACACTTTGTCAATATGTGTGGAGATGATAGTTAAGCAGGATGGGTATTGGAGGTTGTGTGTTATATCTGTACAAACCACTCTCGCTAGCTCACAGGAAGGAGGCTTTGTTTATTGTAGGTAAACCTTGCATCAGGTCAGTAAACACTTGTCCTGCCCCTTCCAGCTCATCATCTTTATGGGTGTGTGTGCACTCAACTCTCATTAGAGCAGTATGCTTTGTGGATTTGACCTTGAGACATTCTCATTATTGATTAAAAAAATTAAATCTTATTCGAAAAACAACAACACAGTGTTTGTTGTTGTTGTAAATTTGATTCAAAGAATAGTCAAAAGTCTTGTCATGTCAGACTATCATCATGTCAAAATTTCTATCTCTCTTTTTCACACCAAGGATTGTCTCTCAGGAAGGATGTACTGCACTCTATATTAAAGCACTGGCCATTTACAAAAGTACTTTTATTAAAGAGCATATTGCAGGTTCAAGACACCATGGAGACATTTTAGTATGTTTTCTCTCTTCCGCATTCAAATGTGACGTCACGTGGGGGAGTCCCACTGAATCCCCATCTGTTTGATAGAAACAGGTGATAAACATGTATCTGAGTGTCACTCCCGTCAATGAAGACAAAGAAAATATGTATGTTCCTATACTAAGATAGCCCACTGGATTATTATTATGAACCTCTTTGGTGTGATAGAGAGCAGGAACAGTTCATGATATGTTAATGAGATAATGTCTATCAATATAACATTATGAGGAAGTAAAGTTTTATTACCTATTGAACAAGTGAGGGGTTTGATTTTACAGTGAGAGCCACAATGTAACACAGAGGAGCTGCTGGAGAAAAAGCATCAAGACCTGCAGCTCAGGCGCCGCCGCTCCGTCATCTCCCATAACCTGCTCAGACACAAACATCACAAGAATGAGAGCGTGGAGATAAGAGGTTCCCCAGTTATTATCAGCAACTCTAACTGATTTAAAAACAATCAAATACTCTATCACACTGAAAGTTCAGAGGTCATATTACTTAGCATGGGGGACTCGCGTTCTCTGGCTCTGTTTTAATCCCTGATTTTAAGGGGTGTTGCAGCACCCTTAGCACCCCTCAGTTACTCACCTGTCCCTGATGCTATGTCACTGTTAGCTTGAAGGCTATTAAACAAATACTATTTTACCTATTGAAATTCATATATCCACTTATGTGGGGTCAGAAAACCAAAATCTATGATTTATGGTGCTCAGTTCACATTTCCGTCGTGCAGCGTCTCTGTCAGATCCACTGGGAGCCGGGCTCGGGCTGCTGCTGCTGCTGCTGCTGCTGCTGACGGTGAACCTGCAGTTGCCTACTGACAGGACTGTACCCTTCATCAGTCTGACCCGCTCCTGGCTTTGGCATCCTGTCCTGAACTCCATCATATCGCCAGGCACATAATAATCCTGCCAAAAATGAGCGCCACAGACGACTTTTGTGACCGTGAGTCTCTTCATCTGTTTAAAAAACGAACCCAAGCACGAAAACTAACACCACGTTTCTTCTTATTGTGGAAACAGTTGACTTGGTGTCCCTTTAAGATTGTATTCAGTGCATCCAGCACTAATTCGACATGTAACCATCTTGACGACTGGTCTAATTTAATTTGATATGAGGACAGAAACACAATAAACACAATCTAAAACGCCTGCTCTCACTCTCTCCCACCTGCTGCACATTGGATTAAAACAGAGTCAGAGAACGCGAGTCCCTCATGCAAAGTAATATGACGCGATTTTGAAGAGCGTTCCAAACAGCTCCACTGAAAAGGGCCACTTTGTCTTCTAGACGTGTGTCTTTTAGTGTTGAAGAACACATCAAATCAAGAACCCACTTCTTCTAAATCCATTATCAGATTGTACCTTCAATATGCTCTTTAAGAAATATAGCTGCTGTTTGTAATGTTCCTAGGTTGTCTGTTCATCAAAGGTTGTATCATTTAGCTTTTTTTAAAAATGTAGCTGATATTGTATTACAACCAGTCCTGTGAAGTTTGGACTTAAAGCCTTGTGAAAATTCCACAAACACAATTTATATTATAGAAACGTTGCTGTTAGGCCAAATAAATCAGAATTAAGAGGGTTGGAAAAAAGTACAAAAACAACAACAGAACAAATGGTGGTGTAATCAAAAATTGTAAAAGCAAAACATGTACTGTATGTACGTAACTGACATATGATAACGTTTACATTATTTGTAAGAGTGTACCACTGTACTGCTGAAGTATGTTGATAAAATAAGTCCAGTTTCAAAGATAAAGTCAGCCCTGCACCTCTCACGGGGAGTACAGACTGTAGTGTCACCTCTGTCTCTGCACTTCATCTTATCTCCTGTGTATGTTTCCCTCTTTCAACAATGTCAGCCCTCTCAGAGCTGCAGGTGTACAGTCTCTCTCACCTCTCCCTCCACGCAGGCACCTTCAGGGGCTCTCATTTCACGTTTGACTTTTATTTTCCCTCTCACCTGAGTTGACCAACCAGAAATGTGAAACGCTGTAAAGTGAGCTGCCCCCGGGGGGAAGTCGTGATGCCAGCCTGCGACCTGCCTTGTGTGTGTGACGTCTGTCCGCAGAGAGCGAGTAAAGAGAGTCAAAAACTGAACAAAAACAAAACAAGAGGAAATGGGTTAATCAGAGCCGACGGGTGCATGGAGATGTACATGTGTTTGTGTCTGTCACAGCGTGTGTGTGTGTCCATCTTTGTGTGTGCGTGCCTCTGGAGGAGGGCTGCTTGCTTGGGGACAGGGGGGGGGGGCTCTCAGGATGGATTCGTCAGGAGCCAGAGGCTGTGCTGCGCACCATTAGGATCAAGGTTGCTATTTCAGGAGGCTACCTGCTGAGGGATGTACTCAGCTCACAGTTTTGATGGCCTCTCCACCCAAGTCCATTAAACGAGTCAGAGGATGGCCTGTGTATGCTGCTGAGTGGCACATTTATGGCCTATTTTTAAATGTTTTAACTTATTTTCATTCAGATACATGATATAAAAAACGATATTACATGTTTATGAATAACTGAAGTTTATCATATTTAGCCGAGTTTGTCAGTTGCCTCCAGCTGCTATGATTACAACACAACATTCAATTGACACAGTTTTATGTCAAACACTTAAACATAGATATCTGTTTCAAGGTCTGACCTTCTGTCCATACTGTTGGTAAGATAGTAAAATACCCCGCCGTTCCTGCTTTAATCGTGCAGCTGTTGCTTCACACAGTATGTGAGGGCAGGGTATGGTGTGTGTGTTTCTTTGAACAACGTGAGTCAGCAGTCTTTGCAGATTGATACCTACAGCCCTGGGACTTCAAAGTGACCTCTTTTGGGTCAAAGGTCACATCTAACAGTCTAAGCTGTAGACTTATGATTCACAGTTTAACACGATGGGGATGCAAGAATTCATACCAAATATGTAAATGATAAAAGGGACTCGAGCTTGTACGACACCTTTCTAGTCTTCTGACGACTCAAAGCGCTTTTACACCGTATGATACATCTACACATGCACACACTGATGCTAATGGTTGAGGTTGCTATGTAGTGAGACCTTCAGAAGTAACTGATCCCATTCACTCGCCGCCAACGAAGCAGCGGGAGCAATTTGGGGTCAAGTGTTTTGCCCAAGGACACATTTTCTTATGTTGCTGCAGGAGCTGGAGATCGAACCCACGACGACTCTACCAACTGAGCCACAGCCACCATTAAATTATGTGTGCACGTATGGATACTTTAAACAAATGCAATTAAAGTGAACACATTTATTAATTTTAAATGTGGTAGCACAAAGCTCCTCTTTTGATGAGTATGAACAGTTTTATTCAGAATCAGAATCGTTTTGTATTTCTTATTACATGCATACAAGAAATTTGATTTACTGTTTGGTGCAAAACAAATAGGAGGGACTATCACACTAATAGTAAGAAGCTATAATAAAAAGAATATGATAGAAATATAAGATGTGATTAAAGACTAAATGATAGAAAATAAAAATATAATCAAAACTCAAAATGTACAAAAGTTGCAGTGGAGGAGCTGTGCAGCTACTGTATGTGCACCATTCAAACACATCTTCCACAATAACTCCAGTATTTACTATTTCTCTGACACTGTGTGCAGTACACCTGTGTGACCACCAGTGGTGCTTTTGCCTCAGTAAAGGGATTGGGAAGAACTCGTCTGAAAATACAATCAGTGTGGGTGTTTGTCCTGCAGAGGGCAGAGTTTCACCACTATCTATACATTGCTTGTTAGAGGACCACAGACCTCCTCAGCTCTGGTCTCCATTTTAACTGTCTAAATGGAAGAGGAGGCTTGCGTTCTTCAGAATAACTGGATGTATTGTATTTGTTTCAAATCAGTCTGTGCACTTTCTGATGTGTCTGTTTTTGAATCGCTTTTCAATCAGTCGCGTATGATCTGATGCACAGATGTGGACAGAGACCGGAGGCTTGTGTTCACTGGGCGTCACAGAGTAATGGTCAGACTTTTTGCCAAATGTTACTCCGTAATTCAAGAGACAAAACGACAAGGATCTCTTTATTTCCGGTTCCTTTTAAACTTCCATAATCGAGTACATCAGAGGCTCGAGAGGCTAACTCCTTCAATCCAAGAGGTCGGTCTTATGTTTGGCTTCAGCGGACACTTTCACAAATCCAAATTAGTATATTTTAAAATTTAAAACTGGTTGTCAAATTCCTAAGCATCAGCCAGAAGAAAAGATCTGATGCTGAAATTGTCATATTGGTTAACATGTGCTAATAACAACGGGGACCAATTGAATTTGAGACCAGCCCTCTCTCCTCCTCTCTCTGATGCTTTACATATCTGCCACTCTGCTCGCCCGCGAGATCCCCAGTGGGCCTTTCTGGAATGTCGATTTCAGTTAATTAAATTTTCTGGCATTGCCATTGAAGTCACAGAGGGAGCCATAATAATACAAGCCTCTGCAGAAGATCTGTCGCAAGTTATACTGTCAGTGGGATATACATAATTAACCCGATAATCAAATTCCTGTGGTTGTTTACTTGAATTCAGAGACAGTACTTTCACACACAGTTTCATGGCTATAGAGATGTTTGCTGCTAGAAAGACAGAGAGCAGTGTTCGGAGGTAAAGGGTCACGCCTCAACCCACTAAGATACGTTTATGTGCAGCCGAAGAGGAGTGCACAGACAACAAGTGCAACACGTTCAGATTGTTAACTTTGTGTTGATGAGACACAATAAAGTGATATGAGCCTCTCCTGCACATACTTATGAGGTGGTGTTGACTCTTAGCTGGGGACATTTCATTAAGAATAAGAGCGGGGGCAGGAGGGGAAAGCAGCGGGGGATGACTGATCAGTCAGGTGATAGGGATTTTGTCATCCACGGTTCAGCGCTTTGTCTTGGAGCCTTCTGGAAAGCTTTAAAAAACACACACAAAAGCAGCACTCTTTTCCTTTTTATTCTGATGTATCCTTTGTGTTTTCTGGTATTTTTCTTCCTCTCTGTTTCCAGATTTTAACAAACTGAATTGGGCTCGTCTAGTTCCATCCAAACAGAGCAGGCCCCTACAGATAAAAGGTGCTTTTAATGTTTTTTTGTTTTTTTTTAACAACCTAGCTTTTATTAAAGTGGAAAATATATTCTTTGGGCTTGTTTTCAGTTAAAGCTCCATGAGAGCTTCTGTGACATTGCCAGGAGATTAACTGTCCTCATATCGCTGCATTCCTGCTTATTTCTCCTGCGTGTTTTCTTTTAATAAAGGTGGCTTGCCTCCTCAGTCCTGAAGCAGGACAGACAGACAGACAGACAGACAGACAGACAGACAGACAGACAGACAGACAGACAGACAGACAGACAGACAGACAGACAGACAGACAGACAGACAAACAGACAGACAGACAGACAGACAGACAGACAGACAGACAGACAGACAGACAGATGGTGGGTGGTGGGAGACAGACAGGACAGGATGGGAAGACATGTTAAGTATGAGCTGGAGAAGGTCAAAAGAGGTTGCAGTTCCTTGAACCCTGCTGTTTGGTGCACAAGTCACATGACGACTTTGTGACATTGTCTCTTCTCTGTGTGAGGAGCTGTGATCGTGTCAGTGAGACTAGCAGCATGCAAACGTTCCTGCACCCTTCGACGATCACACACACACACACACACAGTCATTGACTTTGTTAGGAGACGTAAGGAGGACCATCATTCTTTTACATCCATCAATGCTAAATATTAAAAGGGACATATGATGAAAAATCCACTTTTACAAGGTTTCTGAACATTTACTTGGGTAACCTGAGTGTCTATCGACCCACAAGATTTGAAATGAATCCACCCGGTCCTTTGTTTGTGGTCTGCTGAAGTCTGACAACACAGAGAGAAATGCTCCGTTCCAAATGTTCTCAGTTTTGACATTACAAGTTGGATAAAATACTTTCCCCTCCCCTGATATCTCCACCCATGGAAAAAAGGTATAATATGTCCCCTTTAAACCTAACAAAAACAACAGGAACACCTTGAAACCAGAAGGGTTTTTTGATCCACTTCTTGGCAAAGGACTGTGATTCATTGCATGCTTGGTTGCAGAAAATGTAATTTGGTCTGCAGATTTAGGTGCTCTTGCATTTGATTGTAAAGGGAGGCAGTTGGATGTATTGGTGTCAAGCACCAACCCCTCTGAAAGAGCAACTCAGTCATCATAGCTGCTCCTGGTCTATTCCTAATGGTGACCCATAAATAAAGCAGCAACCAATGGAAAGAATTGATCTCCAGAAGCATGGATGAGTGGTGGAGATTTATGCTCTGAGTCGGACTCGGCTGCAGCACTGTATATCACTCTTTCTGATATGTTTTGCCCTTCATCTTTTTCTTATTTTTTTTCCCCCTGCCCATCACTCGGCCCCGCACTGTAAGAGCCAGAACAAAGTGTTCTCCATCCTCTCTTCTTTTTTTAGATCCTCACGTGTGCCAAATTTCTCTTTTTCCCCCCCTTTGATCTTCTGCTGGTTTGTCTTCTCGTTTTATCTGCCCATGTGCTCTGCTCACCCCGCTCTTTAACTGCTTTATTTTTCTCTCTGCTCCGTCTCTTTTCACGCTCGCTCACACACACATAAACCTTTTAGTCATCCAAAGGAAATTGACCAGACTGTAATAGACCAGCCTCTGACCTTTTGGAATTTGCTCATTTTGCTGATTTTCTGTTTGATCGGCTCAGACTACAGGTCAGTCAAGTTAGAGTACAAATCCCAGGTTTTTGTGGTCCTGACTCGTTCACAGCACTGTCCATCAACGGAAAGATCATACACAAAAAAAAACCCAAGATTTGATTGCTTGGATGAAGATACATTGATCTGACTGCATCTGATTTGCGTGTTCAGTGGATCCCATTACTTCCTGTTATCGAGCCTTTTGATACACTGAAATTATAGCAATTAATTCATCCAGCTACATATGGATTGGTTTGCTTACATTTGCACATTGTGTGGCAGATGTTATCCATGATTGTGCGTGTGTGTAAGAGTGTGTGTTTGTGTGGCTGTGTGCATGCATTTGTCCATCTAATTGTGGGCATCCAGGTGCTTCAGGCGCTAGGAGACATAACAGACTGGAGTTTATTAATGTTGTTCATTTCCTCTCGTCTGTTCGCCTCCAGCCGCCTGCCTGCCTGCCTGCCTGCCTGCCTGCCTGGCTCTCCAGTCAAACATTCCACACACTCTGCTGGAATTAAGGGAGAGGCCTGTGGCGAGGCAGGGAGCGAGCTTAGGAATGTCTCTGTTATCACAAGGAGCGAGAATGGAGGGAGGACAGGAACAGGAGGTCAGGTCAGAAGGGCCACAGCTTTGTGAGCTCGACTCCAGTCAGGACTGCTGGACTTAAAGGGGCGTCCGTCTACACGTCTTTGATCAGCACACAGCTCTGCCCACAGCCTCACGTTTCCACACGAGGTGTGTGCCCAAAGCCCAAGCAGAACACATGGGAATCTAATTTTAGAGCTGCTGCTTTTTAAATCAATATCTGCTCTCCTATCAGTGACAATGTCATGTAGATTATCTCATGGTTCTCACAGATGTCACACCAGGTTGGCTCTGCTCTCAGTCCGCAGTGTGAGCTGCTGAAGATAACTCTGTATACTCACTCGCACTGGCCAACACTTCCACTCGCATGCTGCTCGTGCACGCGGAGGGACACATACGCGGGGCCGAAGCATCCCTCTGACTTCACCGCTGCCAGAGACAGACTGTGTGCTGGCAGATGCACGCATGTGTGGTGAGTTAGCATGAGATACTGTTTGATATCACCTGACGAGCACTCGGCATGTGATATCAAACAATTTGAAAGGCTACAGTTAGAGACGACTGGCTTTATTTTGGTTACGTCACTTGTTAGATGTTAGTGTTTCATGTTGAATGTTTGGTCTTCTGGTGATGGATGAACGGAGGCTTTTCAAAGGTGGATTGCAACATCAAAAGATGTTTGTTTTTCTTGATAATTCTTTGCTCAGAACAAATGCTCCTGAAAGGTCAGATGTCAGCGTGTGTGTGTGCGCGCGCGCGCGTGTGTGTGTGTGTGTGCGTGTGCGTGTGCGCATGTGTGTGTAGAAGGTAAATTGTGTGAAGTGACTTTGATTCAGTGTGTTGATTTTGAGTTTGTGTTTTGTGCTGACTGATCTTGGCATCTTTTTTAAGGACTTTGGTGATGACAGTAAATGGGGTGTGGAGGATTTTTCTTTTCTGGATCTTACATCACTGAAGTGTAGAGAAGTTTGTAACTTGTGGACTTAATCATGCGTGTCTCCTGGCAAGTGAAGGGTTCAGCTCTTCCCATGAAATCAATGGTTGTTCAGCAACAGGAAAGTCTACTTACAGCAATAATATCCTGCATTTAAAGCCTTTTCTTCTGTTCTGGGTTAGGTTGTCCCATGTCAACATGGGTTTTGTGCAGATATACAAGATTCCTTCCACCAATAAGATGTGCACCCTACAGGAGGTATAATACTAAAAAAATATATCCAGCCCCAAAACGGGATGGTCCGAGTGTTTGACAGTACAAAAGATTTGAAGACCAGACAACAAACCTGGGCTTTGTGGAACAGTTTTCTCGATTACAAAAGAACCACAAATATAAATTCAAAGTACTGTAGTTGCAGCATAATACAATGCTTCACATTCAGACACAGGTCTGTCCTATAAAGCTTGTATATAATGCCTATGATCCACTGATTTAGTGTGAACTTTAATGCAGGGATTTTAGAGTGAAATCCATTTAATCTCATCCGTGTATAATGTCATGTAGCCCATATACAAAGGGGATTATTTCCATCCTTCTACTGTTCCCGTTGTAGCTCTGTGACAAGGCTTACCATGTTAGATGTCAATGATCTTTGCACAGACACCTGAAAGTCTGTCTTTTTATGTAACGTGGATTAGCATACATTTTGCTTAATGTGGCAGAAATCTGAGCACAGATCATAAGTGAAGTTGGATATGAGACACTGAATGAAAATGTGTTTATAGTTCTATGTTGTGTATGTTCAGAGTAAAGTGCAGTGATTCAGCCTCTCTGTCTCTGGTATTAAATGCTGTTGTTCCACACAGTCCTATGTGTCATACAGTCTGACCTTCCCGTGGGAGCTGCTGCTCTTGCACATTGCTCTCTGACTAACAGCATGACAACAGAGCTAATCACAGCCTCAGAGCTGTGCTCTGCATAATGTCCCCTCTGTTACACTTTGTAATTAAAGATTTACATGTTCCATTAGTTGCACACAAGGGATGGACATCAACGAATCCATAATACTCATTTGGCCACTTGTCTTTCAAACTTGATTTATTTATTTTTGTCCTGGAAAAGCTTAGATGTTAACAGTTGTAAAATCTCAAACCAAAGATCAAAAACTGATGATCTTTGGGAATTCTTTTTTGAACTAAATTTGAGGTTTAAAAAACACTTCCTAAAAATATACAACTTGATTTAATTTTATCAATTAAAACGCAAAGGGGAATATGAATACATTTAATTGAATAAATTAGATGATTAACATTAACTGTAGGTTTCCTGTTCCTTCTATTAGTTAAGATGTGAACATATGTATTACAACTACAATTTTTTTTTTTACCTGAGAGCAGCAGGTACATGCTAACTACCAAGTGCAGTAAACAAGCTTTGTGGTTTGTGATACCGTCGATCACATCTGCAGCTGCAGACTCAGCTTCAGGCTCTAAAACCTGCAACATGAAAGCTAAACTCTATTGCATCAACCTGTGCAGTATGAACTGTATAAGAACATGAGTGCAGGGCTAACTGTTTACTTTGTGTTGTTGTCTCAGCAGTGTTGCGTCCATATGCTTTGTTTACTGTACATGTCACATGGTCAGACCAGTGGCACTGGTTCAGTCAGGGGGGCCCAGAGATAGTAAACTGTAGGCAAACAGAGGCTGATAACAGCTCTGTTCACTGCCGGCGGTGCAGCGAGGCACATATGGCCCTTTTGTGTTTTTATTCTTTCACCTTTTTTTTGCCTTTATTATGACATAAAATCAGGATAGTTAGGATGTTGCATGGCTTGCATGCTGTTTGCATAAGTTTGGTGATTCTGGTTATTTTGGTTTCAGAAAACATTAAATATGTGAGAAGTGTGTACAACACAAACATATCACAACCATTTTAGTCAGTGCTCAGGTTACAATACAATACAACAGGTTGTAATTGTATTTATTAGCAACGAGTTGTTACTAAGTTTTTTCATGCTGTCAGAATGTTCTGGTCCAAGTGTGGGAGGGTACGTCTTATAAATCTTTATAATGAAAAGTAGACATTTCAAAAAGACATGATATGAACATTTTAGGGCTGAAAGAACTGTGTTAATAGTCATCTTAGTCGATGTTCAATTCATACTAACAAACAGTCTCTTGTTGTTCCAGAAAAGTGAAATTGCAGGGCATTGTAATAGTAAGTAATAGTGAGACACCCCCACCCCTATTTTTGTTTAGATCAGATAATGTATTTTTTGATTTTATGAACAAAACAATTGATACAATAATTTTAGAGGTAAATCAAGTCAATACGATTTGTTTTGATATGATATTAAATTCTACATATAGTTTTTTTTTGTTTTTTTTTAACCCATGTGACCATCCTATTCATCCATGTGTCCCAACCATTTTTTAATGTAAACCAACACCCTTTCTCACTGCGCAGCTCACAGGAAGAGTCTGGATGTGCACATTCAATCTCTCCTCACGTATGAGCTCACAGGAACTGTCTATATGCTGCAGAAAAAGGTCAGTAAGTCAGATCTGTAAATCCCTGCCCAGCGCGCTAGTCAGTCCAGACCCCGCTTAGGCCCCACAGTGCCCACCCCGAGAGGGGTGGCTTAGACTGGCTTTTAGGTTGGCTCCCTTTCTGCTGAGTTCATCAGGCTGGTCCTTTGAGCAGGGAGCCAGACCCACTGCCTTGTGGCCCTTTCTCTCTTTTCAGGCAGCAAATGTGCTAAAACAGCACTCCGTAATCACTTGGCATTAGGGGTCGTTGTGTTGGGCATTAGCAGTTAGAATTGACCAGTGGGACGTTATAAAAATGAGTCTGACAAGAGAACACCAATGCTGATGAGACTAGATCCTGGCACTGGACGGCTCGAGGATTAGTCAGCGAGCGCAGAGGCTGGGGATTCTGCAGGGTCGGGTCCCATCGCATCTCATCACCACCGGACTTGAAGCGGCCCCTCTGGCTGCCGTGTCTCTATCCGCCTCTCTGGCTGGCTAGATGGCTCTAGCTCCGACCCTCCACTGCTTCTCCATCCTCCGTCCCAACATGATTTCATCTTGTAGGGTTATGTTTTCATGGGAGGAGCAAATAATGTTGCAAATAATGCTGGAGTGTAGGGGCCTGATTTGGCAACAGAAAAGGGAGTAAGAGTATTAAATATCAGAATCACACATCAACACAACACAAGCCCTTTTAATACATGAAAACTATTCACTGAAACTCACACTTGGTTTTTATTAGGTGACCTCATGAAAAGCAGAGTTTGTTCGTTCCGTGACTCTGTCTATCGTCATTGTATTCAGCATTACAAAAACTCAATTTGATATTGACAGACCACAAGGGATACTATCACCAACTTGCCCTATTTGTTTACATCTCTATCATTGTCTGCCATCAGTGCAACAGCTACCAGAAATCAATCTGCCTCATTATTGCTGAACCATTAAATCACATTTACCGCACAGCAGCTAAACACTGCTTCTCATGTCGGGCTCATTCAGTCGATTTTTACACAATTTTAGCTGCTTTTGTGTGATAAGTGCTTCTTCTCAGCCTGAACTGTTCAACCTCTCCTCGGGAGCAGAGTGCCTGCTGCTTCCACTCCTCCGCCCAGCGAGAGCAGCTTCATACTGTTGGAATTTAACAGTAACAGGCAGTACCATGGGAAGAATCACTGACCGGGCTCTGGGTGGGGGGGTTGAGGGGGGGGATGTCCTTTCAGACTAACACCAAGTTCAGTGGACTTGAAACAATCCGTCATTTGTTGCAACGCTGTGAGTCAATATGCTGTAGTTTATCTCTCTCTCTCTCTCTCTCTCTCTCTCTCTCTGTTTCTTTTCGCTCTCCTTTTACTGACCTCTCATCCTCAGTCCTGTCCTTGTCGTCACCCTAAACCGTCTCTTATTTCTTCTTCTCTGCTTTTCCAACTTCGTGTTAACTCCTACTGCATCTCCCCGGCTTTCTTCTGCCAGACAGATACCTTTTTTTCCCCCTCCTTTTTCTTCCTCCTCTTATCCCTTTACTCTGCCACTCCAGTCTCCTGTTCTGCTCTTGCCTTCCTGTTGTTTTATTCCTTTCCTTCCTTCTATCAATTTCTTTGCCTCTCTCGTCACATCTCTTTATTGTTTTCACGTCACTGTGCTGTGAAGGATGTAAACTGCTGACCTCTGTATTGTTTTTTTGTTACTACTTGGAATTGTACACGAGGCTATAGACCTGCCCCAAAAACATGTCAGTCGACAAAATAAAACGATTGTTGATACTGTAAAGGCCTTTTCCTGTCCTTTATCAGGGACTGAGTTTCTTCTATTTAAAGATGTCTACAAGGCTGTCTTCTGTTACCCCAGCTTTACTTCCACAATGTTCTACAAAAAGAAAACGTTTATCACTCTATGACAAATAGCGGAGTCTGCGGCTTCAGTGTATATTCTCCTGTGATAACAAGTGACGATAACAGAGTGAAATGTTGTCAGACCTGTGTGCTCCTTATATACTGTGTCTTTGTTTTGTTAAACAGACAGTTTGAATCACTGTTCATCTTTATTATCAAAGAAGAAGAAGACTGAAATGTCCCCAGAGTACTTCATGAAAATGTCTTGGCTGGACCTGATGTATTGTTTCTATTCCCAGTGCAGAATTGCTCTTTGGTTGGTTTAGATAATAATATAGCCTCTTTTTTTTTAGAGGATGACAATGAACAGGCCTTCCACCCACTGCTGGTCAATATGAATAAATATGCAAAGTCACCCTGAGAGAGAACAGAAAACAGTCCTCTTCCTCGCTGTCATAACATATACACTCAAAACATCTCTCTCTCTCTCTCTCTCTCTCTCTCTCTCTTTCTCCCTCTTGTGCACCAGGTGTCAAACGTCCTGCAAGCGTTGTTTCTCTTTCCTTTGTCTGAATGACAAAAAGCCAACACTTCATTCAATAGGTGAAGCCAGCAATGTTTCATGTCTGCAAAGAGCTTCGCAGAGCATGTGTAGTATCCACACAAAGGGTTGTTGTCACGGTAGCGTTTACACTGCAAACAGTGCAGATAACATGGTGATACTATATAGGATTCCCTTTTCTTCGGCCATCTCATAAAGAGTTAATGTGACTGGTTTCAAACAGTTGGTCTGGATGACTCAACAAGTGTTGATCTGCTTGTTGGCACTTGTATGAGAGCTGCATGAAAGAGCCTGTTCTTACACTGGGCATTATTCTCTTTACATACAGTTGCTCCTTGACCTTTGGAATCATACAGAAAATGTCAAATTGTCTCCAAGTTTAAAAAGAAATATCCTGTTTATCCAGATATAGGCAGCAAACATGTATGGTTCAAGGAAGGTGGAATGAATATTTTCTATTCAATAGCTGATTACAACCTATACAAAACCATGCGTGCACTAAATAGCCACATGTAGTCTTCTTCTGCTTTCAGTTCAAATAAGATACTTTCAAACACGTTGCAAATTCAGTGTGGACTGATATATTTTTGTGTTCACAACCTAAAAAATATATAAAAAGGTCCACGTAGAGGCAGAATCTGTTTAAAAAAGAACAAAAAAAAAAAAAAAAGCAACTAAAGGGAGCCCTAAAGAGAAGAGGACACATGTCATAATAAGGCAATAACGTAGGCAGTTTCAGCTCCAACCTGGCAGGAGTTCTGAAGAAATGACAGACACTCTGACATCACTTTCTTTTTTTTTTACATGTGTAAAACAACAAACTTCGGCACACTAAACAAACACTTAAAAGGGATGCAGGTTTGGAACTGAGGTAACACAGAATCAATCTGAAAATATCAGTTAACGGAGACCTGTAGACCTTTCGCTGCGTCGCTGGACAACTGCAAAATGAATCTTCACTTTGACAGAAGCAAATTGTGCTCGCAGATCATAGCAGCCTGCTATCTGCAGCTGCTGTCTGTATTAGCCTTGTAAATCCTCAGTCTTCCTTGAAAATCAATTACATGCCACTTACATTGTGTGTCAAATGACATTTTAGTGCTTGCCGCTTGCTGTCAACACGGTAACCCGAACAGCAGCCGTTGGTCTTACTGAGACATAATTCTGTCTCTCAGCCGGAGTGGGGCAGCTTTAGAGAGCTTGTGTCTGCAGCCTTTTCATTTAGCTGTCTGTTCACACCATGCCTGGCCATTCACACGTTAGCCCACACACAGATGCATAGGCACTGACACATGTACACAAGTCATGCTCTGTGGAGAATAAGTGTAACCAGGTTTAGGTTTTACCTGGCTCCCAGTGGATTCACACAGGTGGAAAGTATTCAGAAACAGTTTTTTTTTCATGATTTCAGCTAAACTTCGCACAATAGATCTGAATTTAATCAATAACTTACTACATTTATACGATCTGAGTTTCAACTTGAAGAGTGTTCATCTTCATATTGGCTTCACAGAGCAGGATTCAAAGGGCTGTCCATATGAAGCTTTCCTCTCATGATATTAAGTACAACAATAATCCTTTTCACACTAGACTCAAATAAAGGGTCGGATTACTTTTATGAAAAAGAAAGATCATATAGCATGACATGAGCATGTGGTTAATTGTTAAATACAGGGCTTAATAACTACAAGAAATAAGAATGGCTTCAGTATAGACCAAACAGAGATGACAGATTTATAAAAGCCAATTTGATTTACATTTCTCTCTTCTAAAACTGATGGACCTCCACCTTGTTTAAGGAGGGATCAAATTCCTCCTGTTGATATGATGTGGTTGTAAACACTGTCAAAGCTGAACTGTTGTTCTTTTTTTCATTTCAAATCCAATACTGCATATCACAAGCCTAATAATATGAGCGGACTCGATGTCATGTGTTGCATATTTGTTCACTCTAGTTTATGTCCACAGCTACAGTATATGGATAAGGCTGGGATAAATGACTATTTGGAAGATACGCTGCAAGGTTTCATCAGCCAAAATGTATAGATTATGTCTTTGCTCTGTTATTAAAGCCTCAGGTGGATATTTATTGTAAGTGCTGCCAGACAGCTTAACTGCTGCTTCCATTACAGCCTCTCTCCCTCTGACTGAAACCTGTGAGAAGTCATGGTGCAGTGTAATTGCCGTGTATTTCCGAGTGGTGTCTTAATATGTGAAAGATAATGTGTGTAATGTGTAGACAAACAAACACATGCTTTAAAATCTAAGCAGAGAGCTTACACAGGCTCCATGGATACTGATAAGTGTTGTTTGTCTGTGGGATGCTCGCAGCCGGTTGACGAAAGTCTTATCGTCCCTTGTTGACAAATTATGTGGCTTCATGAAATGCGTTAAATCTTTTAGTAGTATTTTAACTTAAAAAGTAGATTTTTAAAAGGTGGCACAGGTTCACGTCATAATCAGCCATTCCTCAGTCCTGATCAACATGTTTGAACACACTGTTTTCTCTCTTTCACTCCATTTATTGCTCTGTAGCTGGAGTGGTTTTAGAGCATACTCGTGAACACAAGCAAATGTTTCAGCCATTTGCAGTCACACATCAATCATGTATGGAAGGTGAGTCTCACAGGTTTCACAGCCAACATCTCTGTGTGTATAATAACAACTACTGATAGGTTAGTCTATTACAGTGTAAATGAAGCGGATGAAAACAACCGGCTCTTGCTCCTTCAGTGCTCACCTACATGTAATGTAAATATGAACATTTAAGTGTTTTAGAAGCCTTTCAAGTTCAAGTTCAAGTTCAAGGTTCAAGGTTCTTTATTTGTCAAATATGCCACATGTTAAACATACAGCACAGATGAAATTGCATTCCCCCCCCCCCAGTGCAAACCTGCAGTGCATAAAAGAGCACTAAAGAAAAACTAGCAATACTGTACAACAAATAACTTAACTAAAGACATTTGGACAACAAATAACGAACAACAGACAACAAATAACTTAACTAAAGACATTTGGACAACAAATAACGAACAACAGACAATAGACAGACAAGGGCACTTGTGAGTGTTACGCTTTGAGGTAGAATGTGGATAAATTACTATGAGGTAGATAAATTACAGTATTAACAATATAAACAGAGTGCAGATTAAAATACGAAGTTAAAGTGAGGTAGTGTGCAGTAGTGCAAATAGCAAATTACTATGAGGTAGATAAATTACAGTATTAACAATATAGACAGAGTGCAGATTAAAATACGAGGTTAAAGTTAGGTAGTGTGCAATAGTGCAAGTAGTGCAAGTAGCAAAATTACTATGAGGTAGATAGATTTCAGTATTAACAATATAAACAGAGTGCAGATTAAAAATACAACGTTAAAGTGAGGTAGTGTGCAATAGTGCAATAGCATAGTCAATACAGTTCAATAACGGCTGTGCAGAGTTTTTAGGGTGCGTGAATTATTGGAGCATGCGGGGGGTGGAGGAGGGGGGTGATGCCAGGTCCTGTAGGGGCAGACTGTGGCAGGATGAAGGGGGGGGGGGGGCAGAGGGGGCAGAGGGGTGAGGGAGGGTAGTGATGGGGATGGAGGGCAGAGGGGGCAGAGGGATGAAGGAGGGTAGAGAACTGAGGGCAGAGGGTGGAGGAGGCGGAGGGGGGATGGGGGCAGGGGCAGGAAAGGGGATGAGTGGACGAAAGGGGGGGAGGGCAGGGAGGGAGTTGAGACTCCTGACAGCCTGGTGGAATAGACTGTTCTTGAGCCTGCTGGTTCGAGCACGGAGACTCCGCAGTCTCTTCCCAGATGGCAGCAGGCTGAAGAGGCTGTAGGACGGGTGGGTGGGGTCACCTGCAATCCTGGTGGCTTTGCGGGTGAGACGTGTGTTGTAAATGTCCAGAAGGGGGGGAAGAGAGACACCAATGATCTTCTCAGCTACTCTCACGATGCGCTGCAGAGTCTTACGGCAGGACACGGTGCAGGCGCCGTACCACACGGTGATGCAGCTGGACAGGATGCTCTCAATGGTGCCTCTGTAGAACGTGTGCAGGATGGAGGATGGGGCTCTTGCTCTCCTCAGTTTGCGGAGGAAGTAAAGGCGCTGATTAGCTTTTTTGGCCAGTGATGCAGAGTTGAGGCTCCAGGACAGGTCTTCGGAGATGTGCACACCCAGGAACTTGGTGCTGCTCACCCTCTCCACTGCAGCACCGTCGATGGTCAGAGGAGCATGCTGGGTGTGCGTTCTCCTGAAGTCCACAACAATCTCCTTCGTCTTCTCCACGTTCAGATGGAGATTATTGTCCTTGCACCACGAGGCCAGTCTGCTCACCTCACTCCTGTAGATTGACTCATCGTTGTTGTTGATGAGACCCACCACAGTCGTGTCGTCCGCAAACTTAACAAAGAGGTTGGAGCTGGAAGATGGGGCGCAGTCATGGGTCAGCAGAGTGAAGAGGAGGGGGCTCAGCACACATCCTTGGGGGGCCCCCGTGTTCATCATGATGGTGCTGGAGGTGTTGCTGCCGACCCGGACTGCCTGTGGTCTCCCTGTCAGGAAGTCCAGCAGCCAGTTGCACATGGAGGTGCTTAGGCCCAGGTTGTCCAGTTTGTGGATGAGCTGCTGCGGGATGATAGTGTTGAATGCTGAGCTGAAGTCGATGAACAGCATTCTGACGTGGGCGTCCTTGGTCTCCAGGTGGGTGAGGGCTGAGTGGAGGGCAGTGGAGATGGCGTCGTCAGTCGATCGGTTAGGCCGATATGCAAACTGGTAGGGGTCCAGGGTGGAGGGGAGGGCAGACTTGATGTGCTGCATGACCAGCCGCTCGAAGCACTTCATGAGGATGGGGGTTAGTGCGACCGGGCGGTAGTCATTGTAGCAGGATGGAGACGACTTCTTGGGGACCGGGATGATGGTGGTGGCTTTGAAGCATGTGGGGACAACAGCTTGGCTCAGTGACGTGTTGAAGATGTCGGTGAGGACATCTGTGAGCTCCTCAGCACAGTCTCTCAGGACACGACCTGGGATGTTGTCAGGACCTGGCGCTTTCCGTGCATTTGTTCTCTTGAGGGATCGCTTCACGCTATCCCGGGAAAGCGTCAGTACCTGGTCGCCAGGAGAAGGTGGCGTCTTCTGTGCTGGGGTGCTGTTGTCTGCCTCAAAACGAGCAAAGAAGTTGTTGAGGTTGTTTAGCAGAGAGGTGGAGCTGTCACAGGTCTGCGGAGGGGGCTTGTAGTCCGTGATGGTCTGGACCCCCCGCCACAGGTTCCTGGTGTCTCTGCTGTCGGTGAACCGGTCTGCGATCCTCCTGGAGTATTGCCTCCTGGCCAATCTGATGCCTCGTGACAGGTTGGCCCTGGCAGTCCTTAGGCCCACCGCGTCCCCAGCTCTGAAGGCAGTGTTCCTGGCCTTCAGGAGCCTGTGGACTTCACCTGTCAGCCATGGCTTCTGATTGGCCCGAATGGTGAAGGTCTTGGTTACCGTGACATCGTCCATGCACTTTTCCATGTAGGACGTGACGGTCTCTGTGTACTCCTGGAGGTCGGTGATGTTGTTGTTGGTGGCTGCTTGTTTAAACATGTTCCAGTCAGTGGTGGAGAAGCAGTCCTGGAGTGCTTCTGTGGACCCCTCAGGCCACACCCGTACCCGCTTCCTAACTGGTTTGGTGACTTTAACCAGTGGCCTGTATGCTGGCATTAGCATAACAGTGGTGTGGTCTGAGGCTCCGAGGTGGGGGAGGGGGAGGGCTTTGTAGGCCCCTTTGTTTACAGTGTAAACATTGTCCAGAATATTGTTACCTCTAGTGGGAAACTTGATGTGACCATGAAGTTGTGGAAGCACACTCTTGGGGTTTGCGTGGTTGAAATCCCCAGCCAGGATGAGAAAAGCATCAGGGTGTGCTGTCTGCTGCTCACTGATGTGTTTGTGGAGATAATTCAGAGCCTCACTCCTGTTGTTGGTGGAGCCAGGAGGGATGTAAATTGCTACCAGCAATATGGCACTAAATTCCCTCGGCAGGTAGAATGGCCGGCATTTAATAACCATAAACTCCACGACTGGTGAGCAGTGCTTACATACTACCACCGCGTCACGGCACCAGGCATCACAGATGTAAACACACAGACCCCCGCCGCGAGTTTTACCACCCTCGACGAGCACTCTGTCTGCCCGGTAGCATGTTAGCCCGGCTAGCTGAATAGCAGGGCTTTTTGCAAACATAAGGATTCTTTGGATTTTGGATAATTGCTGAAAAAAAGCTCTGTGGCAAATACACGTTTGTGATATGTATATGTTTAGTTCATCTGGATAATCTTTACAAACGAGTCGAGCACCCCTTTCATGTAGTTTGAAGCACTAATGCAGCTGAGTGAAGTAAAAAGTTAACGTTATACTACAAACAAACTGCACCACGTCGGTGGATTTTGACGTCACGACCGTTATGCTTCATTGATCCTGACAAGTGAGTGAAACCGTAGCTTAATAAGTTGTTTATGAACCTAATATTTGCAAGAACACTGAAAAACATGACTAGAAGCTGTAAGGAGGATTAGTGAGAGAGTTCCCAGTGTGATAACATTAAATGTCTACGAAAACCACTTTAGTCTCAGTTAGCTACTTGTTAGCAACCGCCGTTTTAAGTATGTGTAAAAACTGTAAAATTCACAAGTGTGGGTCTTATCTAACGTAGTTTATCTCGTCTAACATCAACATCTCTTCTGCTTGTGTTAACCACAGACCTTATTTCAAGGCGTCTTAACACAAACCCATTCAAAATCCCCATTGACTTTGAGAGGCATTGAGAGGATCAAACCCAGGGAATTCCTGTCAATTAAATGTCATTGATGTTGTTCTTTAAATTTAGTTCTTCTCTACTTATTTTCTCTCTTTGCTATCCAGTTTGAAAAAACAAACAAACATCAAAACGATAGGATATCAGAAAATATTTCCAAGCACCCCCCCTTCCATTGAAGCACACCTTGGTGTAATCGGATGACAAAAATCACATGCAAGTGCAACCTTTTTGCAAAGTTATTCAACACTTACCTGTGACTCTTGTGACACTTCTTCAAATGAAAACCTTTTTCTTTATTTTATAAAAATATATTTTTTTATGGGAGGTTTTTTTTTTTTTTTTTAACTTTTTGCTAATGCTGCGGGATTTTTTCTATCAGTCTTAGAAAAAGGACTATTATCGAAGGCAAAGAAAACATCTACATGTATAAAGTGTGATTTGAAACTTTGGAGAACAGTCTGTTCTTTTTCTCTGTTGGAGGACACACGGGCTCAGCACAGACACTTTCCAATGTGATGTTTATCTTTATAAGAAAAACAACACACTGGCAGTCACAAAATGCTGCAGATGTTTCATTTGCTTCATTTGCTACTCTGCAGCAACAATAGAGGGAAACGGTTGAATTGCTTTTCATGAAGTATTTACTGGCACACACAAACCATAACATGTACACACACACACACACACACACACACACAAACGAGATTCAGCCAAGTGCCTTGTGTATTGTACCTTGGGATGTGCATTATTTTTAATTTAATGTTTCATTCTGCAGCAAACAATGGGGTCGTCACGTGGATGGAAAGCATGATGTAATGGTTACTTTCTCTTCACAAGGTTTATACAGTGTATTGAGTGTTAATGGGTGTGGATCTAACACCTAAAAAAAAGTAACACTCAGTAGGTTGCTGGTTTGGTTCAAGGGAACAGGCTGTTTTCTTTACAGTGAAATCATCAGTAGCAAAGTTGTGGAATGTCAAGTAGACTTGGTAGTGTTGCTCTGCAACCCGGGTCGTTCTTTGTTGAACCACTTGAGCTAGTGCTTAGTGGAGTTCTGTCTGGTTCAGTGCAGCGTAGTCTGTGTTCTGTCTCCGGATCAGGCACAGCATGTCTGTTGAGAAGAGAAAGAAAAATTGAGTGAAAGAATAAGGAGGTAGTGAGAGACTTTTATTTAGTTTGCTGATCACAGGCTGCTCTTAAGATCCAAAGTGGTCTGATTCATTGAAGACACACCGTGATAAATTTAGCTCTCCAAAGTAATTTTTTCTTCATCACACTAGTAATAAACTGAACTGACAGTGTCTCTAAATAACAACATTTCAAACTGTTCTTGCACAAACCCAATCAATAATGGATCACTGCTCAATGAAATGCTCTTCAAACAATCTTTGAGGATCCCCCCACCCCAGCCTCGCATCAGCATGTTAGCACTGTAATTAAATGTTTGCATGCTGGTGATAGCATTTAGCTCAAAGCACTACAACCTAATAAAAGCTCTACAGAGCAGTTAATTGTATACTGATCCATCATTATGTAGGTTTACTCAGAGGCTTCCCAACGACCCACCTGCAAAATGATCTCTTTTTGTTGTTTATTGAGTAAAATAATGATCAATGTTGTCTTAAATCTATGGTGGTGGACATTTATAGCATTAGGTGTAGGATAGGAACACTTTCACTCAGTATAACCTGAAACCCCAGTGTGGTGGATTTAGCCTATATTTAAAGTGTGTGTTTCTCAAACTTCTGAAACCACATATTTGTCCCTGGTTCAAATCCTCACAAAAGCCTGAACAATATTGACCTGGAAGTTGGGGGGTTGAATTTTAGAAACGCCTCGTAATCCTGTAACATGATACTAAACTGTTGGCCTTTCAAGCAGAGTTGTGACATGTGTATAAAGAGGGTTACATTACAAACATTCCCTTTTGTGGTTTCTACCGAGCTGATGGATTGTGTTAGTGAAAGTTTTCTGAAAAGTGATCCATGTGAAGAATATATTCATAGTATAAGACTGCTGATATTGTCATTGATAACTGATACAGCTTTCTCAAAATGTGTCTACCTGATATCAGACATCAGGATTGTAAAGATCCTTCTTTTAATAAGATATGTCTGGTTAGCCAACACCTAGTGTATTTCCCCCTCTGTATCATGGAGCAGCATCATTGTCCACACACACACACACAGGCTTATTGCCCTTTTTTGGGGATTTTTGGGGAAGACAAACTTTTCTTCAAAACTATATATTTAGCAACAACCACATTTGCAAGAAAAAAAAAATCTATCCTTTTTTGCATTCAAAATGATAAAGAGGTTATACCTCCTAATGAATTGCCGTATTTTACCTCTTCCATATATTATATGTCAAGGAATAATAGATAACGTCAGTCTCCAGAAGGTTCTTATTTGGATGTAGAAACAAAGAGCCTTTTGGCCTGAAGGGCAGCCCTAAGTCAACAGAGCAGAGGAGAGATAATACCGCCTCTCATAGACTCCTAACTCAGGACAGATGTAACCAGAGAAAAACATCTGTTTAAGAACTTTTACCAATGCTAAACAAATGGTTCAAACTGAACCTCACACTCCTCTTTATTCATCATCATCATGTAATTGTGTTTGTTACATGAACCTCTCTTAGCCTACTTTAAAAAAAAAAAGTGCACATTATGCTGTTTCACTCTACATTAGCCTTTTTGCTGCAGGAGAAGCCGGGGTTGACTGAACCTTGTGATGTGCTCCAGCCTTATGTGGGCCTGCATGTTCGCCTTTGTTTTCCATGTGCCTGCTCTTCCATGAGCACACCTGAGCTTTGAAGCCTCCGCTGCATGAAAGAGTGTTATCTCTGTGATTGTGTGTGTATGTGTGTGTGAGAGGGAGAGTGAAAAAAGAGAGAGATGGGAGCAGAGATGCAAGCACAGAGGACAAAGATAGCTTTGATCACATTGGAGTGTCACTAATATCCTGCTTCTCTCTGTTAGAACATCTGAGGTACCATCACAGCTGTGGATATGAGCAAGAGGCGAGCAGCAGAGGAAAAGCTTCCCTTAGTTGTCCGTTTCAATGGGGACATGCAATATTTTCTAGCTTAGTTTAGTTTTTTCTAGGTTTTTTTTTTTTGGCTATTTAAAACCTGTGTGACCTGAGTGATCATGTTAAACATCCTGCTGTCCGCTCTGATCGATCCTGATAGGCGATTGAGGAGCTTCAGAAGGAGCGAGCGACTTGCATCCATACTAGTATGTATCCTCCAGGGCATGCTTAACATTGTTGTCTGTTTTTGAAATGCATTTTCCTCAATGGCCTGAGTTGTCTAAAATGTTGGTGATCCCTCGTGTTGAAAACTGTATGCCCTAGTTTTATATCCTATTTAGAGGTGCTTTAGAAATTAGTATGTTTCAATGACGGAAGTATGTCTGCAGGTTTTAGAGTCACTGGTCCTCTACTCAGTGTGGCCTGGCCTTTCTGGAGGTCAACCTCTGCTTGCAACCTTCAAAACAGGTCTGCTACTCCTGACTGGTGGTATTTTAGCCCTGCAAGATTATGTCTGGTGGGAATTAACTCCTGAGACCACCAAGGCTGCCGCCCAAGCCCTCTTCCAAACACATAGCGGATGTGACCATAAATTAGATTCAATTAGGTAAAACTATTGCTCAGTTTGTTTGGAAAAGATAGGGTGAAAAGATAGTGATGTGTCTCTGTGTGCTTCTTTGCTCACAAGCACAAGTAAGCAACTGTAACAGTTGAAATGGAAAACTTTCCTCATTAAGTGTTTCTCTTACATGTATTGTTTGCTCAAAACAGTAGTAAACTGTGAAACAATAAGCTGAGATTGTTGCATCCTGTGGGTGGGGTCTGGTTTGGGAAGTCCTTAGAACCACACTGAATGGCTTTTGTGGTTTCCTGTGAGGTGAATTATCAACCACAAACACTGCCAGTTCATCGAGCCAGACTGATGTTCTCAAAAAAGGAATTATCGTCTAGTTTATATATCCTAAGTTTGAAATTTACCAGTTTACTAAAACCTAAAACAAGTCTCCACAAACACCTTAATAGGAAATAGTTTGTCTTTTTGTTATGCAACTACCTTTTGACATGAAGTATTCTGCTCACATTGCCTACTCTTCTGATGTGTTTTGAGGATCAGCTTATTTAAATAATTTCACCCATTTGCTCTTGCTGGTCCTTGTGTAACAGTCTCACACAACACTCACGATCAGCTCGTGGTGAAAGTGAGCATTCAGCATCGGTTGGGACAACGGCGTCGCTTCTCCTTATTGTATCCCGGACGCTTTTATTTCATGGGATAACGGGGGGGAGACACTTTTTAAGCAGCCATGCAATAGATGCAAAATAGAATTAAGACAATGAAACTCAGTTAATTATGTTTTTCATATGTAGAGATACAAAAAAATGTGTTATAGTGGGGGACTTTTTGTGAAGAGTGGATAATGCCCCCGTTTTTTTCAGCGACTGTCCCCCCCTCGGTGAGTGTAATGGTCCGTTCCGCACAGGAACGACACGGCCGTCTCTCACAGAGCTGAGAGCAGGGAGAGGTTTACGCAGCCTGCCATTGCTGTAGCTTAGTACACCGTCCCAGTGATGCCTACTATCCTCAACTTTTCATCCAGAGGTTAGCGACGAAAACACACAAGCAAGGTGGCCTTTATTTGCCTTTTTTTCCGACCTCGAGTTTTCCTCCATGATATCGTATCTGAATGGACTAGCCTGAGCGTTTTCAGCCAGCGAAGATAAGATAATGAACTTTGGACTTTCCTCTCGGCTTTTCGTGACATGTTTCCCGTCGTCCTGGATCAAATAAAATAACAACGTAGCCCGGCGTGGCGGCAGCTGGGCGGAAAAAAAATCAACTAGGAGGGAAAGAAAAGCGCACTAACCTAAGTGATTAACAAAACAACACAAACAACTTTTAACCGGACAGCTTTGAAGAGGAATAGCAGTGTAACGTGTCCTCCAAAGCTTTCAATAAGGTGGGTACCTGCGCGGATTAAAAACAAATCATCTGTTTTGCTAAAGCTGCTGACAAAGTGAAGAGCTAACTTTGGCTAATTTTGAACAACAAGCTAATACACCCTGGCTCCATAACTTAGCACACCATTGTTAATGTTAACCATAATGAAGTATGCATGCTGGTGCTGGTTATTAGTGTGTGTGTGTGTTTGCTTTGCTCCAGACTTCTGAAACCTTAAGCTGAACTCAGTACCACCCATGGCTGTTTCTACGATGCATGGGTTCAAATTGATCCGAATTTTTTTTTCTGGGTTTAAGTATGAACAAGCTGCTGTGATCTATACATCTCCCATCTGCGTTCACAGAGGGTCCAGCTCACCTACCTGTTGATATCAAGACTCCCAGTTTGAACAGTTCTGTAAAACAGTGACAGGAAATGCATCTGGCAAACTAACACAGAAGCATCCCCCTTTAGCACTGCAAAAAGCGACACCCCTTTTTACATGCAGTTAGATTTAACCTATCTTTTGGTTTTAGGATACGTTTCTTTTCTAGGTTTTATTTATGCAAGACTTGGGAAACTGTTAACACTATTAGCAAGGGGATGTTCAAATAATGGATGCTCATGCTGGAGAACCACTAGTTTATGTACTTTACACAGCCATCACTTTAAGATGAAAACTTAAAATCAGAGAGTAGTTAAACTAATTCAATTTGATGTGTTTTGAATTGTGAGTCAAATATGAACACGCTGTTGAATTGGTTGGAAACTGGGTCAACTATTCAAAGCAGTATTTGAGCTTATACTACAGGCTGAAGAAAGGGACCTTCCCACACATGCATCATGTCATTCCAACATTTTTCAGAAAATAATAAGTATTGAAAAAGTTGTGGTAAATAGAGTTTAATTGGGTCAATGCTCAGAGAGCTTAATATTTTGGCACAGTTTGCCCAATAGTGTTTTCTCTAAGAGGATTTATTTCATTCAGTTATCAAGTGAGGAATGTGCTCTGTTTGTCTAATAGCGGTAGTGTTATTCAGGTTTGGTAGGTTGTTCCTGTCAGACGAAACCAGCTCCGTCATGTCGATGACGTTATGAGGGCCTCGATCACACCTTGACATAAGACTTACTACTATAGTAAGCTCACAGCTGGTAATAAGCCAAACGTTTTTCATCATTGTTTGCTTTAAACTAACAGTGAAACTAAAAACTGAATTTTGTTGAGAAAGCCTTTCCTCAGGGAGACAACGTCAAATGAACAACAACGGTCACTGTGTGAGCAGTTAGCTTTACAAAATGGACTATTGTCTGCAAAGCAGGGAGTCACTACTGTCACTGTTTGTAGATATTAAGACTTAATTTTCTGTTGCTTTCTCAGAATAAATTGGGCAAGCACAACATGCATCAGATCAATACATGAAAACAGATTTGTTACTATTACAACATGACCAACATTGAACTTTTAAAACTGATAAAGATAACATTTTTGAGTGGAACACGTTACCTGAAACTTAGAAGCCCGCCAGTGGGGTTTTGAGCAGGAAGGAAAAGACAATTTATTTTTGTAGATTTTGCATAACATACAAGAAAATGTGCTCAGAAGGCTTCTTTCTTAAACATTCCTATTATTCAATTCACATTATCATAAATATTCAACATAATTGATAATAAGTAGTTAGTCCTCTGCACATTTGTTGAGTATGGTGCCACATCTGATGGGCACAGAGCATGCTCTGCATGGAAACGATGCACGCTTTAATCTCAGAAAGCACAGGTTGGTTTCCCTCTGCTGTATATTATGTCAGGCCCACATGTTGTCTGATATGAACCTTGATGTATCGGTGTGCATCAGAGGACAGAAAAATATGTTTTAAGAAATTAGACACTAAGCTCTCAGTTAATGTATCGACAGTGATTTAAATATTTGACTACTTCTATTATTTATCAATAAATTCTTGCAAATTATATATATTTTTTACTGTAAAATAAAATACATCAGAAACTGAGCTCCCAGTGGGCGGCCATGTAAAATCTGTGTGCAGTACTGTGTGTCGGACAGTGGTCTGTAAATCCCCGTTCAGACAGTGATCTTAACATGACTATGGGTGAGAGCTGTATTTGAATCTGTAGTCACAGACACTTTGTCAACACAGAGCAAATTAGCCCTTAATTCTGCTGCTTTGTGCTCATGTAGCGTTTGTCTGTCAGGTCGTGGAAGCTTTCCCTCCAGATAACGCAGTGGCAGCACATGGCCAGTCACCATTTTTGTTATTAGCATGGTCCTTTTCTCCGTGCTGTTCTCATCACGGCAATGTGCGCACAAACAGGGTTAGCAAATGATGTGAGATTGCCAGTTGTTTGTCTCTGCTGGTTGTCCTTGTGCTTTAAATACATGTTGGTTTTGCATCAAACTAGAGGTGTTTAAAACTGACCAAATTGCTAAACGTTTTCATGTTGGGCCAAAAAAAGCTTAAATGTTAGGCCGTTTAGAAGTCCAACTTTTACATCAAACTAGAATTTCTATGATATGCAAGTTGAACGCCGCACATATTGTACTGCACCTATGTGTGTTGTCACCAGGGTGGATCTTTCAGAGGAAGGCAACAAGACTGTCATTTGCATGATATGGTCACTAGGTGTTCAAAGAGCTAAGTAAACAATGTCAAATTATTAGTGCTCTTATTGGTATCAGCCATAAGTAGCAGATGTTTATCGGCATCATGCATCCCTGACTAAGAGCTTATAATGACAGTCTGATGGATAAAAAGTAGAGGAAGACGAAGTCATATTACCTGAGTTTAATGTTCTTTGGTTGGGTGATGAATTATTGGTTATTTCTTTGTGTTTATATTTCTGTGTTGAAACCCATATTGCAGTCATAACCAACTCTTCATGTGTTGAATGAATGAATGAATGAAATCTTTTTATTTATTTTTTTTTAACCTCTAGTGGAATTTGTCTTGCTGACATAACAGGAACGACAACAAAAAACACCAACAGCCATCATTCATATACATCACTCAAATCCAACATTGCATGGTTAACTGTAAAGTAGAATAGAGACACATTTTAGAGAGGATTTCTTTAATCAGTTTTTGAAGAGCAGACACTTTGCACAATATTTTTTCAGATAACTGGATCACCATTGAGGTTGATCGGGGATTTTCTTGCATGAATACATGTTATAAATCTCAGTAGACAGCTCTTTTGGCTTCATTTGACTGCTCATCCTTTTATATCTTGTTGTATAATAAAAGCCTAGTGATCTGTGTCTCCTTTGAAACAAAAAAACCTTATAGTGACTTCTATCCAGGGGTCATTTGCTTTTAACTAAGGTCTTTGGTAAAAGCCTCAAACACAGGTTCATAATCCATTCTGTGACACAAATCTGACCTGTATTTTCCTGGGTTTAGCTTGACTTTATGCCACACCTACCCGATGAGTAAGATAGACTGCTGGAACTGCACTGTTAGTCACACACCAAGGGAAGTTTCAGTTAATGATAAACTGAGATAACATGCAGCAGTGCTGTCTCTCAGGAAAAGAGTATCATCTGTGGGTGTGGTTAGCGGTGCTAATATGGTGCATTAGAGTTTAAGTGTGTCATTGGGTTAGTGTGATGTGTCAGTAAGTGTTTAACGTTCACTCCTTTGTGACAACATCAGCTGTAACACGAAGTCACATTGTCTGACATAATCAAATGGTGCTTTCACACTTCTAAATGAAAACTTGCTGAATTGTTTAGAATGAGCTTCACACGTGAAAACAAAAAGCCACTTTTTTCTCTCCACTATACCTGGAATTGTTCCTGTGAACCCGGGGTGAGCTGATGTGAGAAAGCAGCAGGACATACTGTATGTGTCCTCTTTGCTTTTGTTGATGTGGTAAATTTCTGTTGTGAATTTGAACTCGGGTGCTTTATCCACACTGCTGTGTCCTTCTTTTGACGTCATGTCTCGTCTCTTGAGGACACTCTGCCGACATGGACAGTCTCCAGCTCTGAGGTACATTTATAAACAATCAACTCGGAAAGATTTCAGTTGCAGTGAACCTGAAATTTTCTGGAAAAGTTCGGGAGTGCATAAGTGAAAAAGGCTTAGGGGAGTAGATGCAGCAGTTCATAGTAGTTTGCAGAATAACCGTTTAGGTGAATTGCTGTTCAGAGGATGTGAATGTGTGAAGCCAGAGGGGGGAAAAAAACGTGTTTAGTGCCAAAGTCCCTGTTCTGGCTCCAAGGAGAGTGGAAAAGAACAGTGTATTCAATGTTTGCTTTGAACTAGCATTTAAATCACAGCCCACATTTAAAATGTTGAAGAGCTGTTCAAGGTTTTGATATTACTGCGTCCATGGCATCATTGCTGCTTTTTTCTACCAAGATTGTGAGTTAGTCATTCTGAAAAACTCTGTCACTGCCAGGCAGCTCTGGAAATCTGAAACAGTTAAGAAGACAGTCTGGCTTGGCTGGTTGGCTAACATTTGAATGAAGCAGGACGCATGAGCAGAGATGTCAAGAATTTTTTTTAATTCAAATTTAAGACAGATAAAATAAACGACTGACTTATCCACTGCTAAGATCATTGTATCATATTTATAATCATTTTGCTCAGATCATTCTCATATACTTTTATTTTACATTTAAATTTTTGGACGAACACATCATTTTACTGATCACAAACTAGTTAAAAGCCAAATTAGACTGAAATTAACTTGAGTAAGTGTTGACCTCATTCTTTGTGTTTGGCCTTCGGTCATTGCAGCTCATTTTTGTGAAAGCAACACAAGCAGAACATCAGCAGGGCCACCAGCCTTTAGGTGTCGTGAGACGAGGTCCTGGAACAAGAAGGAAAAAGGCGTTTAGATGAAGGAGGTTGTATTCATTAGAGTTGCACAGCGAGCCAAGAACTGCCTGTATTTTCCTTTGATGATTACACATCGCCATTTACATCAATGAAGGAGGGAAATGTAATTAGAGGAGCAATTGTTACTGAGAGAAACAGAGTCGTGGTGATGTTATTGTTCTGTATCCTAGGCTCCCTGTTCTTGGAGAATCAGGGCTGATGTGGAAAGTGATAATTTGGAGTATGGAGCAACTCATTTCTGGCATCTGTGACGAGGAATTACTCCATCCATTTCCAAAGAACTTATCCAGTATTTTGCTGATAAACCTCCCAAAGAGCTTCCCATGCCTACATATAAGAATGCAATTTATAAACGATCTCTCATGAGGATTCAGAAAGCGTACATTTGCCCGGGAAGAAATTCTTCTCTAAGGCCTGAGAAACGTGCACTCCTAGGAGGAGCCATAGGTATAAAGTGGAAAAAGAATTACTACAGAAGATAACAGCTGGCTGAAATGTGACATCAAATGCTCCGAGGCAAAAACCAAGTTCATGTTAAGAACAGCACAGTCCGTGAAGTCTGGGTCACTTTAGATGGCATCTGCTGCCCGACAGTATGAAGGATGAGTTGTAAAGCTGCAACCACGGTGTGAAAGGAATGTGAGACTCAAGCACGCCGCACGCCGCGCACCACAAGCTGCTACTACAAACAGGCAAGTCTTTGATTCTGAACCCTTCAATCAAAGCCCCTCCCGGCAGGTGTAAGCTCTGTTTTGTCTTATTCAGACCTGTTAAAGTCGCCTTCTATAGGAGTCTCATGGAGGCTTAAAAAGGGGGGACCAAGTGTACCCACATCTCGGCCGCCTTTAGAGGTAGTAACATAGGTGTTACAGGGCCGGGGCAGGATCAGTAGAGCCAGCGTGTGCGCGCGTGTGTGTGTGTATGTCTGAGTGCGTGTGTGGAGCTCCAGCCGAGTCATTCTTCCGCAACACACCGGCGCAATGTGAAAACACAGACTGGGACGTCAATATTACGCTTTTGGGGAATCAATCTGAAAGTAATGACCGCAGAGCTTCGTCATGACACTGTTGCAGAATTGCATTCATTGCATGAAGACAGCTGCTGTTGATGGATTAAATTCTGGCTGGTTAGTTCCCTAATGGACCTCTCTGGACCTGAAAACAGGTATGTTAATGCTTGTTGTTTGGGGCACAAGTTTATGAACCAGTGGAGACTAAATCTCAAATCACAAATGAAGGGTAAGCTGAGTTCGGATATAAAAATGCACAGATGTACAGATTGAGTATACGAGACTCCTGAGGGCAAGAGTCTGATTTTTGAATGAAGATTAAACCCATTGTTACTTATGTATCACCTCCTGACACAGTTGAGATATTAAAATTTAAAAAAAAAAAAAAAAGAGATTGAGAGAAAGCCTCTGTTTGTGTTGTTTCACACCCAGGGGACTCTGGAGTGAAGCAGTTATCAAGGACATCTGACCAGCTTATCTCTTTTATCCCTGGAGTGATATGCAGGGCAGATACACACAGCAGGAGGCAGGTTGACAGCAGAGAGAGAGAAAACGAAGGAAAGCAGAAGATTCTTCCGAGGGAGGAGTTGATGTGAGGAAGGGTTATCAGAGGGATAAAATGGGGAAAGGTAGGGCTAGGAGGGAGGGATGTACCAGCTTTAATCTGAGTCACATGGCAGATTGTTAAAAAGACAGTCCATCTTTTCTGTAACCACAGCATCATAGCTGTGCTCTGTTTTGTTATGTTCATGGTGTCATACTGTTTTATAAAGCGCCACGCATGTTCATCTAATTCAAATGCTGCTGCAAAAGACTGGAGTCAATGTCCTTGCCCTGTTTTGGAGAAAATAAGTTTTGTGGGCGAGCTGTTATTTAAACAAGTAAATGCTCTCTGTTTTTATCGTATTGTGAAGCGACAGTGCAGCTTTGGGTGTTTTGGCTGTCAGTGACTAAATGTCTGAGATATCAACATGAACCCGTCTTTCAGAGGCCACAATGCGATTGGTAACCAGCTCGTTTTGGTTCTGTCCTGTTGTGAAATGAATCCTTGACTTTTCTTCAAACACCAGTTTCTGATTGAACGACGCAGCAGTTGAACCGTGCATTCGGATCATCTCTGTTGTCGATCATCCCGAGTGCTTGTCAGCCAGGTTTTAGCAGTCTGAGCTAGAAGCGCATCCTTTCACACAAACATTTGTTTTTCCTATTTGAATGTCGAACGTGTATTCAAGCAGAGGTTTCAGACAAAGTGTGGCAGTTTAGAGACGGGATGAATTCCTATATGGACCTTACAGAATCGAATGAGTTACTGTGGTGCGCTCAGAAAGACCAGAATCTTGATTGGTCCCTGGTTCCTTATCAAACAGCGTTTTTTTTTTTTTTTTACAAAGCGAGGACACTCCTAGCAAGCTCTGCATCCTCTCTGTCAGGGCAGGGCAGGTCTCTGCAGGGATTTATCATTCCCACTGCAGTCACAGGGGATTTGACACAGGGTGTTTTGTGTGTATTAGACAGAGAGAGAGAGAGAGAGAGAGAGAGAGAGAGAGAGAGAGGGCAAGCGGGGATGGACAAGAAAGAGTGCATGTGGCAGCCGTGGCTCAGCTGGTTAGGGAGGAGAGAAAGAGGCTGGAACAGATTCATCCCAAGGCTTGTTGCCCTACATGCCTTTACACACACTGCTGCATGTTCATTTGCTTATCTCTTGGTTTCTGTGTAAGGAGTGCAAGACTGTCTTTTCTGTCTGGGAAACAGAGTCATCAGCCTGTGGGAGACAGTGTCCGCTACCTCAGATGATATGAAGCAGAGTCATCGCGATTTGCTAGATTTATAGTGGTGTCATTTCCCAGAACAGCGACTTCTGTTTCTCCTAAATGTGAATCTTAGTATTATCTTATCGGATGATTTCTTTCCTTTCCTGCTAAATACAAACCGAGTTCACACTCACATGTTTGCGAAGATAAAATGTCATCATCATGTGAGCTTCTATAAACAAGCCGGTGGTCATCTTTATCTCCTGTCTCTGTTATTTTAACACCTTTTTTCTCTCTGTAGTTTCCTCTACACTTTTTACCCTTCCTCTCTGCTTGAGTGTGAAGCACCGTGGAGAAAACAAAACACGTTGCATCAAATCAGCCACTGTTTGTTTTCCCAGTTTACCAAAAAAAAAAAAAAAACTGTCATCATCTTAGCAAATCTTTAATCTGCTGTTTTCTGCTCTGCACGACGCTTTGCTTAAGCCTGTAGAGTTGAAGCGTTGCCTGCAGGCTAATAAAGTGCCACAGCTGTAATCCAATGTGCAAATACTCTGCTGTTTTTTTTTTTTCCTTTTTAGCAATCTGCTTTACTGTACTATACCTAAATATAGTTTAGGATGTGCACTGAATCGACCTCTGGGTTGATCACTGGAGACGGAACACTTCTGTTCTAATGAAGTAGAGTAACGTACACACTTGTTGTATTTTTTTCTTAGCAGTGGGGAAATGGATCAAGCTTGATTCGTGGTTTCCTTCGGATCGGGCCGCCGGCTGCATGTGATCCGTGAATCTCTCTGAATTTCTCTGTTCACGCTCAGTCCGTCCGTCTCGTGCCGCTAACAGCTGGTGTCTGCGTGCCGCAACAACCCGTAGCTTCATATTGCTAACGTTACAGGCTGCTCTAATCTGCTGTAAAGCAGTTTTGACTAATTATTAAAGATGTGCGTCATCATCACTTTCCCCTTAAAACCTTTTGAAAGTAGATATCAACAATAGTGTCATTGTTTTCTTAGCACTTGTTCAGCAGTCGCATCAAACACAGCAGCTTGATGTAGAGTAGACCTCCTTGATGAAGATCCTGCTATGTTACAGCTGCTATTATAAGCTGAGCTAAGAGCAAAGAAACAGTGTTCTGATGTCCTGTAAGTTTACTGTATGTTTATGATGAAGACCGCTCGTTCTTACAGCTCATTGTGGTTTCTTCACGAGTTGCACTGAAGGATACAAGTCGTTGTGCTGCAGAATTCTGTTATGGATGACATTAGAAGTCATCGTAGCTCTCTGTGTGTCATTAAAGAATGCATGCACCCCCTTCCTGTCTCTCATCTCTTTTGAGGATTGGTAATTATGTTGCCAGTTAAGGGCTGGGAAAATGGCCGCTACAACAGTAACTCATTAATTCACTATAGATTCCGCCCCACAACATGCCTATTGTAGCAAAGTCCTCAGAACGCTTGGGAATGCCATTGAGTGGGTTTGGCCTCTTGTTTTATGGCACCATGTGACTCTGCAGACTCTGAGTTGTGCTTCAGAGTTGCGTAGTTTGGAAGCTGTTGTGCAACTTGAAATGTGAAAGCCCTATGCTTTTTTTTGTTCCTGTTGTAAATATTCCCACTGCATGCTCCACATTAAGTTTGAGAATTCAAATGCTGCTGCTGCTGCCGCTTTCAACTCGATCCTGTTCTGTATTTGCAGTTTCATTGTGCCAGGGGAGACCACATTTGCCCTTGCTGGTTGTTGCTAATTTTGGCCCATCCTGTGTGTATTTAGACAGGCAAACATGAGCACATTCAAAGACCTCTCTTCTTGAATCACCTCTTTGTTTCACATGTATATGTATACACCCCTGCTTGTCCATGAGGTACTGTGGCTCAATTGAAAAGCGTCACCTATAGACCCAAATCCAGTGTTTTGATTTGAGATATTCACAACACAACAGATAGTCCATAAACTCTTGGTTAGTGAAATCCAAAGTAAAGGCACTTGAAGAACTGAAGGGTTTCACTCCAAGGTGCTAAAGCCTAAAGGTTTTTAAGGGGCGGTGATGTTGAATGTAATTGTGTGTCACAAAGGAAGTAACAAATTAGAATGAGTATTTCATCAAAGTTGTCTGTGGTCTGCCTAAAACTGAAACTACTGAGCTGCTTTCCTGAATAAAACTCACGTCTTGTGGGAAAGTGTTTTACAGCAGACGATAACTGACAGCTTCTGTCAGTTGAAGTCATTTACGCGGTAGTTATTTCCCTGAAACTTTATAAACCACATGGTAGTATTCACTATAATTATCATTGCCCGACCATAAATCCTTTTCACCTCGCCTCCACAGTCACTGGTGCTTGTAAGTGGTACGCTCTCTGATATTCAGTATTTAACTTCTCTGCAACGACATTGACCCAGCGCCTCTTATTATTTCATGATATTATGTTGTTGTTGTTTTTCATTTTGGGCTCCTTGGCTGTGAACCAAAGAAGGGAAAACAAGACTGAGACAGAAAGATCCAGAGTGTGAGGTGAGGAAACTGTTTGGAATTAGAAACAGGCCGAGAGAGAGAGAGAGAGAGAGAGAGAGAGAGAGAGAGAGAGAGATGTTATCTGCACATTCCTGTCGAGTGTGTGTGATGGGAGGGGTAGGGTGGGAATACTGATAGTTGTGTTTATGGTGATTGGCTGAATCCAAAGGTTCCACACCTGGATCTGGTTATCACTTTCATTGCCTTGGCCTTTACTGATGCTTTCTACAGACACAAAAACAGATCAAGTGTAGTGGATGTTGATTTTGATAAGAGTCTAAAACAGTCTAAAAACAAAAGGGCAACAACCGTCTTTACAGCCTTCTTCGTGTTATTTACTTAGCATGTCAGAGTTTGGTCCCAACAGAAACTGTAAGTGAAAGTGTTATAAGCCAATAAATGCTGACTACAGCTGCCTTTAGAAATACCACTCAGGCTTTAGTCATGATGTAATTTCCTCTCAAACCATTATCAACAAAGAGGCATAACTGAAAGTAATTCCTTTTAGTCACATTTATTTTAATATGACTTATAATGTTATTCTGAAAAACAATGTGCTGAGACACTGGGTTAACCACTTTATTTGTAAAAAAAAAAAAAAAATTGGATTTGATTTAATTTCAGGTGGTAAATTGTTCTGAGTTCAGAGTGTGGATCCTGTGATGCAGAAAGCCGATTGTCCAAACGATCTACTGAACGTTGATGTTATCAAACAGTCATCTAGTTTGAGGAAACAAAAATACATGACGCTGTTTTTAGTATATGTAGCGGGGATGCTACAGGACAGATCCCAATCCTAAAATTCTGAGAGGTTCTTTGAAACTTTGGTGCTTCTGAAAAAAAATAAAAAAACCCCCCACAGCTTAAGCGAAGCCAGCAGGAAGGATTGTGGCAAAGTGGAAAGTCAGACTTCCAGTAGAAGTTACCACTCTCCTCTGTGACCTCAACACTGATCGTCTCTCGAGGAAGAAAACTCAACGTGTGGTTGAGCTGTGATGACTTTGCTGCTGGATAAGCGACAGAAAACATGCTAGCCGAGCCCAGATGTGTGTCTGGATCGGTTATTGAACAGCTCTTCGCCTTCACCTGACCCGGAGGCTTCAGTGACATGGATATTAAACAGTCGTAAATGTTAGTTCACTTGTTTCATATCGAGAGCTGATGAACCATCTGAACTGAACTGGGGAATAAATAACTGACCATTTCCATTAAGTTTGGAAACATAGAGCTTTAAATTTAGCATCGTTTTAGCCCATTCATCCCCTTATGGGCAGCTTCAAAAGATCATGGATTCATTTCTGTGTTGATTGTTATTTTACTACCTAAACTGAGGGCACTTACCAAAACCAGTCCTCTTGTTGCTTTCTCAATTAAAAATCGGCATACCCCCAGTGTGTGGAACTGATTAGGATCAGTAACGACTTAAAGGAGGCTTATGATGGATCAATTGATTAATAGTCTCTTTTAAGCATAGGCGAGAAAATTCCATTTTAAAGGCATCTGTTTAATAAATCTGGATGAAATAGGAGAGCATGTGTGCACCATGTTGAGTCCCACAGACGTCTTAAAGAGTGTTACAGCGTAGAGATAACCGGTGGCTATTTGACTTCAAGTGTGAACTTCGCTTTGAATTACCCACTGATTTAGGATGCGATAGATGAATGGTGATTTAATTAAGAAAATGGTTAATCCCTGGAAACTTCATAGGCTTTAACGTAAAAGCATCGATCTGTCTTTGGAGCTGTATTCAGTTTTCTCAAATCTGCATCCATGTATCTTTCTCATTCACTCGGTCTGCTTTCATGAGACGGCAGCAATAGTCTTCAGCAGGAAGCATGGCTCAGATTAACATTTTAATCCAAAAGCCTGGATTATAGGTTTTTTATTTTATTCCTCCCCTCACTATTCCAGCAAGGACTCTGTATGAGACCGTTTTCAGTCCGAGGTGGGTTTTTTTTGTGCATCCTTGTGTGTAACGTTGAGGAGAGTCATGATGGAGATGTTTTCAGGGAGTCGTACGCGAGAGTCGAGCTGCTGTTTGAGATTAATTAACTCAAGCATATTTGAGCATGTCAGCACATCAGTACATGGCTGCTGACTGAGACTCTGCATCATCGTCATCTGCCTATTGGCTGTTTGCCCTCATCTGCACAAGCCATGTGTGTGTGCACACATTCAGCCCTCTCTCCGTCACAAACCCTAAAAATGGCTTCATCAGAATGTATCTGCCTGCTACCGAATGTGATGGCAGATATTTTGCCGTCTTTGTTATTTTGCGTTCCACTTCGACGAGTAGCACAGTCTGACAGACACAATGGTCGGGCTTACATTAGCGACTTTCATGCGTTTGCATATGCTCACTGATGACTGCATGCCCTCCAGAAAGAGCATGTGCCTTTTGTCTCTAATTATGTGTTGTTTAAGTGTACTGCTACCCCGCTCTTCCCTTTGGGTCCAGTTAGAGGGGTGATACAGTTGCCATGGATACTATTGCCCCAGTGACGGGGAGAGCTGCTGGAACAGGGTGGCGTTTCTGGTGCAGTTGCCAGTGTAAATGTTGGTGCAGAGTGTTTTGTACGGGATCTGACTCGCATGCTGTTATTCTGTGTAAGAAAGGGCTGGATTTACGTCACATGGAGTTTTCCTACTTTAGGCTGCTCCGTGTGGGTTTACTGTAAAGCAGGATCAACGACTGTGTGACCTCGGTGTGTCTGAATAAAAACACAATGAGATGGATCAACCGTTTGCCCCTTTGAACTCAGGCCCTCTTTGGGTTGCAGAATGCAAGATAAAGTAAGACGTACATGGAGAGGTGTTGAGCTGCTGTGAAGTTAGAACAACATTATTCTCACTTTTAGGATCCAGTTTTGTGATGACCAGAAAGCCATCACCTTGTTTTACATTATTTGAAACACTGGACCTGATTGCTCTCAGTATTGTCATTTCTTGGTGGTGAATCACAAGTAGACAACTCTTGATCATAGTTCTGAATAACCTAGGGGGCAGTATGCATGTGAAGAGTATACCAAGTTAAAGGCAGGGCCACTAATGCAGGAGTCAGATTCAAATGTGTAAATGTTTGACTGGTATGATGAAAACTCAGATTACGATACTTTTTCTTTTTTTTAGATGTAAACCATTAGAATCACGTACATCGAGGTTGGACTTTAATCTGACACAAAAAAAAAAAAAAGATGGCCTTTGCTTGCTGAGTTTCCGTATTGATTGGCCATAACCGATTTGGAAACAAGTTTAGCCCTCCTCGGAGGAATTTTCAATTGCGTTCACAGTGATTATTCCGGAAGCTTGAGCTATTTCCTGCAAACAGGAAGTGGAGTGTTTTCCTGTGGGTGCTGCGGTTGCTCTTGCTCCTGCTAACATCCTGCCTCAGGCTATCAGAGAAGAGCAGGCACACTGACCGAAAGCTTTGTCAAGGATTGTACCGCGCGCTCGTCTTCATCCTGACGCTGCAGCTGCTGTTAGCCGCGTCGCTCAGTATTTCTCTTGTTACCTCTGAACAGTCGGATGTGATCAGTCAGTTCTCCTCTCTCCAAGAGAAAAACCTCAGTCCTCACTCTCTTTCTTACTCCTCTGTGTGTCTGATTTTAAGTTTTTATACACCCACCTTCAGAAGTATTCCTGTGGTTCAGATAAAGGGTGTGGGGAGAGGTGATAAGTAATGGACCACTGGACAGCACTTTCATTGGTGGAGCTCAGATAAAGAGCTTGTGTTGTGCTTCTTTTAAACCTCCTCTCAGCTCATGACATTACTCACAGGATGACCTCACTGTCAGCTGCTGCTTGGACAGTTTCTCCTTCAAGTCTTTAAAGTCAGTGTTGTTGGAAGGTTTGTCGACTAAATGCCGCCGACTTGGGTATGTGACCCTGGTCCACGTGTTTTTATCTGGATCCGGATGAATGCTTTTCAACCTGTAGCGTCGTGGATAGGCTTAACATTAACACCACCTTATTCGGCTCTATGAAGGTTTCCTCTCTGATGGGCCCACTGCCCAACAGAACTGTAGTTAATGCTTAATATGTAAATGATGCTTGATGAAACTTGTTTCATCAAATAACGGCAGTGTGTGCTTAGCTTGTGCAGTTTCTTTATGTTTGACGACTAAAGAGACTGCGAGGTATTTTGTTGACAGCTTGCATGCCTGAGCTAAGTCTGCTTGTCATAGCTTTCTGCAGAGGGTTATTATATTGCCTGTTTCGTCTCTCATTTGTCAGTCAGTTCATCAACGAGCCCAAAAGAACTGGATTAGTTTCTGCCTTTGAAGAGCCTGAGCGAGCTGTTATCTTTTGTTCTAAGCTGTGTGTTATGGTGGGCCAGGCAGGACCAAGCCAGGCTGGCTGTGGCTTGAACAAAGAGGGCCTGTACTGTTAGATCATGGCTATAGTGTGTGTGTGTGTGTGTGTGTGTGTGTGTGTGTGTGTGTGTGTGTGTGTGTGTGTGTGTGTGTGTGTGTGTGTGTGTGTGTGTGTGTGTGTGTGTGTGTGTGTGTGTGTGTGTGTGTGTGTGTGTGTGTGTGTGTGTGTGTGTGTGTGTGTGTGTGTGTGTGTGTGTGTGTGTGTGTGTGTGTGTGTGTGTGTGTGTGTGTGTGTGTGTGTGTGTGTGTGTGTGTGTGTGTGTGTGTGTGTGTGTGTGTGTGTGTGTGTGTGTGTGTGTGTGTGTGTGCGTGTGCAGACAAGTACACACGTGTGTCATTGGTTGCTGCTCTTTGTTTCCCAGCCCTGGGCCTTACTGGCTGGAGCTCAAGCCTGACTAATATGGATGTATAAATACTCTGCCGTCACTTTGTGCTACATCAAGTGCACCATTGTTTCCCAATACTCTGTGACTTCAGAGATAAACTTCATCCTTTGTTTCCACTCAGTCATTTTTATCACTTTCTCCAGACAAACTTGTGTTTTTTGTTTGTTTTGGCCACTGTCTTTACTTTGCCATAATCTAAAATGTTCCTGGAACAAAATTACAAGATAGCAAAACTATCATCTGAGAGTAAGTTGTAACTCTAAAGATACTCTCCTCTTGAGCTGTTTATATTCACCCAGTTTTCTTAAGAACTCAGTTTATTAGCTTGTATACCTTTATTTGATAGGACAGTGGATAAAGTAGAACATCGGAGAGAAAGAGAGAGACAGTGGGAAATGCATGTGTGAAAGGAGCCATGAGTCAGACTCGAGCCCGGGCCGTCCACTCGAAGGACTAAAGCCTTTCTACATGAGGTGCAACTTAGCTGCTAGCCCACCGCCTCAGAGCCTATGAACCCAAAGCTAACAGCAGATTTGAGCTCTGTTAACGTCTGCAGCGTTCCCTCAGTATAGCTCACTTTCAATCAGCCACATTTAATAAGCACTTCATATTGCACTGATTAATTACAGTCATGCTGTCATCTGAGAGACAGAGCCATCGTCCCAGTGGAGTAAATAGCTTGACAAATATCTTGGCAGCACAAGAGCTAGACAGCGTCTCTCTCTCTTTAAGCATCTTTGCTGTCGGCAGTTGAGCAAATGTTTTTATCAGAAGTGAACCTGCTTATTTAGATACAAATGTCCCCGTATTATTCGATGTCCATCATCAGACCAAACTACCTCATGAAGTAGTTGATCGTGGATGTGTCAAGGGTTTAGTAGACTAATGGTGCACGCGAGCCACGTACCTCTCTTTCAAGCTGTCTAGATCACCAGCAACACCTAACCAGACAGTGCTGTAGGACATTATGAAGCATAACAGTGTTATGATGGCAGTGTTAATATGCAAAACACACTCTAACTGACCTCATTCATTAAAAAAAGACTACCGTAAATTCCGTACTATTGAGCGCACCTGGATATAAGCCGCACCGGCTAAAAATAAGTAAATAAATGTATTTGTACATATATAAGCCGCACTTGATTATAAGCCGCAGGTGTCCACGCTATAACAAGAGCTATTTACACAGACGTAGGCTACCGGTAACATCCGCAAATACTGTAGCGTCCGTACGGACGTTAAAGGAGCGTTCAAATAATAATTTAATAACCCGATCACTGTCGGCCGTGACCACGCCGTTTACAGCAGAGAGCAACACATAACTTGCCGTAACAATCCAACTCTCTCCCCCAGCGTTCTCTCATACAGCCACTCAACACGTTCTCGCTGGTGCATTCACTGACTCTCCACATAATCGGAATTATGAACACATTATCAACTACAGACTTTACAACATGAACCGTTACAATACGAAGCCTAGCCGACGGTGTCTGTAACACGGCTGATGAAAAAGATGACCGTAATATATTTCACAAGAAAAAGTCCATCCATTCACTGCCTCAGAATGACTTCATTACTCACTTCCTCAGTCTCTGTTGTCGCTGTCAGTGTCATCTTAACGTGCAGCAGCTCTGTTAGCTTCTTTGACAGCCAGGTCGATCGCCTTTAACTTGAAAGCTGCATCATATGTATTTCTCCGTGTGTTTTCCATGATGAGGGTGCGTGCATGAAGCGCAAAATGACTGATATTAAGATCCGACGTGACGAAGTCAAATGTTTTTGCGGCAGAAGCTCATTGTCCCCCATAAAAAATCCATGCATTAGCCGCACCGGAGTAGAAGCCGCAGTGCTCGAAGTGTGAGAAAAAAGTAGCGGCTTATAGTCCGGAATTTACGGTAGGTTTATTCTAAATTGTCATTACATGACAACATTTAGCACACATTGAGCTAATGTTTTTGTTTGAAAACGTAGACAGCTGATTCTGGTTCCTCAATTAAGATCTGTATTAAATTGGGCTCTTAAAACCTAAATAATAATGTATGTAAAGAGGACATATTATCCCCCTTTTTCCTCTTTTCAAACAGTCCCCTGTGATCTAAATGAAACATCTATGCTGTGGTCGCTTTGGTTCAAATATAACATGAATCAACAGGAGGAGGTTTGTGACCCTGTAGAAAGCAGCTCTCTCAGAACGCTCCGTTTAGGTGTGTGTCTTTTTAAACGCAATGAAAAATAAAAAGGAGTGCGTCCTCTACAGTCCTGAGCGCTTTCACTACTGCATATTTAAGTTGATAAAGTGACTCCCCCCAGCCTTCCTCTCTTCCACCTCCTCGTCTGCTCTCCCTGCCTATCAGTGCAACAAACAGTTCAAGGACAAGGCCACCTGCGTCTCTGACCGCCCGGTCACATGAGCGCAGCATGCTGATGTTTCTCATGGTGTAGCCCCCCCCCCCCCCGACTGCCTGGACTGTTGGATGAATGAACGGATAAACGGATTGATGAATATTTCACAAAACACTTTGGAGGAATGGATGTGTTTGGGAATGTTGGGGGGAGCCTCAGTTAAATGGGTCAGGTCCCTTCACACAATAGCGGCGTTACTGTGGGAGTTGGAGGAGCAGACAGGGGAGGGGGGGAGAGATAGAGAGGGGGGGTACACTCTGGCCCTATGTGCCAATTATGGACATAAATAACATCCACACAGAGCTTCCATGGAAATTAGGGTCAAAGGGTTAACTGTGTGTTCTTGAGGTTAAGGCCAACTGAAGTGAACAGAGTGAAAGGAAAACATTGAAGCAGGACAGCGACAGTACAGTAGGTGCAGTTTATGTTAATGACCACAGTGCCAGAGGATTTAGAATAAAGTAACTGGTGTTAAAACAGTGCTGTGATGGTGGGTTGATGTGGGTGGGATGAGTCGTCAGTGTAACGTACAGCTGTGGCTGCAGGTATTCCCCTTAGAAGCACCAAACCAGCAACGAGAGAAGATGAGGAACGTCACAGTTTTAAACATTCAGTCCTGGACAATAGGCCCTACCATTCGCCATATCGGTAACAAAATACATATCTAACAGGTTAGGTTGAGAAAAAAACCCTCTAAATTTGACAATTTCATAAGAGCATTTTAGTTTTTATAAGACGTGTAGCTACATCATGAAAATACAGGAAGGATTCAAAAAAGTTTCGATTAAATCAAACCATCAAGGTTTTATCAATATGATAATGAGACTATTCCCTAAGAATTTAATATGACCTTTTTACAAACAGCTCCACAATTTCTCACATTAGGTCATTTTGAAATCCATAATTGTTTAAGGATATTTATAGACGTCCACCCATTTGGCAGCCTGGTGTTTAATGATCTACTCTCACTTTCCTTTGTCTTGGATATGTCGACCTCGAAGACAGAATCATCACCCCAAGTGACATCTGTCATCTGATCATGGCTGGACTCATGTAGCAAGTGCCAATAACTGGTTGAAAGAACACACATGTGAGGTCAACCTGATGGGGGGGAAAAATCCATTATCCACTCATGAGATCAAACTCAAATCAAAGTGTTCTATCAGTCTCATGGCGAGGAATTCTAGACAGGGGAAAAAAAAGTTTTTTTTCTGTAAATTTTTGGGCTGGGTATTTTTCACCATTGGCACGAAACAGCTTCAGTTAAATGAGGCTCTGAGACTGCTTGGCTTAATACCAAATAAGCAACAAAGATGACTTTTGGAAAACTCAAACTAGCATTAAAAAAAAAAGGAAACTCAAATGACATGGTGTCTATTTATACTTTGGGAATCAAAGATTTTCAGTGTGTATCTCTTATTTAATGTTGTCTTGTGTCACGCAGTATTGTGTGCCTGGGGCGGATAACAAACACCAGACACTCTCATCAGGTGGTTCTCGGTCTGTGTCCCGATCATATGAAGTTGCAGCATGAAGCAATATTAACCTTCTAGTGTGTGCTTATTTTTAGGGAAGGTAATGACTGTAATGATGGAGTTTCTGTTTAAAATGATGGGGTCCGATGGTTTGGGGATTAGGTGATAATTAACGGGTGAAGGACTAAGATTATCCAAATGATACAGTGGACAGATGACACGGTGTGTCATTTTAACAAGCTGATCATAGAAGGTGTAGTAAATGAGCACCCTGTCACGTGTGGTTGTGTTTATGTCTTTTTTCCTTCCGCTGCCACATCAGACTGTGCTCAGCAGTCTGCCACAGACAGCTGCAGCATCACTCCCCTGCAGGCAGGCAGGACAGCAGCACGGCTTCATCAGCTGGAGGGAAGCAGCGTGACGCTGTAATTTAAATAATAGGAAGGAACACTCTGAAAACTCAAAACACACACAAAGATGGACGTCTGTTAAAATAGTCACATGATCACACTCTTTAGGAGTCGTCTGTTTGTCAGCGCTTCATGTGGTATAGCCAGTGAAAGAACATTAACATGAAACATTGATGGACTTGAAGACACATAAATAAACCATTTTAAAAGCCTTTATTTTAAGAAGAATCACGCCTTATGAGAAAACCTTTGTTACGCAACTGAATTAGACGAGGCGTGAAAGCGAAAGATGCCCGACGAGCTTCAGTTTGAATCCAGTGCGCCGGATCAGAAGAGCAGATAAATAACCGTCTTTGCTGCAGCACAGGCGAGTCTTCTCTCAGTCGTCTGCACCTCTCTCAGCCTCCTTGTTGGCCTTTTACTCGCACTGCGGTCACTCATGATCTTTTCACATGTAGACTTTTAGGACTCAAGGATTTAGTCCTGCAGATACACGAGAGTCTTCACGGCTGCTCGGCAAGCCACAACCCTGCCTGCTGAAAGTGAACAGGATATGGAAACACTGTGTGTACGTGACTGTTGAACTCTTGGAGTTACTGACAGCCTTTGTTTTGTCACCAGTGCTTGATGAGTCAGTGTGTGTTTTGAGTATTTCTTGTCCTGTTTCAATGTGCCTTAAAGTTTGTGTGAACGGAATAATGACTGCATCAGGGTAACATAACTGTGACGTTACACTTCCATTCAAAATGTCAACAAAATCAGCATTCTGTATTTAATTTGAATTTACCCAAAAGCACCAAATATTTTGGATAAGTTCAGATCATTTTAGGCCAATCCTGCTTTTAAAAGAAGTATCTGATGGGAATTCATTAACATACCAACTGATACAGTGACCACATCACTATAACCACGACAAACTACTGCCCAAACGTTCACTCACTATATTTCACACCAGTTTAGAGCCAAGTTTTTGGATGTTTTTCCTTTGTTAGTAGTGCAGTGTACCGTGGTGATCACGGGCTGCTCTCTAACCCTAACCCATTGTACAAGATTATATGTAAATATGTGTGCAGCACATAAATGTGACTAAAGTTACTGATCATTGCCCGGTTGTGTTTTCTGTTACAGAGTGCAGCGATGGAGGAAACGGTTATATGGGAACAGCACACAGTGACCCTTCACAGGGTAAGTCAGCTCTATAACTCTCTGCTCTTTTGTCTTCCCCCCTCTCCGACTGTCTCTGACGTCCCAGTGGTGAAGCACGTCTTCTATGGTCTTCACATGCCCTGTTCGTCTTCGTCCTCTGCCCGTCCGTGTCTTCTCTTTCTTTGCTCTGAGAGGGCCAGCTGTAGGAGCAGGATGTGTGGTCCTGAAACAATAGTCAGGGAACCCAGATGGCAGGAAACAAGGCTGAGGAAGACAGAAAGCAGCATCCACTTCCTTACTACTTCATTTCATTTCCTTCCTGTTGGCAACACACTCATCTCCTTAACACAACTCTAGAAAGGAGAAGGGGGGGTGATGGTTTTTAATGATTGTGGTTTTTTTTTTTCCTTTGTAAAATTGCATGTAGCTGTGATAAATTGTGTCTCCTAACCTAATTAAACATCTGGATAGAAGGTGCCTAAACTACAAAACGACCCAAAGCCACATTGCTTAAGGATGATGAGTGGATATACACATTGTATCCTTAGCTGAATTTCTGACTGTACTTTGCTTTCAGAAAGCAAACTAGCCGACTGCTTTTGCCGTGGGACTGTGTGGAGCACCTGTCTCGACTGGTCTGCTCGCTGTAATCTAGTTATTAGCGGCTTTATTGAGGCTGAAGGAGCAGCCCACTGTGGTTCTCAGTCTCTTGGTCTCCGGTGTTGTTGTGGTTGTAAGATTAGCCATCTACATCACACAGCTTTCTCCCTAGCGTCTGGCTTTTGCATAAAACACAGCAGTCAACAAGAGCCTCCGTGGAAATCTCTCGCAGCATTTACAGCAAAATTTGCAAAATGCATTTCTTTGTTCTTATCTTAAAAAAAATTCTCAGTCTTTTAAAGCCCTTCTAAGAAGCAGAAAGTAAATTACATTAGTTAACTTGAAAGCAATTGAACTTTTAATTAGCCTACAGAGGGTTTAATAATCTGTTTTTGTTAACAGCAGAGTCTTAATGCAGCCAACACTTTTGCCATGTCAGTCAGTGCGGTTTGTATTTCTGTGTGTAGGCTCCAGGTTTTGGGTTTGGAATAGCCATCTCAGGTGGGCGAGACAACCCTCATTTCCAGAGCGGGGAGACATCCATCGTGATATCTGATGTCCTGAAAGGAGGCCCTGCAGAGGGACTCCTACAGTAAGTCTTTAACGAACCCGCCACACATTTGTTTTGAGCATAGTAGTTGAACCTCATAATTACTTTAATGTGTGTTCTACGCACGCCTCTAATCTGCTCAATCTTTTTGACATAATGTACCTGATGGATCGTTTCAGAGAAAATGATCGAGTGGTGATGGTCAATGCCGTTTCTATGGACAATGTAGAACACGCCTATGCTGTGCAGCAGCTCCGGAAGAGTGGCAAAAATGCAAAGATAGTAAGTTTTACACTCAAAATGTTCTTTACCAAACGTTCATTTGTGTGAACAGACTCAGTGAAACCTGATGTCTAATGGCATGTTTTCAGTCAAATGAGTTCTTACTTATAGAATCATTATTTCTTTGTAACTCTCCAAACTTCTTCGTGTGTTCCTAGACCATTCGACGGAAAAGGAAAGTGCAGATCCCTGTTTCACGGCCAGGGGACAGGGAGACGATGTCAGAGCACGAGGAGGAGGACAGCGATGAGGAAGACAGTTATGAGCCCCGGCATGGTCGGGGCGGGCCGAGTGCCCATGATGGAGCGAGTGGAGGCACGAGCACAGGCAGGCGTCACGACCGTGAGCGTAGCAGCAGCAGCAGGCGGGATCACAGTGCCTCGCGGGAGAGGAGCGTCTCTCCACGCTCTGATCGTCGATCACAAGCCTCCTCTGCTCCCCCCAGGCCTGCCAAGGTCACCCTGGTCAAGTCCCGCAAAAATGAAGGTGGGCAACACAATGTCCAAGGACTTCAGAATCTGGATGTGCATATATTGTTGTTGTCTTGCCTGGTATGCTTCTTTGCAGAGTGATGATTACATTGATACGTCCTATTAACATTACTTTGTTATGCTTCTTAACTCTGAAAGTAGAATATGGATTGCGGTTGGCCAGCCACATCTTTGTGAAGGACATCTCTCCTGAGAGCCTTGCTGCCAGAGATGGAAACATTCAGGAGGGAGACGTTGTTCTTAAGGTACGAGCAAATATCGCTGCTATGAAGGAACCGAAGTATGACGGTGGGGTAAAACACAATAATGGGGGAATTTAGCTGATACAAGTCCACAAGAAGAAGCATTACATAATAATCCATGAAGAAAGATGTGGTAAAAGGGAAGACAGGATGAAGTTTTGTTTATATGTTTCTCTTTTGAACAGTGAGCTGGTGAAAGCATCACTCAGAGTGAGGTCACAGCTCATCATTATGCAGGCTCACCAATAGAAATACCATGCATTCCATTATTTCTTTGAGTTTTTATACACTTAATCTCTGAGGAAGGACAAATCCTTTTTTTTTTTTTTTTCACAGTATAGGGATGCATTCAAAATCCCATTTAGTGGATCCAGTTTTCTGAGAGAGGCAGAGACGCTCTCTTTTTGAAATGCAATTGCAAAGCAAGAACCGTGTCAACAAATATTTGAATAAGGAATATGACAGCACTCACAGTATTGTAAGCCTAATTATATTAAACATTTTAAATGTGTTAATAGCTTTTACTATTCTTCTATATCTCAGATGTCTTTATTGTTTGTGTATGTGTGACCAGGCACAACGCCTCTTTGGCTTGTGGTAAAAAAAAAAAAAAATCATGCAGTGAATATAACTTTTCTGTTCAGTTTCTGAGCTGACTTTGCTCTTTTCCTCTTAAAGATTAATGGCACAGTTACGGAGAATCTATCATTGATTGACGCAAAGAAGCTGATTGAGAGGTCAAAGGGCAAATTGAAGATGGTAGTGCAGAGAGATGAGCGGGCCACACTGCTTAACATTCCTGACATGGATGACAGCATCCCATCAGCCAATAACTCCGACAGAGACGGTGAGACAACACACTTATATAATGCTCTTGTCGAACGCCACAAGTATCTCATTTCACTAGCTGAAAATGTGACAAAATTACAAAGTTATTGTAATCATTATTGTAGTCATTTGAAAGGTGATGTTGATGAAATGCGAATCCATATTTAATTAAAATTCAACAGACATTTCAGAAATACATTCACTGACATCAGACCATTCCAATCGATCCCACGGGAGAGGTAGTCGTTCTCGGTCACCCGACAGGCCTGAAGCATCGGACCATCTCAGTCACTCACCTCGGCAGATAAGCAATGGCAGGTAAGCGAAGCACACACACGCACACACCTCTTACTGCAGATGTGTTGATGGGACTTCAGCTGTCACACATGCCAGAGTCATACATCCATACCCCCAACCACTCTGACTTCATACATCATGTTCGCAGCCGCAGGTTAGTGGGTGCTGAGTAAGTACCCTGCACCACTAATGCATAAATCAATAGATAAAGACATTGCATGCATAAACCATGACACTCCCTGTGGAGGCGTCTCTCAGTTCCGATAATGCCTTGCTCTTAGATTGATTGATCCATCCTCCCCTGGTGGACGAGGGCCTAACTGTGGAAGTGTACCAGATGTTCTCACCATTTTTAAATGAGATTATCTCCCACAAAAACACTTTATTCACACATGATGAAAAGTGTACATTTATTTTGTCGAACTGGTTCTGCAAATTTACTGTGAGCGCTCTAAATCCTTGAAATAGGATCTACATGTTATAATGCGTATGTGATCAATGGGAATGTGCTCTTCTGTCTATGAATGTAATATCCAAACTGTCTTTTTCCTTTTTTTTTTACTGCCAGTTGGAGCTTCCAGTAAGTTACCTTTCATGTAGCTGTGTAGAGGTTGCTTAGCTTGTTGTAGCTAACAAACACGTAAAGGAGAGCAAGAGAAAGACATGCGAGTAGATAGATTTAGTTTCTCTCATGTAGCTTGCAGCTTTGGTTATCAGTCAATGATGAGGAATCCGCTTTGTTGAAGGAGGACTTCAAGACTTGAGTCCACTTTATATTCACTTTCCACAATAGGAAAACATGGGTGTTAGTATGTTACTGTTACTTCAACTGAATAAGAGATACAAATCAGAGCTTACTTCAGGATGGGACTGTCAGAGTTTCATGAACCAGACCTTGATATCTGTAATATACGGGCATTAAAGTGCAGACACAGAGGTCTTTGCCACAGGTTAGAATTTATATCCAACATCGATAATCGTCTAGCTGTTGGACAAGAATGAAAGATTTGACCTTCAGGTGACCTTTATGTATACACAGATGAACTGTAAAGACAAACCAGAAGAGCAACTTCGGGAGGCAATTTGAATCACATTGTTAACCACAAAGTGTAATCGTCCCGTGTTATCTTGGTGAGACAGAAGATATGTTGGTCTGTATGATAAACCTGCTGTTCATGAAAAGTCTCAGTGAGAAATATCGTACCAGAACAGGTCTGCGGTTCTCCACATTTAGCAGCCTCATGCAGATATGACTCGTGTTGCTTTATTTTGCACAGACCAAAGCTAACAGCTTTTGTAGTTGCAGCCTGTTAGTTTAGTATCCCGCTGCTAGTTTATCATCCTGCCTCAGTAGTCGCTTGTCAGTCGTGACGCCTGTGTAGATTAACCTCCAATGATTCCATTCATTCGCTGGTACATAGTGTCGGTGTGTGAAGTAACCATACTTGTTTCAATGCAGGATGAGGGCAGGTTCACTGTTGCAAAGATTACTTCCAATGTAAGTGAATACATCCCTCTGATTCCAGAGGCCCCCGTGTGTTTGTTTTGAGCACATACTACTGTACCTCTTCCTGCTCCTGCTCTGATCCTTCTTTTAGTGTTTTGTATCATTTCACCGTCTGAAAGTCAGAGAACCGTTCTAAAGACTCTATTTGTGTATATGACTGCACATTTCGGCTCTCTGCTTGACCTTGTTAGTGTTTTGTTTTTTTAAGTACGACAACACAGTGACATTCACTAGACTGTGATGTCAGAGACAGATTTCATTATCGCGCAGGTTTAGGAGGGGGAAAAGGAATTTGACACAGTTCCCACAGTGCTTTGCCCTAAGCCAGATGGTGCACCTATTCTGATTGGCTGTAGGGCTTAGAGGAATTCTTCTGCTCTGTGCATGGTGCTGTGTTTTATACTACAGATCATCATCAGAACTAATAGAAAACTTGAGTATGAATAAGGCTGTCGGTGGTGTCTGTTAAGGAACTCAGCAAAAACTCCTCTAAAGCGTCATGGTTCAGCTTACAGATGCCTTTGTGTGAGTAATAAGTTTTTGTATTTATTTAATGTGTTTGATGACAAAAATCTTAGTTTTCAGAGTGAAGTTTTTTTTTTTGTTGAACACTGTTTTTTCAAACCTTTGCGAATATATCGAGTCAGTATGATTTGTGTTATGTTCACTTTTTTAGACTTGTATTTGGAAGCGTCTGTTCGGATATAAAATGATGACCCTCAGATCTTAAAAGATTCAGTTCTCTTGTTGCATTGTTTGTTGATGTCCGTGCAGCCACTCGCTCTTGTCTGTGCCGTAGAAATGCCCTCGATGGGATTGAACAAAGCTTTCTGTCGAATGGGGTTTGTCAGTGTGCAGCCTTTAAAAAAAAAAAAAAAAACCCATTCGGCAGCAGGGAACAGCCGATTTAGGCCGCAACGCTCTCTTTCTCACCTCCCTCTCTGTGTCTGTCCTTGGCTTTTATTTTACTTTCACTCTAGCTCACGCCCATTCATCTTTCACAATCTCTCTCTCTCTCTCTCTCTCGCTCTCTCTCTCCCCCACACACACAGTCTCTCTTTCTCACTCCTATTACAATTCTGTTATTTATTCTCTGGCTTCAGCTCTCATATACCCATCTCCCTCCAGAACAAACTTCCGAACGGTGTTTTTGTGCTGACATAAGAAATAGTAGGATCTGATTCATTTCTATTCGCTGAATTGCAGTTAGAGCTGCTGGCTAGATTCAGAGGGCTTGAAGAGGACTGTGGTGTGGTGGAAAATATGAAGAAGAAGCTGCATAATCTACAGGTTTAACCCCGGGTATCAGAGTGTGTTGCTGCTTGAAAATGGGTGGCTTCACTTTTCTTCAATATGAAAGAATGGATATGGGTGAAGTTCCCTGGTCTGGGCGGGTGGCAAATCCTGCACCTTCGCATTCTTCTAGGAAAGCCTCCAAAAAAAAAAAAAAAACAGCTCAAGAACTGTGCCAGTGGGCAGTCATGTGACTACATAGGAATTCAACCATTGTTTTAAGCAGCAGAGCCCTTTCTACTCTGTTAGACTTGGCCTACTAGACTCAGACACACTGTATTCACTAACTTACATTTCCCCCCCAGGTTAAACAGGAACATGGGCTACATAGTATCCTAACTGTAGAGCTTATGTTTGAGGGAGAACCTTTCCTTTACCTCTTTGCATTTGTAAGAAAGGTTAATAAGATGAGAGTTAGAACTCCGTCTACAATCAACACTAGTTTCAGTTTGTGAATTAGGTGATATGCCATTGACTGACTGTCATTAACTACAAATCAAAAACAACAGAGATCAAACTCAATCATAAAAATCAGACGGACGATTTTTAATCAAGCGTCGTCTTTCTTCTCATCCATGTTTCACTTCTCTTGCCCCACATCACATAATCTGGTTCATTCTTCTTGTCATTTTACTGTCTGTATATTCCTGGTCAGTAAAGAACATAGTCCTTAAAAAACACTTCATTTCATTCTAACATATTTACATAATCAGAAATGTTGCAGTCAACTGACATTGAATGGCACTGACTGTGTGATTGTTGTTGATTTCAGCCATCGAAGCAGAGATGAGGAGCGCGTATCCAAACCCGGGGCCATGTCCACACCAGTCAAGAGCTCTGATGACGGCGTCTTGTCACAGGCCAGCGACCAGGCCAGCTCCAGAGATGACAAACTGTTACCTCCGCTGCCTGGTACAGAAACCTCTGCCAATCTTCTCTGAGCAGGAGAAGCTGTAATCTGTTGTGTTACGAAGTTAGAAAAAAAGTGGTTAGATTAGACGTCACACAAAACATTACCGGTCAATGCATCTAATAACTCAAAAGTTCTTTGAAGTCAGTTTATGCCAACAAACCTGACAGGCATTGATTCTGATGGTTTTAACTCTAACCCTTGTTTTCACTCTGTTCTGGCACCTGGCGTTTGAGTTTGTGTACTTGTGAGTAGGAGTTTTGTTCCACCTACTGTTTGTTTTTGTGTCAGAACCAAAACCTGTTTATGCACAACCTGGTCAGCCTGACGTGGACCTGCCTGTCAGCCCCACAGACGCTCCTGTACCCAGTGCTGCTCATGATGACGGCATGCTCAGGTAAATGTCTGAGCCCTCTCGATGCCGATCGGCATTGCAATATGTGTATAGGTGCAGACTGGATTGCTTGATTTGTTTGTTTGTTGTTGTTTTTTTAAAGAATGATGGGGGGAAAAAAAATCAGATTTTCATGGTTTTTGTTTGTCTACCTCTCTTTCTCTGAAGGCCGAGTATGAAGCTGGTCAAGTTCAAGAAGGGAGAGAGCGTGGGTCTGCGGTTAGCAGGAGGAAACGATGTGGGGATTTTTGTGGCTGGAGTTCTGGAGGACAGTCCTGCGGCTAAGGAGGGGCTTGAGGAGGGAGACCAGATTCTCAGGGTAAGCTCCCATCCTTCCCATTTTTTTTGCCTTATGCAGGATCCTGATGTTTCAAACAGTATGTCAAAGAAAGTGCAGTGAAGAATTTAGAGAATCCCAGTTTACTCAGCTACATTTTTGTCTTGTAGGACACCTGATCTGTTGGTCCATATAAAGTATGACCGCCACCAGATTTCTATTTAAAACATCTACATGACAGAGGGAGGGTATCACAAAGGAAGCAGTGCAGTTGGTTAGAAAGAGAGCGTTACGTGTGTTGGCGTCAAGAAATAAATCTGTGGCTAAAAAGGGAAACTGAGATAAGAATATCTGAGTGTGGTTTCACAGCTGAAGTGGCCTATTTTTAGCTGAGGCTGTCCTTTCTTTGCACCGTCAGTCAAAGCGCTCCAAGAATATATGTCTTCGGGCTGTACTGTCATTTATCAAATATGCCAGCTTTGGTTGAAAAATCAGACATTGGGAGGAAAGAAATGTGCTGCATACAAAACCCCAGGGGTGTGCAAAGGTGTTTACCCCAAATCCTTCCAGATGTGATTTGGGCCACTTGTTAACATAGGTGATGTTTCTTTAGTCTCCAAATTCATTGTATGTTGCTCACTGTTTGTGGCCTAAGAAGAGCTTTTTATTGTAATTTTTGTGTCGTTGCAGTTTGTTACCTAAGTAGCACGTCAGAGGGTTTTTTTAAGGCTTTGTTTACTGTGTGACTCTCCCACATTTTAGCTATTTAGAAAAATATGAACCATTCCCTATTTTTTTCAGGTCATATGTGGGAAGAACATCTGGTGTTGTCAAAATAGTCCTGCAGAAGCAGCCTACACTAACTGAGCTGATCAGTGGTGGAACTGTGCAAAACCATGATTACAATTGTTTTAATTCAGTATAAACAGATCTTGGGAATAAAGTACAATGTATTATCAGTCAGTCTGTGAGTCATCCCGGGTTCAGCCTTGACTCAAAAATGTCCTTGTTTTCACTGTGAAGACACAATAGAGGTCGTTCTTGCACTCTGACCTCGGAACAGTTGACTGTCTGTTTTGCTGAACACTGGAGTGACAGTGTCGTAGGGATGATGGAAACCCTCCTGATGTCAGTGTTGGATACATTCTGACATGATTGTTCAGCAGCCAAGGATTACACCTGCCATGTTTAATGCTGCAACTGTGCAGCTTCCTACAAGTGCTCTGTGAAGAAGAGGCTGAATACTAGGGGACACACACACACACGATTTTCTTCTGTGACACTGAAGTTTCTGGACTTCATTGATCCGATAAACAAAGCTGCACATGACCTCATTGTCTCATTCTCTAAATGAACATACTATGTCTTGTGTTCCTCCCACCTCATAGCACACATCTCTTGTTTTTGTGCCTCTGCCTGTTTTTTTCTTTTTCTTCTCCCCCTGCAAAAACACATCTAAGAGACTTCCAGGACATTGTTTTCCATCTTTAGAAGGTTTTCCTTTGGTGTGCTGGTGGAGATAAAGACGTCAAGCGCTCCTGTTTCTGGGAAGGATAAAGGTGTCTTGCTTAGATCCAGTGATTCAGCCCATGTGTTTCTGGTTCCCCTGCTGCCCCTCAAGCAGAATCAATAAACAGTGGTTATTGTGTTTGGGAAAGAAGCTGGAGAGTAGGAGGAGAATACATCGCCCTGCTTCTGTTAAGGAAAAACCTTCTCTTCTGTGTGTTCCCTTAGATCTGGGAGAAAACAAATGAGTGATACCTGTGTTTGATTTAAAGAAAATGTAAATACATGAAAGCATGAGAAAATTACACTTAGCTCCAGTAGCATGCAAGAGACATGTAATTTAACTAGATATTTTAAACGCATGTTCAACCAAAGTTTACCTAAAATAACGTCTTATTTTAATTTTCCGCCAGACCTTTGTGGACTGTGAGTTAATTCCCTCTTTGTTCTCTGTTTTCTTTATTTATTAGGTGAACAATGTGGACTTTGCAAACATCATCAGGGAGGAGGCTGTGCTGTTTTTGCTGGATCTCCCACGAGGAGAAGAAGTTACTATTTTGGCCCAGAAGAAGAAGGATGGTGAGCGATCTTCAAACAAACATGTCAGCTGGCACACTTTACGGGACGCTCTAATCATTATCATTTTCTGCTTTCGCTCCAGTGTATCGGAGGATAGTGGAATCAGATGTGGGTGATTCCTTTTACATCAGGACACATTTTGAATATGAAAAGGAGTCACCCTATGGGCTGAGCTTTAATAAGGGCGAGGTGTTTCGAGTAGTCGACACCCTCTACAACGGCAAGCTAGGCTCCTGGCTTGCGATCCGTATTGGCAAGAACCATCAGGAAGTGGAGAGAGGCATCATCCCTAACAAGAACAGGTAAAAGAAGTTTGAGGTCACACCTTTGAATACTTGTGCAGCCTGTTCTCTTCCTTTATGAATGGGCATGGGAGGGAGGCAAAGGAATAGAAACAAGAAACTATATATATATATATATATATATATATATATATATATATATATATATATATTTTTTTTTTTTTTTTACATTATTATTTTTTTCTTCATGATTATATGAGTTTCTTTTCAACAATCTGTACGGACTAAAGGAAGTGTTTTGAAAGTAGGGCATATCAAACGCTTCCCATGTGAGAAGTCAAGTGTTTAAGTATCTACTTTGTGGGGTTTACGAGAACTTGGAGAAGTCTGTGTGTTGTGCAGATCTCTGCAGCTTCCTCTGGCAGGTCGACTGTTTACACAGAGATTCCTCACTGTCCTGTTGACAAAAAGACAACTTTCTTCATGCTGCAGGCGTTATTATCACAACAGTAACACTAACTAAAGTGAAATATATCTCAGCTCCTTTGCCAAGTTAAGCCTGCCTCCCTGGATATTCATATGAAACATAAAGCGAGGAAATCACACCGAGGATTTAATTCTATTTTTCATAAACATACATGAAAGAAAATCGTGTTATTATTCAAAGCCATGAGGAATGAGTTCTTCCCCCTGTGGACCCCGCTGCCTTACAAACTTTCAAACTTTTTTTTTTTTAGGTGTTCTAAGTGATGTATTTACACATCTGCAGGGATCTAATACATCAGATTTAAGGAAACAGATGTGGAAAATGATTTGCAGCATCATAAATCTGTAGTTTGTCAAGCAGTGATGCTGGAAAGTATTTCTAAGTAAGATCATTTTTTTAACTCGGTATGTTGGTGTTGCAGTTAAGGTACCAGTGTTCATTTTTTCTTTTTCTCACCAAAGCACAGTAAGTTAGTGCTGCTAACCTGCTCATGATTTTGCTCCACTTGGTCTGACCTACAGGGTTACTTTCTATTAGATCGTTGTATTAGCTTGGAAGATTTTTAAACCAGGATAGGTTTATTAGACGATCTTTTGTCCTATGTGTGTAAGCCACATTTATTGTTAATATCATTTGTTTTTTTTTGTTGTTTTTTTTTCCTGTGGTATTTTTAAAAATAATGTTTATTAATATTGTCCCTGCCTAGAGCTGAGCAGCTATCCAGTGTTCAGTACACCCTCCCCAAAACACCAGGGGGCGACAGAGCAGACTTCTGGAGATTCAGAGGATTGCGTAGCTCCAAGAGGAATTTGCGGAAGAGCAGGGAAGACCTGTCTGCCCAGCCAGTTCAGACCAAGTTCCCTGCCTATGAGAGGGTGGTGCTGAGGGAAGGTAAGAGCTCATGTGCAATGGCAGTTACAATAATCACCTGGAGAATCCCACATAATCCCCTTTTCGACCGGAGGAAGATAGATAGATACTTTATTGATCCCGAGGGAAATTCAAGCTATCCAAGAAACTATCCCTCCCAACTATGGTCTCTGTGAGGAACTAGGTTTAAACCAAATGTACCCAGGTAAATGAGTCGTTCCGGGTAAATAATGTACCCCGAAAAAAGACCTTACTAGCCAATGTACTTTCTGACTAGATCCCACCCCAAAAGTCCAGGGACTTTTGGGGTGGGATCAGCAGCGCCTGCAGGACTGAACGTCATATTGGCCAGGCTCTGGTAGCGTTGTAACGTCTGATTGGCCGTGGCAAAATATAGCATTAGCACCATATTTAAAGAGTGCAGTTGCAAGCAAGTTGTTTGAATTTTTATCATGCTGTTAAGAAACATTTTGGAGATGGATTTGGGAAAGAAGACTTATGACTGCTGGACCTTAGAGGACATGCAGGCCTTGCTCTCCGTATATGCGGAGGACGACATTCAGCGGGAGTTGGGGATGGCAACCTGAAACGTCAATGTTTACGGGAAAATGTCCCTGTGACCAGCCAACGTGAATATATGACCATGACATATATTTCTACGTTGTTTGATGGTGATTTGTAGTTTATCTTATAATCTTGTGTAGCTACACTTCACACAGTTCCAGACCGAGGAGGCAAAAAACTCCTAGAATCATTCTAAGTTGTTTCCCTGTTACCAAATATTCAGTTCGGTTTGCGTTTGGTCTTCTCCTCTGTCAGTGGCTGGTGTAAAGGGCTTCATTAAGCTGCTCTGACTTGTACAGTTCTGAACGATTTAACATAACTTATTGATGAAAAGAATGTATGATGTGATTTAAGTGTTGCATAACGCTAACCTTTTCTGTAATCTCCATGACATGGTCTTGTTTTGGTGCAGCTGGGTTCCTGAGGCCGGTGGTTATTTTTGGGCCAATAGCAGATGTGGGCAGAGAGAAACTGGCCAGGGAGGAGCCAGACATTTTTGAACTAGCAAGTAAGTAAAAATGTTCCCATCTCCATCTCACTCCTAATTGAATCTCTTAGTAACCCTTGATTACATGGAAAAAGTCATTTGGTAATGGTGCCCGAAGTGGTTATTGCTTCTGGGAGATTTAAAAAGATGTTTAGCTCATCTACAGACAATTTGATTTGTTGAGCACAGATAAAGCAAAACATGTATTCTCCATTTTAAGTCTGTCATTCAAGAAAAAATGTAACTCCTGATTGTGAAAACAAAACGACGACAGCTTGTTGTGGCTTTAAACGTGATTAAATGTAACAACTTAATTCAGTTCTTAATTTAAAAATGCACCTGCTCTAAAATCTTGTATGTAAGATCTAAACTTTCTTCCTGTATGACAGTTTCCATTGCATTCGATAAAGTCTACAACGTGCAGCTGTGTAGCTCTTTCTCGTTCTGTCTGTTTTTCCTGCATGTGGATTTTACAATGCTTCTATCTGCTGGTGTATTAGTTTAGCTGTCAGCCTCCGTTAATGCTGATGTTAAGTACGACCCACAGCCCACTTCAGAACTGCTGAGACGTGTGCAGCGCACTCTGTGGTCACTTTTTGTCTTTAATCGATACGGTTTTTTCAGTTAGACCAAAACCAGACAAACCGTACTGTTAACTGCCTTTTTATCTAAAGTCTTGGTTATGAGCTAATGAGGGAGAAAAGCAGAACTTTGAGTCATGTCAGGCGGGGCAGTGGGTGGTGGCGGCTGTTAAATAACGTTCAAGCGATTTTATAAAACACCTCTCAGCATTCTATTCTGCTGTATTGGTGGAAAACTACTTTTAAGATGAAAAAATAAAGGTATTAAAAGTGTGTTATACACCAGATTAAACAGTACTTTAAAGTGTGTGAGCATTAAACTGTTCAGAGCCCAGATAATAGAGAATGACAGAGTGATTATAAAGACAGTGAAGTGTGTCTATTGTTTCCATGTTTTTCTAATCTACACAGGCTTACACAGAAACATACTTCTAGAGGGTTCTGCGTCTTTTTTCTTTAAATTCCAGCAACCTCTGTACTTCTAAAATATGCCTGGCATATTTTAGTAAGTTAGTCATTTCCTCCATTTGTTTAGAGCCCTTCTCTTTCCATTTCTCTGATAATGTTTGTTTGTTCTAAGCAGAGCTCGTCACTCCTCATGTTTCTGCCCTCTTTAGCTCCCCTGTACTTCTTGTGGTTTGAAGCTTCTTCAGAGTGTTATTTTAATTTAAACACTCAGTATTGGATTGCACAAACACATGCCAGTGCAACCACACACATTTTTATTATACACTCATAGATAAGTGCTTCCAATTGTTGATGTGTACTTGCATAACTCCAGTGCTGTTTGTGTAACTGTATTTTCTTTTCAGAAACACAGCAGCAACAAGGAGGGGAAAGTATGTGACTTAGTGCATCAACTTTCTGTTTTGTTTGATTTAATCCAGTTAATTGGACATACCCTGTACCATGTAGTGTTTGTTGGCTAGCTAAACAAAACATATTTAATCGATGTGTTCAGGGGAATAGCACTTTAGTAATGAATTCACTATTTTTTTTACTACAATTGGCTAAAATATGTTTTATTTTTCAAACTTCACTAATTCTAATTCTGATAAACATAAAAAAAAACAATGCGTTTTTCTTTCTTTTTTCAGACACAAAGTATTAGAGTAGATGTAGCTCTTTTACCTGACAGTTTCGATGAATGTCTCTCGCCTTCTTCAGAGTCTCACTGACAGCTTTGTGTCTGAAAAAAGAAGCAAAAACGCATTATTAATTGAAGACATAATGAATGTTTTTGAGTTATTAAAAAAAACAAAGCAGCGTCAGACACACAATCTATAGATAACTAATGTCAGACCTTAAATAGACCAAAAATCCACCTTTGATGTAACATTTGATTTATGGACATAACAAATTGAATTCAGTGGTATTCCCCTATAAAGTGCTGGTTGCATCATGTAGAGAGACAAATGCGAGGCAGTCAGTAAGCCATGAAGCGGATACGTGAAAGTTGCTTTTCAACAAAGTTGTAATTTCATTTTTTTTTTAAATTGTAGAATTTTCTTAAAATATTTCGCTTATTTGAGGCGCAAACAGTTAACACCCATTTTTCTGCTTTCTACTTTGTCAGTCAAATAGCAACATGCTAAAACGATTAGCAATGCTTTGCCCAAGGGAGGCTTTGCTCATAAAACAAATGGTCTCGAATGGAAATTCAGTGACAAAAAGTCCACTTTAACATCCATTATAACTCACCACAAAGTATTTATGAAATGAAATTAAACCGTTAACAACTTCCTCACTCAGCTCAAACAACAACCATCTTTCTGTGTACAAATCCTAACATCAATCTCCTGCCATCGGATTCAGACACCATTTAATATCAGTTGTAACATGTTTATGCATTACAAATGGATCATTTCGTATGTCACAGTTAACACAACAATCCAAGTTCAGCTGCAATGGTACTCTACAAGAGCAGAGCAAACATTGTACATGACACAAAGCTGACAGTGGTTTGTTTGTGCGTGTGCCTGTTTAACCTTTCATAATGCAATGAGGCACATCCATTTTTTATAGTGACAGTGAGAGTACTGAATCCCCAATATTCAATATTTAAAGTTGCTGCTGCATACGCTTGAATCTTGACTTGTTGCATGGCTACGTTTATCTGCTGTTTCTTAAAATAATTATGGGTAGTGCAGTTTTTTTTTTTTTCCAAGTTAGACTTTTGTCTGATGAATTGTTTTAGTCAGTACTACACTTAACGTCGTGGTGAAATGACTTCCCTCTTTTGAACCCTGTGTGTGTTGACAGGACACTCCTGCTTATCTTAATGTGAATCATAAACCCCTCCATACATCCTTGCTTACTACTCTGAGGCTTAAAGTGACACTGATTTCTCATAAACGACCTCCATTCTCTTGTTTGTGCACAGTCCACGTTTCTCACATAACACATTTCCTGCACCATAATTTATACCATCACATGGGGGTGCCAGCACAATTCTTAATCTTCACAAGTTACCTGATGACTTCTGCATGAATTGGCTGCTGTCCTCATCTCGTCTTTCAACTCTTGTAATAAACGTGCACTTGTCCTCTCCTGTATCCAGATGATTACTCTGTATTTAACGCCTCTATTTATGGGAGTTGACAACTGCACGCTGCAAGGATGTCTAATTGGGGCACTGTCTGTGTTTGTTATTGTTTGTTTGGTGTCGATGTGATGCACTAACTCTTTTTTGTCTTCCATAGAGAGTGAACCCAGGGATGCAGGAACCGACCAGAAAAGCACCGGCATCATTCGACTGCACACTATCAAACAGATCATTGATCGGGTGAGACAAACATAGATAAGCACTCTTCTTAAATATACACTGAAAAGGCAGAAAGATGGATATCTTTTGACAGATATCCTGACAGGTGTCCGCTCCGATTTGTTGTTGTAATGAAAAGATGGATGCGAGTCATAGTGGTAAAGACAAACAGCTCACTGCTGCCACCTGGTGTTCTGTACTTTGAACACTTTTAGGTGCTTCAGAATGAGCTGCACACACTATGTGAAAGAAAATCATGGAAATGTGCTTACATCTAAATACAGGAAGGATATAAGAGTAATGTTGAAATTCACAGTATTGTTTCATTTGTCTTCTCTGCGTTAAGGACAAGCATGCAGTGCTGGACATCACTCCTAACGCCGTGGACCGTCTGAACTACGCTCAGTGGTATCCGATTGTTGTGTTTCTCAACCCAGACACCAAACAGGGCGTCAAGAACATGAGAACCCGCCTCTGCCCTGAGTCCAGGAAAAGTGCCAGAAAGCTCTACGAACGAGCTCTCAAACTAAGAAAGAACAACCACCACCTCTTCACCAGTGAGTCCGCAGGGAGAGAGAGAGAGGAGAGAAAGATGGATTCTTCTGTCAGGTTTTGTTTTCAAATGCTTGCTCAGCACAGGCCATCATAAAAGAGCACCCCAAGGTCCCTGTTTTAGCAAGCAGTCTCTCTGTCAAGCGGTCAGGAGCATTGTTATGAATAAAGACAGAGAGTTTGACATTTTTCACATTCAGTCTCAGCAACAAAAATATACAGACAATTATTTCCATAAACTTCTATCCATCATGTTAACACAACTCAATGCATCTGTCTGTATCTGGATTTCATTTAAAGACTATGCTGGAAAACGTATAGATTTAAAATGTGGCTCATGAGACGAGAGAGTGCACAAAGTTAAAGAGTTTAAGGTGATTGACCTCTTCGATGCTTTGTTGTCTCCTTTTTGGGATGATGATGTGAGATTTAAATAATTTGATCATCTTGATCTACATGTAACCTAAATCTATTCTGTGTGCCTGTAGTGACTTGGTCTTTTAAACTCAAGCAGCATAAGTAACATTTATGAAGTCCTGCATGAGGAAATTGCCATAACTTCTACTTTAGTTTGACGGTTTGACTCAATCACTGATTTAGTCATGGTTTTTACGTCTTTGATTGGAGGATATCTTTTGTTCTCTTTGGCTCTTCGCTCTTGTGTATTCAGCGACCATTAACTTGAACAACATGAATGACGGTTGGTTTGGAGCGCTGAAAGAGACGATCCAGCAGCAGCAGAACCAGCTTGTGTGGGTTTCAGAGGGCAAGGTAAGAGACAAGACTGGCAAAAGTCCAAGACACACTCCGATAAAGATCTTTTCTCATTCCATATCATGCTTCTTGTTTTGTTTCCCAGGCTGATGGGGCAGCAGAAGATGACTTGGATATCCACGATGACCGCCTGTCTTACTTGTCGGCGCCAGGCAGTGAGTATTCGATGTACAGCACCGACAGCCGTCACACCTCTGATTATGAGGATACGGATACGGAGGGAGGGGCCTACACCGACCAGGAGCTGGACGAGACACTGAATGACGATGTGGGCCCTCCCACGGAGCCCGCCATCACCCGCTCCTCTGAGCCTGTACGCGAGGATCTACCTGTCATCCAGGAGCCCCCAGGCTACGCTGGCTACCAGCTCTCGGTGCAGCCGGACCCCCTGAACCGCATCGACCCGGCAGGATTCAAGGCACCAGCGCCGCAGCAGGTAGCGTTTCTGAGAGCTGCCCGTCTTCCCTGTTGTCTGGAGGACGTGGTATGCGTTAGAAGGGTTTTCTGGAAGCGCTATTGAAGGCACTTTATTATTTTTACAGTTATTCTGTCTATCTACTGTTACTGAATTATATCAGTGGGAAACTAACGCCTCTTGTGGTCAGGTATTAATCGCAATATAAAAACTATAGTATATACACTACTCACAATAAGTTAGGGATATTGTTATTTACATGAGTGCTTTTCTTATTTGGTCTGAATTTAAATAAAATAAGTCATAGTACCCTTTGATATTTCTATTAATGAATGAGAAGAAACACCATTTTAATTAGTGCAATATCTATTACCCCAACAATTTAGACAATAACAAAGATAAGCCCAAATAACCAAAACTGACAAAGTCAGTAGCGGGTGTTTCCATCATTTGCCTCAATGACAGCTCGACAGAGACGTCTCATGCTCCTAACTAGCCTCATGATGTTGTTCTGAGGCAATGCGTTCCACTCCACAAGTGCTACATGCAGTTCTGTCAGGTCACATGGGGGTCGGGTACGAGCATCCAGTCGCTGCTTCAGCTGGTCCCAGACGTGCTCTATGGGCTTCAGGTCAGGGGACTTTGCCAGCAACGAGAGGTACACAATAAAGGTGTCTGAGTGCAGAGGTCCTTAGGTACTGGTCATCATTGCAGTCCATCACTCGTGGGTCTGTCACAAACACTGCCAGTAGTTCTGTGTCTTTCTGCAAGTCTGCTGATGACACTTTCAGACACACCGAGTTCATGAGCAACATCTGACTGCTACTGACCTGAAGGCGCTCGATGGCCAGGTGGCGCTGCTCGTCTGTTAAGTGACGTCATGTGTTCATGGCTGCTTGAATGCTGAACTGGGACTTACTGACAATACCAGCTTGTTATAGCCCCAGAATGTTGAAATTAATGCCACATTGAAAATGGTTATCTTTGTATTTGTTGGTATTGGCCCCAGTATGTAAGGCACACTGTACACAGTGAGGCCGTTATGTGGAAAACACAAAATGAGGTGTTTTTATCACCCTGATACAATTGTCTCCCTATCCCAAAAATCACTGAAGTGAAACAAACACTTATGAATGAAACCCACTGAGGACCTCACAATATCCCTAACTTATTGTCAGTAGTGTATATGTGATATATAAATCTATATTTATGATCTTATTCTATCAATTTGCCTTATGTTGTTGATATTTGTGAGCGTGTTTTTTTATTTTTGAAAAGTAGAATAACTTGATAAGTTTTATTGTTACTCTTGTACTCTGTATTACCACAAGATGTCTTATTGGTGTGACTGTTGCTGATGTCACTGGGAAAAGAAACTTATGTTTGTCTAAGTGTCTGTACCAGTACTACTGACCTATGTGCACTTCCTACCCTTGTTTCACCTGTGATTGGGACTTTGACAATATATCACTAAACAGTATTATTTGCATGTTGGAAATGCCAGTGTTAATCCAGTTTTCCTGTGAAATGTATTTATCAAATCCCGATTGGCCAATGTTATACCCCGAGCTAAACCTTTTTTCGACCAATGATGTGTCAAAGAACGTAAAGGGGGGGAAAAACGACTGTATTGTAACCATTAGCATTAAAACAAATTAGTAAACTCTAACAATGAAAACTTGTCCTGCTACTAATTCCTAACTCCCACATGGCATCGTTTGATCTCCAGTTATCGTTAAATGTAGAGGTGGTTTGTTTGAGTCCATGTTAGCTGTAGGCACAAGTGAAGAGCAAACCGATGTTGAAGGGCAGTCAAGGAAGTAACTCTTGTTAGTACTGCCTGGCAGTATATCAGCGCATTATTAAACATTTCTGAACCACTTCACAGAAAGCAGAGGCCGCTGCTGTCCCTAGCATCCCCCAGCAGCCTGAGCCCCTGGCTGAAACAGTGCCCCCTGCTGTGGATGTTACTGTAAAAACTGTAGGGGGTCTGAGCCCTGACGAGTCTCCTGCAGCTCCCCACAGGCAGCCAAGCCCCAACCCAGAGTCTGCTTCCCTTAGGAGACCCACCCCTGAGCTAGCCCCTCAGAGCAACACACCAGAACCTCTACAGTCTGGACCCGCCAGTTCAGAACCACAGGTATCCATTTGACCGCCACTGGACGCTGCGTGGGCCCAGCTCAGCTCGGTCACTCTCGGCTGACCTCCTGTGCTGCTACTGCTGCCTGTCTACCTACCTACCTCCTGCTGCAACGCTTCTTTCTCTCTCCTTCCGCCCTGCATGTCCGCTGACCACAGTGCTACCCAGAAGAGACAGATGTGTGTGTGCTGGTGAGAATGTGGTTTTGTGTGCGTTTGGGTGTGCATTTGCCAGAGAGTGAACAAATGCTGGTAAACAACAGTGAGCTTGTAATGGCTGTGCTTATATGCCTTCATGTAGTGGAGCAGTGGAAAATCCTGCAGCTCTCACTGTTGCTTATCTTCTCTGCATGGCTGTACGTTTGCCTCGTTGTCTGCTCAGCTCTCGACTCGGATCTGTTGAATTATTTATCAGGGCAATCTGAAATCTTTGTAAAAGCAGCCAATAATTCTCCACCGACAAAAGTTATTTACGGTTTTACTGCTTTGAAAAAAAGTCTCAGCCAACGACCCAATAATTCTTTGATTGGGATTTGGATGGAAAATTAATGGTTTCTTCTTAAATATCAAGATCCTAAACATGTTTTTGTACAGTGCTTGTAAAATAATTTATTTTGGATGTTTAATTTGCCTATAAACTGCACCAAGACAGTGGGAGACATTTTCCCTTGTGAATGCCGCATTGATGACCCCAAATTAACTCTCAACACTTAATTTTTGGATAAATCTCTCTAAAAAGTAGTTAAGTTGAAATTTCTATAAACCATGCGAACATTTTGCTTGTTGGCAAGAAAAATGAATCCCATTGTTTTGTTGTATTTTATTTCATTTTTTTAAATCGACTTTGTTATAGTTTGTTAATTTAGTTCCAGTGTTTAATTTCCAGTTGCAGTGGTACATTTGGGTTTCTTTAAGCTGTGTGTTTGGCTGTGCAGTTATTTCTGTTTAAACTTCTATATTATCTGACCAGTAACCCCTCCCTCTCAGTTTCTCTATTTCAGGTCTGTCCTTTCTCGTTTCCTCTTCTGCAATTCATTTGACAAACTTGTTTTGATACTTTTCCATAATTTAACTGAACGTTCGATGTCCAATTGTTTATATCCAATATATTAGGTTTGCACAGTCGTTAACCTTGTTTTTGTTTTTTTGTTTTTTTCGGTAGATGTTTCAGAAGGATCCGTACAGCACAGATAACACAGGAAGAATCGGCCACAGCACGAAGCCTGTGACTTACAACCCTCAGCAGGGATATCACCCTGAGCAGCCATACAGAGATTACGACCACCCACCCAGTCGGTATGATGTTAGCAGCAGTGGAGTCAACAGCGGAGGTGGTTACCCAGAACCAAAGTACCGAAACTATGACTCTAACCTGCCCTACGAGAACAGTGTGCCTCACTACGACCAGCAACAGTGGAACCCTTACAGCCAACCGCTCTCTACTGCCAACTCCCAGGGCTACGATCCCCGCCTGCCATATGGTGAAGGCCCTGACTCTCAGTACACCCCCCCTCTCCGCTACGACGAGCCCCCACCTTCGCACGGGTTCGACGGGCGACCTCGTTACGGTAAACCGACAGGTCCAGGACCTGTCCGTTACGACGACCCTCCACCTCCTGCTGCAGGGCCTGACATGCACTACAACCAGGATTCTCACCTGAACGCGTACCCCTCAGCCACTCGCTCCCCAGACCCCGCAGCCCAGAGGCCTGCCTATAACCAGGGACCAACACCGCAACAGAAGAGCTACAAACCTCAGCAGTATGACCACATTCCTGTGAACTCTGAAACCAGCCCCACGCCTCCTCCCAAAGAGGCGCCCTCACCATCACCTGCTGATGCTCCCAAGCCTGTCACGGCTAGAAATGAGACAAACGAAGATGACCCTGCGTTGAGGCCACAGTCAGTCCTGACAAGGGTCAAAATGTTTGAGAACAAACGCTCTGTGTCCGTGGACAGAGCCAGAGATACTGGAGACTCATCTGGGAACAGGGTAAGTGGTTTGTGTCTGTGCAGCTCATGTACTTACAGCAAGTACTTGTGTGCCCTGCTCTGAAGAAATGAGCTTCATATGTTTAAATCTTACTGATGAGGTGCATTGTTTTTGCTTCTATAGGCAGCAGACCTGCCATTGAAATCAGGAGGTGTGATCCCTAAAGCAAATTCTCTGAGCAATCTGGATCAAGAGAAAACATACAGGTAAGTCTGTCCTGCAGATGAACTCTTTTCACCTTCAAGTCAGTAAAGCCTCTCTGCCTTACATATAACCTGCGCAACTATTTTATCACAGAGCTCCAGCGCCTCAGAATCCTCAGTCCTCGGTGGCGGATGACATTGTGCGCTCCAACCACTATGACCCGGACGAGGATGAGGACTACTACAGGAAACAGCTGTCTTACTTTGACAAGCTCCAGACCGGTCCCAACAAACCGCAGCCACAAGCACAAACAACACACAACTACCCCAGGTGATGCTCGCCTCCATCCGCATTCACTAGCATTCTGAATCCCATGTTATCCTCTAGGGTTTTTATCTTTACGCTCTGGTCATATCTGCTGTGAATCTGAAGAAGAATTGTTTGTTTTTCTGTGATACAGGACAGAGACACTGGAAAAACCTAGTCCAGTGGAGAAAAAATATGAACCAATTCCCCAGGTGACGCCCTCTCTGCCACCAGCAACACTGCCCAAACCTGCACCCGAAGGTGAACGTTAGTTTTATCCATTACAAGTCTGTAATTACATGGATCTGCATACTTTTATGAGCTGTATCACTCTACTGTACTTTGTCTACTGAGAGACCTACATTTCTCCCTACATGTACAGATGCTCAAACACATCTTCTTTGTGTCTTCCTCAGCCAAGCCTTCTGGGCGAGAGGACACTGTCCAGACCAACTTCCTGCCTCACAAGAGTTTCCCCGAGAAGTCTCCAGTTAATGGAACTAGTGAACAGCCTCCGAAAACTGTCACTAGCAGCGGGGCTCCACCAGCATCCACCTATAACCGCTATGCACCCAAGCCCTACACAACGTCTGCCAAGCCGTTTGCACGCATGTTCGACAGTCCTAAATTCAACCACAACCTTCTTCCCAACGACAAGCTGGATACTGCCTCAAAGGTAAGCATTAGATAAGGGTGCAGGGTAAAAACGGTATTTTAAAAGTGGTTATGTTTAATAATAATGCGCTGTGAATGTTAAGATACTCAACATGTGACTGTGTGCAGATGTGTGGATGTATCTATTGAAGATAAGATAATCCTGTATTCAGCTCACAGCTATAAATAATTGTCTTCTGTTGTTGGAGGGGGTTAAATAAATAACTCACTTGGCTTAGCTTCTTCTGCCTCTGCCTACAGTTTAATGTTGGCTCACCAATTTAGAACTGCAATTAAATACAAATCTGCTTTGTGTCTGGTTGTGCTTTCCCAAAGGAAAGTTAATCCCACTTTTCCAAACAATCAGGTTTGAGTATTTTTCGTTGACATTGTGTGAACCCTCTTGTGTTTTCAGCAGGGCCGGAGCTCCAGCCCAGTGAAGTCTGTGATCCCCCCACAGTCTCAAAACATAGACCATGACAGTGGGTTGGACACTTTCACACGCACCATCGACCACCGCTCTAAAAACCAGCACAATAACATCAATGCTGTGCCAAAAGCCATTCCAGTGAGGTAATAAATTCAGTCCAACTGCAGATGAAATCTGAGGTTTAGTGCTGGACACCAGACTACGACAGTAAAGCTATCTTGTCTTCCAGCCCCAGTGCCCTGGATGATGATGAGGATGAAGACGAGGGCCACACAGTGGTTGCGACAGCTAGAGGAATCTTCAACGCTAACGGTGGCGTCCTGAGCTCCATTGAGACAGGCGTTAGCATTATCATCCCACAGGGTGCCATCCCTGAGGGTGTGGAGCAGGAGATCTACTTCAAGGTCTGCAGAGACAACAGCATCCTGCCACCACTCGACAAAGAGAAAGGTAACTTTAAAGATGCAGGGGGATGAAGCAAACTTTGTTTTATGATGTGAATAATTACATATAAAAGTCTGAAGAGCAGTTGTGGTGTTTTGGATATTGATGACAAGGCTGGAAAAAACACAATCAACATGACGATTAACTTATTTAATTTAGGTTTGATTAATGACGATGAAATGTTATACTTCACTGATCGAAGACAATCGGACTCTTTTTTCCCCAACAAAAGTTGTTTCATGCATTTCACATTTACATGAGTATGAATAAAATATACTGTATTAAACATTATATGCCAGATGTGAATAGAATATATTTATTAAGTCAATGTTTTTAAGTTTAGTCCAGCGGTAATCTCCAGATTGCATAGTTTTCAGGTGCCGTTGCTCCAAACAGTCTAATACAGAGTAAGAAAGCAGAGACAACACGATGAGCACAAATGAAAGTGTTAAATGACAACAAAAGGACCCAAGTTCGGACATAGTGCCATCGTATTCCGAGTGATACCAAACGTGAGCACAGTGAGGGATAACAGCAAATAATCTGAGGAACTGCTTGTGTGTCAGCTTACTTTGGATTTTACTCCGCTGAATACATAACTACCTTTTGTTTTTGTGTTTACAGGGGAGACACTGCTCAGCCCTCTGGTGATGTGTGGACCTCATGGCCTCAAGTTTTTGAAGCCTGTGGAGCTCCGCTTACCTCACTGTGCGTCTATGACCCCTGATGGTTGGTCTTTTGCTCTAAAATCCTCCGACTCCTCGTCGGGTATGCTGTGCTCTCTGTTCTTTCGGGGTCGTTTGGGCTGGCTGTGTGAAATTTTGAGGGTTGTGGGTCACTTTTGAATCATTTTTTACCCCTAGTTTTGATTTCCTCAAAAAAAAAACTTAAACGATATATTTGGTCTTCCTAACCATGTGTTAGTATCTATCTAGGGGTAAAAACATCTTTCATAATTATGATTTCTGTTGGATTATTTTCATCATTTGTTCCGTTTAACTCACTCATTCAATCTCCCATTCTCTGCATCACTATTTTGTTTAATTTAGTATGTATACAATAGTCTCTCCTCATTCTTTTGACTGGCTTTTATTGCACTTCCTATTTCTTGATTTTCACCTCTAAATCACCTTAATAAGTCTTTCTGTTTTTTGAGTAACATCCATGCATCAAACCCTTGGCTGTACAGCACTTTCTTTTCATCGAGTAGACTTGTAGTGCATGTCCTTCTGCTCCGTGATTTTTCTCACAAAGCCACCCAAAGCCTGACCTGAAGAACAGCTTTTTTTAAGCTCTTCCTGGAAAGTGGGACACAGTCATAGCCAGCGATGTCCGTCATTCAAAACACTGTCAAAAGACATTGTGTGAGCATGTCAAAGAATACCGCTCTAAATTTAGCTTCTGTCTTCCTAAATGTTCTTTATGCCAATGTTTTTTCTGTTCATTAGTTGTTTAGTTTATTTGCTAGAAGGAGGCACACAGACAATTCAAAGTCTGTAAAAAGATGAGACCTACAAAGTTCTCTGTGCTCACTGGAGATTACTCAGGTATTCATCTTTTAATTGCCGTTTTTGGTCTTTCGGGACACAAAACACCACTCCAGTTTCTGTGTTTGAGATGTGACGTATAGGAACGGTAGAACAACTTTTAGCATTTAACAAACTAACAACAAGAAGCACCAATCGGGTTTCCATTACAGAAGCAACCAGATACACGTTTAAAGTTAACATCGATGTCTTTATGGCAGAGTTTAGATAGAGAGGGAACGCCATACCAATCACATCAGTTTTGGATCAGCTCTCGTTAGTCTGTCATGTAATTGAGCAAAAAAATCAAATATGATAAAAAATATCCAACATTGAAGTCGAACTCCTTCTGAGAGAGATATTTTAAAAACTAACAAAGACGCTACTTTCCTCTGTCCTGTTTCTAAAAGTGTTCTTTCTCACAAGTCAGCTTCAAAGCCAGTGGTAATTTTGCCAATGGTCAGGATTAGCAGTTAATTAGCCTCATTTTAAGGATGAGACTTGGAGGGCTGAATGAGCAGGGAGCTCACTGTTGTCCAGCTGAATTGTGTTAGGATTATCAGGCTGCGTAGTAATCCTCTTATTGTGAAGCAAGGCCACTCTCCGGCCTCCTTCCCTCCTCCTCTTTTTCCCCTCTGGTTTTCTCCTCACTCTGCTTCCGTGCTCAAATGTTCTGTGTTGTGTTGTAAATGATTATATAGAGCTATAGATGACAGTCTGATCACTGTGGTACAGCTCAGCTCTGCTGACTTTTGTTACAGTAAAACAGAAATAGATTTAAGTACAATATGATGTGGTTGAAATGGTACTTGAGAATTTTTTTTGCTTGTTTTTTAAAAAACATTTTTTTTAATGAAACATCAGACAGAGTTACTCTGCCAGGCCCCCTGATTAAATTTAGAAAAATGCACAAATGTCAAATGAGCTTATTGGACATTAATGAAGACCTGTAAAATGTAAACCTATTTGAGGAGCCTCTCAAATGGACATCAAAAAAAGAGAAACGACTTGCGTTCATATTCCAGATATAAATGTAATTTATAGTTGAGAGAATACTTCTATCATTTGTATAATAATGACTGACTTTTGCTTACTGTCTAGGCTAAATGCACTCCCTCACAGACTTGTGTTTGAGAGAGAGAAAGTGATGAAGACTAAAGGGACAAATTTAAAGCCAGCCTGGCAGTGGCTTGTTTTTAGGGTTTTACCTCAAGGCAGCATCACTAGCTTGTTCATGCAAAAAGCCCCCGAGCGTCCAGCCACAATGATGTTCTTGTTTGAGTTTTTGTTGTTTAGCCGTTCTTCCAAAAAGGAAACAAGCCTCGGGGCAGAAGGAGGCTGTTGGTTTAACTCTAAGGTCACACTGCCTACCTGTCCCCGTGTGTGACACCTTCCTCTCTGGCCTGCTGCAGCTTTGCACATGTGATGTAATAACACACATTGTTGTTGCCATCACTTCAAACCCTATCTTTCTTCATTAAGTTCACATCTGAACGTGACCATCTGTACTTTAATGTTCCACTGAATTCCTTTATAAAAGCTGAGTTATAAAAGTGTTGAGTCCACTATTCATCATAAAAGTTGATTGAATTATTTTGAGAGAAAACATCTACCTTTAGGACTATAAAAGGGGCTCATATGTTTTTGACTCCCCCCTCCCCAAGCTTGACAACAGGCTGTATTTATAGTCTGCAGATGCTGGATCTCTGTCACTCTATTTATACGCTGATTGATTACTGGAAGGCTCCTTTTGGCAAAAGCACTCTGTGTTTACAATTATACTCGGACCTCGCAGTGACTTGAGGTTTCCTTTTCAGTCACAATTCAATAAAAGTACAAATTGCTTTTACTAGTCCTTTGTGTAACTATGCTTGGACATAGGCCACATACCATTGGATACTTGTCAACATGGCTAACAGAGAACAGGTACAAGTATTTGTTTTAGAATACAGTTTGCCATGTTTGCGGCTGTTGTAGGTAAAGTAATTATGAAATTCCTAACAGCTTGAATCTGACAGAAAAAGCAGCTGTTCTCTTTAACTCACCACCCTCCTCCCCATCTGTCTGTCTGTCTGTAGGTGACCCAAAAAGCTGGCAGAACAAGTCTATCCCCGGAGACCCCAACTACTTGGTGGGAGCCAACTGTGTCTCTGTGCTCATTGACCACTTTTAAGAAGGACCGGCAGGTGTTACTGAATGTGGAGTCATGTTGGGTTATAAAATGAAGACGATGGATACACACCCACGCACACACACAAATACACACACACACACACACACACACACACACACACTGACAGGTGCACTCCAATTATACGTACACACCACATAATGGAGCATGAAGAAGACCGGGTCAGTGCTGTTTACTGCAACTAACGGATGAAGGCAAGACACTGATGAAGGTTACAAGCTGTTCTTAGAACTCTATCCCCGTTTTTGAAGTTTTTGATGTGAAATGAAACCAATAATGCATGCAACGCCCCCATGCCACTGAGGATTGACACTATATATTGTAAGGCAATGTTCAATGTCATTTTTACATGAATATAGATGGATGGCCTTTGAGGCAGCGTACAGGCTTCAAAGATCTGTGTTGGGTATATTTATGCTATATATGCATACAGTATATATAGTAGAATAGAGAAGATTTACTAAAAACATGTATTCATGAATTCAACTACAAGTCAACATCTTTTTTTTTTTTTCAATAACTTTAAAAAAAACAAAACGTTTTTTTCCCCCACCTTTTAGTGAAGGTGTGAGTCCGTGGTGAGGTAATGATGTTTTCGAGAATTTTTTTTGAAGGACTTGGAAAAAGCTGGAAATAAACCCAAGCAGCACACTTTTAGAGACGTTCTTCCTTTATTCCTTCATGTTGATTCTTTCTTTTTCCTAAAGTAATATCATGTAGCTTCATTTTCTTACTGAGTCTCTCCTTCCAGCCTGAGGGAGATCTATGCATGTTCTTTACTCAGGTCCTCAGTTTCTTCCTCACATATCTCAGTCTCTCTCTCTCTCTTTTTCTCTCTCTCTCTCTCTCTCAGTGCACTCTTGCACGCACACAAATAAGCAGTGATGCCTTATCTGCAGATTATTCACTTTTCATTACAATGAAAAAAATAAGTTATGATAAATTATGGTATATGTCATTTGTTTTGCCATTTCTTTGAGAACCCACTGTATAAATGAACGGGTTTAGCACACAGTAACAGTTGATAAAGGATAACAAAGGTATGCTCTTCTTTTATCTGCTATGCATTACTTAAAAAAGAAAACAAAAAAAGGAAAACAAGAAAAGAGCTGTAAATAAAGCTAGCATATTGCCTTGTTTCTTTTGTTTGTAAATGAACTTTTTTGTATGTCTTTTTTTTTTTGTATAAAACTTAGAGAAAACATGTTTTAAAAAGTGGAAGAAAATGACCGTGGTTTTCTTTGTATTCTGGATATACCCTCGAGCCTTTGAACTTGTAACCTGACATTATTACATCATACCTTTTCTACCGATGAATTCGCATTATGATGAGGTCACAAAGAAGGTCTTTTTATGGCTCTTTTTATGGCTCTTTAAGGATGAGGAATGTGCCCCGCGCTACAACACATTTAAAACATGTTCTTTTGAAAGGGTGTGCTCTCAAAGTGTCCCCCTCACTGATTTGTGATACTGGATGCTGTATTGTGTGCCCTTAAATGTATTTTTGTACTAATAGACATGATGTATGGCACACCAGTACCATTTTATTTTTAGATATAACACGGCTTTAATTGGATATTAGCTCTTCACGTGTGGCTGACATTTTTTTCTCTCTTCTGCAACACAATTTTAAGTATACCAACCTATTAATAAATAAAATCATTTTTAAAGTAAAGTCTGTAAGGAAGTCTGTCATTTTCCACTAGAGCTGAATGGCTTGCTCATCATTCATACAGAGCTGTGGTTGTTTGTTGTTGAATATGAACCATATTCATTAATTGCTCCATTAAGAAACAGCATGAATTGACAAATGAGATGACACTTTGGTTTTGTCTCATTAACACTCTAAAACTGCCATGTACTCTGTCTTCACACAGGACAAAAACAAAACATCGTTTCTCTTTCTCGCATTTTGTGTTTTCATATTTAGTTTTGAAGAATGACTTGCATGTACTGGTAATTTCCCCCAACAATACCAGACATTTTTTCTATACAAGCTACTGCTGTTTATTTGTTACACATCAAAACATGAAATACAAGATTTAAGTGTGTGTGTGTGTATATATGAACAACTTTGGACTGATTGTCATGGCCTAGGTATCACAGCTAGGTGGAGCAGGTGAGCTGTGAATGATTTAGCAAAAAAAGGTCTTGGATAAAGAAGTCCTTCAGCTGACAATTTGATTAGACTCAAAGTGATATTTCAAAACATCCCAGTGTTTAAGTTGCTGATTACACTGACAGCCTGGATAAAGTGATATTCAGATTGATGATGAAAGAGGAGCAAAAAAAGGGGAAAACAACAGTTCACATTTAATCCATCAGTAACCTCAAGTTTTGTGGTTTCACTTAGGAGCCTAAAGTTTTCATTTGAAATGCAGCTTATGTTTCATTAATGTTCTTTATCACAATCTTTTACAAAAAATACAAAGAATAATTTGTCTATAAAGGAGGCTACCAGGTTGTAGGATACTAAGTGAACTCAATTTAAAATCCAGAGAAAAATAAAAGAAAGCAAGTCTTTTGTATGGTGGTTTTATTAAATTAGGTCTTTTTCTTTTGTGAAATATTAAATACGTTCACCTCTTTAAACCTCTCAATGAAACTCTGAAGCATAAGCTAGACAGACCCTGAACTATTTGACCAGACAGTCTGACCTGCACCAGGACCTCACCTAATGATCATCATTATTTAACGAGAATAGTTGCATATTATATCAGCTGACTCAAGGAAGGGGGTGACAGAACATTTTGTGTTAATATATTTTAGTGCATAGTATTGAATGGTCTTGTGATATATATTCTATCACATATCAATATATTATTCAGTATATACTCTACATTTGGTGTCAACTCACTGTCAACGCTACCACGTTTAAGTGTTGTTGTAGTAGGACCACACATCCATTACAGTAACTGCTGTTGGTCCAGAGTCAACAAGTGCCGAAAATAATAACTAAACAATAAACAATTTGTTCTAGTGATCCCACAATTAACCGCGCTCCTCCTATTGATTAAAACAATAAGAGAAGGTGATAATGTTGGCGGCAACATGAAAGACTGCTAGTTTGTGTAATTACATGCGAGCTGGTAACATGTTTGAGACAAACAAATATGATGCCAAAAAAACGACGATTATTTTTAGACGACGAGGAGCACTGCCAGGTTGACCTGCAATAACGACGTAAGTGAAGTCCTTGTCTCGGTCGAGGGTGAGATATTTCTGTTATGTGCTTTCAGCTAAAGCTCGAAAAAAAAAAATCAGACAGAAAATAAATTATCATTACAAACAATTCAGGACTTAACCTGTCACGTCTTCGTGTCTTATAACGTGCACTCCCTCACCACGTTTTTCACGAGGCCTACATCATGCACTACATCACCAGCAGCGGTGACAAATCACGCGCAGGTTTGCAGCCCTCTTCCTCCCCTCCTCCTCCTTCCTCCTCCTCCTCCTCCTCCCCCCTCGTAGTAAAACACAGTCCGTCCGCGCGGCGCGTCGCCATGCAAACGCGCAGTGGCACATCTCCAGCAGGCCTGCTCAGTGTGCACCTCCTGTCCTGGCTGTTAGATCTGCTGTCGTCTGTGAAAGCACGGCTGCTGCCTCACACAGGAGTAACGCGGCTCGCTCGCAATTGCGGAATTGAAGACATTGAAAGACGGAAATCTTTTGGCTTATTTCAACCTTTTACATGTCTTATTTTCTGTTTTCTCATAAGGAGTGAAGACTCAGCTGGTTTCTTTTTTTCTGCACCTTTTGAGTTGTTGGAGAACCCGCAGTGGCGAACAGGACAGCATGGCAATGGTGCAAGGCTGGCTGACGGCAGGATGAGGTGTTTGATTTCTTATTGCCTTTCTGCGCTTTGACTTTGGAGGAATGGGCTCTTTGCTGGAGCTTTCACTCCACGGTTTTATTTCCTATATCTGGACTCATCATAGCCCTTCTTTCATTGTGGGTGCTTATTAGCATTTTGTGCCCTCTGGTCCAGCAGAGTCTTCTCTCACCTCTCTCCTGTCATCCTCCTCCTCCTCCTCCGCAGCGCGTGGCTAATTGGAGCGACCGCGAGCGTCTTAATTGAACGGAATCACCCAAGTCGGAAACCTCGAGTTACGCTTTTTACACAGCTTACTGCTGAGCGAAACACACAGACTGTGATCGTTGTGGATGTTTTCGTCTCGTTTACGTGCTGCTGTGTTTGTCGGTTGTACCCTTCAGTGACAATGCCGGTGCACGCGCTGCCCCGCGGCGGTGGCGTCGGCAGCAGCAGCATCGGCGGTCCGGGGTCTCTGAGCCCGGCCTCGCTGTCCCGCAGCCTGTCCCGGCTCAGGGAGTACCGGACCCGGACGGGGATCATGCTGGCACTGGGAGTCTCTCAGATGGTCCTGGGGAGTCTCATTCTGGCGGTCAGCTTCGCAGCTCTGGCTCTCACTACATCTCCCAGAGTCCGTCACTCCTGTCCCTTCTGGGCTGGCTTCTCTGTGAGTATTGCTGAATGATGATCTGTTAAGACAGGAGTGTTATGATCTATTTATTTGTTAGTTAGCATTTATTAAGAGAAATATGTGTGATTAAGTCATGGATAGGTTGGATGTTTATTGTGACTGCTGATTTTAGTAATGGGATATTGCATCAAGTTTTGGGAGATTTCAAAGAAGTCCAGATTAATCTAAGGTTCAGAACTGAGCTGTATTCTGAGACAATACATTATGTGTAATGGAAGAGCCCATCTAACTTTGGTCTTTTCTGTGTGTAGCCTACTGTAGGAAGTGTTTGGATGATCATCTTTATGATGTTGTGTTTTTCCACAAGTGAAATTTTCATGGTGGTTTCTGTAAATATTTATGAATGCACACTCCCCTGATTTCCTGCCTGAGACCCAAAGTCCATTAATTATAGAGGCAGTAGGGCAGAGTGCAGGGGTGAGGGGAGGTCTGTGCCATGGGGGCCATCTGTGTGTTTATGTGCAAGAGAGAGAGAGAGAGAGAGAGAGAAACTGCCTGAATGAGAGAGCATATATTGTTGCAGTAGGAAGTAACCACAGGGGTCAGAGAGGTCAAGGGTCAGCGCTTCTTTATTAGCGCTTGACTCTACATCATCAGGCCTGTGCTCTATGCTACCTTCTTTTAATCTCAGTGCAGCAGAACCTGATGCAGCTATCAATGGGACCTGAAACACACAATAAACAGCAATCAAAGGTTTTCAGACAAGAACAGAACTTTTTACTTCGGTCATATAAAAAAAAAACTAGAGTAAACCACAATAAGCTCACCAGAGACCATCTTGAAGGTTCAGGGTTTCTTTATTAGTATGTGAAAATGTACATCGAAGATGCAAACAATTTCCAGGAAGAAAATGTAACCTGGCTGCTTTGTATGGTTCACATTTAACTGGGACTGTTCATAATATGTTTGTCTTTGTATTTTCACCGTTAAGCACCAAAACCAGAAGCTGGACAAATAAGAAGCACACATATAATAAACAACTAAATGTTTTACCTCGGGCTGTGAGGTAATGTCTCAAATTCCAGTGACATTGAAACCTCCAGAAATGATCGAGGTATTTTCAGGAGTTTACTGTATACAGTATGTGAAAACAGCTTTGGACTCACTGAGGGGCTGGAAAAATGTCTTTCAGTAGAGCCATATCTCAGATACTGTCTGACGTCCAGATTTCTGTCCATAGACGCTGACTCATCAACTATTTTGCCCTCAAGCAATTAAAAAAGTGGAAGTCGCATTTTGTAAAGTCACACAGAAATACTTCTAAGAACAACTAAATCAGTTTAAAAGCTTCAGAGTTAACATTCAGTCTGAATTGTAAAATGTGGCCTTGAACAAAGATGCATCTGTATCACTCAATGTCAGCTTTTAGTATTGAAAAGCAGCCTCTTTTGACATTTGAAATGGCCTTGGAGCAGATTTGCTTGAGAATTGTGTCTTTTTTCTGTGTTTTAGTCAAGCTAATTAGACTCATCACCAGTGTCTGGACAGGGGGGCTTGAGTTGCTTTTTGGCAGCTGTGCTCTGTGGTTTATTCTAATAAGAAAAGTGTGCTGTCATATAAACGCTAGCCAGGGATCCCATTAAGATACAAGATCTCTTTTAAAGGGATTCCTGGCCAAGAGAGCTGCGCAAAAAGTTTCACACTAAGAACAAACATTACATGAAGCACAATAAATAATGTTCAGCATGAAGACATCTGCATGTGCTCAAGAAGATCCTCTGATTTCCAGACAGAGGTGCCAGCCTTTTGACATTGTACTTCTAAAGCATTTAAATGTAGCTCGAGTAACGTGTGTGTGTGTGTGTGTGTGTGTGTGTGTGTGTGTGTGTGTGTGTGTGTGTGTGTGTGTGTGTGTGTGTGTGTGTGTGTGTGTGTGTGTGTGTGTGTGTGTGTGTGTGTGTGTGTCTGTGTGTGGCCGCTGTGGGTTGTCATTAAGAATCTGTGTGATTAGAGGTATTTGTGAAATTGCATCAAAGCCACAGTGAGAGTAGGTGTAATCTCTCCTTCCTACACGGAGCCCAGCATGGTTGTCTGTCTTCCTCCTCCTCCTCGAAATACACACACACACACACACACACACACACACACACACACACACAAATGCTTAAAACACATGAATTAAATGTCCTCTTCTTCATTTTCCATACTCTTAACAAAAACACATTTAACAGCTTTCATTTGTTTGTCTGTAACATCAGTGTCAGCATTTAGCTCTGACAAATAAAAGCAACACAGTTTGCCAAAAACTGCAGTTCCTTGATTCTCCACTTGAGCTTGGGTCCAAAAATTAGCCAATCCCTGTCGGGTGCCACATCAAAAAGCCCAACTTCATAGTAGAATTAAACATGTTTATGCCCGACCTAAAGAAAAAGTTTTTCTCTCTGTGGGTAATTACTCCCGTTGATCCTGTACATGGCTGTCTTCTTTTTAAAATAACTGACACAGTGTTGTTATTATAGTAGAGCTTAAAAATATACAAAATTAGAGGCGTAGTGAAATGTGGGACCTGATAGCTGTCCTCACACTTCATTGAAGAAAATACAAACCTAGATGTTTAAAGTGACCCGGTTTGTGCCGATCACTACAGAGCCCTCACAGTCTCCAAGCTCCTTCAGTGTGGTGTTGTTCAGCTAACCAAGCAAATAAAGTTAAATACTGTAGAAAATACAGTGGTGAGCTAGCTCATTAGCCAGCTAATGAATTAGCTCTGGGCGTAAGCTGATAAGCTTTGTTGACTGCCGTTTTCCAACCCCTCACTCCTCTCTAGTGCTCTCCTTCAGTTCATATACGGCCACCAATAACAACCTATTGGTGACGTCATGGCAGCTAATTTATACAGTCTTTGGTTTGTTGGAAAAAATAAAAACAAAGGCACGTTTAAAAAGTGCACACACATCTACATAAGGCTAGCAGAAACTTTACAAATATCTTGCTCTTTTTCACACCTATCCCCGGGTTTCATTCTAAAACCCTGCAGTCGTAGTCGTGCTAATTTAAAGATTTTTTTTGACAAAGATGACACAGTGCTCTTTCGATTAGCCGAGTTGATCACAATTTTGAACGCTGTGTGAGGCCCTGCCTGCAGTCACTCTGCTCAGCCAGGTTACCATCCGGTTTGGCAGTGAATCAAGCCGCACTGCTGGCTTTATGGATGATAGATGAGGCATCGTGCCCGTGTCAGCCACAGGGCTGCAGCAGCTGTCAGCGGCTGACATGCAGAACAAATTACTGTTCACCTCACATCTCCACAAATTAAACTCGGAACCGATTCAAGTGTCCAAACACAAACACAGACCGCCTCTCCTACCCATTCTCATTCGTCGTCACAGCAAATGAAAACGAAATATGTGGATATGTAAATCCATCAGAGGGAGTTAATTCAGGCATCATTTACACATTCACATTAGTTTCTGATATCTGTATCAATGGGATATTTCAGATCCTCCTGCTGCTCCAGAAATGGATTTTCGCTCTTTTTCTTTTTTTTCTTTTTTTTAACTCCCTGGTCGTGTGGAAGGAGATGGATTTAGTGTGCAACCTCTCTCAAAGTAACACTCCAACATCTCAAATCTTCAGACTGTGCCACCACAAAGACAGCTTAAGACCATATTCTTGGTGTTTGTTGTGAGGCAGCTCTCTCTCTCCCCCCGCTGGATTTCCAGCTCAAACTGCCAGCAGTGTGTTTAAGCAGAGGGCTCCACAGTGTTTTGTAGGAGGTTTTTGTATGGTGGAGGCTTTTGATGTCTATGTGTGTTTGTGCCAGTGTGGAAGAGGAGTCAAAATCAAATTAATTTATGGAAATGCATTTAATTTAGTTTTTTTTCAAATGTTTGCGTGTTTGCATTTTTTTTTCTTGGCATTGCTTTTAGTCGACGCAGACAAAGAGGGTGAAAGGTTTAATTAAATTGTTTATTGCTTCGTTCTGCTGTTTCTGCTTTTCTACAGCAAGGTAGTGTGAGCCATCATTCATTAAAGGTCTTGTTGAGCTTAGGTTGTTTCCTGGCAACAGGTCTCACAACACATACATTTCATATAGACTCTGAATTTAAAGTGCAGTGGTTAGCAGACTTCTACCTGTCGAATACGAGCGAAGCAAATACAGATGTGCTTCTTGTCAGAAAAATTAAAGTCGTTTAATTTATTGTCAAGCCTGTGGGATGTTTTACTGTAACTTTACTGAATGATGCATGGTGCTGTGCTAATCATGGATTACTGTACAATCTTTCTCAGATTTGTATAAAAGTCGTGGTGGCATGTCAGCTCACACTGTACGACTGAATCGTTTACGACACACGAGCAGACCTTAAGATTTATGTGCTCACGCTTTCTGACCCGATAGTCGGGCATGACCTGAGAGCTGTCACCGTACGATCGGGGTGGAGCGTCGACGCTTGTTAATAACGTTTCATTTGAAAACTTTAACAGACTCGAGGGGACGGCAGCTGGTGAACGAGAAGGAAGTGGTAGTTGTTGAGTAAAGTGTCCTGAGATAAGATTTGTTATGAATGTAAACTGAAAGTTGTAGTTTGGAGGAAACTCTCCATAAACTACTTCTTTACATGATTAGCCATCGCTGTGCATCGCTCGGCTAATATACAAACTGATTGATTTAAAACTGATGATGTCCCTTTGCTGCCACGTCGGCTTGAACGTATGAGTTTGTGCTCAGTCAGAGGAAACATGTTACTGTGTTGGAAACACATTAAGTGAGCAGGCTTTTAGTAAAGAAATTATGAGTTTCTTATGGATGCTGCTTTTAATGATGCTGGTGACCATTGGTACCACCATGAAAATGTGTTTTATTATACTGCATGTGTGTAAATGTTACCACCTAATAATTCAGTGCATTTAAAAAAAAAACAATCTGAATCACTAAGAGGCTCAGCTTCTGAACTTTGTGATACAATATCATGCCTTACAGGAAGTTGGGTAATCATGACCAGGTTTGAACTTTTTCTTTAAAAAAAAAAAAGCAGGTCACAGTGCTGGTTAAAAAGCCCTGATGAGAAACTTTCAGTACTTACCTCTTTGTCATCTCTAATATCACATCCTTGACAAATAGAATAAAAGCTAGCTTCATGGCTGTACTCCGGAGGAGATGTTGGTTTTAGATGCTCAGAGGAAATCGTCCTCTTAGAAGACGTCCTGTGAGAGGAAGGCTTGAAAGCTTTGACAACACTTTTATTACCTTGAGATATGATGACCTTTGACCTTTGCTGCATGCATTTCATTTTGATTTTTCGAAATATTTGTCTCATTGCGAGTCACATTGCATGCCTTAACATACGTTACTGTAGCAGTTACTGTCGGTGTTTGAATTAAATAAGCGAAGTACTCTTGTTCTGCTGTCTAGTATGTTCAAGTAAATCAGCATGTTATCATATCACTTTACTGATTTATTAGATTAAAATGAGAAGAAGAAGACGAAAGTGTTTGACAGGCTGAGTTTTTGAGAATGCTTGAGGAGATTTTGTGATGTAAAAGACGATGGATAGTGAAGACTATAATGAAGAAGAGCACTGCCAACAAGTTACTTTAGCTGTAGTCTGATAGTGCTGTCAGATCAAGTGGGCTATGTTTTTGTATTTGACTTTAAATATCCGGCTCCCCGATCACGTCCCAGGCACTACGATCAAAACTCACTATCATGTTATTGTCTCGTGCGTTTGTTTGTGCTGTCACAGTATCGTATGACCTGACGACCGTCCGGTGGCAAACTGTGTGGCAGAGGCTTTACTCTGAGACTGAAGACATAACTGTCCACTGGGCTGTTAGTTGTTTTGATGCGGCCATTTATTCCCAGCTGTCAATAGAGGACGTGGCTCCTCAACTGCTTCACTCATCTCCTCGGTTGAGATTAAATGGACAGAGTGGTCAGCGTGTCTCGGCCGGACCGGCCTGTCTTACATCTCCTATTGATTAGCTAATTAAATTGATTCCATCAACCATGAGCCTGGTGTTTGTTGAAAGTTTTCAGCCACCCACTGGAGGTTTTTCTGACATCTCTGGTGTTTAAAGTACGCCTGCAGTGCGATGATGTCATGTGGTTTTCCTCGCCCGGTGTGTCCCAAGGTGTCGCTGAACAGCTGTAATTCACTTTGATGCCTTACCTTTCATAATAAGTAGACACTCAGCCTGCTGCTCCTCATTACTGTGAGGACCCTTCAGTGCATCCTGCCCCCACTCCAGTGCTCCCAGTGAGCTCCATCATGGTGGAGGAAACAGTTTGTCCCTGCTAACACACGCACACACACACACACACACACCCCAACATATAGGTGTTTTAAAAAGGCTTTAATATTTCAAGTTGTCAACTTTACTTAATACCCTCTCTCTCTCTCTCCCTCTCTCTCTTTTTTTTTTAATCCAACCGCTCCGCCCCATCTCGTTCCTCAATCCATTTCCTCACTGGTGTTGCTGTTTTTTTTATTTTCATGATCATGCTGTATATGACATTTTTAATGTCATATACAGCATGATCTGTGCTTCTTCTGCGTGTCATGCTAAGGAAGTCTCTTTTATGTTTTTCGTTTGTAATTGTGCGGAAGATCTGATTGTTTATTTGTTTATTTAAAAGGATCCCCATTAGCTGACGCCAAGACGACAACTACGGTAATCTTCCTGGGGTCCAGTCCTGACATATAAAACACAATCATCACAATCTCAATTGCAAGATAAAGAAAAGACAAACGATAAAAAACAAAAACAAAAAAACAACATGTGTCACATGTTTTGTTCTTTTAGGATTTTAAATGATGGGATGATGAATTTAAGTGAAACTCTGACTGAAGCGACTCTGACTTTAAGTTAGATGGCAAAAAGGACTTGAACTTGATAAAACTCTCCTCACTGTCGTCATTATCGTGATGAGTATTGTCCAATCAATTCGCTGCAGCTACACATTTCTATAACGTTGTAATGCAAAAAAATCAGAGATAAGGCAAGCGATCATTACAGCAAAGTATTCCTGTATCTGTTTTCACGATTCTATGTCCATACATAGATGACATAGAGATTTGGAATAGGAGCCAAAGACAGACTGGAACCTGGGCCGCCCACTTGGAGGACTAAAGCCTCTGTACATGGGGCGGGACCTACCCGCTAAGCCATCGGCGCCCCCTGCTTGTAAATGTATGATTGTGTCACGGCGGTTAAACTCTACTGAACGAATAATCATGTCTCAAGTTCTGCTCAGACATGCAACAAAAATCTTTACGTTTGTGTACAGCTGTTTTTCATCTGCACGCCGTGTGTCTGTGTGTGTTGTGTCAGATCTTCAGCTCCACAGTCACGACACAGACCGACGTGCAGGAGTAGTGATGCAAAGGATCACAGATCTCACATTTTTGATTTTAATCATGAGTATGTTTTTTTTTGTTTTTTTTTGGATGAACCAAACTTTTTTTAAATGTATATTACACTTTTCTAAGTCATCGTGTTGATTGTTTTTTTTTTACCACTGGCCCAGGGCTTATATTTCTGTTGGGATGCTTCTGAAACAGGTTTTGATGTTTGTTGATTGTGGTGTTGTGATAAGTCTACAGTCTAACACATTTGAATGGAGGTTCTGAATGAAATAGTTTTGACTCTCTAACAACAAGCCATATTTCCCTTACTAACTGTACTTTGGAGTAAATCATGTAGCGTTGCAAAGCGATCATAATGTATACGATACATACCATGTATTGTGCTATGTATCGTACCATGTGATCCTTATCAATATCCAGTCCAGTGTTTACCACACACTCGACCTGAGGATATAAACTCCTAAATGTATTTAAGACCTGTTTATATTTATTTTTTATTTATTCATAAAATTGCTAGAGAGCGGGGGAGAGAGAGAGCTGTGTTCATGTTTTTCTGTTACTATTGGCTCATATTGATTCTGAACGTCCAACCCCAGAAATCAACAGTTTGTGCATTCATAAAGTGTAGATTTTTTGACTGAAGAAAGAGAAATAGATTTGATGAAATAAAGAATTACTGTTTGATTGAAAATCTTTGTTTCAAAACCACAAAGACACAAATTATTATTCCAAGCAGAAATGTGTCAAAGAAAATGTCTGGCTAGGATGCTAAAATATGGCTAAATGATCAAACACATATCAGTGCACGTGTAACATCTCTGTACTTTGTATTCAAAGACACTTTTATACACACACACACACACACACATCCTGATGCATCTACATCCAAAACAAACAGTCTCCATTATCTGCCTCATATTGATGTTTGAAGAGTAAAGCTGGCTGATGTGTGATGAAAGCTGCTGGACATTTTCAGACCTGAACTCGCCCTTCAAACCCATTTGGGATAACAGGAAGAAGAATGAGACGGACGGGGTCATGTGTTTTGGGGGAATTTTTGAATTTGGAATGCATGATGTGTTTGTATGTGCATACATCATAGATCCCTTTCTCTCATAAATCCTCTATTTTATCTCCTGTGCCGGCTCTTGTTTGTAGTGCCACTGTGTATTAGTGTGACCCACGGCTCGGGATGTGTCTGACAGAATGCTTGATGCTGCACTTCTTTACAAACAGCCTCGACCCGGCCGACAGGAGGTCTGTCTGCAGACTGTTGAATAGAAAAGGCCAAAAAAGGTTGAGCTGAGCTGAAAGGGGGAGAGAGGGAAACCAGAAGTCAGAAAAAGACAGACACAAAGCGACAGATATCTGGGATCAGATGTAGATTTCTATAGTTTGCTTCAAAGAGGAGGGTATCATCACCTGTGCTGTGACTGTACTTAACCAGTGTTCACATTCAGTCTGCACATGTTCTTGTTTAATCCAACAGGAAAGGAAATCAAACTTTTCTTTTGTCCAGACTGAAAGGAGAGTTTTTGTCTGCGTCTCCCTCTTCGGCTTTGACCTGCATTAAGAGGTTTCTTAAAAAATAGGGCTTTTCATCGGCGTGCTGCAACAAGCTATCACCAGTATAAAGACAGACACACAAAGCTTTGTTGATGTATTTGACTTGTACCCACCTGCTATGGAGCTGCATCCCCCCTGCACCCCCCCCCCCCTCTCAGCCTTCCATAACTGATCAATGGGAGAGCCTGCTGACTGCAGCCTCCCTTTGTTCTATGATTAGCTACTGTTGTGTTGGAGGGGGCTTTTATGTGTGTACACATGTGGGAGGGCAGGTCGAGGGGCTGTCAGTGTGTGCTCTGTATTTATTTGTCTATATGCAGCCAGAGGAGAAATATAGGCTGGTCGTGTACGTCCCCATTATTATTTTTTTTTATCTATGTGAAAACAGACCACAGAGACATGAAGACAGCAGAGAAAACAAGGTTTCTATGTGTCTATAAATACGTGACAGATTCACCTCTGGAACTGAAAGCTATTGAAGCAAATAACACTGACTTCTTAGCTTTTCTTTTTATTTTCTGTAATCTTGCTGTGTTTGTCTCCCAGTCTTTGAGAAAGTAGCCCACCACAGTGTTGAAAGCTTGGGTTAACCAGGCGCTGAGAAAGATGCATCAAGAGCCTAAGGACTAATGTGAGAGGAGTTTTAGCTCTTAAATAAACACCGTTTGCCTTTTCAACATTATCAGAAAGTTTGTTTTACCCAGGGCACAAAGCAAACCTTTTGAAAAGGAGTTCTCTTGTAAAAGTGGATGATCTGAGTGCTGAGGCAAAAAGGAAAAAAAATGTTTCATATTTAGGTTTCTGTCTAGACAGCTGTGGTGATTTTCTTTATGAAAGAGTTTCACAAAAAACAACTTTTTTTATACATGAAAGACTTCTTAGTACAAAGTCGTAACAATAGCAGCGGAGGAATAGAACAATCGGCAAAGACGGTTTTGGACGGGAGAGAGGAGCGTTTGAATCGGATTGATATGAGAGCGCTTATTCATTTAAAGAGTAGAAAAATAAACTTTCATGAAGAGAGCCGGAGCTTTCTGAATGACAACAAATTTGCTGTTAAACTCTCGTTATTGTCATGAAAACTTCCCCTAATCAGTCGTACAGTAGAGAGAACTTAGCTTCAAATAAAAGTTTCAAAGGGCTCGTCAGTTTGTCGAATGGCTGATATTTATTCGAGCAACCAGAAGATCACACCCAGCCCACTGGCGTTAGCCCGAGTTAGCTCACATGCGACAGAAGTTGATTTATGTTTTTGCAGAGCTTTTCTGAAATGACGAGAGAGTGAAATCAGCGACATGTGAGTCTTTAGAAGGGAACTGTGACACCAGAGCGAGTGTTTGTTTAAAGTTTATTTATTCGCCTCTCCTCACACACCTCAGCCCTTACTGTTCAGCAAGGTGCTGAATGTTGCTGAACAGTGAATGCTGCTGCTAAATCATGCAAACTCATCTATTAGATAGGGCGGGACCCGCAGTCCAGATAACAATGGAAACAGATGCTGTTTTTATGTACAAAAATCTGGAGAATTTTGTCTGCCTCTGAAATTCTCCTGATCTTGTTATTCACACAGGCACCTTACAGTGAAGGACTATGCCTGTCGGCCTGGATGAGGGGGGGCGAGGGGTCTCCTGAGACAAGACATGGCATAAATCAAGTGATGCTGAAGCGACGGATGTCTGTGACTCTTCCAGCTCAGCCATGCATAAAAAGTCATTTTAGTTTTCGGAATTTTTTCGGAATTTTCGAAACTCAAAATGTGCATTAAAAACTTTCAGCTCGTAAGACACTTTGTGAGAGCTTCAATTGTGGAACACTTGGACCTTACATAGCATGGACACCATGTTGAACAACCTAGATTTCATAATCTACTGAGGCCTTTAAAAAGTATGAGAAAAAAACCCCCCATTGCTCAAACATTTAATATAATAAGAGAAGCCAGAGGTGCAGCTGATCTCCCTGAGCATATGGCAAACTATCTTTTTAATAGAGTGAGAAAAGCAGAATATACTAAACAGTTTTCTCTGCGACAATGGGTAACAAGAATGAAATCTGTCCGTGTGGATGAATGAGCCGTAGGATAAATAGCCAAGGTAAAAGGTCAAAGCTTTAACCACTGGTAATGGTGGACTTAAGGTCACCAAATCGGCCTCTGAGTAGAAAACACACACACACACACACACACACACACACACACACTTTATTCAACATCTAGCAGTGGTCAGATTTGTCACCTGTAATGTTGCCCCAGTTGTCTCCTGGTGGAGTCCAGCAGCATTATCTAAAAGTCATTTTTCACTGATAATGGCCTGAGTGATACATTCCCTCGTCGCTTCCTGCTCCTCCTGTTGTCACATCGATACAGATGGGACAGGCAGGCCAAAGGATGCACCTCCGGACGTTTTCCAAGGACTTTGTTGCCCATGTTATTAATCCACCATGTGTGTATAGGAGTGAGATAGTATAGAGGCAGAATGAAGGAGAGAAAAAGTACAGGACTGATTGATCAGACTGTCGAACTCAGCTGCCTTAGAGGAACCTCAGTGGGAGTTTAATAAGAGCAAAAGCCTCCAGAAGAGATAAAGGGGGATTTTATTTTCTCTGCACAGCTGAGGTTAATCTGTTAAAACATCATCCTGCTTCTTTTCTCTGGCTCAGTCTCTCTGTGAGCACTCTCGATGCAAGCCCTTTGTGTCGTCGTCTTCTTTAATAATAATTCTGTAAAAACTGCTGAATAAATAGTGGCTGCATTACTTGTCTCTACAGACGAAGAAAATGTGCATCTATCACTTATATAGATATCTTATATTACTTATATTATATCTTCAGTCGGGCACATTTTGGATCTTGTCTTTGCTGTGGTGCCCTGAAATGACACTGCTGATTTTAGAGTGAGAAGAATCGTTTTCCCTCTCTGTTTCTTGCTAGAGGAAAAAGTGCTAAACGCTCGTTTATATCAAACTGTCCTGGGGCTGGAGAGGATCCTGAGAGTGTCTGTTTTTTCTCTCTGTTTGAAATCCCAAGTAGGTTTTCCTCTCACTGGTTTGTCATTGTAAAGGTTTGTTTTGTTTTATTTTCAAATGAATGCTTTAAAAGAGAAAGACGTTAAGGTTATTCGCAAACTTTAAAAAGTGTGGAGTGTAAAGAAAGGGGAACATAGCTACTGATCTGCATCCGGGTTTGCAGGGGATGAAGGGCAATGTCCTCTCACAGTTTCTTTTGGCTTCAGCGTGGTTAGCAGTCCCTCTTCCTACTTCTCATAATCTACACTCTTTTTGATCCCACCGGCTGGCTGTTTGTTTGTTTCCCCGGAGGTTACATCTCTGTTGGATCCATGTTTCAGCTGTGGCTCCAGGAGGAGAGCGAGCACCTCTGGGACTGCACTTAAGATTTCAGGAGTGTGCATACGTCCATCACACAAACATGAAATGCGTTTTCTTTGGTTTGGTCCCCTCTGACTGCCTTCCAGGTCAAAACAAGGTTTCACCCGACTTCATGATAAAAAATGTTCTCATTGCTGTTGTGTTATTTTTGTCTTTCTGTGCTTGCTTTTGCTCATCTGTTTTCTCTTTGTACTTGGGTTTTATTTCATTGGGAAAACCCTGGATATAAAACGTTCATTTATTTGTAAAACACTCTGCAGATAAACAATGATGAAGCAATCATTAGTTTCCGCTCTAATGCGTTTATGGTTAACATTTCCTCAGTGAATGCTTCTTCTTTGATCTTGTCTGAGCAGAAGACAGGAGTACGTGTTCCAGAACAAGCTTCACATTAGAAGTAACTGAATGCTTTGCGTGATTTCTTCCTCTATGTTGCCCAAAAAAATATATATATATTTGCAGTTATGAGGAAATGTCTCAGTAACAAAATGTAGCAGAGTTGGTGCCAGAATCTTGAAAACTTTCATAATTTCATTTCATGGGTTTTTTTCATTTTTGAACAGTCGCTGCATTACAGCCACTCACAATGACAAGTCACAACACGCAGCAGTCCTCGAGGAAAAATCCTCTTCGGTGTGAGGGAAATGAAGCATCTCCACTCAATCCATAGAAAGCTTTAAAACAGGAGCCATGTTCTTAGTCAGTGTTGACTCTGATTAGGACCTCTTCAAGGTTAGTTACTATGGCAGCAAGAGACAGTTTGTATGGCTTATTGCTACTCTGCATCATGATGGGGGAGGGGAGGAGGGGGGGTTTGTCTTTTTCGGCAGGCCGTGTGAGAAAGAAGGAGAGCGTGTAGCATAAGATCAGAGCGCTGACAGGATCGTCATGTGTGAAATGACAGACAGCCTGCAAGAGAGAGAGAGAGAGAGAGAGAGAGAGAGAGGGAACAAGCAGTTTGAAAGCAAAGGAGCAACAAAGGGTTCAGAGAAGAGTGACTTCTATTAGTGGAGCGGGGACGGAGAGTGAAATGTTTTGGTTCAAGTCAATTACAGCTGCGGCTCTGTGGAGTAATGAGTGTGGCCTTGTCTCAGGCTTCTGTGTGCCTCTCATTAGCTGCTGCTGGAGAACAAAGGGCCTGTTTTGAAAACTGTAGTTCATACATGTGTTTTGTGTACATAAAGGAACAGCAGTGTGACTAGTTTGCAGGCAGTGGAAGTGGACAGGATAATAAGTGTGAGGCTGTGTCTCTGTTCCGAACCCATCTCTGGAGCTGCTATGACTCACTCTGTTGCTCAGTTCCCACAGTCTTGTATCGGTTTCTTTCCGCTCATGTTCCTCCTTGTATTACTGAGTCACCGCTGTCAGGAGGGAGAGACTTGCTGGTTTCCCCGAGCAACACAGCTAACTTGATGGACATTTTGTACGAATGAACGAGTGACGAATTAGAACACATAACGCGAAGCACCGTTGAGGGCAAGAGGTAGGGATGTAACGATTCACTCAACTCCCGATACGATTCACGATACAATTCTTTGACTATTTATTTTACAAAATGAGACTGAAGCAAAATGACGACTAAAAAAAGATTCCTTTCATTTTTTCATGAAGACACCAGTGCACCTCTCAATCTCTTTGTCTCTTAAACTCGTATGGGCGAGCGGGGCTACAAACCTGCTTGTTAGCAGCTGCCATGGTAACGTCTGCTTGTCACAACCAATCACCTCGGCTCTACAGCTGCTGACACTCACCATATTACTGAGTCAGGGTCCCAAATTAACTTTTTGACTGACCAGCCAAGGTGGCAGGTTGATGAAAAAATTCACCGACCAACATTACAGACTAAAAACTAAAATCCATCTCAGAATTTTTTTTAAAATTATTATTGCACAAAACAAGTTTTCTTGTTGGGCAATATTAAAAACGTATTATAAGCTTGTTCATTATTAGACGCGTGTTTCTCTGACTGCTCCTGCTGCACATTCATTCAGCGTGCGCTATACCTGCAGAGAGTGTTTATAACGCAGCGCTGTTTCACAATGAGTGGAGACGTTCACAGACTGAGACGACAGCGACTGTGAGAGGACATCGCTGCCGTTACGTTAGCTGCAGACCGACCGTTTGACCGGATCACGTGTTGACGCACTAAAAGTGAAAAGGGGCAGAATTTGAGAGGATGAACAGATGACACTATATCAGGAAAAAAAACCAACAGCTTGTCTGTTTTGGTTTATTTGTTTGGGCACAGTTTGACTGCTGTTTTAATATGCACAAAATAAATCCATAGAAAAACAATCTAAGTCTGCACTTTGTTTTGATATTACATCAGAAACTTTAAGAGTCGTGCTAATACGGTGTGTTTTGCAGACTTGTTCAGTATAGTAGTTGTCACGTAGAGATGTGCTCATCGGGACACTTGAAAGGAAACCTCCGAGCTCGTTTGAAGAGTCTGCGTTTGTGGAGATGACGCAGCCGCCGTCTTTGAACGCCTGGTGTTATGAAACAACAGACATCTGTGGGCTTCAAACGTGGCCAGGCAACAGTCCTTTGAAACATGACAAGTGAGAATCTGGTGAAAATGTCACAGAGTCAGAAGAAGGCAGAGCAGAGTTGAACCTTTGAGTGTTGCTGCAGGTGCAGGAACCCAGAATAAGCGTTGTGTTAAATGCAAACATGGCATGGCGGGGAAGTTACCAATGGTGCTTTTTTATGATTGGATAATTCCCCCTATTACTGCAATTACTATTCTACCTGCACTGAAGTTGAATAGAACTTCAAGCTCCAAGCAGAACAAGTCAGTAGTGCTTCAACAGGGACTTGATCCCACACTGGTGAACAGGAATGATTGTGTTTGATGAGGCTGGAAGCTTCTCTGCTGGGGACTGAACTCCAGTCTCTGCAGTGATCTCTGCACTGCTGCCCCACCAGCTCCTGCAATTATAGTGCGACCTTAAAAACAGGTTCGTATTGACGGCCTTCTGTACGTCAGTTATGTTCAGGATCAACGTCTCATACTGCTCACTGTACCTTGTTTGTTTTTTTTGCCTAATTTGTGTTATGAGAGGTCAACATGCTCCGTCTGACCCTGAGGAAGGCCTCAAGCCTAAACGCCTCGGTCTGACTAGTTAATAAAAAAAGTTGTTAATTAATAAAGTTGATCTTCATACTGCAAGTGTTGCTGGAGCATTTTGACCTCTTCGAAGCCTTTCACTCTTCTTCTTTTTGGTTGGTAAAATCCTCTGCTTCTTCACTTATGTGTTTACAGTGATTGACTTTGCAAGTCAAGTATTTCTTCAGTGGCAAACTTTGCACTGAAACTAAATACCTTATTAACCAAACTTGTGAAGTCTTTGCTAAATTAGGCCATTAGAGTCTGGACATGTATATGAATTGAAAGGTTACTGATTGGTGCAGGAATGCAGTTATACAGCTCTTATATTTTCTGCTTAGTCAGAGAAGACAAATCTCATGTCTGGAAAAACAGATTTGAGTGCATCCTCCAACATCGTGCTCGGACTTTAAATGTGCAGGCGAAACAAGGAGGCAAAAATACATATTTATCACTGGCGTCCTCCTCTTTTAATAATGTTGCCACATCCATCGTTAATATTCCTCATTAGAGCTCTCACTGATTTTCAGGAGCAAATACGTGTTAATGTGCGAGATGAATAACAGGACAGTGTATAAAAGTGTCGACAGGACCGCCATCATTAGCATCCTCCCCTCACAGTGTGTGTTTAAATCTCACACTATAACCTGCTGGGTCACTTTCCAAGGTCACAAGTCAACACAAACGCCACAGCAGAGATGTTAAGTCTAGCAACTGTGTTCCTTTGAGCACTGAAACAAAGACGTACGACTCAATAGGAATGTCAAAAAAGTCAGCCTGCCAGCACTTCTGGAGTCCCTCGTTAACTCGTGGGTTTACTTTAGTTCATTGGCACAATAATCCAAGTGGAAAAGAATAAATTCAGTGTGTCTGGCACCTGGTCAACACTTGGTTGAGTTGTTGTTTTAATCTGTTGTTTTTCTACTCCTAAAGTAAAAAATATTGAATGCCGAGTTTTGAAGATGATTGTCGCTAGATTTTGTTACTTCGCCATTTCTTATTAAATGCCAGGGAGTAACTCATCATATTTAACAAAACATAACTTTTGCTTTTAGGCCAATTGGTACATATTTGGATTACTGATAGCTTGTGGTTTACTCACCCCTGCTGTGTGGTGGCTGCACCACCATAATACAAGTTGACACCCACCACTATGTTGTAGATGTCCACTGTTTGGATTACAGCGATAATCCCTTTATTATTTAACAATATGATTGCTGGCAGAGTCTGGTCTGACCTCTACAGTGTGTGTGTGTGTGTGTGTGTGTGTGTGTGTGTGTGTGTGTGTGTGTGTGTGTGTGTGTCTGTGTCTGTGTGTGTGTGATTTTATACACACCTTTCTCTGTATTTGAGTTATAGGCTAAACTAAGACACGGTTATCTGATCTTTGCCATCTGTGATTTGATCAATAGACCAAATTACCGTTGCCTCCCAATAGGCCAATATTGTTGTGTAGTAATGGAAATGCACTGACACATGAGCAATGCTTTCTCCCAAAGTAATCCACATTGATTTGTGGGGCCACTTTGATAAATTGAGGGGGGGGGGGTTAGGTTTCGTGTTGGTCCGATGCACAGTGCTCGGCTGCCTCTTTTTGTGACTGGGTGTTTGAATTGAGGCCTTTGGACCAGTCTGCAGAACAGAACCCTTCAGGGCCGCGTGGAAAATGTCTCATCCTTTTTTTTTTTTTAAGTTTTGATTCTAAAAGTTTTCAACACCTCAAAAACAGAAAGCCCTCACTTTGCTGTTACTCAATGATTTCCATATATTTGTCAATGATGATTAGCGTGTGGGTGAAAATCCCCATTAATATTTATGAACATGTGGGGGTTCAATTCTGCATTCACTTTTTAAACAGACTGACAGTTAGCAAGATGCAAGTCATTATTCAAAGCAGCAGGATTAGAAGAAAACAGCCTTCATCTGAGCAGGCTGTAAAGCCAGAAGGGGATTGTGTTGTTGTTTATTTGGGTTCATGTGTGTTTGCATCCGTCTCTTGGTGGCTAATCCCGCCTACAACGAGAACTATCTGCCTTATATTTTTATTTCAAAATTATGCATGTATAGTGAAGAACCTCTCTCGATTGGTCAGATTGATATGCAAACATTGTTGTGTCCACAGGATGGAATGATGGAGGTGAGATGGATGTGTTATTAATTCAGGACAGTTTCATTTCAGTTGTGGACCCGATGACCACGATAAACTTGTGCGATTGTGTGAGGATACTTTTTTGTCACCATATTTGATTATTGACCCTTTTTCTGCCACCCTGACTGTAAATATGCTTGAAAGAATAGTTCAGGGATGGTGAAGTCTTTGTTTGAGACGAAGAGAACAGAAAAAGAGGATGCTGTTCCCCTGCATGATATTTCTGACTCCCCCCCCCTTTTTTTTTTCTTTAAAGAGAATGAGTCAGATCCTTTGGGTGGGATACATTTAAACTTCAGCGCAGGCAGAGTAAAGCACTATTTCTTCCCATTAAGAGAGCCGAAGGGATTAAAAATACTCTCTAATACAGAGTGTGTGTGTGTGTGTGTGTGTGTGTGTGTGTGTGTGTGTGTGTAGGTCACCTGACATTTACCTCATGCCCTCATGCATTTTAATGCTTTATTTAGGTGTTTTGCAGCCAACGTTGTGGTGGGACAAAAATTAATTGGGGCACAAATGCCCTTGAAAGTCAAGCACACAGCCGTGAAATTAAGAAATGAGGGGGCAAAGAAAGCAGAGCTGCACGGAGCCAGAAGTACAATAAAACGCTGACTCCACAAGAAGCCAACCACTGCATCAACAACAAACACAACAATTAAGAGAGAGAGAGAGAGAGAAGAGAGGGGGGCAAACCAAGATCCTAGAAAACCAAACCAAATGGACGCTTTAGGTGACAGTCTATAAAAGACAGTGGATATACTTTACACTTAAATGGTACAAATAATTGATCTTCAACATTTACCTTGTGATTTAAACTCAACGAATAAGAATGGTAACAGTTTGCATTACGGTCAGTCTTACAGATATGAATGTAAAAAACTAGCACAGCTCCCCCTCTGTCTTATTGTCCAGGTTTAATGTTCCACTCACTGTAGTTAAAAGGATCAACCTTTGTCGTATTTATCACGTGTAAAAACATTTGAAACTTGTCCAATGATTTTTTTAAACATTTTGTCAGTGCCTGTTTTAAGCTCCTCGGTTGTTTATGATGTGACGATATGACAGGACATAAATGCTTGTGTGTTTTGCTCTTATGTTAGATCACTGTAGCCAGGTAGACGGACACGTCACTAATGTGTCGTTACAACCACAAAGCTCTGTCCCCCTTCCAGTGATTTCCCTACTTTTTTACCCCCAAGCAAAAAAAAAAGAATCCAGCTGCAATTGATAAAACATTATGAAAGCTACAACATTTCAACAGTAGTATTGAAAAGTTATTTGATTAGTAAACTTATACCGACGCTTGTTTCATTGCAATCGTTCCCATTTGTTCCTTACAGTGAAAGTCTTGAAGTTGCTGGCATCTTCTCAGTCACCTTTTGTTGCCCTCTGTGTATATTAGTCTTAGTATATGTACCCATTCAGTGTTTTCCATCTATTTGTCGGGTGATAACCCTTTATTTAACTGGCTGTAAAGCTGACCTGAAATATGAGGTTTTCTTAAAGAGGAGAGTTTATTTTTGACTGTAAGAATGAAAGAACGAAAGGTTGTTCTTACAGACTTTTAATGAAAGTGTTTCTGAGTAAAACTAAAAACCTTTGCAGTACACAAGTTATTCACTTCAACCTTTTGAGTGTATTGTAAGTCTTAATCACACCTTTAAATCAGATCAATTTAAACAAAAACCTGAAGTCCTTTAGCTGAGTTCACATTAAACCTGCTCATGTGATTTTGGATTCTCTCTCTCTCTCTCTCTCTCTCTCTCTCTCTCTCTCTGTCTCTCTGTTCGTCCCTGCATGATCACATAAGATGTAATGAGAGTCTGATAATTGCTCTTGGCCACACTGGAAATCTTCTGTGAGATGGGAGTAGTCGGCATGGCTCCTTTGTTTATGCTCTCCTTGATGAAATGATGAGTGTGCTGTGGTCACATGTGTTCATTAGAATGATGCCTGCTTTACTTTGGGCGTAGTCTGACAATTATCTGGTAATGAGCCGGGGGAAACATGCTCATTCCTCAGCCGGAGGAGGCTGTTGAGAAGATAAGCCTCTCTACCGTGTCTTATTTGACAATATAGCGTTCCTGGAGAGTGCGCAGAGATTGAAACTGTTGAATGACTGTGTACAGTCAGTGCGTGTTTTCCACCTCTTTTAACAAGTGAGCCTAAATACTTAGTTAGTTTGATATGAATGATCCACCCATTACATGCACGTACTGTATGTCTGAATCAGAGATGGAACACGGCTTCCAGCCATGAGTGAGACTTTGAACCTTACACTCGCTTCCCTCTTTCTGCCCACCAAACACAAGTCTGTGAGGGCTTTGACTTCTTTGGTGTCATCCATAAAAAAAGGAAGCTATAAAGTTTTTACATCCTTCTTTCCAAGCCGACAGCGGTGGAGAGTTTGATACTCCAAAGATGGTACAGCTTTCAGTCACTTGCTTTTTATTCCTGGAGAGCAGAGAGGGTTTGTAGAGCCAGGTACACGATTGTGTTTGGTCCTGTCTCTTCCTCTCTCTTCAAACTTTGTGCGAAAAAAAGAAAAGAAAAAAAGGTCATATCATATAAAATGTGCTCACCCCATGACTCAGCACCCAGCTGATATGTAAGTGAGAACATTAGCCCGCTGCAGGTCTGTGCAGAGGAGCCGAGACTTCACAGGAAATATTCCAACAGCCAGAAAATCACTCTTTTAAACACAAGTGGAAAAAAATAGAGACAGGCTGAGGATGACGCCAGGAGATTTTTTTGCACAGTTTATAAAAATGACTTTCCTGTAATGCAGAGGAACCAACAGACCACACATGTGGTCATAATGAACTGGTTAAATGATTAAAGCACAGTCACAGTGGCAATAAAACTTGTCGCTTTAATCATATACTCAAACAAACCAACAGATGTTTTACCCCAGTGCAGAAAAGTTTTACTGTTTTGATGCGTTTCCTCTTTAGTGGAAACATATAGACGGGAAATAAATGCATCTGAGGCGAATTACAACTTATTTGAAATCACAGCTGGTGATAGAGACGAAACCACAGTTAAATAAGATTAAGACAAGTCATCTCGATGTTTCAGGATCATCTGTGTGTCTGTGTGTGTGCATGTGTGTTTGTGGTTGTTAAATTAGAAGGCTCTGAATGAAGCTTGTGGCTGGAATCGTTCAGTCGCCTTCCACCGTTTTAATTGCTTCTTGACATTAACGTGTAGTGGCCTCCCTGTGAATGACAGGCTTGGTGTGTGTCTCAGTGTCTTCTAATGACTTGCAGAGTTTAGTGGCTGCAGAGACGGCAAGATTTCCCATCAGATCTGAGAATAGAAGTGTCTGATGAGACAGTCTCATTAGGGGGTGATGACTTTGCTCCTTCATGTCCTCTAAAACTGTCTGTTTTCTGAAAATCTGGACAATCTGTTTACTTTGAAAATTCAATAACAAAACACATGTTGCACTGAAAGTTACTTGTGTTTGAATCATAGACTGTAAATGTTAAAACCTGAGTGTCTTGACCCACCTGTCACTGAAGGTGGCTTAGGAAGCTAGTCGATGGGGGGTCAGACAGCCTCTGATACAAAGCTGGATTGAGTTTTGTAATAAAGATCAATATGCCAATGTCAAAGTAGATGAACTGCTGGATGTCTTCCATCGTTTTTTTATTTTTGTTGACTGTGTCGCGTTTTTTCTCCTTTGTTGACTTTATTAACTGGTTAGCTGTTAGCGATTAGCTGCTGTCATGTAACGCTACTATGTAGCTGACGCGGCTATCAGCATCCGGCTTACACCCCGCCTACCAAATATGGCACGGTTGGCTGTGGAAACACAAACAGGATCAGGCATTTACCGAACCAAACCGCACTAAACTGTACTGATCCGTACCAGACGGCTTGGTGGAAACGGGGCTAAAGGGTGATTTCCCAGCAGGGACACAGGCATGGATCAGACAGAGAATGCTTGACCCCAGAGCCCGGTTCATTTGACCTGTGTGAACACAAACATACCATGACTTGTATCGTACTCGAGTACCCTGACCTTAAAAAGTTTGTCCGTTAAAAAAAACCTCGATCAGCAGTCTGGTATGCCAGAATTAAATGATTTGACTCCTGACATCAGCACATGCCACCTTGGTTGCTTTCAACAGGGCTGAACTGATGTAAGTTTATCACCAACTTTAGTTTGAAATACTCAGAAAAACATTTGGAGTATTTTGGTCAGATTCTGAGCCAGGCTTATGCAGATGAGTGGTAAAAATTAACACACAAAATCACAACCCACACACACTTGTTCTTTCTCTCTCTCTCTCTCTCTCTCTCTCTCTTTCTCTCTCTCTCTCTCTCTCTCTCTCTCTCTCTCTTTCTCTCTCTCTCTCTCTCTCTCTCTCTCTTTCTCTCTCTCTCTCTCTCTCTCTCTCTCTCTCTGTCCGCTGCTCTCTCCTTTTTAAATCTGGCCGGCTGCAGGGTGAGATTATCCTGTCAGCACAGGACTGAAAGCCTGATTCAGCTGCTGGTGTCACTGCAGCCGTATCCAGGATAGATGTACGGCTGCTCGCTGCTGCACACTGCAGCCCCTTTAGTCCTGAATTATGACCACTGAGGCCAAAAAGTGCACCTCGGAACTTTGAGCAAAAGTTCACAGTTGAAGTTTCCTTAGCAGGTGTCGTATCCAGGTGAATCAGTACCCTTTTTGTCATGCAGCCATGCACTCAAAAGACACATGTTGCGGTGTGTAATTTGTAGCTGTGTAAGAGAGCTTTGTATTTGTTTTAAATGACCCCAGAGTGAAGTGAAGAGTCAGAGCTTGTCACTGTCTCATAACCGGCGCTCACAGTGAAGTATAGATTACGGACCTCCTTCTACAGCGAGAAATGCATCAATGAGGAAAATATAGAGGTGTCATCTTCTGTCCATCATTCAGAGGTGTTTTGTGCTTACACTGTAAGTCCCTACCAGCCCCTCTGTGCGAGTTGGTTGTGTAATTCTCCTGTCTTTGCAGGGAGGATTAAACTACTAAATGTAACCCAAAATATTTCATGCATTGAATTTCCTGCAGGGACACAGCCAGTCGGGTCTCACAGTTCAAACATATCTTAGGAATTGAAAGGAAAACTTTTTTCTTTATTCATGCTCAATCGTCATTTGTTGCAGCATCAAATAATTTCATGTGAAATGAGAAGTGGCAGTTCATGTGTAGCTGTGTGTGTTTGTGCGTGTGTGACAGATACAGTGAGTGGGATGGTGATCTAAATCAGGAAGAGAAGCCAGAGAGTCACCGAGCAGCCTCTCCTCGTTTGTCTCGTCCTTTTCCTTCTCTCGGCTCGCTCACAACCAATCAGCCCTGCTGTGGTGTCACACCACACGTGTGATGCACTGAAATGGGTCAAAAGGTTTTTCATCCTCACCAGCTCCTTACGAATTTCAGTGACATCGTCTGAAGTGAGCCTTTGGAAAAACACTGCCGCTTACAATGCACCGAAAGCAATATGTCCTATTCATCATCGGTTTAATATTGTTGCAAAAGCATAAAGGCTGTCCAGTGTTAATGCGCTAACTGTGACAAAATGTTTTTTATTGCTTCATCCAGCAAAGGAATTAGAAAGATCTCAACACTTTGTACTGTAGTAAAACCACCAGTATGTCTTCCCACCTCTGCATCTTTGAATGGCTTATTACACAAAAAAATCTCGAAACAGCTTTTAACAAGTCAGAAAGAATATGCACCTTGTCTCAAAAGAAATTAAGATATCCCAGATTTACATTTAATTTAAGCTTCCATCTATGAGCAAAAGTCACAGCTCATCAGTCTGATGTCAGAGGACAAACACATCACTGAAACTGACAGAGCACTGTGTGCAGTGTGCGAATCAGCCACAGGTCTAAATCGTACAAGTTCACCACAGTGCTTTCTAAATGGTGGACTAACTGAGTGCAGGCCTGTCAACATTGTGGAGGACTCATGACTAAGGGATGTTCTCAGGTTGGCAGTTATTTATGCCTTGATGTCCCAGGGAACAATAGTGTCATGCACACAGGACCGGAACGAAACAGAGAAAGCAACTTAACTTGAACAGTGCAGAATGCCAAACACTGGTTTAACATGAGATTACTAATGCTTAAAGTCGAATGGAAAAAAGTTGATAGTTTGACAGCCCTTATATGCATAAATGGAGGTGAATTAGCATTGATGGAGCCGTCTGACCTGAGATAAGGTAGGATGATGTAAGATGAGATAAGATTCCTTCAGTGACTTAGGATTTTCTTCTGAATGCTACATTTGAAAACATCTTTCTCTCGTCAGTCTTAACTTAAGACCTCAGACACAAAGTTTCTGCAATATTGTCCCAAGTGACTTTCAGATTTTTGTGCAACACACAAGTAAACGTATATGAAATGATATGAAAGCTTACTTTATTGCCAACATAGGGCTTGCAGTTAAAATCTCAGTGTCAGGAATAGTTTTTTTCTTTCTGTCTTGCCATTATGGGACACCCTGCAATCCTACAGTTTTATGACGTTGACATCATAATCATAACTCCCCTGATTCAAGCTCGGCTGGCGGCCTTTAATGACCATCTGTTCGTCAAAAAGAATGCAGCGGGAAAAAAAACCCCAAAAAAAAACCATGGTCATGATATCCACAGCTTTTACCTAACTTAAATCTGCACCGTGTCTGAAAAGTGCTCGACAGAAATATTTTGACAACAAGAAAGAAAACGGTTGGAAAGACTCTTGTTCATGCCTGAAGTGCCAGCGGCTGTGACAGCTGCTTTGATCAAAAGCAGGAGTGTAGCTGTTCCTTTAGATAAAAGGAAACCAAATGCATCTGAGAAACAGCCAGTGTTGATAAAGAAGAGGATAATTACGATGAAGACAGTGATGGCCTTCCTCATGCTCGGATGCAGCCTTGTACTCCATGCACTAGGACCGATTCATGTTTGCCTCCACTTGCACACTACCCTGTCACACTGGCACTGCACTCCTGAAGGTTGTGGTGCATGTGTAAAAAAAACAAACCGCCACCGAATCTGATCACCCTGACTTTAAGGAGACTTTGTCCGGTGTAACATTGTCTTATGATTAGGGGCAGCAGATGTGTGAACCAAAACAAGCAAATAGTCCTGACCATTCAGAAGAGAGTGAGTGGGCAGGGCGATGATGTCATGAGCAAATTTTGGCTGCTTTATCCTTTATTTAGTTGTTGTTGTATTATTTTCCACCTTTGTGTTTCTCTTCTCTTGTGATATTAACACAGCCATGCTCTAAACTAAATGTTGTTTTGAGTTGTGAGAGTGCGTCTGACACTGATTAGCTCAGCTGTGAGGTACACGTGTCAAAGGCAGGTTTTTGGAAAAATGTAGCCCTTTTTTTTTTTTTAGGGTTTCGAGTTTTGAAAAAGGGTTTAAAATAATTATACTTGTCTTAAAATGGTGGGAATGTAATGTTTGTATCTGTATTTATAGAATTCTTGTAAATCTCTCTCTCCCCTCTGGCAAGACAAGTTTATTTAGGTCTATCTGGACTCCAGTTTCTTCACTAAGACAGACAGAGGTCCTTGTGTTGATTCCTGCATTCATTCAGAGGAGGTACTACAGACCTCCATGAGTGAAAGGAGAGGAGCAGAGGGTCTCTGAGATGCCACGCCCCCCCCCCCCCCCCCCCTCAAAAAGCAGCAGCAGCCAACCTGCTGTTGTTCCCCCTTGTTTCCATGGTTACGCTTGCGAGGTGCTGCTGCTCTCCAAAGCAAAGTGATGGCACAGAAGATGGGGGAGGGGTTAGGAAGGAGGAGGCAGGTGGGGGTTGGAGGGAGATGGTAATTCTGTAGGATATATGGATGTTGTGGAAAAAAAGGGGGATCTGGAGCAGGACTGCTGCAGGAACACGAGGAGGTCGCCTGTAAGATTTGTCAGCGTGAGCTTCAGTCAGGCAGAGACATCAAACACCTTCACGATCCCTGCAGGGGAGGGGGTCCACACATGCTCTGTTTATGCTCGTACACATGCTTTAAGATACACACATGCACACACTAATGTTGTGCTGTTCATTTCATCGGCGCAGAAGAGGTTACCTGAAGGTTACTCGAAGCTGAAATTGTCACACAAGCATTAGGAGATGAGCTCCCCCGATGCTACAGCTCACCTTCATTTGTCTTTCATCTCTTACACACACACACACACACACACACACACACACACACACACACACACACACACACACACACACACACACACACAGCTACATACAAAAATCTTCTTTAAGGTGAAAAGCAATCTGATTTTTGATGTTCCTTAAAATCCATACTTAAACACCTTGATCGGCATTCTTACTTTTACTCACTAGGTGTTTTATTTCCTGATTGCGTCTGTGCAAACTGTCAGACAGCACTGAAAAGCACCATGGCACCAACGAGCGTGACATGTCTTCCCCTCGTCAATGAAGATGTGAACAAGAGAAATGTAGGCAGGAAAACACTGTGGACCTCGAGCTGAAAGGGAGCATAAGCTTTCTATAAATTGTTTGTTAGTGATGCTGAGAGTGTGTGGTCAGGCCCAACACGGTATGCAGTGTGAGCATATAAATCGCAAGCTAGGTCACACGCCGTAAACAATTCAGTCGCACGTTGAACACTCACATTCCACCAAAAAAATGTTTTCAATCATACAGCTTGGGCCCAGCTTTAATCTAAACCAATCATTTTTTTTTTCAGATTTATGGTGGAAGTAGAAGGGAGTTCGAGGGATTGTCAAAGTCTTAAGGATTTATCGTCTTTGGGGCTAAAAATCTGTTCAAAATTTAAAGAAAGATGGATGAAAATGTGAAAAGGAAAAAAAAAAAACTAAGAAGAGAAGGCAATTCACGTGCACAGCAAAAAGACCACTCTCTTATCGACATCCATTTAATCAGAGGCTCATCATTTCACTGAAGGCCAGAAGGGTAAGACATATTCTGCAGATTCACACATTTCTGCCTGCCGCATACATGAAGGCAGAATCACACACACACACACACACACACACACACACGGGCTCTCACACAAAGCTGTGCGCACACTTTAACACATGTCAGATTACTGTGAGCTGAGAGGCTGCCAGAAGAGCTCAGAAAGAGTGGTGTGTTGACTCCGTCTCCTTCTCTTGTCCAAAAAGGAAACGGTGAAAGGAAATGGTAGTAGCTGTTTCCCATGAAGGAGCGCAGTAGGAGTGGAGGGGATTGAGGCAGTGTGTGTGAGTGTGTGTATTTTGTGTAAAAGGAGGGGTTTGTTTATTTTGCCTCCTGTGTTTAGTTTCCCATGTATGACAGACTTTATGAGCCTGTGTGTGATGTTGTGGGGGATTCTGAACCAGCGTGCATCCATGCTCCTCTCGGCAAGGCAGGCTGATGGGAAATCATTATGGATCCTGGCAAATGGCCAGTTCAGGGTTACCATGGAAACCGCACTGGCTCCATCCATCTTGGCAGTAATGATGTTTGAGGAACGGACCGCTTTGCAAACCCCCGCTCTTAGTAATGGCTTCTTTGATTGGCTCAATGCATTCATGAATAAGAATAAGATCAAGACTGTGATTAAGCAGAATCCACGGCACTTTCAGCACCCACAGATCTGTTTTTCATAACTGTTGTTTGGAGTCATGAACACCTCTTCTGCCATATTTGATCATTTAAATTATCGCTGTGATTTCAGCATGAAAGGTTTATATAATTTACTCACCCAGAAATAGATTTTTCAAATGAGAAATCAAGATGAGAGAAATACAAGACATGTCAATAAAATGTACAGCATCAAAACAACAGAGGGATACAATAGACGGGGACGAGATGCATCTTCTGTGGCCTAATGTGGCCAATGTGGTCGGATCTGTCAAGTTTCTGAAAGGGCAGAGTAGAGAAGAATGGATGTCTTTCGCCCCAGAAGCTCCATCTGGGGCTTTCTTCAGAGCTCTCTAGGCTGGGAGATACAAATCCTCTGCTGTGCCCTGAAACTGCTTTCTGCTTCAGGGTCTCCCTCTAGTCAGTAGTGCCCCGGAACATGTGCAGCAAAAGGTGTCTAGTCCAAAGCCTTAACCAGCGTCTGAACAGCTTTAACTGACTCCAGTTTTAAGTTGCCTCAACCGGAACTTCTTTTTAAATCTCAGAGCTCCTCACTATGACGACGTACACTAAGAACAGACCTAAACTCCTCATGAATTAATGTTATTCCTACGTCCCCGATGAGATATAAAATACATACACAAGAGAGTCCTGGTAAGGACAGCGGCTGATAAGACGTGCACATATACACTGGTGAGATTATCCTTGATCCTGTTTAGAGAATCATCCACATTTATAAAATGCTCTCGTTTAAGGTGACTCTGTCACTTGAACAAGATGGAGCAAAAATATTAAATTTATATATAAAATGATGAATAAGACAGGTCCCATAATGGACCCTTGAGGGACAAGATTTGTTTTTGTTTTGTTTCTACGAAGCTAGAAGATATAACAACAACTTGAACCACTCAAGTCCTTTTCAAACCAATTCACTGTTTTTAAAGAGAGCCTTACGTTCATTAGTACTGTGAAAGAACAGCAGTCTATGATTCATCTCGTGATCTTTTCACACTCACTTTGATTCCTGGGATGGCTGAATCGTATTCCTTAATCTTTGTTGTTCACAAACATGCCTGTAAACCACGGTACACAGCACGTGAGGAAACGAACAGAGGGATTTGGTCTGCAGATATTTGATAACCAGTATGTCACCTAGTTCTCCAAGCAAATGAAGCTGCCATGCTTTTAGCCAAGTGTGCTCACAAGTGAAGCTCTTATTCCTCATGTTATCAAAGATCAGGACTTCCATGCCAGTGTTGTGTTTTAATAACTGTTGAGTTTAATATGAGCCAACTATTCCAGAAAAAGGAGTGTGCATTATTGATCGCTGCATCTGACCTTAATAACAGTTCAGATTCTAATCCTTTCTGACAGGGATCGCCAAAGCTAGAAGAAGAAGATAACCAAATTCAAGCTCTTAATGATAACCCCGGAACATGCCTCTTTGTTTTCTGGAGACAGAATAAAGTACCATAACTCATAACGAGAAATTTAAGTATGTGCTCTCCTTTGAGTTTTTATTGTCGGTTAGCCTTCCCGTCACCTTAGTAAACACCAACACAGTGTTTTTATTGGTTTGTTGTTTTTCTTTCTTTTTTTTAATACATCCTTAACTATCTAGACATTCCACTACTTTTCTTTCATCGTAAAATGATGATTTGGTTGTACTGACATTGTGTGTTCAGTAGTGTGTCGGAATTTGCTGCTCCAGCTACAAAGACCTGCTGCCCCTTCTGTTTGACCACATTCAGGCATACAGCTGGGATCACACGCCTTTCATGCCACAAAGCACTTTAACTTCGGTCTTTTCACACCGACTTTGCCAAACAGTCTTTGACCTGTAAAAGGGAAGTTTCCCCTTTTTTGTGCTTTAAATTATAGCTTTGTAGTTGGCCTTGAGTTAATAGCTCGGCACCTCTCATTTTTTCCGTTGAAGTGTTTGTGTTTGTAGGTGTTGTCTCTGTCAGAGTATCAGAGTAATGCATTCTTTCATGGCGTTGACACTGGCTCCTCTAATCCAGTCCTGTGAAAAGCCAAATCCTTGTTTTATCTCTCCGCTCCCATTTACACTTGTCAGTCCTCTCTGTGTGTGTGCCCTTGTGAATCTTGTGCATGTGTGTTTGTATTAGGAGCTAGAGAAATCCTCATGGTGTCACATTAGTCAGAAGAAGTCATAGAGTTAGACATTAATTGAGAGGTTTCTGCTGGCTTAATCAAACGATCTGCCATGAGAAGTTCTTTCCTGCTAGCTGTGTCACTGTCGCTGCCTCATGCTCTGCTGAGGAACCGATATACCTTTGGAAAATGTTGTCTCACTCTACAACTAAGATTTCAACTCTCATTCATGAAAACATTCATCACAGTCATGTCTTTATTATCTTGGGTCCTTCAGCTTGGGACTTTGATACCGTTTGTTCAATGTTTTCTAAAATGTAAAATATCCAAAGATGTGCGTTTTAATTTCCAGGTCATGATTTTGGGTTTCCAAATCCAGAGCATCTAAATGCAAATGGTGTGTTACAACAGTTCATCTCTTTTTTTTTAACACGTTAGAGTATGGCTAACTAAGTGCAAATCGTTTCGTCACGGATGACAATAATGTATTTAAGTGCCACTTCCTTGTTCGGAGGTTGTGTGTCTTCAGAAACATTCTTTTGTTATTCATCAGTTGAAATATATTTGGGAGATGGATCAGCGAGCGTTCATGATGTGTTGCTCAGGATGTTAGTTGGGGTGTGCAGCCCAGGTTTCGGTGACTAATGCTGCTAAGTATTGCATGTTAATCCTGTTCTGGCAGCAGCCAAGGGTAAAAGCCTCCAGTGACTGACAACCAGCAAAGCTCTCACATGGCTCCTGCTCTCACACCATTTCTGCCCCGGAAGCAAACACACACACACACACACACACACACACACACACACACGCCCACATGTAGAGACATGCGGTGCACAATGGAGAAGCAGGAAGGATGGCATGATGGCAATAATAGTATTGTGTGTGTGTGTGTGTGTGTGTGTGTGTGTGTGTGTGTCCAACCTTTAACAACGATGTTACTGGACTCAAAGCAGATAGCCTCATTAAAAAAAAAGTATGACCCCAAACTCATCTTATATTATATATTTGCTCTAATCACCCTTTTCCAGCAGTGTACATATAAATGTGCCCCATGTGAAGGACAAAGTGAGTTTCTTTATGAACATGTCTGTGGTCCTTTAATCTTTGTGGTTTTTTTCCAGTTCATCACGCGACAATTGAAAATGACAAGAGTAACAGTACTGACTCATTTTGAATAAACTTTAGGGGAAGTGAACAGCACTGAATTTTGAAAAGTGAGTAGAAGCTGCATTATAAAAGGAGCTTTATCTGTCGTGCTTTGTGCACTGCACCCTCTCTCTGCTGCCAGGAGCAGAGGAGAGAGAGAGAGAGAGAGGGTGACTTGTAACAGGACACAACCTCTCTGGACACTTTGTCGCAGTGCCTGACACCAGTACAAAGCAGTTGAATGTTACCTGCAGTATCACAGAGTAACACAAGCCTCCGTCCTCTGCAGCCACTTTACACCAGCACTGAACAGAACAGACACAGTAGAGACATCATTAAACATGCAAGCCTGTCTGATTTCTGCTGGATCAGGATGCTCGCTCCAGTTGTACATCTCCATCACAGCTCCAATGTAAACATAAAAAAAAAAAGAATCAGCTACCACAATCAAACCTTTATGGCTTTTCTTTCCTTTTTTTCCCCCCAAATCATTCTGCAACAGTTTATTACATGTTCAAGCAAAAGCCAAATGGACACCCCTCTCTCCCTTTACTGACACAACAGAAGACAAAATTATGAATGAGACGTTTCGTGTTATTCATGGTATTAATCAGTGATTATTAAATATAGCTATTCATATACATTCACAAGGAGATCTGATACTTCGGAGGCAGATTCTGCCATTGCAAAAACAAATGCAGCCTGTAGAATAACGATGCAGACAGCTGACGTTAGCTCAAAGCTCAGACTGGCTGCAGATTGTCTCCTACAGTCACTACAGAGACAGGCAGCAACATAATTGTGCCTGATGGACCAAGATTGGGTTTACAGAGTCTATTATGGTGTCATTAAAGCTTGACTGCAGATTTGACCACCACTGTAAACACACGACAGCCATGACAACTGCAACAACTTGAGAAGAAATAAATCGCACAATCGTTTTCTTGGCCTCTAATCCTGAATCAGGTATCCACAGGAATTTAGTGATATGAGGTAAAAAAGGTCATTAAACACAAGTCTCTCTCTGAGCTGCTTTCATCTTGTGCATGCATACCAAGGGTACACATCTGACTTCTGTATTATGTTTCAGAACTAAACTGTTTGCTTTTCTTGTGTTTTTCTATTCAATTCAATTTTTCAAATGATCAAGCTCTAAATACATTTATTGATGAGTTTTTCCAATGTATTGATGAGGATAAAAACAGCCTTATGGGTGTGTGAATATGTGAGTGTTTGGATGTACCAAGAAGAAATATTGACAGCCCTGCTTCTGGGTCCTTTGGGTATCAAGGTGAGTGAAAGAGTGTAAGATTGACTGGAGAGTGGAACAAGATGGAGAGGGAAATAGAAACGAGAAGGCTGGATTGAGAGCAAAAAATGCACTGTGACTGTGTGGGCGCAGAGCTGGAGCAAGAAAAACAGAGATGGAGCTTGATACAGAGAGAAATTGGAAAAGGGAGGCAAGGCGAAACTGGAGAGAAAGAGTAGATAGCGAGAAAGTCAGTGATGAGGAGGAGGAGGAAGGAGGGCAAGATGGCTTGAAACAGGGAGAGCATGGCAGTGTTTAATGGAGGGTGAAGATCAGAGAGAGTGCACGGAGGAACGTAGCACCAGAGGCTATGAGTATCCTGTGTTCACACACGTTTCGACAATATGCGAGTTCACACCTACAGAAGCAGGCAACACCCCTCCCAGAACAACGCACGCTACCAAAATCAATATGTGTTGTTTTTCTTCTCCAAATGTATTTTTCATACAGCAGCTAATTTCAAGAACAACTGCTGTGGAGACTGACATCATTGCAAAGAAGGAACACACATCTGTAGTATTTTTACTGAAATAAAACAGATGGATGAATAACTAGATTGGAGTGTTGAATACAAGAGGGAACAGACGTCACGTCAAGATGTGTCCAGACAGCTTAAATTGTTTTATTTAGACCAAAGCATCAAACTGGTTCCGGGTAGATGGAGCACAAAATCAAAAAGTAAATCAGCACTAATGGAAAAAAAAAAAACTGGAACACAAACAAGTCCAGAGAGACAGCTTGATGAAGTCGCCACAGCAGAAACACACAAAAAGTCTTGAAAGATAAAAAACACAATTTCTTCTGTTTGACTAGCCGAAGAAACAACACTTAGAAGTACAGCAGGTACGGAAAGTATTCAGACCCCTTTACATTTTTCACTCTTTGTTTCATTGCAGCCATTTGCTAAAATCCAAAAAGTTCATTTTATTTCTCATTAATGTGCACTCAGCACTCTATCTTGACAGAAAAAAACAGAAATGTAGAAATTTTGGCAAATTTATTTTTATAAAATAAGAAAAACTAAAATATCACATGGTCATAAGTATTCAGTTTTCAGTTCTGAAAATTGATATTTGTCTGAACACATACATCCATCACTGCCTCCTACATGGTTTGATGAATGATAACAACACATTTCTACAGCTGCTAAGGTGTTTTGTCACTTCAACATTTACATATGTTATGTGGGCATTTATTGAGTGAACAGTGCTGACATTTGTAGTCTCTCTATTGTCACTGTGGAATCACTCTCAGAGCCTGGAAATACAAATAAATCACTTTTTTAAATCCTAACCTACTGATTGAATAATGTGGCCTCTCTCCTTACAGTATATGTACTGCCTTCATTTTTTCTGCAACACCTTTATACCAAAGATTGTTTTGATTCTTCCCAGGTTTAGTAAAAGGCAAAGAATGGATACAATCGTGAGCCTGGGAACATGATGATGCTCGTGACAACAACAAAAAAAAATTCCACAGCCATACTGACACACAAGTGAAAAATCAGATGACAGATGGGCGCAGAATTGCCAAACAAGAGAGACAACTCCCACCTGATTCGTGTACTACTCCGTCTATCATGTAGAGGATGATGTTTCAGTCAGAGTAGATTTGAAAAGACACTTCAGAAGCACTTTGTACCGAGAGGTAACACAGAGAGATAATCCCTTATTTGAGGAAATAATGTATGTGCTCAACTACGCTATAATTAGCCAGTAAATAGCTATGCTCTTAGTATTGCTTTGATTTTACTGCCGGTTGGATGTTAACGGTGATGATGCTTACATGCAGAAAACAGGTGCTTACATGGGAAAGCAGGTCACAAACAGAGGTGTTGTAAAAGAAAGTTAAGCGGTCACTGAAGTATTGAAAAAAATAATCTCCAGGGACCATGAACGTTTGGACCAAATGCCATGGCAGTCCATCATGCTGTTGGATGTTAAACTTTACCCCAACATTCTTACAGCATGATGCCAGTAGCACAGAGGCTGCACTCCTCAAAGCTAGCAGCTCTGGCTTGAGTCCGGCCTGTGGCTCCTATCCAGCCAGTGGTGACTCTCGAGTCTTTTGGGGCCCTACCGGCAAAAATCAATCAATCCAACCAGCGTTGATCATTGCTATTTCTGCCAGTGTCCCAACGTGTGATCCTTTTAGTATTTTTCCTGTGTAATTGTTCTCTCCGTTAGAGGGATCATTTCTTTTTATCTTACTATGTTGACTGATTGACAAACGTTCGTTTTCCACAGCGACGCTCAGCAGGGCAACAACAGTGAGTGGGGCCTCCTTAGGAAGGTTTCCTACTGTCTTTGTAAAATTAGCAGATTGTGTATTGGGTAACTGCTTTAGTTTAATATTGTGTGCCTTCAGGGTCTCCTTACTGGTCTGTCTTGCCTGTTGACAAGCAGCAGCTCTGTATCCAGCATGTCTTCCTCCACTCTATATATCTTCCATTTCTGCGTCCAACCACCGACCTGTCTTTTTAATATAGGCATAAAAACTTTAATCCTATGTCTTTGTTTTTGTCCGAATCATTCACTTCTTACACCTGTCTCCTCCCACAGGTGCTTCTCTCTGGACTGATCGGAGTGGTGTCATGGAAGAGGCCGCTCTCTCTTGTGGTGAGTGTCTGAACGTTCATCCTCGCCCACTAATCTGGGGACCCAAGAGGCCGTGTATTAAAGCGATGATTGAGATGTGTCGTACAGTCTTGATGCTGTTGTTTCTACTGAAAAACACAAGATGCGGTCCAAACCTTGTTCCTGGTCAAACTTGTGGTTTAGCTGCAGCGAAAAGCTGTAACTGTCTGTAAACACAAGTTGAGGCATGTTAAGGTTGTGTTATAAATCCCGGGATCACAGCTACGGTGTTATGTTATTTTATAGCATCTGATCTGAGAACCATGTGACCAAAGTCAGTCAGAAGTGTTAGCTAACCTTCCTCAACTAACAGATGAAACATCATTCAAACACATGAAACTCAGATTCGTGGAGAGATTCGTGGAATTTACAGGAAGTAAGAAGAGTCAAAGGTAGCTGTTCGATGACTGCAGCCCATTAGGAGAGGTGGACACACAAACACACCCTCTGACACATCATTAAAAGTTAAAACAACATTACCATTTATAATGTGGTACAAAATCCACATCCTTCCTCTGTTATAATCCCGTTATTTTTCTGTAGTTTACCAGTCGTTTTTTTCCATTATTTTATTCATTCAGAATGTTCCATATATTACCAGAGTTGTTTGTTGGTAACATTTGAAGGAATGTCAAACGAAACAAAAGATGACACATAGGACTAATGATTTCTGGACTTTGTAATACTGAAATGCTCCAGATGTTTACCTTTTTAAGTCTCAAGTTATTATAGGCAATTAGCATGTCAAAATGTCAACTGTCCATTTATTGAATGTTAAATAAATTGTTTATGATGCATATTTTCCTATATTTACAAACAGCACAGCATTTAAGATGAGGATATGACTGCATGCAAATTCACTGCAAACAAAATGAATGGCAGCCTTCTTTGTGAAGCTTGCACCACCTTATCATATTTTCAGTTCATATGCATAAAAAAAATCTGCTGTGAAGAATTACATGCTGCTTTAACTTGACAGACACAGGAAAGTTTTCATAACTTTCATTGAAAAAAAAAATGTATAAAGGACTTTTAAGATAATTACAGACCCTGGCCTTGCAGTGTAGCTGTATATCTGAGTTGTGAAATCGTTATCTACTTCTCAGGAGAATATGTTTCTGCGATTTTCGAGACTGAAAACCTTTAATTGACTGTCATGTAGTTCATGTTGTAACCCTCGTTTCTCTCAGTTAAAGTTTTAGTTTTTTCTCTTCCCCTTTGTTCTACAAAAAGAAACACGGATGCATTATGGTTTTTACCACTGCAGAAAAAAAAGCCCCTGCCCAATTCTATTTCATGCTCTCTGAATGTCATAAGTAATCTCATCTCATCTCAGCTGCCGTACCACATCATATCGCACCCCTCTGCTCTAACTGCGAATCACTTGTCTCGCTCCCTTTAGTTTTATCACCTTGCTTCCCTGACGCATGTTTCTGCATTCTCTTTCTTCACATGTCTATCAACCCCCTTCTTTTCTGTGCCTTTGTGTAATGTTAAACCAGAGGAAGAGATCTGAATCTTTCATCGCTGAGGGGGATCACAGAACATATCCTGTCACTGAGGTGTGAGAAGAAATTGGTCACACATTGTGGACTCTGAGATTGAATCCTCTTACCTCTATTCTTTAAAAATCATGCCTAATTAACTGGAATAGTTGGTTCCTGCCAGGATGCAGAGATGGTCTCAGTCTGTGACCATGAAAAACAAATATCCGGTTTGATTTTCTTACTGCAGCATGTAATGTTTAGTTTTCACAGTCAAACGTTCCCATTTCTGGCCAGGCCCCAGCTATGACTGGCAGGTGACTAATACACACAGGCTGGATGCTCTGAGGCCTGGCAATGCAGCACCAACCCATCTGTGAACTGTGGGTGGCCCTGCTCTGCATCATGAACCTATAATAACTGGACCTTCTCCAAACTGCTTTAGTGTTTAATCATTTATTTTTCTTCTGGCTGACTTATTCAAGATGGGTTTGTCACTAAATAAAATACTAGGACCAGTGCAGGACTATATGATCTGGACAGTTTTGGATTGATTCTAATTGCCAATTAATTTAGAGCTGTAAGGATTATCTTGTGACTAAATTATTCAGTTAAAAGAAATATAATCCAGATCCAGTTAACGATTTATGACTCCGTTAATATGAAGTTTTTCTTCAAGAAATAGATTATAATAGACCATTTTTATTCTATCAGTTTATTACACTCGCTTGAAATAACAAGAAAATTAAATTTGTGACATCACACATTAAAGTTAACTTTAGACCTATTGCCATTTTAAAAGTCACATAGTTTTAAAATACTGGATTAGGGTTTTTAGACGGCAGTAAAAAAAAAAAAAAAATGTTCAAGCTGCAAGTCATACAAAGCTACAATAGGTTTCACATGAAACAATGACATCCAGACCTTACGGATTTTGAGTTTCTTAACTAACATTTACCTGAATGTTTCGAACGTTGTTAAAGCCAAGAGAAACGTTAAAGATAATGCTGTGTTCCATTTTAAGGTAAACATGAGGAACAAGGGATGATCGGTCAAAGTCAGAGGAAAGAGGTTGTTGTCAACAGAAATAAGATTTGTCATTTCTGTACCAGTGTTAGTATTAGTACTAGTTGGGTTTTTTTTAGTGTTACCTCTGCCACCAGGTAGGTGTAGGTGACAGAGTGTGATACAGGATGTTGAAGAAAACAGTCTTTACCTACATTTTAAACAGCAAAGTTTCACAGTGAATGACGCACATTTTTATTTGTGTGAAACTCCATAAACACATGGACAGGACAAAATTGTCAGTATTCACAGGAGCTTTAAATAGACTAAGAAATCCAAATGCATGTCTTCATTTCACTTCATCAAATTACGATGTGAATATTGTGTTTTCAATTTCACAGATTAAATTATGAATTGATAAAGATAATAAGTTTGTCTTCGTTAAGAAATGCTTTGCAGACATTTATATTCTGAGACATTTAAAAGCAACATTTCTGAATTTAAGAAATTCACATTGTCACTGAATTATTAAATTCATTTACAATTCAGAGACAGATTTGAGTTCCATATGGAAAATATGAGACAGTTATGTCGAAAGTATAACTTGTGCAGCAATGTGACTGTGAGTGACACATCGCAGTCAAATCAGCTCATGACACTTCATTCACTGTTCGGATGGTTGAATGTGTCTGACGCCACATTGCAAGAAAAACAAGTGCTCATGGTGGGGAGAGAACATGTGTTGAATATTTTAAGATTCTCTCTAGCCCAAACTTTCTATGTAAACTTCAGATAAAAGATATTTTGTTTTTAAAGGAACCAGAAAAAAACACTATGTGTGGAAGGAGGAATGCTTTTTTTTTTTTTTTTTTTTTTACCTTATCTGAAATAACCTAGAACACATTGTCGTTTTTATCCAGTCAAGTTTGATGCATTAACACTGGTGGATTTACTTGGTATCATTGAGAAGCAGGCGGGAGGAAGACAAGACGACCTGCAGTCCTGTGCTGTTTGTGACTGTGATAGATTATGTGTATAGGGAGAGACAGAGGGCAGTAAATCAGTGTTTGTCCTGTGGGGTAAAAAAAATGGAGATAGTCTGTGGTACAGTATTTGTCTCACCAAACTGTTGCGTGTTGTTGTCTTAAGTTTCTGTCGAGTACATACACCATACACAAGAAAAGATATTTGTGTTTAATGTACGTTTTCTGTTGTAATGAATGCAATTCGAGGTCAGCTGTTTGCAGGACTGGAACATCATCCCCTTTATTTGCACTACTGTGTGTTTCTGTCTTGCTGATTCTGTACAAATGAGATTGATACGACTGTCATGATTCATGAGAAGGAAGCTAGAAGCAGAAGGCAATTAGCCTCGCTTCAGACTACGGCTTTTTTTTGTCTTGTTCCAGTAGTGCGGCGACATTACTGATGTTGTCTAAATAATGTAAATGAGCACATATTTGTAAAAATGTTAAAGTCTTTATCTTAGTGACTGGGCTCACTGTGGCTTAGTGGTAGAGTCAGTTGTCTCTCTTCTGGAAGGTCAGGGGTTTAGCTCCTGCAGCAACATGTTGAAGTGTCCTTGGGAAAGACACTGAACCCCTGCAAATTTCTCCTTGTGCATTCTTCACCGGAGTGTGAACGTGTGTGAATGGGATTATTAAATATTGATGGACACATAGCAGCCTGTGAATGCGGTGTTATTGGTGAATGTGACATGTGGTGTAAAAAGCTCTTTGAATAGTCAGAAGACAGAAGACTAGAAAGGCGCTCATTTTCCATAGCAGTTTTTGCTCAGTGTGTGTGAAATAGTTTAACTGTTTCATTCTTATAAAGAAAGCAACATCACCACAGCTCTGACTCGATATGTCTCAGCATTGACTTGTAGTCTGGAGAGATTTTAATGGAGAGGTCGAGCAGTCTTGAGGTGAAGCAGTCAGAGCACTTGTGAAGTGTCAGACAGAGAAAGAGAGTCTAACATGTGCAGCCACTTCACATGTTCATGTTTTCAAAGGGATGGAAGAACAAGTTGTCCTTTAGTGACAGAGCAAAGGGCCGAAGCTGAGCGCTGAAGGTGAATCATGGCCTGGATGTGTCACACTGCTCTCCTGCTACACAGACTTTGTTTGTATGGACTGCAATGGTTGATCTCATTCTAAATTCACCAGTTTCTTTGTTAAAGCGACTCCAATGACCTAAAATCATGTTCATAAAATCCAAAGCAGCTATCATCAGGATTGCTTTTGTTTCTGTTACATTAAGGATTTCGTCAACCTAATGTACATGTTCTTCAATTATGTTTAAATCTGGATGTACAGGACAGGTTAGCAGCGTGAATGTCCAGATGGCATCGACAATTTACACTTACACTACAGTTCAGACATACAGAGACTTACTGACTTCTCCGTTTTACATTTTGATTGTGTGTTGAAGAATAAGCCTTAAACCATCAGATCAGCAAGTTCATGCTTCATTCTCATGATCTATTGTCCTTTTCCCATTTAGACAGAGTTCCATCGAAGTTGATTTAGGGCCAATCCAACTTTTTAATCTCATATGGGGAGCTTAAATGGATAGGTTGTTATTGGTAAATGAATTAGCTGTAGGAGATGTCTGTCAGCTCAGCCCTTCTGTTAAGAAACTGGCTGGAGTGCTGGCAGGAAAGTTTAGCTCATTTCAATGAAAAACTGATCCAATATTCGGGTAAGTGGACATTAAGAGAGAATTCTCTGCGCTTTACTTTTCCGTCAGCAGGCTGGTTTGTTGTTGCAATAATTTTTCAAGTCTAAACATTTTTCTTCTGAAACATTTTATGTGAAACAATCAATATGACATTTATTTGATATTACCATGACATCAAATAAATGGTGGTTAATGTCCCATTAAGATCAGATTTTTTTTTACACAACGTTTTCTTTCCAAGGTTATTCACATTTTGGAATACTACAGATTTATGATAATGAACTCCTAAAACAAACCCATCCGATTACTAGAACTTTTGGACCATGCAAGAATTTCAATTCCTCGACTAACTTGATTTGGTTCATTTCAATATATCTGAAAAATTATTTTTATTTTTATTTCATTATGTTTATTGCCGCTGTTGCCTTTATCCAAAAACATAAATCACCTGAGCTTATCCAACCGCCAGTGAGTGCTCAATCCAAACTGTATGTTCAAAAAATGTATGAGGCATCTCTGCAGGAAAAATAATTTCTCAGTGCCCGCCCCTTTTCTCTTACTGTTTTAAACAAGCATTAGTCACTGTTGTGTTTTCCTTAAAGCACCAACACGTAAGTATGTTTAGAAGCTCTTTGAGAACACTTTAATCATTGCAAACAGCCATGAGCAGTCTCTGATAGCAGTAAAAACTGCCGGCTGATATTAAACAGGGCCAATCTCCTCACATCAGTCACCTCTGTATGGTGGGACTCAACGATGCCTTCACTGACCTTAAGAGTGACAGGCTGGAACCAGAGCATGTTTCTAGCCTGATCCGAGGGATATGCTCATCCCTGTCCTGCCTGCTGCTCGAAGAACAATCCTTTGTGTTTGATCTGTAGAGATTAGAGGCTGTCATTATGCTGTTACTTCCTCTTTACGTTTTATACCACTTATCAAAGTTCATACAGATATTTCCCTACTGCTATATTCATACAGGCCCCTTGCTATGAATAAAAATACTCACGCATTAACACTGCATTTACACCTGTAAACCTGTGCACATTAAATAAACAAGAACAGCATGTTATGAAGCCCCTTTCTGAAAAAAATGAATGAGTTAATGAAAACCTACGTTTGTAACATCTGTGCTTTCATTTGCAGGTTTGTGCAATACAGTTATTTAAAAACCGTGACTTAAGGGTCTTTTACTGGTGGGAAATGTCTTGCCACCCTTGCACTGTTGCAGCATGTCAGGTAACAGCTCATAGTCACCAAGGCAACCCTGAGGTAATGGCTTGTGCACACAGACTAACAGCTTTTGATTCAAATGTGAGACATCCCAAAATAGTCCCCGACTCTTTCAACCCTCTGAGACAGAGACTAAGTAAGACATATGATAAAAGAGTTTAACCCTTTTCCTGACAAACAAAGTGAGTTGTCATGAGGTAACTTTTCAAATAAGTGAGCGCTGGAAATTCACATCATTTGTTCCTTTTACCTAAGCATGCCTCAGCAAGAAATTCCCCTTTTTTTTACTATAGAATTTGAGCAAATACTTTAAAAAAAAAAAGATTGAGAGGAGGTAATTATTGTTTTACAGATGGAAGTGAGGATAAAATGAGATGTTAGATAATTGATACTAGCGAGAATGAATGCTGGAACATTGTGGATAGAGTGTCTGCTTTGTGTAGGTGTGTGAGCAGCGCCAGTGAGTGTTGACCCTCCTTGTTGAAGTGTGTGTCCATGTTCATCTCAGATCAGCTGCAAAAAAGAGTGTGTAGTATTTACAAACCCATTTCTGGGACATCAGGACAGCCAACGATTTCCTGAGGATAAATATGAGATCTGGCTACATGTTTGAAGCCCAACACACACACACACACACACACACACACACACACACACACACACACACACACTGTACCGCTGCATGGATGAGAGGGTGGCAGCTTCCTTCGTTTTTTTTTTTAACAATGTCTCAGAATATGTTGCTAACGATGCACACAAATCACAGCACATTCACATCATAAAGTTGTGCTTTCCATTACGATCACATCACCGTTGCCGGGCCACCATCACATCGGTGAAAGGCTTTATGAGCTGCTCCATGTGACAGCCTGCGACCCCGACAGCCCATAAATATGACTGTAGCTGATGAAGGACGGAGGCAGAGCGAGTAAGAGATGGCACACTGAGTGATTGTGACTAGGAAATGGGCATCTCTCCTCTGATGCAATAAAGATTAACAGTTCAACAGCACAACAACAAAAACTACTAAGTGTCAGGTCCATTTTTTTTTACCATTCAAGGCATGAATTGATTAAAAGTCTATCAGACCACAAAGGAAGAGATATGGGCTGTGTCCATCTCAGTTGTATCCTTAATTGTTGAGCACTTTTCATGCGGACTTAAAAGCACAACTGAATCCTTTTAAGGAGGGGTGAAACCTGCACATTAGCAGCCCCTGTCCCTGCTTTGTGACCAGCAGGGATTGGTTGGTGGTTTTTCTTAGCCTGCCTACTCTATAAGTGGTTTGACTTATTGCTTTGGGCTCCTGGTGTTTTCCCCCAGCAGACAATGTTGGATCCTCCTTAATCCTGGATGATTCTAACTTCCTTCTGCCTTTTCTCTATTTTATTTCCATGAAAGCACACAGTCAAGTTAATCCATCCTGACTTCTAGCAATCTAACTGAAACAACTGCAATGTATTTCTCTCTCTCTCTCTCTCTCTCTCTCTCTCTCTCTCTCTCTCTCTCTCTCTCTCTCTCTCTCTCTCTCTCTCTCTCTCTCTCTCTCTCTCTCTCTCTCTCTCTCTCTCTCTCTCTCTCTCTCTCTCTCTCTCTCTCTCTTGCTTCGATGCTTGTGAACATAAACAAGGGATTGTCTCTGGTTTTGACGCCCACCGCTGTCATGGCCTCTGTGGTTACTTTTAAATCTTCAATGAGAGAATAGATGATAAAAAAAAACTAAATTTGTCCTCAGCGGTTTGGTTGTCTTTTGATCTTAATGATCCCACAGCAGAGGATGTATAGTGGAGGTTCTTTCAGTAACAGCAGGCATGTGCTGTAAACCAACCAAAATGATGCTTTGTTAGCTTGTCAGTCCCAAAATTTCAGCTGCCACACTGAACGCCTTAAACAATAATAAAAATCAAAGCTGAGAAGATCCCCGCAGTCATTCAAAGCTCCACACAAAACAAAGTTTGTGCTCCTCTTTCAGCTATTGTCAAGCTTAACAAATAGGCTCCACTGTGCTCTCCCTCCTGTCACACTAATGCCAATCCCTTTCTGTAGCAAATGGCTGGAAGTGTGTGTGACATGGCAGTGATTGTGTTTTGGGCAAATAGAGGCATTAGAAGGAAGGTCCGGCAGTTTATTTTTCACAGTTGACTGAACAGCTCTTATTCTCTGGTCACTTGTCAGGGACTCCAGACGTAATTGAAGTTTGCACACAATCATGTCAGCCATATTTTGCAGCTGAGTGAGTTGATACTGCGGCATAACTTCAGCTACTACTGCCTTAAAGCCCCGACAGGCTTCTTTTTATACTGACTCATCCTGTGGCTGGGTGCAGGAAACCTACTTTCACACTCTTGTGACCTTTGATGTCGAAGAGCAGGAGTAAAGAAAGGTCTAGGACAGTGTATTGTATGACTGTCTGACTCTTCAAAGACATGCATCTTGCACTTTCAGATTGAATGCAGGTCCTATTTAGCATGTTGGTGATATGCATACATGCAGGCATCAGTTTGTCTTTGGATGTCATTGCATTTTGGAAATTTGGAGATTCAGAAAAGGATGCAAGAAAACCTTTGCTGCTGGATTTTTTTCTTAGGTAACCTTGGTTGTCATAGTGACTGTCAATCAAGTTGCCATTGTTGTTATAGCAACAATAAGATCATGTGGTTAATGATGTGGAAAACTCTTTGGTTAGGTATATGAATAACTACTTTCGTGAAGTAATTGTATGTTATTGATAACTGGATATTATTTAAATATGAGCACTGTTACTATAAAATAATTAGCATTGCCTTTGGTTCAATATGTGACACTCCAGTCTCTAAGTAAATAATGTTGTTCTTGTTTGACCACATGTTCACTCTAACGAAAAAGTCTGCAGAAATGAGTTTAAATTTGACACGTCTGTCAAACCAAACATTTGTGAATTTTCCTGCCTTTGGTTTTCTTGATGTATAATTTAGATTTTTATCTGTGTGTACAAGGGAGCGGTACGTACTGCAACATAACTACTTTAAGAGCTCCCTGAAAGGCTTGAAGTTACTGCCAAATCTGCCTTTTTTTAAGCTCATTGGTTCTGAGCGTTATTGAAGGGCATGTGGCTGTCCTGAGATGTTTTTCTGTTTAAAGTCCATAATGGAAAACTTCTGAAGTGAAGGCAGCGGGCTGTGTTTGCTTTGTTGATTGAAGAGTGTGCACTTGACTGTGTGCAGCGTAGTTCAGGCTTGCATGTCTGCATGTGAATGTATGGACGGCTGAGTACATTTTATATTGCTGCTCCAGCAACTCACAGTGAGAGAAACATTTAGTTTCAGAGTGTTGGCTATCTCTCCTCCATGGTGTAGAAATAGAGCAACATTATATCAACAGGAGAAAATGAAAGCTGAAAGCACTGTGAATTAATGTAAGTGCAGTTCTGCCATGAATTGATTGTTTCATTGAATAAAGGGGAGCTCTCATGAGGGTTATAAGAGTAAAGTAGGCTAGCAAAACCGCTAACAATCCTGAAGCCATTGATTTCTTTAACACGTTGTAGTGGACAGAGATATCAGAGCAGCTTATGGACATTAACAGGATCTAAATGTTGACTGACTTTCACCTCATATTCCATGACATCCTTTTGGGTGAAAAAATGAAAATGATGAGATTAGCACGCATCGGTCTTTGTTCATATTTTGCTAAAAAATCTAAATTCTGCATGTATCCCCTTTCTCTGTAATCGCGAGGCTGTGAAGAGACCCTGTTATTCCTCCAGGCAGTAGGTTTTTATTACAACTACGGGTGTTGCACACAGACCCACACATAAACAACACATGCAGAAATATAGTGTATGTCTATATACAGACATACAGACAGTATTCAAAATGTACACACACACAATTTCAGCTCAGCTTTCTGTTAGCATTTTATGTGTGTGTGTTCGTATTGTGTCTCCCTCCTCCGTAGAGACCTGTAATTCCCTGACTTGACCCAGAGGGAGCTGCTTATGTGGGGGGGATGCCGTTCCTCAAGACCCCCTGTCAAAAACTGCTACAAAGAGACAAACTGTGTGTATCAAACAGGCAGACAGACAGATAAAATACAAAGTCCATACTTGTGCAATGGTGGGAGCTGGAGGTTGAAAGGCAAAATCAACAGCAGCGTTGCACTTTTTCATGCAAAAGGAAAATACACAAAAACAGATCTTTTAGGTTCTGTTCAGACGTCCTCTAAAGGATTTGATGATGTCGTCGTGATTTTCTTCACTGGTCTTTTGAGTTGTGTCACACACGACCAAAAAGATTGACCTTCCTCAGTAGTTTAACTGTAGTGTGTGATCTGTGTCAGCTGTGACTGTAAACCTCCCCCTCCGTTCACATAAAGGCCCTTATTTCACTGAAGTTTCAACAGCAAGCTCCACAGGACCCGTGTGGTTGATGTCGAAGCCCTCTTCATTTATCATCACGTTTTAAAAAAAGAGCTTGATGTAACAGTCGAAGATGGAAATATGGCTGCTGCAATGTGTCTGTCGGCACAGGGACAAAGGCAGAGACAGGAAGCTTGGGGTTTGTTGTGATAAGTTTTCTTTGCGCCTCAGAAGAGATGAACAAATATTTCCCCGTTGCTAGGCGACAACCTTTTGCATCTTTTCAGCATCCTTTGTAAAAACTGAACGTTCATTGTAGCTCATTGTGCATTTATTTATTTATTGATGTTGTCAAACGTATCTTTTTAAATCTAACTTTATGGTCAGGGTAGACAATTCGCAACAGGACCAAAATCTGATCAATAATCTGAATTTATTGGCCGTCAAAACAATAATTTCTGATGTAATTCTTTGTTACAATGGCAGCTGTTTGGTGAGTGCGTTTTATTTCATTTGGTTAATTAAGTGTGAATAAAGGAAGGACACCCCTGCTCAAGTACTTGGGCATGAGTGTGTGTCTGTGATTGTAAGCTCCTGTGGAGTGTTTTCCATCCAATCACAGTGCAGAATCAGAAGAGCACGTTGCATAATTAACCATTAACAGCAGCTCTTAATGTGGGCTGGGTTAACCTACATGTCGAACCAAGCTCAAGTGTCTTGCTCAGGGACACTTCAGCAGGGTGGATTCCCGCCAAGGTGGAAGCTTCACACTGAGTGATCCTGTTGAAGAGTTATTCCTCTATACACCAGAGAGAGAGAGAGAGAGAGAGAGAGAGAGAGAGAGGGAGGGTGTCTTTGTGTGTGCACTTCTGGAGTGTGTTCCCTCTGTTCACAGCTTGCCTATCACCTCTGGTCAGTTTGCATTAGCACTGCCACTCTCCGTCTCCCACTGCTCCTCAGATCACCTCCTCTCTCCTCACAGACTTTGGATGTGCAGAGAACACACTCAAATGAGTGGATCAGTCAGAGTGTCTTTGCTCTAATAATCAACTTTGCTCTTAACAGCTGCAAAGAGGAGGAGTAGGGTGAATAAAGACGATTCTTTGCAGCAGTTTATCCCTCTTGGGGCGACTTGCTTACGTGGACCCCCTCAGTTAAGCTGCAGTGTGTGATGTGTGTCAGCTGAACCTGGCCTCAGGCTGAATGAGGCTACTGATTAGGAGACATTGTTCTTTATAATGATAGGTTTTAGACCAGCCTTTACTCTGAGCCTGGCATACAGTGCTGCTGGGTTGCTGCAGATGTTTTTATTATTGTTGTCTACCTTTTCATTGGTCCTGCTCGTGCTCAAACAACACACATCCTTACACCCAAAAAAGGACCCATGCACTATCAACAGCATTTACAGGCAGAAAACTCTAAACAGAAATGTTTGTCACAGAGAGAAGCCAAATGGAATGAATTTTCAACCCCTTCTTCATTAGCAATGATTGAAGGTATCTCATCAACTGCCTCGGTTTGCCCTTTATCTACTTTTTCATTGTGATTCAAAGTCAGGCTGTTCTGTTCATTTCATTCTACTCATTGACAATAAGGGAACTGAATTGAATATGAATAAAGGGACACAATATGAGATGTGGTTTAAGCCACAGGGGGGAAAAAAAAAATCTGCTGTTCCACTCTGCTGTTTCCCACAAAGACTAGAATACGTCGGCCTGGAGGCAATTTTGGGAGCTTTTTCAATACAGCGCCCTCACTTTTTTTCCCTCTTGATTTCTCCTGGTTGCATTTAAACCATATTGTTTGTATCCGTATACAAAAGTCACGCCTACAGTCTCCATCTTTGATCCTTTATTTTCCATCCACCAGGTGCTCTCATTATGTGTGAAATGACAGGAAGTGACAGGTAAGGGATCTGACAAAAGAAGGAGCAGACTGAGAGGAAGCCCAGGCTGAGTGTGAAAGAGCACGGTTGGCTGGGTGAACAGGAACCTTTCGGCTCGAGATAATGCTCGATGAATGATGTCGTCCCCCAAGGCCCCGAGAAGCAGGAAGTGTGGCTCCATATTAATTAGAATATGAATTAGATAGACCCCCTTATCTGATGGCTCAGAGAAGGGAGAGCAGCATAATCCAGGCGGCAGCAGCAACTGAGGTGTTTCCGCACATAATCACAGCTCGGGTCACGTTGCTCTCCTTCAGCCTTTAGGGCCACTTTCAGCCTCAATACTAAAAAGAGTTTCTACATGTTGCTGGATAGCTCTGTTCATGTTTTGATTCTAATTTAAAAGACATTACTTTATCATATTTACACAACATAGCAGTCACATCTTTGTCTTCTATATGTTACCTGTGTCTCAGTATGATAGGCAAGTCAAATTATTCTGTAAAGCAGCAACTCAAGAACTTTGCAGAGTAAAAAACAGTAAAAGCATTAAAAAAAATATGTGATTGATTAAAAATACCAGATTAACATACAAAACTGTTTTAAGTAAAGAGCGATTACTGATAAGTAATCTGCTCTGAGAACTCGGTATGTCAACATATTGTTGGACATAAATAGTGGATATAAAACCCTTTGCAAACATCTTGCACACATACACATTGATATAACTCTGGAGCAAACATTGACTGATTAAGCTTTGGGATTAGTGTTAGTTGTGCGTGAGCAAACTGTTGCTACATTTACTGTTTACTGTTGCAAACCAGACTCAGCACAGAGTTGACAGCTCACCAATTGCAGACTACAATACTAACAACAGGCCTGGTTCAATAGCTCGTATCTCAGCTCAACTGTACACTTTGACAACTTAAAGAAGTAAGCTGAATGTGATTAGGTACCTGTTGTGTGGCTATTGATAGAACCAGGACTGTGTAGAAAAACAGGATTCATCGATCAGACAGCTATTAGGGGACACATATGAGACTCTTCCTAGTAATAATAATAAGGGAAGGTTGTGGATGGCCTTAAATGTAAACAGAAGTATTTTGAAAGTGATAGGAAATTTAACTGGGAGCCAATGGAGCTGCTGGAGGACGGGGGTGATGTGGTAGAAGGAAGGGGTTCTGGTGATGATGTGGGCTGCTGAGTTTTGGACCAGTTGGAGTTTATGGAGGGATTTGTGGGGGGGACACCAAAGAGGTGTATCTCTTCTGAAAGCAAAACTGATAAATCAGCTTGTACCTTTGACTGTGTGTGACTATGGACAGTGTCACTTTTTGTTTTTTAAAATTGAAGCCAAAAAATCCCAGTGAGTGGTGCTGACCTATTACACTGGTGACGTCATTTGGAAGCAAGACATGCACATAAGGCAGCTGGCTGGTAAAACTGATGCCGCAGCCTTTCTGTGAACCAAAGCAAGTGTTTAACTTACCGATGAAACATCAAAGATCCCCCAGGTGGGTATCGCCAAGAGCTGAATGGGTTCTTCTAACCCAGAGATATAGAAAGCGCAATAACTGTATTGATCGTTTTTAAGTTTTCTTTTCTTGGACATAAATCATCAGCAGAACAAAATTGCCTTTATATTTTTATAGATGTATTGATGGACCGATGAATAGATAAACTTAATTGTCTGTCCCAATAGTGACAGAAATTCTCGTCTGACAATGTTCAAACACACAGTTCATATTTTGAAACACATGGCACAGACCCCTGTCCCATCTGTTTATTTGGATGAGGTGGGGTTTATGGCCTGCAGCCAGTCAACAAGGGAAGCTCTAAATATTGTGCCTTTACTCCCTGGGGGCTGTTGGCCTGTTCTGTTTTTGATTGTTTCACATCGTATTACTCCGCACATTCGTCATGCTTGATATTTAGAGAACTGCTATAACAGAGCAACAACAAAGTTGCTGCTGTACTTCTGTGTGACGTGGGAGTCTGCTGGGAGCTCGTTCATTACGTCGCCCTTCGTAGAAGATGGGGGGGGGGGGGGGGGGCAAAGTCTCCTTGTTTTAGCTCTTTAGAGGTCAGTAGTTGATTAAAACGTTGAGAAGTAGAGGTTAATCAGCCATTGAACCTCAGGGTGATACTCTCTTTCATGGTATGTTTTAATCAATACATGTGAGCACTGGCATCTAGATGAACTCGTCCACCTTCAGACAGAACACAACACTTCTGTTTCCCTTACAGGCGCAGACACTTTATAGTGATTACAAACAACATCATCTCTGTTAATTTAATGTTTGATAGAAACAGAAAATACCCAAGCTCACAAACAAACAGCACACGTGCTCCTCCTGCTGTGTGCGACTCCTTCAGCTCTCCTACTTCTGTCTTGAGCAGAATGACCTCATTCACTTGTCTAAATACTAAAAAGATGCAAAGACGCAGAAGTTAACTTAGCTTCTGCTGCACACGGTCTGAGACAGAAAGTGAACAGAGGTGTGACAGTGATGTCACCTCTGAAAACACCTCACTGTGTTTTCATTTTGTCCTAACCTGCGGAGCGTAGGCTGAAAGTTTCACATCACCGCCCAATGGTTGTCTCCCAGAAATGTCCCAAGCACAGTAATGAAACTAGAACATTCAAAAATGTGTGTTTGTGCAGATACAGACCAGAAGTCCCCACACACGTCTTCTGGATTATGAGTGATCGCTGTGGTGTTACCATTTGCACCATTTCAAAGTAGTTGGTATATGTGTTCAGAGAATTCTATATATTAATTAAACAGGGCTTTACCAAAATGCGGGCTGTCTAGGAGTTCTACCATTGTTTCTGGGGTATTCAAACAGGTATCTATAGTTTTTTAAAATTCACCCTGATCGTTAATATCAATAAACAGAAATGACCAAATCAGTGTGATACATTTAAGAAGGACTCAAAGATGTAAGATGCAGTACTGTACACTTACTATGGGTCTGATGTCTTATCTGCCAGTAGAAGTTGTTGGGCTACCCTGTGTCCACATGATGTCTCTAACCACAGGAACTAATCCATCACAGCCTGTGGAGATGCAGTCTGACATGCTGTCAACATGACTACTCATCAAAGCCAACAAGAGGCAAGATTTTTTTTTCTTTTTCTTATAGTCGTCTACTAAAGAAATAGATACGCATCTGGTGTTCTTTCCCTTCCAACTTAAACAATTACATAAGCTTGCAGAAAAAGTGTGCTTTCTCTTTCTTTTGTCTGAACCCTCTTCTAATTACTGTTTGGCCAGGTAAGAGTGATTGCTCTGGTAAACGTTTGTCTTCTCTGAACACATAGCCGTACCGTAGTGTTGAGGATTCAGAGCGATGTGTGCCCCTGTGTTAAAGCTTTTCCCCTGCTGGATTCGGTGTCTGTTGAAGTCATTATGTCTGGTTTAGTGTGATGTCCCCCGGGTTCCGCTCCTGAGAGTCAGTATCAACACCTCCACTGTTTATTTGGACCGCCTCTGAACCCGGGGTCACTCAACTCCTATCACCACTAATCCTATTGATATGGTCTACACACACACACACACACACACACACACACACACACACACACACACACGCATGCATATATAAATATACACCATGGCCCTTGGCAGAAATGTGAAGCGTTACCTCTGTGAGCGGTGAGAGCCAATGAGAACCAGCTGCTGCAGCTCTGGATTTTCCTCCATAGTGTGTTTATAAAGTCAGTAGGGGGACACTATACAAGTAGTTGAAACACAGTATTATTTTTTTCTGATTGTGGGTTAACCCTCTGGGTTGTGTGTAGTTTAACTTGCTTTTACATTAGTATATCAGTAAGTTCCTGATGCAAATATCTAAGTCTGTTTTCTCCTAAACAGTAGTCAGTAAAAACCCTTTTTTTTGTTCTCATGGTGTCTCTTGTTCCCAGATGTTATGAGCCCTGCAGAGCTCTCACGATTGATGTACACTGTCAGAGAGAAACTGAATCAGAGGATTTGTGATCCGCTGAGCAGCAGCAAAAACAAAACGACATTGCTTCCGCCTCTCGTGGCTCAGGGATAATTGAAAACAAACAGCCTTGTGTCGCAGTGCTGCTGCAGACTAAATACTAATTTGTGCTGCATTCAAAGGATGCTAAGAGTGTTCTAAATTATTCTTTCATATAATTATCCCCCAAAATATGGCTAATCTTTAGCCACTTTGAAAAGATATCATGATGTGGTTTGTCCCTTGAAAAAGGTGCTTCATGTCAGAGAGGCTTCTTTGGATCAGTATGAGCTCATAGTCATGCTTTATCTGCTGCTTTAAGACCTTATTGTGCAGATTTTGTTTCTCATAGAAGCTGACCTGTGCCTTTCCAAACTCAGATAAAAGTCATTGTATAAAAGAAAGCAAAAATTTGGACTGAACAGGAATATTTACATCCATTTAAAATAAACAAATCCCTCCGTTACATTACAACTCTGTCTCATGTTGTTGATGTGCACTGTATTACATTGAATATATCATATTTATTTGTCATCACTTTTATAACACCACATGAAGACCAGATAGCAAACACACATCACATTTAAATCCTTTAAAGAAATACACTTCCATACAAACATCAGGGGCCAGGGCTGAAAGAAAAACACACACAGACTGTGTTTCCTCACTGAGATTCTGATCATATCTGAATTCCTGCTTCATACGAATTAACAGAGGTGATGTATGAGCTTGTGTTTTTTGTCGTTGTTAAAGGCGGTTCCCTGAACCTCCTGACATGTCTGTTTAGATGTCCGTTTATGAAAAGTGAGACATATGACATACTGTGTTGATTGATTTTGTTATACTGTACATCGTATTTTACAAATCAAGTGAAATTTTACACGATTGGAAATTACTGGAGTGAAATTAGAACAGTGATATGAGTCTCACGTCTGTTTATTTTAAAGTAAAAGGCATAAAGCTAGAACTATCTATTTTATCTGTTCATGAGATAATTAACTATTGTCAGAGACTCCTTGGGGCTTGAACTCTTAAGGGGGGGATTGATGAAAGCCTGCACTGAGCTGCAGAAAAACACACCCTGTGGAGTCCAGACACTGGTGGTGGAGGTGTTGGTTGATGATGTGTCTGAGGCTGAAGAGGTGATGATGCTGACTGACTTGCAGATGCTTAAAGGATGGCTTAAAACAAAAGGTAAAAATGACCTGGAGAGAAAGCCATATTTAAAAAAATAATAATAATAAAATTAAAATAAAAAACAGCAGCAATATGATAGGCCAACACTGAGGGAGGTGAGCAGTGCTATTGGGTAGATCAACATGTAAGTGAACATGCATGAGAGAGTGAATACAACGAGTACATACGAGTGTTCCTGACTTTCACTAAAGCTCATTTAAATGGAAGCACACAGCCATTAGCCTCCTGTTATTGTACACAAAGACTGGAATGAGCGGCTTGGTAACACACATCACTCGTGTGAGTCCACCATTAAAACGTGGTAATCCTAAAAAACAAAAAATGCTTTTTAACTTCATGTTAAAACACTTCAAGACATCCTCCATTTCCTCAGCAGCCGGTAGAATTAAGCAGCATGAGGGATGGGAAGAGGCCAAGCTGCAGACGAATGCTCGTCTCCTCGCTGACAGTAACGGAGCTTTACTGTGATGCACCTGAATCTCAGGTCTCATTGTAATCTATGAGCGTGTGTCATGGAGATGAATGCTGATTGTATTGTGCTGTGTTGCCCTCCGCAGTGAGCGCTGAACGATGTGATGATGACACACAGCGTAAATCCGCTCCACCTCTTACACGAGTGGGTTGTGAGCATGTGGCTTTGTGCGTGTGTGTGTGTGTGTGTGTGTGTGTGTGTGCGCGCGCGTCTTTTCCCTCTTTGACATGCAAAAGGCAGCACAATAGTAATTAATGACGAGCTGCTACACAGCGCTAGGTGTTCATACACTACATGGTAATGAGACTGTTTTGGTGTCACAGGCCTGGAGTTGACCGGATACTGTAGGTTTATTAGTTTATTTTTGATGTATTCTTTTTGTACTATTGTTCCTTTAAAAACATAATTTAGTCGGTCAGAGGTGTTGGCATCAGATTGTTGTTTCATGTCTGTGCGTAGCTTTAGATTTACATTAAATGGTCAGTGAGATTTATGCACACAACATACGTAGTTATGATTTTAAAGCAGCGTGATATTATAGCAGCACTTACTGGAGCTTAAAAAATAAAAGGAGTCACTGTCTGAGACGCAGCAATGTTTACGATTGTCTCAGTCAGCAACAACAAGAACCCGGAGAGGTTTTCATTTAAAAACAACTTACAGCCTGTGTGTCATGGAGGGAGCTTTTACTGTCACTGCTTTGTACTTTACAATATACTCGCTGTGATGGTTTCTGTCAACGCATCAATCAGCTTAAATGCTCGTCCACTCTAAAGTTGATTCAGGAAATGCTTTGTGACTGTTGTTCTTTCCTACAGCACAGTACTCCAGCACTTTCTTTCTTTCTTTTTTTTTTTGCTTTCCCGCATGGAAATCAAGAGTATAAAGGATGTTTTGGAAAGAGTGGTTAAAGTCATCCTCTATAACATCAAACTCACATTAAAGAGCTTTAAGGTGCTTCTGTTGTGTTCTTCATTAAATGTAAACACCTCTAAATTGGCTGTTTTAACTTATCTGAAGAGATACTTAAGTTTGTGATATTTCACACTTTGGGTTTTCATGAATCCCGAACCATCAGTATAAAAGAAGACAAACACAGTTACTGGTGAAATAAAACCAGCTAATCTTATTAGTTCCCATCAGTCTGGGTGAGAAAGGTGCACACAGACACTTTCATCGCAGAGGAGAAAATCAGTCACATCTGTTTCACAGAAACATCTAATCAATACAACGAAATGATTGCTCTGTCGAGGTGATGATTTACCTAATTCCCCACAGAACCCTAAGGTCCTGTTTTCAATTACATATTGTAATTCACTTATAAGATCATAGCAGTGTTTTCAAATAGTCATAGTTCGGTCTTTAAGAGGTGTGTTCTGTCTGTTCTCGCTTTGCAGATCAAATCTGATACACACACATACACAGTACACGTGTTAGTTTTTGAAGTATTCTAGTTTGATTAATGCGCTCAAGGAGTAGTTACTGTCGGTCTGGTGATCAGTTTAATGATTGTTTAAATTGATGTATATGTTTCCTATTTCTGAAAACTGTTAAAATAATTAAATCGCATTTCGCAAAAACATTCTTTAGGCTCTTCCATTTTTGTGCTCATGGTTTATAAATGCATCCGTTTTTTTCTCGATGACAAATGTCCCAAAGCAATGCACGCACTGTTGACTGAAATCTTTTGGCTCATAAATATTTCTTTAAGCTGTTCTTTTCTTAAAATGTGGAGTATTACAAAAACTCTGCCATAGGCAAATTAACCTTAGGCAAACTGAGTCAACTCATGTGACCGGCAATTTTGTCTCTGCAGGTTCTGTTATACTGTCACGCAGCTGATCAACGAGAGCAGCAAACTGCTGACGTTACTTTAAAATGATAAACAATTTAATCAAATCTACATATCATGAGCACAATGCACCATGGGAGGAAGGAGTCGTGTTCTGTCTCTCTCGCTGTCTGCCTTCTTGTTGACTGTGTCGCTGTCTTATTAACGACGTCTCTTTCCTTTAGAAGAAAACTTTGGACTTTGCACTTTCCTTTCAGTTTTTTCTCTGGCTTTCCTTGTCGTCCTCGAGCTCACCCATCAGCCTCTCAATCTTTCAATTTTCTGCCATGGTGAAAAGCACTTAAACTTATCGCTCCATCTGTTTATTAGATGCCACCTCCAGTGCCCACCCCCCATCTGTGTATGTGTTATTGACAACCTTGATGTGCGTCAAACTCCTCCTGCCATACTTGTTAAATGCAAGTTTTGAGACATTGCAGACTTGAGGCTTGTTTTCTTTAGTCAATTTCCGAACCCTTTTTATTTACACTTGAACTGCATGTAAACAAAGGGTAAAAACTTGAGAACCTTTTACTGTAAAGATTCACGGGTCAAGAGGGAGAACGTAGTGAAAGTCTGCCTGTCTTGGTCAGGTCTCCCAGGTTAACTAAAGGTTAAATAAAATAAAAAATAAAATAATAAAGCAGACCTAGGCTAGCAGCTTAATCAGCTCGGAGAGTGAGCGATATGTTTAACATGTTAGAAGACAGAAAAGTCTGTTGAGCTTCAACTTCTGTTCCCTTTATGAACAGTATATACTGTGTCTGTGGTGTTCCAGCTGCTTTCAAATGAAATATTTGTCAGTTGTAAGAAGTGAATCAGAGTTGCAACATTTTGACATCATGTTTTCATTTTTCTCTCTGTCACAGATCACGTTCTTCATGCTGCTCTCTGCCGTGTGTGTGATGTTAAACCTGGCGGGCTCCATCCTCTCCTGCCAAAACGCTCAACTGGTCAACTCTCTGGAAGACTGTCAGCTGGTGAGACCAACTGAACCTCAACCTATGCACTTTAAAGTTGTATATTATTTGGTATACTAACTGTATATAGAAAGCAAAGACAAGCAAATGAGTATAGGGACATGTTCGGAGAGGAAACGATGTAGAGCAGTGAATCAAAAGTTTAACATAACTGATGGAATTGTGCGTCAAAAGTCACCCCCCTTCTCTTTACTAATACTCACAGACTGTATATGAGGCGGGATGTAGACTCCATAGCTGAAAAGAGAATGAAATGTGGAACACCTTGTTTGTTGTTTCTTATCTCTAAACAAACTTGTTTAGAGATAAGAGCAACTTTACTGTTTGCAAAAAAACAAACAAACATTGGATTGTATTACAGTCCGTGAGAAGTTTGATATAGAACCTCCCTGAAACATTTTCCTGAGTTAAAAGACTCAATCGCTAGTTCAGGTCTTCAATTTGATGTTAATGATGTGAAGCATAGCACAACAACTCAGAGTAAAACGGACTATAAGAAGGGAGACTGCCTCAGGAATGATAAGTTACTCCTATGGCGAATGCAGAAAAAAACTCCAACAATGAAAGTTCACAGATCAAGGGGTGATAGATAGATAGATAGATAGATAGATAGATAGATAGATAGATAGATAGATAGATAGATAGATAGATAGATAGATAGATAGATAGATAGATAGATAGATAGATAGATAGATAGATAGATATACAGTATACAGACAGGCAGGACACAAGACATTGGTTACAATACACACCCGCTGTCCCCCCTCCCCTCTGTATACAATAATCCCCCAAACAAGATTTAGCAGCCCCTATGTGACTAAGAGTAAAGGTTAAACCTGTGCAGTTAGCATTGGCATTAAAACTTATATAGTATGTACATAACCTGTGAGGAGAGAAAAACATGTGCTGATTAAAAGAGACCTGTAAACAGTTAAAGAGCCTTAGAAACAACGTCCTGATGTCAGCATCCACCATTTGTGTAACTACTCAATCAATCAAACAACTTTATATTTATAGAACAATAATGTAGCATTGAAAACAATATGTTTGACAGCTTTAATGCAGAATATACGTTTGATTTTTGTGTATTTACGTACACAAGGATCTTTATTCATTCCAAACTTCAATTTCTTTTCATTTGCTTGCAAAACACAAAACACGTCTTTTAACAAAGTGCTCAAAAGTTTACACCATCATGTTGCAAATTTTTTTTTCCGCTTTCCTTGATACACCATTTGCAAAATGATGAGACTCTTTTAAGTTCTCAATCTCACTATTTTTTAACGTTCATAACCCCAATTTAGCATTCAAGATAAAAATCTTAATGACCCTTGTTGACTTAGAGCGCTCTCCCTGACATGTGATAGAGCTAGAAATCTGTGTTCGCAGGAAAAGTAGAACACGCCTGTTTTAAAGTGCTTTCGAGTGCTTTCTAACTGAAGGATGCTTTTTAAAAACACTTCTCACTGTTAAGAAAACCAGCACACTTTGAAAAAAAGTCTATCAGCCGTTTTCTCTTTGCAGCCGCCGATCCAAATTTGACCCACATACCTCAGTCTTTACATTTTCATCATTCTAAGCGGATTTTCCGAAGCTGAATGTCTCATTACCAGGGGTACCTATCAAAGTCAGAAGAACCCCCTTGTGATTCATCCAGCAACCAACCCACTAACCCCACCACTTCCACATGAGAAGCACACTTTTCAGCTTTCAAATGTAGGACCAGCTGAGTAACACCAACCTCTCTGCTTTCTGCGGCTCCCCTGAGATCGTCCCTCGTTCATGACTGAAGCACTAACGTTCCTCATCATGTCTCCCCGATGTAATTAACCCATACGTGTTGGGTTCATGTCCTGCTTTCTCTCAATCTGGGACACATACTGTCGTGGAGGTATGCTCTACCTCCGTCTCTCCCTGGAGCTCTCTATAGCTCAGTAGCTTTCCTTTGTTGTACACTTTTGATCAGACATGTTTAACTTCTCAAGCGCAGGGTAGTATTTTGTTCTTATGTTCTCTCATGTTTCTATATTTTATCTTTACAACTGTTTTCAGTGTCCCTTCAAAATAAAGTTCATGTCAGGAGTAACAGTGTCATCCACCTTGTGAGATTAAAGGGCAAAAAAACACAACACCAAGCTCAGGTCTGATTTGTGTGTGTCTGTGTGTGTTGTTTTCGTGCGTCTGTTTGTGTTTGTGTGTGTTTCTGTGTATGTGGCGTGCATGCATGAGTGTGGATGTGTTTTCCCTCCTCCTCCCCCTCAGCTCAAATTTGACAGTGATGGAGTGTGTGTATGCTGCGAGCTTCAGCAGCATAGTTCAAGCTGCAACAACCTGGGTGAGACGCTGAAGCTGAACCCACTGAGGGACTGCAACACCATCCGCCTGCGTCTCAAGGTGGGTGTGTGCGTGCATGTGTCGGTTGTGCTCATTGTAAGAGCTATGAAGTGTACATGTAGAAATAATTGTATATTAGTTAAAGTGTGTTTAGACTGCAGATAAACAACATGCATTTGTAAAATCCAGGGTTAAGAAGTGTGCAATCAACTCAACTTTATGTTTAGCAGTGGTAATGAAACGTATTTTCATATGTGTTGACTGATGCTTGTTTGGTTATGTGTTTACCAATTTAAATAACAGCAACATTTCCTTGCTGTACAAAATGTTCTGTTGCATCTATGAAAGACGGTTGATGATTCATGAAGTCATGTTGCGTTCTGCTGTCATTGCTGGCTTCAACCACTCTCTGTTATTGACATCCCTGCAAGTGACAGATTGAAATGCATTTGAGTGGCGAGTGGCCTGATGCCCTGGTCCATGAGGCTGATTTGTGTTTTTCATTTGAATCATTTTATAACTAATTGGTGGAGGTTGATGGTGAGGTGATGTAAAATTTGGTTCATACATTTATGTACTCAGTAATTATTTAATTTAATCATTAGCTGTATTGTTACCTGTTAAGTGCTTATGTAGCTATTTAGACCTTACAAACTAAACTAAGATAGTAACCAGGTTATAGCTAATTAAACGTAGTGTTGCTATTTTTTCCAGATACACATTTAAGATTTTGGTTGAGATTGTCTTTAGGTCCTAGCATGTATAATTAATTTGCACTGAAAAAGAAACAAAGGAGATCCGTCATCTTTGCAGTTGTAAAACTTTGATGAACGTCTGCCACGAGGAACCAATTTGATGAATTAATCAGTCTCCCTGCTCGTTCTCTACCCTAAGTATGCACAAGCCCAGACTTAGCGTTAGACTTAGACTGAACTTTATTGATCCTTTTGGGATGACTCCCTCAAGGAAATTTAGGCCCACACTCAAAGCATAAGATGAGGTCCCCTTCTGGACCAGTGGTGCTAGTGCGTGTAAGTGAAGGGTGTGGCTTTTGAGGAAGCACAGATGGAAAAGAGTGGGTGAAGATGGAGCCCGGAGAGAATGCTACTTTCAAATTAATGCTAGTTTTTGAAAATTACTCACCCTGCCTTTAACGTCAACACATTTGTATTATTATTGTGAGCATGTCGGCATTCTGAAGATATCTCTACTATTTAAATCCCAACATCCTCCCGAAACTGCTAGCATGGCTACACGTTTTACTCTTAATAGAAGCAAACCATTACTTAAAGTAACGCTCAAATTTCAGTATAAAATAATTATCATTACATTTCTCAAATCAACAAGTCCAAACTTATGTATCTGAGTGTTTAAACTTCCCGCATGACAACAGTCTGATATAAAACTCAAAGAAAAAAATGTAAGTGTTGCGTCTCAGATTAATTGGGCACTAAGTGCAGAATGGCAACAATTTGTCTTCCCGTGAGGCAGATCTCTTAGTATGCAGTGTGGATGTAGCCGGGGCTAGCTATAGTTTGCAGTGCATGATCTCTGTAGATTATCTTGACTTGAGTGTCTGCAGAAATGATCTATGGTACGTGCTACTGTGCTTTTATTGGATAACAGCAATCATATCCATTCATTTTATGTCCCTGATTGATTATAAAACATTGATAAGCAAATAAAAGAGTACATAGGATGAAACATGCTGATGAAAAGAGGAAAGATCAGTCACATTTGTCATTTTGATCATGGCTCATTAAAACTGAAATGGGAATTGGTGCCATAAACCTTTATTAAGTGCCAAAGCAGTGGAACGTGTTGAATTATGTGTTAGACCAAGCTGTCATATCGGATCCCTAGAGTCCTCGGCCATTTCGGGGGCTGTCATTGGCCCTAATGAACTCACGGTGCAGCTGCCATATAGTTTCTCTGTCACTAAATGACACAACATACGGAGACTTAATGAAATATCACAGCAAACAGACTTGGCATTAAGCTACCTTGTAACCCACAAATATCTGAGTTAGAGTTTTCTCTGTTTGAAAGTTCTGTTTATAGAGACATCACTCAGATTCACAAACCATGCTGCTGATGATGTGTGCCATTCACTTCCTATTTGCAGACACATTTAATTTGCATCATATTCTTTTATATGTGTGGCCCGAGGCTGTAAATAATCAGTGGGAATTTGCATTTTGATATTTCCCAAATGTGTAACCTTGCTGTTTCACTCACAAACCTGATTGGTTAAAGCAGTGTATGAATGGGCTGGAATGTCTTTGCCTGGAAGGATTTATTACATCATTATTTACATTTTGGTCACAAAGGATATTACTGAAATACACCTTTTTACATCTTGCACACTAGATGTATTCCTGCATCAAAAACAAACTTCGATGAAACCACCGTGGATATTTTCTTGTTAAACTTGATGCTTGCACTTCACGTTTTTGATGCAAAGAGTCTGCACTGTCAGAGCTGCACAGCAGGATAGATAGAGGATCGACATCGAACATAATTCAGTCTATCAACTCACATGAAAAGTTTTTTCATGTGAAAACAGTGATCTGCAGGGATGCACTTTGATCAAAGCACTGCCATGCTGTAAGTTAACGTTTGTTTGTTCTATTTTTTCACAAATCAGAAGCTGTGCTGCTGGTGGATTTTGAAAAGATAGATTTCCGTAATCTCTTCAAACCCACATAATGTTAACTTGTGTGACTGAAAGAGCTACAGTACATGGATGAGTTAAAAAGTTGCATCGTGGGGGTACTAATGGCGCAGTGGTTAGTGCGCACGTCCCCATGGATGAAGGCTGCAGTCCTCAACGTGGGCGGCCCGGGTTTGAATCCGGCCTGTGGCTCTTCTCCTGTATGTTGAGGCCCACTCTCTCCCCGATTTCTGTGTTTGTCTACTTTACTATCTCTTTCAGATTAGCCCTCCAATAAAGGCACAAAAAAGCCCAAGAAAAAATCTTTTTAAAAAAAGTTGCCTCACAAAGCTACAAAGCCAGCTCATTACTGTCATTAAGGGTTAGAAGGTTAGAAATCCCTAAGGGCGTGGAAAAGTTTCCTTATGCTGCTGGAGAGCTTCTTGAGAGAAGTTTTAGGTTTTCTATTACATGCTAAAAAAAGGCTCCTTGAGGACGGCAGAGAGAGGGGAGATCAATGCTGTGACCTTCACTGAGCCCATCATGTAACATGGAGATGATCAGGCTGCTGCCCATTTGTGAGTCAGAGTTGTTTTAGTGCAACAAATGTGTTGTTGTTATTCTTTTTAAGAATGTCCTCTTTATAAGGTGATACTTGATTATCATCGATGCAAGAATCCTATTCAGCCCCCTTTAAGACACAGCATGCTACACAATCTGCCACCATAAGGTTTTTGTCAGGCTAGGCAGCAGGAGAGTTCAGTTGGTAATAGTTGTATTTAGCTGTAGAATGAAATCACACAGAAGTTTTGTTTCATATTAAAGGGTCCCACTTTTATAACACATAAATCTGCCTCTATTTCCATACTGAAGAAGCTACAATCGTCTTTCACCATTTCTGATTAATGACAGTTTGATATTCCATTTTTAAAATGTCAGACAGAATGACTGTGCCCTGTCCACGAGTCTCCAAAGACTCCTACACAAAACCTGTTCCAAAGCTTTTAGCTTCCAAAGCAAACATGTATTAGTCGGATTTTATAGTTGGCACTGCACAACTCCAACTTCAAGGCTTCCAACTCATACAGACTTGATCTTTGGCAACTAGTTAGTGGATATCAAACATGTTGCAGGGCTGGCAGCTCAGAACATCCCAGATGCCAACGTGATCAATTTAATATCACAAACTTCAAAGGGGAGGTAGTGAGTAATGGGATGTGGTTGGCAGAAGTTGCTCGCTAGCCTGAAACTCTTTTTTTTTTTTTTTTTTATAAAGTCAAGGTATCCGCCAACAAAATATTGACAACAAACCCTGGTAGATCTCAGCAGGGGAGACGACTGTCGTCCTCTCTGCAGATTATCCACAGCCTGATTGAGGCGGGGTTTAAGTGTCAAAGGTAATTACGTGCCTCCTGAACTCGCTGAGTTATCTGCGCAGCAGGCTGGAAATCACTTTGTTTTGAATTTTGGGAGTTTCATTCATGTAGCTGTGTCCAGAAAACAAGGTTTGGTTCCAGTCACCTCCGTCTGTATTATGGGAAATATTTACAATTAAACATCTACAGTGAAACACACTTCCCCCCTCATGTCCTGCCTGCCTGTCTGTTTCATCTTTTGACTGTGTTAAAATAAAAGATAATAACTCTTATAATCACTGTCGAAGTGTTTTTGAAGCAGGTTACCTGTTTTCAGTTTTCTACTGACTATATTTCATGACTGCATTGATCTGAGCCAGAGTCAGACCACCTTGATCTGTTTTATTTGAGAATCATATTTAGTTTTTCAGTCATACACATTTGTATCTTCATCTGTTCTGTCTTCCTTCTCTGTGTGCTTAACAGCTTCCATTTCCACAGCCAATTTCCAGGAAGGTGGCATTAATGTTCATGCCTCCTGCAGCAAGAAATGTGCTCATGTGTTGCAAATTATTTTACGTTCATTTCTTAGGAAATAGAAAAAATTATGGTTTGAAAACGGAGCCTCTTACAGGTGATTATTTTCTGTATTTTGAAGATCATTACAAACACCATGAAATGACGATGGTCGTAAGTCTTTTCTTTCATTCAGGCTGTTAGTATTTCACATGCAGGTATATGTATTTTTGTTGTCAGATTCAATACAGCTTATGCTGCTCACAGCATTACCAAAGTGTGAATGTGAATATATTAAACCTTGGATATTTAAAAGATTATTTTCCTGTGTTGAATTTGTTTGCCTGTCTTACATTTGCAGACATATTTTTTCCCCCTGTTTTTAACCTTTTTTTCTATATTTATGTATAAAACTGTTTTTCTCTTCCTCTCTCCTTTCCTGCACCATTATCATTTCTCGCTTTTTTCAAACCACTTCTCCAACTGTTTTGTCCCTCTAACAGTCTCCTCCTCTCCCCCTCCTCTCCTTTAGGAGCTGTTGTTCAGTGTGTGTGCCCTTAACGTCATCTCCACCATTGTGTGTGCTCTGGCCACAGCCATGTGCTGTATGCAGATGGTCTCCACTGATGTGCTGCAGATGGTGAGCATGTGCAGACGGCAACAATAGCTGAGTTTATTTTCTTTACAGTGACCACCCTGCTGTTAAAAAATAATACATATTAGGCATCAGTTAGGGTAAACACAAGCAGAACAGGATTGATGTGCAAACCTCTATCCATTTTAAGATAGTGAAGAAAATGTCTGATTTTTCTGTTGAATCATCCTTTTTTGGTTTCAACAATTTAATGCAAACTCGTACTGTGAAGGTCAATAGCGACATAACCCTTTGCAATTTCTTGCTGCATCTCAAATTTAAGTTCGATTTTGGAGAGAACAGCTGAGCATCTGACTGGATTTTTTTCCTCATGCACAATGTGCTCATATGACCCTCTTTTGTCATTTAATGTGGAACAATGAAACTATTACCAACAGCTAAATGCTTTCGGTCATGAGGGAAATTAGCATGGCCAAGCTCCCTTTGTGTTTCACACCAGCAGTGGTTATTTCATGCCTCTATAAACACATCAACAACAGGAAATGTAGACCAACACTGCAAACGTGACACCAAATATAAAGTAGCTTTTCAGTAATGTCTAATGCCAGAACCTTTTACACATTTTATGTCCTGTGCAGTAAATTCTGCTCATGGAGAAATGCGTCAGGATGTTAAAACAGATGCTCTTGGCTGGATGTGATGCTTGGTCTGATAAAAGGTTGAAATGGCAGGAAATCAATAGTGATCTCAGCGGAATAGTGGATAGTAAAATGAATTAAGCTTAACTAAAAGTTACATTAGTTTCTTCTCCATGTGAGTCACAAGTCCTCATAGATTCATGTATAAATGAGCTGGCAAAATGAAAGTTAGTTTTTCTTTAACTTTCTCATATTATACTGCTTTTCAACAAGTTTGAATAAGTCTCATGTTTGTGAAGATTCTTGCCAGAAATCTACTTTGATCCAGTATTTGATCATGCCTAAAGACCCCTCTAAATGCTAACCCTGCTCAGAACAGACTGTTTCAGTGTCTGTAGCTTTTTAATGCATCAGAGCTGTGTTCGCCGGGCCTGGCTAGCTTGGGCTTGCACTGTTGATGGTGGAAGGGCAGTTACCTCCTTCGGCCAGACGGCCTTTGCTAATAGGAGCTAACTTATGGAATACACTTGTGTATAGTTGTATGTACTGTTGATGTATGTATGTGGGGAGATTAGCTTTTTCTTCATATCTTTTAATATATATAATATGTATTTTATATTGATAGCCTTTTCAGAGACAGGCATTGTAAATTAACATTATTACACTATAAATGCTGTGGTGCAGTGCATTGTAAAGTTGTTGTTGAGTTCTCCATGTCTTCTGCATCTGTCTCTGCCAAATAAACTGAAAAGAAGAAGAACAAAATAAGAAAAGCAAACACTTAAGTGTGAGAATATTACTGGGGAGGGGTTACTGCCCTTTGTGATGTCACAAAGGTGAACAACTCCAAACGGCCTATTTGAGCACACATTTGCTGAAAAAGTGGAGCAGGCAAAAGACGCACAAGATGGACTTATAGATGAGGGCTTTGCAGACAGACTAGGGACACATGACGGTCTAAAAATATGGTAAAGTGTATTTTGCATAATATGTGACCTTTAAAGCTGTGTAAATAAATATATTTGTGACCACATGTCTGTTAAAAAAATCACACAATACCCACAGTGAACCCACAGAGAAATATGAACTGACTCCATGGTTCCCCTGAGTGCTTTTAACCTTTTTAAAAATACATCTTTTTATAAATGACTAATGAACAAAAGACGCATGGATGATAACCATTGAAAATAGGACTGTGATTTCATATACATGTTAACATTAGACATTAACATTAGACACAACATCAACATCTAGTAGCAGTATACAAGACATGCAGGAGCATTACATTACAATAAACAACCGCTGTCCCCTCTCCCTTACGTAAATAATAACCCAAAACATTAGGACTACTTTAAATGTTTCAAGGTGTGTGTACACATCAAAGAGTCCTCAGGTCCAATCTGTAAAATGCTCTCAGTGCAATTTTGATTTTAAATATTCATGATTAATTCATTATAGGGTTTCATTTTGTATACTCTCTTATGGCAAGTGTTATGCATTATTTTTCATCATGTATTCAATTTTGCTTGTTCATAATCAAACTATTCTTACAGACCCTTCATGAATATATGTCAATATAAACTTCCAGGCCAACACAATGATCTGCAGATAAAAACCTAAATGAAATGAAGCAGAAGAAAGTGGTGACAGTTAAACGTTGTTTAGAGCGTTCAGGCAAAACAAGCATATTTGTAGATCTCCCCTTATGTAGCGTTTTACAAAAGAGAGAAATATAAAGAGAAGAACCAGCACACCACAAAGTCGATACAGAATACAATTTACAGTAAGAAAAAATAAGATAAGGAATATGCTTCAGCAGAATCAATCAATGCAATAAGTTAAAGGTGAAAACCACTGTCTCACTGTCTCACAGAGTTTGAAATTGCCGACATAACAGATGTGGATACTTAAAAACAATAGCAATAACTGTCTCAAATAACAGAGGAATCGTGCTGTAAAGAAACCACACTCGCCCAATCATGTCTCCCTGGATCACTTACACTCTTAAATAATGAATAAACGATTCAGTACTTTATGCACTAAAGATCTGTAAGGGTTGTATTTATGCTGTGTTTCAGTTTATGCCGCACCGATCGCGAGCCCTCAATGCGGACTGTATGACCCCCCATGGAACCATCCTCCACCAAACACTGGACTTTGATGAGTTTATTCCTCCCATTCCTCCACCACCGTACTACCCCCCAGAGTACACCTGCACCCCCTCAATGGATGGACAGAGGTGAGACACAATACTGATCATCAGAATCCTGTCTGTAGGGAGCAATGGGAGCACAAAGCTCCCAGTGCAGTCATCTCTGGTGTCTAAGGGTCTTCTGGGCATGTGGATAGATTTAATTCAAACACAATGATATATGTTTTACTTTTATCAAGCAAAGAAGTATAGTCATAAGTGGAGGGCTCATTATAATTATAAACATAATATAACTTGTAAACTCTTGACAATGTATCATTGACTTTACTGATTGGATAGGCTATGAATGTAAATTAGCTACAATAAGCTCATTTATTCATTTGTAGAATCCAACACAATAATGACTTCCCAAATCACACGAGTGATGTCAAATCAATGTGCAAAGAGAATGTTTAACTCTGTAGTGCTTTGCAAACCAGAAATCGTAACATTTGTTATTTTAATTGAAGCAGAAACTGACATGGAGTTACATAATTCATGGTCATTATCTATCTGTATTATATTTGTATGATTTCTACTGCTGTCTTTTGTTTGTCTGGAACTGATAATTGCGCGGCTGTTCGTCTGTCTCGGCCAGGACACTCTTGAAAAAGAGATTTTTAACCTAAACAAGTTTTGTTCTGATTAAATAAAGGTAAAAGAAAAAGAAAATGAAATAGGTCAAGGCTCTCAGGAGGACATACAGCAAAGACAAGACACTGGAATAATTTGGAAGCAGATAAAAAGCAGAAAAGCCTGAACATCTCTTTGAAGGTATTGCACTGAGTGAACTGCTTTAACTGTACCGCTCCAGACCTTCCTGTTACATGGTGGATATGCTGTACAGACGGCAAAAACAAAATGTCAGTCCAAAGACAAATAAAATCCACAACAAAAAGCAAAAATGTTGTGTATCTTTCGCCATCTGATGTTGACCATCAAGTGTTTTTTGGTTGTTGTTTTTTTAATCATGTCGTGACAGTCTCTTTCCATTCAGCAGCTGTGACATCCCTGATTCTCAGCTGGTCCGAGAGGTCACACACCCCTCCCTCATCACAGCCTCCATGTTCGCCCATCTTGCAGAAGAGAGTGCGGTTGATGTAGCCATTTGGCAGAAAGCCACTTATGATTCTCAATTATGCCATAAATATCAACAAGGCATATGAAGCATTTATGGTGTCCTGGCCTGAGGCGAAGGATGTGTCATGACATCATGATGCCACCGATGATTGGTGGAGCTCTCATGCTGTATTTCATGCTCGACCACTTTGGAGGAGAATAGGGTTGTAATTAAAAGATATGACTGCATGCATGGCTGCTTATTCTTAATTGACACCATATGAGACAGTGGAGGTGCTCATTGAATTGTACACTTCGCCTGTATATTAACTGGTTTGTAGGAAAAAGGTGGATTTCATAAAGGTTTTATTCACAAAAAAAAGTATTCATACTCTATGATCCAGTTTCCTACAATCTCCCATTTAAGTCTGCTCTTTTTTATTCCAGTTATTCATGTGGTTTCCTTGTTGTTTCTTATTGTTTGGGTTGAAAACCTGCTGTTTTTCCCCTGACAGAGGTCTGCACCTGGACTTTCCTCATTCTCCCTTCAGTGCCATCTATGGTGTTCCCATCAACAGCCCGGGAACGCTGTACCCAACGGACCTGCCTCCGCCATATGAGTCTATCGTAGGACAGACTCCTGCCAGCCAAGTGAGAAGAATCAGCTGGCTCTACTAAACAACAACACAGTCATTTAAAACAACACTGTCCCTAAAGTCCTGCTAGCAGTGTAAAAGTACCAATAGCACACGGCGACAGCTATGCTAAGAGTCGCTCAGTAGCAGCTAACACAAAGAACAGCTGAGGCTATTGGGAATGCCGTTAGTTTTGTTAATGTGGTCATAAACCAAAGTAGTGGTGACATAATAATATAGCTTTAATAAAGTTTCTTCAAGATTTTAATGTTTCAGTATAAAAGTTATTCAACCCAACACATTTGTCAGACACTCCAAAGGTTGGCGTTAATTTACTTCTTTAATAGTGTTAATTCTCATATGTCTATCTTGTGTCTGCATTTGAAATGTTGCGGCCAAAATAACATCATCTGTTTTTGACTCATCCAGGAGTTCTCCCTTTATCTAATGTTGTATTCCTACCTGCAGTTCAAACATCAGGCTTTTAAACCTCTGTTTCTATTTCACATGTTAAGTCCACTGCTCTCCTTACATGTCTTCAAATAAAAGTCAGCTGAAGGTTCTTTCAACTGCGATAGATTAGCAGCGGTTGCTGTAAATGTATCATGAAAGAGGAAAGTGTTTGATTGAATGTATGAGGGAAAAAAAATAATCTTTGGACATAAGAAACTCAGTTGTTTATTTTAGGCCAGGTATGTAAAAGCTTTCTGATCGCATATTCTTCATACTGAATATTTAGAAATAAATTTGTCTAATTTAAGCATCTTATACAACCAAACGGGATAGTTCTCTTCTCTGCTCACCAGCCTTTCAATTGAGACGTTTCTGTTAGTATGCAGTAGTGTTAGAGCTCCCTCCACAGGTCAAACTGTGCTGTTGCAGGTTCAACACCACACAGCTTTCATCTAGCATTGGCAGATAAACACTCTCTCCGTCTTGTTTATCCATCTCATTTTGTTGTATTTAATCATTGATTTTATGTTCTAAAAGTCCACTGATGGTTTCTTCTTTATAGATTACCACCAGCAATGAGCAGCAGGCCACTGAATCCAGTCTGTGTGAGAGAAACACTACCGCAGGACTGAGCACTCAGGGTAAGCATAGCCACAGCTCTGCAGAGAGTTGTTACATTTCTTTTTCCACTAGTTGTCATCCTGATGATCATTTTGTCACTTTTGCCAGCTTCGGTGGACAGTGCATCACTGATGGTGTCAGAAGTGGCTGATCAGGACCAGACCTGCTCCTCAGAGGACTTGTGCTCCCTGGAGGTCCAGGGTTCTGATTCCTCTCCTTATGACACACCCCACGCGGCCGCCATCAATGGAAGCTGCCCCAGCTTGGAACTTTGCACACGTGGTACCTCACGCTGCCATCGTGGCTTACCCAACACCGACGCTCGCCCAAGTGACACAGGATACAGCGAGTCCTCACACACACAGGACTCTCTGGAGCGCTCCCCGGACTGGTCCTCAGAAAACTACAGCAACCTGGAGGACTCTACAGAAAACACGCATCCATGTGAGGACCTCAGGGCTGGGATGCACATATGCGACGAGCTTGCATCAGCCAAACATTTACCAGAGGAGCCACCTAAAGCGTCCACGCACTCCCTCATTAAAGCACGCATGATGAGCCGGAAGCTCACTCTACCTGTCACTCTCCCCCCACCTCCTCAGCCCTGCTCCCCCACCTCTGTGGCCTCTTCTGGGGGAACTTCAGCCATCAGCCCCATGGCTCCTTCTCCCTCCCCATCCCCTCCGAGCAGGCTGCGCGGCCCCAGGCTGTGCTTCAGTGTTTGGTCAGCCTCCTCTACATCACAACCTCCCTCTACCTCAGCTCAAAGTGGCTTCTCGCCTTCGGAGAAGCCGCGGGGGCTGCGGGCAGCCAGGAGGTACCGAAAACTGGCACGCATTGTCCGCTCAACCAGTGACCCCATCTCCTGCTCCTCTACGACAGGACGTAAGTACGACACAATGTTATGTTAGATGACACCTTGGACACTTTGGACTCGAAATGTGTAGTTCTAACGTTTTAACTAATGAATGCATCTTACAAGAAAATATTCAACAGATTCATTGGTAATGAAATGAATCATGAGTAGCAGCATTGAGCTGTGGTGGATGACTAGCCAGGAACATTTCAGGCTTTTTGTTGCTCAACTCTCTCTCCCTTGTCTCCCTCTACAGGAGACAACTTAAACTGTGCTTCTGCAAATAACCCTGCTGCAGAAGAATCAACTCGTGCTTCACCAGAGCAAGGTAATCACACAGAAATAGTAAATACATCCAACTTCCAACTTTATTTAATTAAGCACTTTAAAACAACCACAGCTGACCAAAGTGCTGTACAATAAAACAAAAGTTAAAAAAAGGCATAATACACAGTACACAATAATTTAAAAGATATAAAAATGCTATAAAATAAGTAAAATACATAAAATAAATAAAATCATCTTACTCGGTGACAAAGGCCAGGGAGAAGAGATGGGTTTTAAGACACGATTTAAAAACAGACAGAGAAGAGGCCTGTTTAAGGGGGAGAGGAAGGTCGTTCCAAAGTTTAGGAGCCGCAACAGAAAACGCACGGTCCCCTCTGAGCTTCCGTTTAGTTTTGGGCACCCTCAGGAGCAGCTGATCAGCTGACCTGAGGGTGCGGGACGGTGTGTACGAGTGTAGAAGCTCAGAGAGGTATGGCGGGGCAAGACCATTTAGGGATTTAAAAGCAAATAAAAGAATTTTAAAATGGATCCTAAAATGCACAGGCAACCAGTGGAGGGAGGCTAAAATGGGGGTAATGTGGTCATATTTACGAGTGCCAGTACATGTAATGTAAGGACATCTGCTTCTTACCAGTATTTACTTCTGATTTGGAAATAATGTATAGTCTTATTTGTATATCAATGAGACCTAGCAGAATAGAAAAAAATGTTTCTGAGAACCTTGTGATTTATTTATTTCCATAAACTATAGAATGAAGTATTTATAATTATTTATTTAAAAGCTATTTTGAAACCAAATTCAGTCAATTTAATTGATTGATATTACATTGTGACAAAGCTACACGCTTCACTGGAGTTGTTCTCACATAGCACTCCAGAAAATATCTAGATATGTGTAGTCCAACGGATTGAAGTGCGAGTGGCTGTTTGTCTTCACATATACAGCTCCTCCTCAAAATATCAGGAATTTTTTAGGAGATTTCTGCAAGTATGACAGCTCAATGTTTTACAAGAATGTGTTTTCACATGTATGTATTTTATTTGATAGATTTTAACTATTCCTCTCTCTCTCGTCTTCAGAGCCAACGAACATTACAACAGACATAGTTGCAGGTAAACCCAGCCACATATCTGTCAGGAAGCAGCCAAAAGAGGGCAGGAAAGTTGACATCCACCTTAAACCGAGAGCCCTGCACACACACTCCTCCCACGAACGCCCACACTCCCTGGCTGATCTCAAGATGTACAAAGACACCAAAATACTGGTGGCAAAGTTCCTGGAGCATTCCAGCTGCAGCCTACCTCCTGAAGTCCAGCAGGTCGTCAACAACATCAAGTGTGTCATCAAGTCAGATGAGAAACACATGGAGGAGGCCATTTTTAGTGCCAATGTCATTGATCAGGTAACAGAAATAGAAATGTTATCTATCCAGTTATAAAGTGTAACTGAAGAGCAGCAGTGCATAGGTTTATTGTGTACAATATCATGTGTTCAAGAACACACCTCGTCGCCGCATGGGGCCTGTGGGTGACGGATCTTTTAAAGGTTATAAAATATAACATTAAAACTACTGTAAGAAGAAGTCAATAAAACGTGTTTGAGAGCTGCACTCAATAATGCTATTCTACTCAAAGCACATTACAAGAAAGGCAGAGGGCTGCCATTCAGGAGTATCTTAAGGACTCACTGTCCTGCAAATGTTTGTACAGAAATAAATGATGACAACCAAACTGATAACTATTCAAATAGCCATCCACCTGCTCTACGTCCTGGCTAGCTGCGCCTGCAGTATGTTGCTGATTCACGTTGTAAAATCAAACCTAATTCATCCAGTTGAGTCGTACCTAGCAGTGTTACTGACCCTTGTTTCGATTGTATAACATAAAAAACCAAACAGATAGCAAGTAATCAATATCACTTCTTCATATTTTGCTCATTTCATGGTGCACAGGTGATGACGCAGCGCATCAGTGGCAGTCCCAGGAAGCGTGGTCACGAGGATCTTCATCTTCAAAGCTGCGGTGCTTTGAGTTCGTCTCCTTCCATGCGCCGTCCAAAACACCTCCAACAAACAAACAGCGGCTCTGGCGACCTCCAGGACTCCACTTCTTCTGAACAAAGCCTTGAGTGCAGAGAAACTATTCTCTGACCACTCTCCCTGCTAGGACTTGGATCAAAGCTCTGAGGGCATTTCACCGTGCGGGTGCTGCAGCCAGGCTGGGCAGCAGATGTCTGTAGAGTAATTTATAACTCGCTGAGCATTGACTGAGAGAAGTTTTTTTGAATGTGACTACAGCACAGGCAAACTGAAATGATCTCAGACTGTATCTCTTAGTGCCCTGTGAGACTGTGCCAAGTCATCAGCAGAAATGGTAGCAAACTCAGACTGAGCCTGCCAGTGTCTGTAGTGGCTTCTTTCTCATCACAAAAACAAAAGAATGTTTCTCCCTCAGGGGATCTTTTCTACTCAGTTTCATCTGTTTAAAAAAAAAGAAAGAAAAGAAACAAATACACAGCTGATCTGTCACTGAGAGACAATGGAGATTGTGTTATCAGTATTCCCCTTGTCCTCATAAGAAGCAGAAAGAAATATGTTTGTATTAAACTGTTAACTGATCAAACTGGGCATTACGAGCCATTGTTTGCAGACTTTGTGGAGCTGTCACTAATCGGTTGGTGAATATTTTGTGGTGCCGCTGGTTCAAGAACTTCACAGATGTGGATTATTTAACTTACCTCATTATGTTAAAATTCTTATCAGTGTTACAATAAAACATGAGTTTGTATGTTGTGGTTTTTGTTCTTATTCAATAAATGTTGCTGCGTGTTGTTTGTCTACCGCCTGCAGAGGATAGCTTTATAAACAGCTGATCACTGCAACCTAGGCTGACCAAAATATTACAAACATTGGACAATATAATCATCTAGCCATCGTAACATTTAATTTCTTTTGGTTTACATTTACATTACATTAGTTTCATTATTTTCTCCATATCGGGGCAGCATTTAAGTCACATCTAGTTCCCTAAATGTGTATTGCTTGCAATTGATCCTTGCAAAACTAACGAAAAAAATAAAACGTTCACAGGCTGCTTTAATCACTGTAAATCAGTCACATCAGCTTTAAGGTAGTTTTTAGGCTGTGTCATCATGATGCATCTATTTGATGATGATGATAAATTAAATAAAGACTGAAATCATTGCCCGTTTGAGAAATATGTACCAATGTCATTAGATTGTATAAGACCTGACATCATGTGCACTAAATAGGCTTCATGGATCAGTTCTTCAGAAAACATTTTTTCTCATCTTCATTAGATGGTTAACATCACATGGACATAATAAAGGTATAGTATGTACACAAAGTGTATTATAATTAGTGGAAGTAAAATATCCATTTGTATGCTTTTATAAGCACTCACTCACACATATACAGGCTTTTTTACGAAGCCGTATTTTATTACCTCATTATGAATGAATAATTAAATCATGTCCTTATTTTTAAGTCCATCTATAAAATGTGTTTCCATTCATTTACGTTTCCTGTCACTGGTCACTTTTGCCAAAACCTCATGTCTTTAAACGTGTTCGTTGCCTTCACCGTGGGTTGTGGATTTTTAACTCGTAGTTTGGGTAATCACACCTACAGCCGACCAAGTCGGTAGTAGCAGTTTGCGCTGCGTAAACCGCGCTTTCTTTGTACTCAGTAATATGTGTGCTTTTATTTTGAAATGTCTGTGTGGTTCGGTGACAGAGAGCGGAAGTGTAGCGGGCTGATGGGCATTAGCTTCACAAAACGTAGAGATCATGTTTGGGAGGCAGTGAATTGTATAGATTGATTGAAAACGGGGGCATTTGTGGTTTCTTTTTTATTTGTGTAAGTAATATCAGCAGGATTACATCCCTCTTTGCAAGAAAGAAACATTAGTGTTTTGTTATTTTGCAGCTGCCAGTTGATCTGTCGCATGTAACAACGCTAGCTGCTGCTGCTGCTGTGGATCTGTTAGCGTTAACAGACGCTAACGTTCACGTCAGGTCGGAATCGAAAATCACCACCAGTGGTCGTGTTCATCGATAATGTGATTAAGTGAGCTCCAGTCGTGAGTGTATATGCAATCCAAGCGGGCTTGAAGTGCAGACGCTTGACTCGGTTGTGTGACTTGTGTTTGCACTCCTCCTCCTCCTCCTCGCTGCTGCTGCTGCTGCTGCCACGGTGCCCGGTAAACTGTCCACGTCTCGTCTTCTGTGTTAACGTCGCCAGCTGAGCTAGGCCACGTCCCTGCGGGCGTATTTCACCCAACCTACCCTCTGACATTGGACGAGTCTCGGAGACGATGCCTGGTGTGCGGAAGGAGGAAGGAGAGTAAACGATCAGAAGAAATGTGAAAAGTCCTGACATTGATGACTGTCAGCGTGAGTACGGTGGTGTTTGCCTTTATGCGGCATGTCACGTAGACGGATGTGTTGCACAGCGGGAGGATACTTCCATTGAGATCTGTAGGTTGCGGTAACAACCTGAGAAAACTGACATTGTGTATTAGAAATGATCGGGTTTGGTGCAAACCGACGGGGAGGCCGTCTTCCGTCCTTCATCCTCATCTTCTTGATGGTTATCATCGCCATACTGTCTTTCAATTACTGGACGGTGTCCAACAGGCACGGCCGCCTGCTTGATGAGCTGGCGGAGGTGCAGACGCAGGTGAAGCGCACGGACGCGGCGCGCAGCCGGCTGGAGAAGCGGAACTCGGAGCTGATGGTGCAGGTGGACACTCACAGGAAGCAGATCGACCAGAAGGATGGAGATTACAGCGTCCTGGAGGGCAAGCTACAGGCCAGGGAGGGCCTTATCAAAAAGTGTGCTGATGAAAAGGTACAGCAGAAATGTGTGATCCAAGTCTGGGATAATAAAGTTTAATCTGTCTTTAATTACAAAACCAGCAAGGAAGTACTAAGTAGCAGCACTAAGGCAGAAGTGGTCACAGGGTACCATGTTGCACTGAAAGCAGAGATTGTTAACATTCACCAAAAAAATAGGGGATTATATTGAATTATCAGGGTTTTATTTTAAACTTATTTCCCTCTTTTAGTTGGGTGTCCTTATTATTGCTACGGTTAGTAATGCTCTCATAAAACATTCACTGTTCCCTGAGGGAGAAAAAAGTTATTTGGATCCCATCACAAAGTATGTTGTTGAACTCACAAAGCTTGTTAGGTCAGTTGCACTACCTTATTGTACTGTACCTTCATGCAATTTGAAAATAATGTCTTCACATCAAATTATTTTAACTACCTTTTAATCTATTCACCCATATGTTAGATGGAGTGTGTGCTTGAAAAGTAAAAATCACAACTCGTAGCTCTCTCAAGAGTTTTAGTATACTATTCAGTTCTTGTTCTTTTAGTCTCTGTGCCTCATATACACATGTTTTACATTTAAGGGAAGACATAGTTGAGCTTGATTTTGTTTTTGAACTCTGAAATTATAAACCAAGACGAGATTTATCATTTTAAATTCCGCAGTATAGTGATTATGTGGTAGACTATCAATGAGTGACTTTTCCTCTAGTCTTTAAATCAAGATTTCCAAATAATTATAAATCATAATTTAAAAGGCATGGTTGTATAAGAAGAAAACTATTATCAACCTTCTGACGCTGATTTATTTTATTAGCTTTAGGTTTGAGTTGGGCTTTGTCTGTGGGCTCCAAAAGGCGGCTCCTCCTGTCTGTTGCAATAGTGCAGCCAGTTCAGTGAGTTGTGTCCAGCTGCCCTGAGAGACGTTTAGACGACAGATGGGGAGGAGGTTCTCCTGTCATTTGCATCTAGTCTTTCATGGCTGTTTATCATTGACAGGCACACGGTGGTTTACCTTCTATGTTATTCCTAAAGTCTGTCCAGTAGGACTACATCAGGACACGTTTTTCACAAGTTATTAAGAGAATATAAACAAATGTGTTGTGGAAGGAAGAATTAGCAGGTTTGAGCACTTGAACCTGTTTGTATAGAAACAATTCTAGATGAATGAATCAATAAGAGTCGACCCTCCGCCTAATTACAATCCAAATGACTTCCAACTTTGAGACTTTTCTCCTGCTGATCATCACACACTGTTACTTTGTCAAAATCTCTTTTCTGTGGCCAAATCACATCTTAGTAAAACAATGGCCCTGTTACAGTTAGCCCTCTGTTAAACTGCCTGTAAAGCGGGCACGGTCTAAAAGTGACACAATTTACATTTGAATTTCTAACATGTGTGCATCATTTTATCACATAGAAATCCCTCTTGGTGGCTCTGTAATTTGTCCCCTGTGGAAATATTTTTATACCATCTATAGCTTAGATCATTTTCTTGTTGTTGAGTCGAATTGAAATGTTCAAGTGTTTAAAATATGACATCTTTAAAGTGACTTCGAAGGAGTTTGCTCCCTCCTTCCCTGATCACGATAGCGGTGTTGCTAAGCTGTAATTACACTTCTTTTTGTCAACAACCCAACCCTGTATCAACAGTCACATCCTACTTGTTGCAAAGGGCCTGCAATGCAGAGAACATGGTGACAGTTGAGTTTTAACTGGATTCCAGTTACAGTAAACGCGGCTTTGAGGAGCAGGAATGATTCAGGGCAGTTTTTAGTTCTTCACACAGTCTGTAAAGTGTGTTTGTGTCCAGCTAGTTTCAGTAGTTGGAAGAGGTTGGCAGTTCTCCACATGCAAGGGGTGACCTTACAGTTTCCTCACCGCCTCCTGTCTCGGTTAATTATCCTTCATTCAGGAATGCACACAGTCACAATAGATCGAAAGGTCGACGTTTGGGGAAAAGTGTAAAAAGAGTTAATAGATCTGTCACTGTCCTTATGCTACAGTCATGCTTTCCCAAACAAGGCTTAATGCCACTTTATTCAGCTTTCTTTTCCCTCTTGAAGTTCCATCGGACGTAGAATCCACGTTCATCTGTATCTTGACAGAATAACATTGTATAAAATAGTTCCAAGCATTGGCTAACCTTTCCGATGCTTTGCTGTAAGTTGCATCACTGAAAGTGAGGACAACTTCAAAGTAACTCCAGCTTTGTGAAGGACAGACCTTAACTGCACGAGCTTAAAGTCCAAGGTTCCTTTCCCTCTTCCTCCATCCTTACGTCATTTGCCTGCTCCCACTCCCCCCTCACAGGTGTTTGTACACTGTGAGTTTGATTAAAACTCAAGGCAGTAGTAGACTCTCAGGGTTTATATCAGTCCTGCTTATGAGGGGCTCTTTTATTGATTGAGATCTTGTGTTGTCTATAAACCATAAACTTCATTTCCTGCATGGTGTCAGCAGCAACAAAGCCCGCACAAATCTCTTAATTCCTCATTCCAGTTTTTGATTGCAGGAACTTGTGACCCAAAAGCAGTAGCCATATCAACTGGTTTCCAACTACTTGGGGTTTGATGCCATGTTAAACAGAAAAACAAGACAAACCTGTTCTGTAAGGGGGCGGGACTTTCCCGGAACTTTCTGCTTACGAATCTGTTACACAGTGCTCAACTGAGCAACTCTTAATTGCCTTCAACAAACTGGTTTTGGGTGTTGCCTTCAGCTCTCCCTCAGCTGATTAGATTGCCTTTAACCTTTTAATTGTTCTCTTCCTGTACAGATGAAGCTTCAAGGGGAAGCCACAGCCCAGATGACAGAAATCCAGAGGCTAAAAGGTAGGGCACCATCCTTGTTTTGCCACCAGAGGGCGCTGTCAAACACACTGCCCTAATTTCACAGTCTGTTCATTTGACAGATGAGACATGGACTTTTCCTGAGTAGATGTATTTGTGTGTAACAGAGCAGCTAACAGACCTGAAACAGGAGTTCATGAAACAGGAAGAGCAGCTGAGAGAAGTGAAGAAAAACAGCACTACCTTGGAAAGAAAACTGGAATATGAGAGGTTTGTCAAATCTTTACTTCTTTATGTTGTCCTCGATTACTCATACAAACATACATTCTTAAGAATAGATTCATACCTCACTGAACAGGTTTTCACATTTACATTTTTGTTCTACAGTAGACAGAAAAAGTGATGAACGATCATACTTTGAAATTTACAGAGAATATTTGTTCACTAGTTTACAGTGTGGACGTCAGATCGCACAACTTAAGGACGAGTATGAAGAAACGAAGAAGGCGATGGAGATGGAGGCGAAAAAGCTTAGACAGGTATGTACAACGCAACATCTTGACAAACAAAAAAGTGATCACTTTCATGTCTCTCTCTCGAACTGTGCTTCTGCAGCATTTAGCGTGACTCTGATCAGTGAATTCCTCTCGTGTTTTTCCTGTGTCAGCTCTCCTCATCCGCATACACAGATTCTCCTACTCTCCAATGTTCCTGTGCTCATTCTTTCTTTCACCTTTTGACAATTTCTTCAGGTTGCAATAGAACGCCACAAGGGGGCAGCAGCAAACAGAAATGCAGATGGAGCGCTAGGTCTGGACATGGATGGAGAGCGTCATACTGTGGCCAATCACCGACATGAGAGTCAAGATTTGAAAGGTACAATGGGTGGAACCTTGCCAACCAAAGCAAACACCGTCTCGGCTGTTCTTCATGATAATTGTGTTTGATTGCATGCTTAGTTTTTGTTTGCACTCGGATGCCTGTGTTTGCTGCTCCTGTTGATTTAATGGTGTAAGAGGGAGTTTTGATTTAAATCTATCCGCTTCCTCAAAATCATTTCCTCTGCTCTGTTACAGATGAGATGGGTAAGCCTGGCAGCGATGCTGGCATGCCTGGTATTGAAGACAGCGAGGTGGGAAAAGCAGATGATGTGCAGTTTGGTATGCATTTATGTTGAACTTTCTAGAACTCGTTTAAGGCTTGCAGTGTCTAGTAGTTTAAAAGTCGTTTAAAAGTATGAAGATTGTGCTTAACACATGTACATATTAGACTCATTCCTGAAGCTCGCAATGCAGAGAAGAGTTGTTTAAAATAAATTCAGTGATCCACTATATTGAACTTGCAACCTGCAGAGGGTGTTGAGATCAGTTATGGGTGAAAGAATTTAACTTTGCTGATAGAAACACATCCGTTTGACATTGAAACCAAAACTGTAAGAACACCACTCATGTGCACAACGTAAATAGAAACTACTTCCGTGGGCTGTGGCTTCAGATGCTTACTGTATTTGTGTCAAACACCAACATTGTCCCACTGGGTCACATTTACCAAGCTTTCTCAACCTGCTGTTACTGTCATCTCCAGCTTTGAAGAAACCAGCCATCACTCAGAAGCATGAAGACGCCCCTGAATCAGTTGTAGGAGCGGGTGCTGGAGCCAGAGTCGGGGCGGCTGATGGCCCTGGGGCCCAGGCTCTTTCTCTCGATGAGCCAAGGCTCCAGGACAGAGTGGAGACACGTGGAAAGGCGGATGCAGCCCCGGGCGTTTTGAAACAGGCAGACAAACCGATAGTGTTCCAAGAAGACAACAAGGCAGGTATCAAGGCTGATGAGCTGGGAGAGCAACAAAGACAAATACAAGGTACGGAATACAAAACATCCATATCATCAGGATTCTCTCACTTAAGGTTTACTTTGCAGCTTTACTTGTTTTCTGTAATCTTTCTTGTTCCAACTCTTTAGTAAGCTGAAGTTTAGAAGAGATCATGTTCATGTCTTATTGAATGTTTCTACAGTTTTCATTGTTAAGTTACATCCGACATTTAAGAAAATAAATCCACACATGAGCTGAATATTTAAGTTGTCATATAAAGGCATCACTCAGCCCTTTGAGTGAGAAACAGTCGTCATGTTGCCCAGTAGACAAAGTTGTCTCTGAGGTAGAAAAAAATGTCATTTTTATGTTGGTGTGTTGGTCATAGACGCATCAGAACCAAAGTCTCTTTTGTTTTCTTAGTTCCGGATCATGTCAAGGGTGACGGAGAACACTTGAAGGCGATCCCTCTGCCCCCAAATCCTGCACAGGTGCCCAACCCCATCCAGCCTCATCAGGCCAAAGACCACGCTCAAGCAGAGCCAGTTCACCACCGCCAAAGTGAGCATCCACATTACACGGTGTAAAATAGTGTTCTTCCCTGTCGATGGAGCTTGTTTTGAGAGGGTTTTTTTTTTTTTACTAGGCTGCTGATTTGGGATTGATTTATAATCCCAACTATTGACATTAGTGCTGCCTTTGTGCTTAGCTGCTGCCTCCCATTGACCTTTAGGATTTTTCCCATCATTAACAGGTTACACTCCTTCATTTTTATGAAAGTTAGTACTACAAACGGAGTGTTTGTTTGGATGAAAATCATGTTTGCGTATTACTCGGAGCGCTGTCAGGGAGCAGAGGGCTCAATTGCAGAGCAAAGGAGACAAATGACACTCACCTGGCTCCCAGATGATCCTTTCCTGCTGCCTGGCTTCTGCTCTGCTCTGCTGCCTTCTCTCCCCCCCCCCTCTCTTCTCTGTCTTTTATATGTTCCGTTCTTTCATCCTTCTCACACACACCCCTCACCCTCTGCAGCTCTGCTGCTTAAAACACCATCTGTATTCAGATCACGTCTTCAACTTGTCTTCCATGAAATCTTCAGCTTCTGGTCTCTTTTATATTTATATCCTATTATAGCAAATGAACACCCGACACACGCCAGATGTCTTGTTTAACGAAGGGTCTGGTGTTTACTAGACACGAGCAGACGAAACACAAAGCATGCGTCAAAGCATCTCCACTCCCCACCCACACCTGTTCTGATCAACGGTGCAACCTCAAATCTGTGTCAGGCGAGAGAGGAACACACACTGTCTCACATGCCTGTGTGATGGAGATTTATAAGCAGTTAAATAAAAACGCTCGGTTACATTCATGTTGTGTTGACATCAAATAAACAGGATTTTAAAATGATATTCAAGCTCCTGTAATTTGTCTGGAAGCATATTTTTTATAAAAGTAAGACATTAGAAACCTTTAATTACCGGTAAGTCATTCCTCCTCCTTCTCAGCAGGTGAATATTTAGAAATGGTGTCAACCTTTCCATCTACTGTGACACACTCGTGTCCACAATATTAGGGGAAAGGCTCCACTTGCAGTTAAAGAAGTTAAACTTGCAGTTCAAAGTTAGTTTTTAGCATGTAGAAGAACTGAATTGAAATTCAATTGAAATTGACTTTTTATTTATGACCTTCAAAAAGCTTCTCACAGCATCCAACAAAGTAAACCTCAATTTGGATTTACAGCAGGGCTAATTGTGTAATATGATTGGATGGTACAGATGATTAAACCCGTAACTCACTGAGCCCACAACGCTGTCATGACTATGAAGAGTCACTCATCACAGGGGACTCTTGTTTTCACTTCACTTTGCTTTAAGTCCATGATGCTTTCACTCTTCAGACACTTCCTTCTTCAACTCAGCCATCTTGTATCCATTCCCTTCCTCTCTTGACTTCTGTCAGTGTCATCCCTTCAACTCTTTTCCTTCATACATTCATTAAGCCATATTTCACCCATTCCTCTCATTTCCCTACAACTGCCTTCGCTTCCCTCCCTTCCTGATGAGGCCCTTCTCTGCCTCCTGCAGGCCGGTTCTTTGATGAGAACGAGTCCCCAGTAGATCCGCAACACGGCTCTAAGCTAGCGGACTACAATGGGGATGATGGGAACGTGGGTGAGTATGAGGCCGACAAGCAGGCCGAGCTGGCCTACAATGAGGAAGAGGATGGTGATGGTGGGGAGGAAGACGTTCAAGGTGAGCCAGGCCGAGGGACTGGACTGCCTGTCCAGATGTGTATCCACCATTCCTCCCTTGCTCCCACCCACCCACCCACCCACCCCTGACCTTCTGACTCCCCTCCCTGCATATTGTCCAGACAGTTAGAGTGGCTCACAGCACCCTGAGTTTGGTCCTAGAATCCTTCAAATTATCCCTCTGGGTTGAAGCAGGACTGCTCTGCTTGCAGCTCTTGAGTGCATTGCCTGAAGTGTGTCGGCCATGTTTTTCATGTATAGACACAGAAACAATCGTAGCATAGACTTGACCCAGGAACTTATGGTTCTGTGAGACTAATAGAGTTCACATGTAGTCTTTTCTCTCTTGCCTGTGCCTCATTTTAGCTGTAACACCTGTCTGTGCCCACCAAACATCTGACCCACATCCAGACCAGTAGACAAATATAGATCACTGTGTTGTGAATGTGTCTGTGTTCATGAATTATTCAAATGCATGTTTGTGTTTTTTTCACTGTTATAGTTTGTTTCTTCATTTAGATTTTAAAATGAGTTTTTGACTCTACATTTACTTGAATCCATTTTAAAATATCATGTCAGTATTGATAGTACAGGTACACTATGCCTGATTGATATATGATTTTATCATATATATATATATTTGTTTTTTACTGATCAGTTGGTATACAGTCTTGTGTTATATAAAGTGACTAGTGACCAAGGAAGCTCAGATTATCAAAAGATATCTAGGAAGTGTTTCACTTCCTAGAGTTCAGTTCACTTCTTAAAAAAAAAAAAAAAAAAAGAAGATGAATGTGAAACCCCTTTAAGCTAAAGTCAGACATGTATTACTTATACCAACGTGTATCCAAAACGAAGGGTAAAGTGATACCTCTGTCTGTATTCATTTGATGATTTATTTTTTGGGATTTACACTGAAACTCATTTGATTTGTTTTGGGGGGTTTTTTTCTTCTTCTTTTGTGATAGTGACTCAACTCCACTCCAATGTCTATAATATGATCTCTGATGTTTATGTTGCTTTCTTTTTTTCCAGATGATGATGATCGGGATATTCAGGGAGACCGGGCTGTGGATTACGGGAAAAGACATCAAGCCATTGACATTCTTTGAATGGAAACTCCCTCAGCTGTTACTCATTGAAAAAATATTCAAAACGTCCTCTACTCTGAAGGTCACTTGATGAAACAATTCAAACATTGGTATGTTTAAGAAGTGTATCGGGTGCATCCTCAGTGTCATGAACTATTTTGACAACAGACACAACTAATGACTTCTGAATTACATAATATGAAGTTTAAAAAAAAAATCATGGGTTGTCTTTAGCTGCTGTTAATTCGCTAATGATTCAAAGTCATGACAGTAGAGTTGATAACCTGTAGAATGACTGTTGAGTTTTGTCATTTGATGACTGCCTCAGTTCATAAGGAAGTGGTCTAAAATGTCGTTGTTGATTCACATCTCAACCTTTTTTTTTTAAGGTCAAACTCTTGTTTTTGCTACTTTTGTTTTCAGGTCACTGTTGCTTACTATAGACAAACTCTTCTACTGAGGTGATTGTGAAAGACACTAATTCGACATTCTGCCCTTCTAATATTCTTTTTGGGACTCTAACAGAGAAGATTTTTTTTTAAGGGGTCGGGGATGCATTACAAATGCCAAGGACGATACATAGGCATATTAAATCAATTTTTGTGTTCCTTCTAAAAGACACTCCAAAGTGCTTCTCGTTCATTTTTTTTCCTAATAATGCCATTGCATGCATTTTAACCTTTTTATTAATCAAACTGAGCAGAATAGTGAAGCTTAAGCAATACTTAAAGCGTTGTTAATGTCCTCAACAGTGTGCAAAGCTTAACCAAGCACATATGAAACTGACTGACTGTACACATGCTTCCGTTCATGAGGTCTCTTGTACATAATATAGTTACAATTTGTACTGAGGAAATCTAATTCTTCACCTTTTGGGGAAATCCATGAACCTGAAATCAGGTCTGTTTATGCAGCCAGGGAAATTGTTTTTTTTCTTATTGAAAGGCACATGAATGTAATTTAATTGTATTAAAGGTGATGCTCCATGGTGTGGCTCAGTTGTGATGGTGCTTTAAAGTAACTAAACAGAAACAAATTGTCATCAGCATGCAGTGGATTATAGTCGGGTAGTGCCTGTTTGTTTTCAGTAATGTTGAGTATATACAGCAACACAAAACCTCCAATGACCGAGGCTCGGTATATTTGATAATATTGTACTTGCCTGTAGTCCTTTTTCATTTAGTAATGTTTTGAGAGGGAAAGAACAGCTGGTTGTGTTTGCTGCAGAATGTGCCTGGTGTTTTTAAGGGGGTGTGTCTGTGTCCCATACGGGTATCTGCTTTGGAGAGACTGAGCAGAGGCGGGAAATGGCGCCTGGTAAAACAACGATGTGTCATATCGGAGACGGTGCTTGAGTAGAGGGAGAAACACAAAAAGTCGGAGCTGCACAGCAAAACAACCACTGCTTTTGCTGTGATGGTTAAACGGTGTTAAATCGTTATCACCCGATACTGCGGATCACCGTAAAGTAAGTCGTTAACAAACATTGTTCGCGCATTTGTGTTATGCTTGGCTTGCTGTCTGTGATTTTGGCAAACGATAGATAAACATTTTCACATACTGCCTGTGTGCAGATCTGTTACTTCGAAGCAGTTTTTTCAAGAAGCCTAGATAGGGTTAACGCAAAGCTACTTATGCTAAGCTAAGTCAAATAGCTAAGGTTAGTTCAAACACGGCCTACCGCGGATCTGGCTAATTCCTGGTCCAATAGACGATTCGGCTAATTGTAGCTTCCCGCATACGTATGTTGTAACTAAGTGGAGCCAATTAAAATACCGTTAAATTATAAGAATCTAAGGCGTTAAAGCGTTTGCATCATGTTAACGCGATGAACATTAAGAGTTAAAGAGTCCAAATTAGCCTTATTGTTAGCTTAAAGGCTAATGTCCCGAATTACATTCCATAACATAACTTAGCTAGTTGTGTATATTGGCTGACGATTATTAATTAAACCCTAATATTAGAAGATAATGTGTAGGTATGTCTGAAGTGATGAGCGATATCCCCACGTCGTGTTCAATGATAACGGTGACCAAATCAACAGTTCATTTGAATAGCGTTTACAGGTACAGTCTTAGCCTGCTGTTTTGATTAACGAAGCCTGACGAGTTGGACTAGCACATTACCGAATAGTTAAATCATGTACAAGACGAGGAGACAGTCGTGTCAACCCCTTGTCCAGGTCTTTACCTCAGCTGGCTCACTAACAAACATTTCTTTATTAGTTCGTTATTACATTATTGAGCTGAAGTTACGTTATGCCGCACTGGCTTGCTAACGGTAAGTTAGCCTATCCGAGTTTGTCGTCGTTGAAATGGTAACGTTACTGTTACAATACTTTTTTATCTGGGAAGACATGTTATTTAGTGCGATTAAGGTGATTTTTATATGCGACTGATGAGAGATGACATTTGGAAATAAACTAACGCACTGATAGGAATACGTGTGGCACACCTTCATAACCCCTGACCTCTTGTATTTCGTTTCGGCAGCGCTAGCTCGATCATGCTAGCTGCTAAGCTCGGTAATTAGTCATATTTAAGTGCTTCTTTTACAAACGTCGATTTAAGCGTGATTAGATCAGTTAGAATTAGATCAGAAGCTGCACGTGTCTATTGTACTTTAATTGATCTTAAATGTTTTAGTTACGTATCAAGTAGCCTCCGTTAACCTGGTAGTATGGACGAGTTAACGGACGGGCCTTTCCTGTATTTTCACCGTTTCCATGACTAGCGTTGCTATGCTAGCTCGGTCATACAGTGTTTATTTCCCGCTCACTTGCTCCTACCTATCTGTCTCCCTGAGCATTCATTGACTGCTGGATTTGAAAGGGATACATTTCGCAGTTACAGTATTGTAACCTTGTCAACGTTTGATTGAAATGAATTTAAAAGACTCTCAGTTTTTATTTGTGTTTTGAACCTACTCGAGGAAAAACTTCATATGCGTGTATATATCGTTATTATATCCAACAAAATAGCTAGTAAGAGAATCACTCATATCTGTTGATATAACGTTAATTTAAAAGGAAGCTTCTTTCAGTTTTCCTCTTTAAGTTTCAGGGGTGTTTAAAGGCTCTGGATTTTGTAGTTTTAATCACTTACTTAAAGCTACTAATATTTATCAACCCTCACATTAAATAAGAACAGACCATCTGTAGGATTTTCATTTTTTTAGTTGTGTTATACTTTTGACTTAAAAAGAGGGGGGAAAACACATTAAGAGAGAACCTCTTGTTTACTCGTGTGTAAAACTACTTTTTATGTATAAATCATTTTGTTCTATGGAAGAGTTTCTTTTGGGTGGGAGGAACTTTTTTTTTTTTTTTTAAACCTTTTTAACGAAACGTAAGTAAAATATTGTTGTGCTTTAAAATAGTTTACTGATGATAATAATTTAGCTGGAAAGAGTTTATTGCCAAAGGGCCTACCTAAAATCTTACTGTACATCCTCCTTGCGATTGACCAACAACAGTATCGTGCTGGTTTGTTTATGGATCAGCCTCTCGTAGACGAACAGTAACTGTACTGATCTACACTTTCAATAGATAGTGAACAGTGTGTATTGAGAGGGTGTTTTTGTTGGTTAAGGGTCCTGACAGGTTGTAGATATGTCCAGACACATTTTCAGTCAGCTGCTGTTATGTAAGCACACTGGGTTGTATTGCTTGACTCATAATTTTTGTTCACCGTAGACTGTTTAAAGGTTTTCCCTGTACACACTCCCTTACAACACTGACCAATTACATTCCTCAACTCTAGAGATTAAGAAGTTTATTTTTTAAAGAAGTCTTTTCTCATGCCTCCGTTTATAGTTATTGTATATTGATGGAAGTGTAACCCTGACTATGATCTCATAAGAACTTAGTAAATATCAGAGAGTCGTTGTGAGTGTGTGTTTAGAAAGATTGGTGTTTTTACTTTGCAAGTGGAAGTAAAGCCAGCTGTGGCTGCTGCTATCCACTGTGATGTAAGTGAAATGGGATCTTGAATGCATCCAGATGTAAAATAATGCACCCGTATTAACAGACTACAAATGCACTCAACAAACTTTTCTTTCTTAATTTAAAATAGTATTGGCCTTTACAGCAACCTGTTTTTCCACCTTTAAACTTGTATTTGTTCAGATGTTTACTTCACTATACAGTCATATTGATATCTCCTCTCTCTCTCTCTCTCTCTCTCTCTCTCTCTCTCTCTCTCTCTCTCTCTCTCTCTCTCTCTCTCTCTCTCTCTCTCTCTCTCTCTCTCTCTCTCTCTCTCTCTCTCTCTCTCTCTCTCTGATACAGCCTTACATGTGACTGCTAAAACAATGAGGCTGAGAATGCGTAAGGCGTCTCAGCAGCCGAACCCCAGTCTGGCCAGCCGCACATCTCGTACCAAACGGAGACACTCTGAAGTCGAAGAAGACACTCCTTCTAGTGGAGGGAGGGGGTTGTTCTCGACCATCAAAAAGTTCATCAGGGGAAACGCTGTGAAGGTAACTTCCTCTGTGGTCACATCAACTGGCCCTGCTGCTTTTTTATGTAACAGGGTTCACTGCAGATATATCGGGGAGCATTGAATTGTTGTAACTAAGGCTGTAGTAGTGTCCTCCTGTGTGCTTGGTTTAACAGCTCTCGCTAAGCTTTTTGGTACTTGTGTGGTTTTTTCAAACCGTAGTCATCACTGTTCTGCTCTCCAGGTCTCTGAGTTAAATACAGTGTTTCTTGGTGTAGAGTGTCATGTTTCCCAAGAAATGTCTGCTGGAATGCAGCAGCTTGTCTGAGAACTCGGACTCTGCTCTAATTTTAACTTCTGGCTCACAGAGTTGGTGTGCAGCAACAGGAGGTTGTAGCAAGTGGAAAAGTCAACTGAGCAAAAGTGGCCTATCCTCTGAGATTTTTTAAAAATGTTTTTTTTTTTTATTATTCAAACATTCTGCATTTTGTTATTAAGTCCACAATTAAAGCATGTAGCGCACTGCTTAGTTGTTTCTGTCTAATCTCTTGAACAGACTTAAAAATGTAACTCCAAGTTCACTGCCTTCATTATGTTTTGTATTGTACGTTCTTCGTGATCCTTCAGGTTGTTTAAGTATAAAGTGTAAAGTATCGTTATTGAGTGATTTTAAATAAAGACGAAATCCATTGTTTTTCCTCTTCTGCACTTAGCGTTATCTGCACAATTGTACTGAAAGTTTTATTGGTGTATATGTTCTGTAGTTTTTATTTTATTTATGCTGTGTTCCTAAATAAATTGTTTCATTAAGGTGCAGCAGGAGAGCCCAGCCAAGAAGACACGGCTCCACTGTGATGTGGACAACAACCTGATCACCTCTACTCCTAACGCAAATACCCCCCGGAGGACGATCAGCAGGCGAGGCTCCCTCAATGGACGTGAGTGGAGCAGAAAAAGACTCATCAACAGCCTGCATCTTTTCACTCATCCTGTGTTAACTCTTTCAACTTGTCACTTCTCCTCTGCAGAAGCCACAAATCACGATAGGAGTAAGGAGAAGCCAAATGGCAGTCTGGAGGAGACAACGGCCGTTGAGGTGGTCACCAGCCCCCCCAGGACCACCCTTCTTGGGACCATCTTCTCCCCTGTTTTTAACTTTTTCTCACCAGCTAAAAATGGTAAGCAGGCTCTGAGGAAGCTGTTAGAATTATGACTGGCATGTCACGCCACTGCAACATGTAGAGTGCAGTGTATTCGCTTCATCTTGATGGTAATGTGCCAGGATGGTGCACAGCTCAAATCCATTCTGTTATTTTCAGCCTCCTCTGGCTCAGACTCTCCAGACCAGGCGTTGGAGGCTGAGGAGATAGTCAAGCAGCTGGACATCGAGCAGACTGTGGAGACACCCACCAGCACAGCCACATCCACGCAGGAAGTGTGTGCCCCCACTAACTTCTACTCCAGTGTAACACAGCTGCCCCCTCTGCGACCTCCACACATCCCAGAGGTGTCTCCCACAGCAGTGGAGGCAGAGCTGGAAGTCGATGCTGACCTTCCACCACTCACAGGTAGATACTGCAGTACTCCTTATCCTGAATTCCAGTTAAGGTCATTATGAAGCGCATTAAAAGTTATGGCTCCGCTCAATTTGTTTTTGTTTTTTTTCTTTGTCTAAAATTGTTCTTTCTGTGGCCCAAGCTCCTGGTTCCAGTCCAGAGATGGCGTATGTTGACTCTCCTCCTGCTGTAGTACCACCAGAGGCTTCATATGAAGAGGACTGGGAAGTCTTTGACCCGTGAGTAATATACTAAAGCCCTAAAATGCTACCCATTAAAACCTACGGTGGACTAAACAAAACAATAGTTTTCAAGTTTGCTTTTGAGGTTTTTCTTAAAGATGTTTGTATTGACATGTCTGACTTTGTTATTTGTAGGTATTTCTTCATCAAACACGTCCCTCCGCTGACCGAAGAGCAGCTCACTCGTAAGCCAGCCCTGCCACTGAAGACACGCAGCACGCCTGAATTCTCCCTGGTCCTAGACCTGGTCAGTAACAGGATTTGTTGGTTATTGACTGTTGAAACTGTGTATTGATATAATATTGATTGTATTTCTCTGTGTTTTAGGATGAAACGCTGGTTCACTGCAGTTTAAATGAGCTGGAAGATGCAGCACTTACCTTCCCTGTCCTCTTTCAAGATGTCATTTACCAGGCATGTGCTACAACAACGTTCGTCACAAGTTAATTCAGACCAATAGAGGGAGACAAAGTCCCATATGTAAAAATGAAAGCTTGTAGAGAGGGGGGCACACTTGAAAACCGCTCTGAGAAGAATGTGTATGTTATAGAGCCTCAGCACAGTTTACACTTTGTCTAAACATCAAGCTATTACATGCGTACACAATCTACAGACAATGTAATATGAATTGTTGTTCCTCTTGGAAATGTACCTGCAATTGTTTATTGATCATCAATGTTTGCGTAACACAGTTCTGTTGTAATGTGCAGGTGTATGTGCGTCTGAGGCCGTTCCTTAGAGAGTTTCTGGAGCGCATGTCTCAGATCTATGAGGTAAATATAAATCATCCCTTACTGTTGATTTGCACCCCATTTGAAAATGTGATCTTCATTCCTGCCCTTTTTTTTTTTTTTTTTTTTTTGCCTAGATCATCCTCTTTACTGCCTCGAAAAAGGTGTATGCAGACAAACTGCTCAACATCTTGGATCCTAAAAAGCAGCTTGTAAGGTAAAGATGTTTCTGCTTCGGTTGTTTAGAATTACACATCAAACTGACCAGCTCAATAAAAGCCTGAATGAAGAGGCTCAGAAGTTGTGTGCAGCTCTCCTGCTGGCATGTGCTGCTGTGGAGGTGTCGGTGTTGTGGTTTTTCTGAATTATTGATTGCCCTGACCTTGTCACGGATTGATTTTTTTTTTTTCCTGTCTCTCTCTCTCTCTCTCTCTCCTCACTCTGCCCTTTCATCCTCCTTCTGTAACCTTAGACACCGGTTGTTTCGAGAGCATTGTGTCTGTGTCCAGGGAAACTACATCAAGGACCTCAACATCTTAGGGAGAGACCTGTCAAAGACCATCATCATTGACAATTCACCACAAGCCTTTGCATATCAGGTGAACACCTTTAACACAATTAGGACAGTTTTTCTTATCGGATTATTAAACAGCATCAGTAACTAACCAACCAACAAAAGAGTGAAGTGAATCTTCTTTTTAACACAACGAGCACCTATAAGAGTACAGTTTGCCATTAAAAGTCAATTTAAATGGTAAAATGTTTCCAAGTAATGAATATCAAACTGACTGTAGCCTCTGATAGTAAGAGAATTTGTTTCCTCACAACGGTCCCTCATTGTTTGGACCCAGGATGTTCGATCTGCTGCTTTGAACCTTTGACAAAAGTGAATAAAGGATGAGTTCATCAGTTTAACCCGCTGAACTAAATTAGACCAGTTCGCACTCTTCTTAACTCATGTAACTATTTGAAAAATCTCCTCACTCATGACAATGTGTTACCACAACAGTGACCCACATCCTTGCATTCAACAAAACCTCCAAACATGAGTGCATGTTGGACGTTAACTGTGAAACTGTGGCCCCTATGTTAAAAGACAATTGATGGGGGGGCGCCTAGTCGTTGATGCCCATGAATAGAGGCTGCGGTCCTCTAAGCAGGCGCCCAGCTTTGGCTCTGACCTGCGGCTCCATTCCCGCATGTCATTTCCCATTCTTACTCTTCCAGATTTCCGCCTCTGTCCACTGTCCTTTTGAAGTTAAAGGCATTTAAAAAAAAAGATGATTGATAAAAGCTGTTTCGTAGCTCAAGTTAAAGACTACAATTACTGTTGGGTTGTAGACTTGTTTTTTTTAAAAGCTTATTTAAAGTGTCATGGATAATCTATGAGGTGAAATAAGTGTTTGTTTTTATGGATTCTGATGGCGTTGAGGTGAGAGGTGCAACCTTAGAGGGTATTGAAAAAAAAAAACAACACAACTCATTAGATGTTTTGGTCCCAACAGTTGTCCAATGGGATTCCCATAGAGAGCTGGTTTATGGACAAAAATGACAATGAGCTGCTGAAGCTTGTGCCCTTCCTGGAGAAGTTGGTTGAGATGGTAAGACTTAAGAGAATTTTGTATTTGTTGTTTAACCTGTTTTTTTTTTTGTGTGTTTTTTTTGAAGCTACGTAATATTTCACGAGTAAAGAATATGTGATCACTATTTCATCTCCACCCCTCATGGTTCTCTTCCTGTTCAGAACGAGGATGTGCGGCCGCACGTTCGAGAGAGGTTCCGGCTTCATGACCTGTTGCCCCCTGACTGAACTGGACCACAGACTCTCGGAACAGGACAACATAGAAAGACTAAAACAACATGCGTGTAAAAAGCCCCTCGCTGGATTACAAACGAAAACATTGCCATTACTCTTAAAATGTTGGCCTTTATTTTTTTATTTTCTTTAATCCACCATTTCCTTTTAAAACAGACACACAAAAATCATTTTAAATATATGGATAAAATGTTCTTTATATCTAAATTACAAACTATCTACAAGCCCAGGTGAACTCCTCCTTTTTGACTGGCCCTCCAGCTGTGGAGACAGAGATTGTCTCCACACTTAATCCTGCAGTCTTGGTGCTGGTTCAGTGGATATGAAAGAAGAACTCTGCCTGAATGAAGTCCCTGAACCCAAACCAACCCCCTGGTGCTCACGCTGTTGACACTGACGAATAACAACACTCTGTGGCTACAGACCATTTTCAGCAGGAATGTCTGGCCTGTAAATGAATCTGTGCATGTGTGTTTGTTTACTCCTAGCCACAAACACACGCACTGATTAGGTGTTTGGCAATCCTACTATCTGTAGCCTTTGAATCATATGCATTCCTCCGTAGCTGAGTCAAGTTTCTATTGTTGGTTGCAGTTTTTTTTCTGGTAAAACTGGTGTTTTATTGTTAAAAAAAAATAGCGTTTCAAAAATGTTTTACTTTGTAAGATATGATATTTTAAAAGGGGTCGTGTAAGTTTTATTGTAAGCCTTTTTCCAAGTAGGAGAACTTGGGTGCGTGTTGATGATGACGGTCCACTGCATAGTCCAATAAAATGGGACGCTCAATATAGTTTGTACTCATTCTCACAAATAGAGGTTTGGATGAATTTGTTGGCTTCTCCATTGACAACATGGCTCCTTTATTAAATGTTAGGATTAAGACTTCTTCTACCTGTAAATCTGAAATATTGTAAAGGCTCGAGGGCATTCATTTTCAAAGTGATCCATGTCAAAGTCAACCTTTCTCTGGTCATAGTATTGGTCTTGTCAGTTTTTTTTTTGTTTGTTTTTTTTTTTTTTAGCTCTTGATCAAACATACTGGCTAAGTCAGAGCAGTTTCTTTTATTTGTAATGTGTTATTTGATGGCTATGTCAGTAGCATTATGACTAATGTAGCACATCTCTGCCAGTGTGTCATGAAGTCTACCCATGGTAGGAATCTATGGCCAGACCCTGTACCAGCTATATCTGGCACCAGCAACATACTGTTCAACCAGTCCGCTTGGCTGGCTGCTCCTCTACCTATTTCATGTTTTTGCTTTGTACTATTAGCTTTTTTCTTATGTTTAGGATTGTGTTTAAGAATGGTTACTACGTTTATGAATGTGTATCTGCCCGATTTCAGCCAGAACAACTCTAAGCCAAATTGACTTTTGACTCCTTTGTTGCTTCAACTTCATTCTTTTTTTTTTAACAGTAGGCTGAGACGTGTTAGCTCACTACAAGCCTAAACCTGTGAGAGGCTTATTGCCCATCTATTCCAAACACTGAGGAGCTAATGTGACTCTCCGTGACAATTTGGCATGCATTGTTGAAACTTTTTCAGATCTTGGTCCTTTTTGAATAAGTGCATTTTATGTTGAAGCAAATTTGGATTTGTCTGGATTGCCTGTACAGTGCCATATGATTCTCCTCCTTACAAGTCCCTCTCCCAGTTTTCCCGTGGTCCCATCCCCCAAAAAGTATTTAGATGGAAAGAGACAATCAGACCTGAAAGCTCTTGCAGATACTAAAACATGATCACACCCACTCTTCCCATTTTTCTTTCAGTGTACCGTAAGTGTTGTGTACTGTGATTCCATTGAGTTGTTCTCCTCCCATGAGTGTATCTGTAGGTGAATCCTGCTGTGCCCTGCCCAAACAATCCCTGCTGCTTACTTTGAGGGCCGGTTCTGTTCAGAGATGGTTTTCATCTGGTCAGCACCTGCTCATCTTTGCCTTTTTGTTTTCACAAGAAGTTAGTAGCTCTCCTGAAATTAGAACGAGTTGTTTTCAAGTTAAATTTATTACATGGCACAGTGGTGTTTACTCTGACATAATGTTACGAGTACACAGTCCAGACTATGAATGTAAATTGAACATGGGGGGGGTAAAGTCTTGAGCGTCTTTCTTATTCCTTGTTTTTTCTTCGTCAAAATGAAAAAACAGACGAGGAGAGTCTGTAGCCAACATCTGCCATTGGCATGTAAAAAAAGAAGGCAAAACAACGTGTATGGAAGAGGAAATGCTTAAGGTCCCACCATGGTTTCCCTCTCCCCATCCTCCCATGGCCTCTCATGAGCTTGACTGCCAGCTTTCAGTATGCAAGCCTCACCCTGAGTGTGTGATGTGGCCCGGGTGTGCTCGTCTCCTCAGTGGGCTGCATGATGAGCTAAAGTTTATCAGTCATGGCTTCTTTTTGGAGGACTGCTGGGAGGCATTTCATACCTTTCGCCCAGCTCATTTTTATGTGCATTACCAGTTTATTGTACACTGAGTGTTGTACAATACATGCAGCTTCATGTTTTAAAAAAATCCTTAAACTAAGGAAAATCTTTTGTATTTTTGATTTCAAAAGGCATGTCATATCTACTTTTTAAATGTATTAATGAAGATTTAACTTTACTTCAGATGGAGTGTTTTTTTCTTACAAATATCTGTATGTTTAGTTTAGCGCAAATGTTACTGAACTGTTAAACTTAGCATGTAGAGAATACCGCCTGCTTTGTGGGAAAGTCCTGAATTAAATTTTAATCATGGCACTTTTCTGCAGAAATGAGCAATCGTGTTAATGATTTTTTTTTTTTTTTCAATATCTGTTAAGCCATTTTACTTGCAAGAATTGCTATTTGTGCTGAAGATGTATTTAAAATGTTTTAAGACATCTTTGTCAGCCATCAGGCTACATGCTATTGTAAAGTGTATATACAGTTACATTGAATTTCTGAAACAAAGTTTTAAAGTTAAAAACCTCTTGCATGCTCTTTGTTTTTATTTCTCTTGGGTGTGTGTAGGATGAAGCTGGAGATGTAGGGCTATTCATGCAAGAAAAGAGGACTTGTAGTGATACTGTTCCATACAATGTGCATATCGGTGTTTATGGGAGATATTGTTACACTATCTTAATTTTTTAAAAGACCGACTTGACTTATGGACTTTAGAGAAGGCTACAAAGTGTACACCATATGTTTTCTATTATGTCAACGGTTTTACTGATTGATCCACCAGGATTTATTCGTATTTAATTGTTTTCCTACCAACAGAGGCTAATTTGGTCTTTTAATTCCCTTAAAGTGTCTAGTTTATGCTGCTATATTACTGCTTACTAAGTTATGTCAAATCATAGGTATATCACAATCTTCTCTAATTATCAACAATTAAACAACTTAAATCTTTATTATCTAGTTTATAATGGCCATTGATTATAATACAAGGGACCAAATGGGTTTTCAACAACTCTAACATTTAAAGTAGAAAAACGGACAAAGTTAATAGATATGAAGGTATGACACGATGCATGTGAGGGTTCATGGATTAACTCTATAAAACGATTTTAGTTTAGAATAGTTTCCTTGATTCCATCAGATTAAAGCATCTCACTGCACGCACTGTGTTAAGGTGTGTGTTGTGTGTTTGCACCAGATGTCGTCTTGTAAATCCTCCAGCAGCCTGTCTGCTGTCTTCTGGCTCCTCGTGTGCGGCTCAAGTTTCACGCAAAGGAGTTAATCAACAGACTTCATCAATAATTCAGCACCGACGGTCCGGGCTTGTTGCCGAAATCCCTTCTACGTTTCACAGCCCTCATTTCGCACCTACTTTTTCCCCTTTTAGCGGTGTCCTTAATTACGCTGCTTCAGACCAGAGGTAGAGTTTCAGATGGCCTCGGAGGAAGAGATGAGCCTGTGGGAACGCGCTGACGTGAAGATGGATCATCGCCTCCACCTGCTGATTAAAGATGAAGTTTGAAGGGAAACCTTACTGACTCTGTTTAGTTAACAAATATGAAGCCCGATGTTCGCCCGGTCTGTCTCAGCTGAGAATCGCTACTGCATCAAGAGGAGAAAACAGATTGGATTTATCTTTATTACCTGGAGTTACCTTTAATTGAGGACACTAACGATGTGGTCGACAGCAGCTGCTTGCATCGTTTGCATCCTATCAGGTACATTTAAAGTCACTTTTTAGAAAGACTCAAAGTCTATTTATTTTATGATCTCTAAACCTATAAATGTATTTAACATAATACAAAGCTGTTAAATTGGTGAAATTATAAATATAAGAGCAGCAAAGCTAGACATGTTGACCAAATTTTAGTTGTTGACGTTTCTGACGTTAAATACCTTAATCTGAAAAGTAAACAAATGATTTTAAAAACCAAAATGGAAACTGCCTAGACACATTTAATATAAAGTACCGTTTTCGTGATTGAAAATTTGATATTTTCCCACTGGAAAATGTTTAGTCAAACTCAGTGGGGTTTTAATGATTACATACCCAATTGATGTTGGGAAAATCCAATTAAAAAAGGCCTACTACCTGACTATAGGGACTTCTGAGTTTCAAAACAAACAATGCAGCACAAACAGGTTAATCATGATTTTTTTTTCACTGGAGTGCATCAGCCTGATGAGTCCTATTTCCTGTTTGTATGTTTTCTTTTGTACAGGCATCATCTGTAATGTCAAACAAGTCTATTCACAACCCAAATGGATACAAAGAACAACTGACCATTCTCCTGACGAGGCCTCCATATCAGAGGAAGACATCCAGAAAGTTATTAATGAAATCCTCTCTTTGTCTGATCAGAATGTAAATAAACGGAGCTTTAGCGCTACATACGCTGCAGGAGATCTGGACTTAAACGCGTATTATCAAGCTCTCAGTGATTTGTACGCTGTCTTTCAGCCTCTGTTGAGGGACAGGTTTCTGGATGACCTCCCCAAAACATTAGTGTGTATTCTTTCTGGCAGACAGGACTGTGGCCTGGAGGCAGAGCTAACAAAGACTGTGTCGCTGGAGCTCGGAAAGCCGCTGCTGAGCGTTTTGTCGTCTCTGCGATCACAGACGTGCACCACACTGAACCCTAACAGAGGGTCAACTAGCTTCCTGAGTGGGTACCTTAGGACTGGGGAATCAACATCAGCAGCATTAGATGGTTTTCAGAACACATTAATAAAGATATTGTCAAGTTTCCCTCTTTCTGGGAGTTTGATGGGTGCTGTGAGCAGCCTTGTGGATGTTGCTGTGACATACATTTCGGAGTTCTTGGCAACGTTCATGCAAATTCCTATGGACTATCTCAAAATAGCTTTACAGTTTGGTGTTAGGATACCATCTTTGGAGGGGAAAGAGACCTGTGAGCAAGGTAATAATTATTTTTCATTAATATAAATAATTGAAAAGGGCCATATCATTTCCTAAACTGTAATTCATAATATGTACATCTCTAATTTCCTTTCACTTCTTCTGCAGGAGATCTCAAGCAGCTTATTATGTGGTATGTCATCAGTTTTATACACACAAACCTTTTTCCATCATAAAGCTTCTCACTAGAGTTTCCCCACTACTAGCAGCGAAAGTCACAAGTTAAATGTGCCTCTCGCAGAGCATTTCCCACCATCAAATTCTGTAGTTTGCAACAATGTTCGAGATTAAACAAAAGATTAGTCTGAACTGAGATTGATTGATTTGTCACACCTCAAGCTATATAATGCATCTACGCTTCACTATTGCTCATAACTTTGCCAGTTATAACAAAATGATGATGCTTGATAGCAAAGACAGATCTTAATAATGGATGATTTACAATAAAACAACAACAGGCTGTTTTGTTAGATCTCAAAAAAACATACGATGTCTGGTGCTAAAATTCTGAAAGGTAAGATTTGTGTTTTTGACAGAAAATTCCCCCCATGGGTAAGAGAAATTTAAAAAAAAAAACCAGAATCTTCCCGAGTATATCTTATTAAATAATTTGAGCCAATATTACTCTTTTTGAAATAATCTAATAAGAATGTACTGCCTGTTTGTTCAGGGGAATTAACAACAACGTGAGCTGGTCCTTTGGTATCTCCATCATTGACATCCTTCTAGATGTCTTCCTGGCTCCAGAACAGCCTCCATGCACATATCCAGGACCAGAGTGCTCGAATCCTCAAAGTGTCCCCTTGCAACGCAGCGTCTCCGAGTCAAAAGACTACACTGATGACTACCCGGACATCCTGCTTAAGTGTGATCGCCACAATCTGGCTAAGCTTAACGACACACTGTGTGCAGACATCCTCAAAGATTCGAAAGTGGGATCCTCAACATCTGTCCTCACCTTTTGCCGGGAACTGAGCTCCCTTAGCGCTAATCAGGTTGAGCAGGTGTGGAGCAACACGTGTTATGTGATTCAAGCATTGATGTCTCCGCTCTTTAGCAGGTCATCTGATTGCGCACATTCTCCACCTGCTGAGGCCGTTCTCCCTCACTCTGAACTACCTAGAGTAGCCAGAGAAGCTTCCAACCTCCGACAGCTGGCCTGTAACTACAACACCTGGTTAGAAGATGAGGAGGTTAACCCTGTCCTCGTGTCGCTCTGTAGTGATAATGAGCGCAAGGAGTTCTCAAAGCAGGTGTGTAACAATGCTCCCTTGATGAAGAAGTTACTGTCAGAGGAGATGAACAGCTGGCTGTATGGCTACTGTGCCAACTCCTCTGCAGACTCTGCGTACCTAGTGAGTCAGTTCTGCGTCTATGAGCAGTGGATGGATCAGCCTTCAGTGAACCCATTCTTACTGGAGTTCTGCACAAGCCTAGACGGTCCCAGACTGACAGCGCTTATGTGTGAGCATGTTGGATTCTTCATGTTGTTATTCTCCAACCATGAAAATGGACGCTTAATACCAAACTGCACAGCATTACCCCTTCCACCACTGGCCCCTGACATGGATTCATTAATGTTACAGTCCTGTCGGTATTCAGAGTGGCACAATGTAATGAATATTACCGTTGATGTTTTGTCGGAGTGCGTCAGGCTCGATCACGTTGGTTTTACCCAAGAGGTGTGTTCTAACAAAACCTTTCTGAACAGTTTGCTGCTCAATCAGGAGAATGCCTGGCTTGAAACTCACTGTGAAGCCTCTCTCACTGTAATACACCCTGTGCCAACCGAGCACTTCAGCATAGCCAGCTGGTGTGATTATCAGACGTGGGGAGAACGACAAGTGGACGACTCAGTGGTTGGCCTCTGTTGGCAGCATGATCAGCTCGCTTTCCAGGAGAACGTCTGCTGCAAAACATCCGTGTTTGAAAAGTTGTTAAAAAACCCACAGAACAAATGGCTAACATCACTTTGCAGGGAAAAGGAAATAGAGGAAATAGCTGTGTTACCACAGGTAAGAAACTTTGTGTAACTGTAAACAATGCTATCTGACAAGGGGAAACCTGTTTCAACATCTGAAAATGCCAATTCAGGAGCACTGTCAATTCAATTAGTAGAATAAATAACAATAATAACAATAAACAAATAAACATGAAAAATACAACTGCAGAAATGTGCTGTGTTAAAACAGCATTATTCAAAAAGTTTACAGAAATGTATTGACTGCAAACAGACAAACAATGAATGGTAAAATGTGACAAGAAAAATGCCTGCAAATCCAGGCATCACATTGTAAGTGCTCCAATCCTGCAGAGGATGCTAAGTGGAAATGGCTCATTTTAAATGACAGACAGGGAGAGATTTCTTGCTCCAGATTGCGTTTTTATCAGTCCACAAACAAAGCCATAAAGTTATATTTGTTTTTTATAAATGTATTTGTTATGACAAATGTTTTTTTTTTCTGAATTTGCTGTTTATCTCTCCTCATGGATATATTCCTGGCAGTTGTTGCAAATCAAGCCTGTCAAACTATTTGTATTCAGATGTATTAATTGATTTGTTCTTTAGGTGTGCAAGTACACGGAATGGACTCGTCCCATCATTGTAGACATGACTGAGGTTGCTCTCTGTGCTGAGACAGACCCGCTTAACTTCACCACCAAAGTCTGCTCCAATCAGACAGTCCTCCAGAACCTGTTGGCCAATCAGGACAACACCTGGTTATTACAGCACTGTGCGAACCATTCAAACTCAGGGGTCCCTCCTGATGGAGGAGCGGGGCAGGGAGAAGGCCTGGCTGGCTTTAATCCCGCAGAGCAGTGCCAGTACTCCAGCTGGAGTGTATCTCTTCCTGATGCAGCTCTCCTCACTCTCTGCTGGGAGCACGACCAGCCAACTTTCATCTCCTCTATCTGCCCTGATGCTAGGCTTCTCTTTCTGCTCTCACGGGAACCGTCTAGTGTGTGGGTGGACAACATGTGTACCACCTACGCAAACTACACGACCATTTACAACAACAGCAACACCAGCCCCACCATGGAGCCTAACTTCTGCCTGGCCAGGAACCTGTTGAGCCGCTTCAACTGGAGCTGCTCAGCTGACCTCTCCTCCGCCTGCCAGCCCGGGGCCAGTCAAAATATGGCTCTACAGATGATGGTGCACTGCTGGGTGGAGAATATGAGGTCCAGGGTTAAGCTCCTGCTGACTCCACCAGTCGCCACTGTGTTGGAACAGGCAGTCAGCACCACTGTCGTGATCCTGTTGGCACTGGAGGAAGTTCAAAATACCTCGCTGCATGTCAGTGAGAACATAAGACTAAGTGTGTTGTCATCTGTTGTCCACTATCTTGAGAGCGAAGACAACTTTGACAAAAAGAGGGTGCTGCTGCAGTGCTTTGGGGTAAGTAGCTTGATTGGGCAGTACTTCTTTGTAAAATTAAAGTTTAAAGCTGTCAGAAGGGTTTTTTTTCCCCCCCGTCAGCGACAAACAATTCCCCTTGTTTGTTACTACTGATGCATTAGTAGCATTTGACTGACGATTGTCAGTGGGTCGCAAATAAGAAGTATTCTCTTCTTCCTCTGGGTAGTTTAATCCGTATCTATATCAATGGCTTTCGACATGTAAAACAGTCATATAAATGTATTGAAGAGAACGAGTGTTAAGAAGGGCAAAAAAGATGTTCATTTACCTCACAGACTGTCTTGGGTACAGAGTAAATGTTAAGTAATACATTTTACTATTGCTACCATATAATATTTATCTTCAATTTTACATATAAACAGATCTCTGGTTAATCCTAAAAAAGACCAGACTTGTGTCAATTTATTCTGCAGGATCAATCGTACTCATGTGTGACTGGAGATTCTTACTCATCTTTAGAATCTGTTTCTGTAGAGAACAATGAATTAACTATATTTTTTCTAATTATCTATCCATATTAGTTACCATTAGTGTCATCGTATGGAAGCTGACCTGCAGTCATCTGACTGTCTGTGGCTAGTTTACAGTTTCGCTCCTGTCATCAATCGTGACATAATGAATCCTCTTTATGAGGTGTAATCTCTTAATTAAAAGTTGGTTTAACAATCACAGCGTTGTGTCAAATCATGCTTACAGATTATATGGTGCCACCAATACAATGTTAACACTGTCGCAACCCTGTATATGTATGTATGTATGTATGTTTGTGTGTTTTCTTTGTGCAGAGGGTCTTAACCAGCTTAATGCAGACAGCCAGAGGCGCTTCTAGTGATGAATCCTCCGTCATCAAGGTGATTCGAACAAAACCTTGAAAAGCTTTTTCATAAATTTCCATAGAATAATTTTAAGACATTTATAATCGCCAGAGCTTAAATTCTGTTGACTTTGACAGGGACTTAGTCCTTTTCTTACAAGTTGGCCCAACTTTTTCTGTAGAAATTATAAAAAAATGTTTTTTAGTTTTTTAGACTTTAGTTGTTTAAAACACAACTCTTTTAAAAATACATCCTCACACAGATCCTAGCATTGTCTGTAGAAACTAATGATCTAAACCTGTTATCATTCCTGTTTTTTGTTTATTTTATGTTGTTCATTTGTCAGGAGTACTTCAATATACCACTGAGTAGGCTGAGGTCAGTGCTGAGTTCAGCTCACATCACCACCATCAGACTGATCCTCGAGTATTACAACAGAAACAAGGATACGTTGCAGGTGAAAAATCACAGTGAAACCCACACAGATCACATTGAGCATTCTTCTCCTGATTCATAGTGGATTCTCTTGGCTCTTCGCCCTCAGTATAGCCTGACTTTATTGCATCGTACATTGTATTTAGTTTTTTGACGCACAGGATGTGTTTCTTTCTGTTTCCCAGCTGCCCGACTTGTACTTGTCCACCATGGTGTCAGTGCTGTTCCAGACACACCTTGTAAAAGACGATGGTCTGTTCCCTCACCTGGCTCCCCTGCTTGCTGCAGCCTCACCTGCTGATATCCAGGCTCTGCCCTCACTACAGAACAGCAATGTGTAAGTGATGGTGTTATCTACACAGTTTAATGACTGAATCCTTAACATTGATGTTCATAATCACCATAGTACTCATTCTCTCTGCAGTATAATTTTGCTGCCTTTGTTCTTGTATACTCCATATTTAAATTATAACAGTCAAAACGTGACAAATAAATCCCACAGCTCCTTTATCCTGTCTAATTTGTTATTCTGCTTACTCTAACATTCTGCCTGTGTGAAACAATTTTGTTTGAATGGGTTCTTTTTCTGCTTCAAAGGGTCTTTCTTAAGATAGCCTGCATATTGTGTTATGCACCATTTACATCGACTATCCTGACATCAAAAGAGGTTGCCCTTTATAATTTTTATCTGTTTCAAATTGGTTCCTGTGATTTTCTCTTTCAATACCGGGATGTGTTTAAATTACTCTATGTGAACAAAGCACAGGTTTGAGGCTTGTGCTAGAAGTGATGTGTCATTGCATCCTAGGATGTCAGAAGCATGCATTATACATATACAGAGAACAAGGAAGGAGACTTTTAGCAGACTTTATTTCATCCTGGAAGGACTAACGATATGTTATTATTGTAAGTATTTTCTGTCTGCTGAAGAATGAATCATTAAAAGTTGCTTCCCCCCCAACGGTGGGACAGCAATCACATGGAGAGCCCTAAATCCTATACTCAAAAAGCCGAGCTAATCAACATGATTTTGGATTAAATCAAAATAACTGATTTAAAAAATGTAACGTTTTGTTGAAATGCTTTAAGTGCCTTAATCACTTTTGAATATTTAGTTTCTGTTGTCAAAGTTTGTAGGTGACTCAGCCATGACATGTAGACAGTAATGTAGCTGGAATCTGCAAGGAATTAGCTTAGCTTAACTGACTTTAGCCAAACTGAAAAAAGGTTTTAAATCAGCGAGCTTTGGTCTGTCCATATGCCACAAAATATCCACTAGACAGTCCGAAGGATAATCCAGAAGAACGTTTTATCATTTTATACTGACAACAGCAAAGGAGATATAACAGCAGTTATTGAACTTCTTTAAAAAAGAGTAAACTTGTTTTTTTGGTTGTTTTTTTTTTACCCCATTTCTGATCTTTAAGATTAGCTGAGCTTGCTCCCTGGTTGCTTTTTCATACTTAATAGAGGGACATTCAAATGGTATCAATTCACTCACCCAACTCTCAAAAACAAAAGGAAAGGATGTAAAAAACAAAAGAAAATAATAAAAACATTTTCTAGCAATTTTAAAATTTTCCAATCAGTTTGCTAGGTTGCACTTTTTTTAATCCCGCTATATAATAAATGTTTGACGCAATCTTTCAATGCAAGCCTCCTAAGAAAATTATATTTAAACAAAACCAAAATACTCTTCCTTTCTTTCATTTCTTTTTTCTTAGGAGGGAGACCATCAACAAAAACTTAAAATACATGACTCTGGAGCAGAGGCGAGCTTTCGGCTTGTGGTTCAGCAAAGTTATGTCCCCCTCTGACATCACCAGAGGTCATAAGTCACTCATCAGGGACACCGGAAACCTGATCGCCTATCTGCCCTTCCACAACTTCCAGCACCTTTTGCCTGCTCAGGTAACATGACTCTGAGCTCTGACACCTGGAGGGGAAACCTAAGAAGGCAGGACTCAGTTGTATTAGCCTCAGGGCATAGCAGAGTTACCTGTCACATAATGGTCATAAAGCACTGACTGTTTCTTCTTTACCTGTCACCACCATCATGTGTCACATCCTGGTCGCTAACGTTCAATAAGTAATGACAGGAACTCATGTATAATGAATGATCATATGATAAAAGCCAACTGAGCTTTACACTCATAACCAATGATTTAAAAAGAAAGTATTCATAAGTAAGTCTACCCACGCTCTACAATAGTTACACAATTATATAGTGATTTTCATGGATTTAAGCTACAGCAGGCACCTTGGCTAAGTTCTAAAACCATTTTTTGAGTCGTTTGGTTTATGAATAGATTAGTCTAACAAAATCTAATGTGCATGTTTGGGAGCTTAAGAGAGGGCAAGGTCCATAGTCCAAATGATGGATTTAATCTTGCTGTGTTACTTTAACTCCGCTAGAAAGTTTAGTGAGCCTTTTCTGAAATGCCTAACTTTTCTGAACAAAATTGAATCACCCTCGATTCTCTTAGTATTTTGACACACACTTGTCAAAATAAAAAAGTATTTCTTTGTCAGGAAAAAATACCTATTGTATTTTGTGACCACTGGTTAACACTCTAAACATCAATAACCTTGAAATTGCTATATTGTATCAATTGAAAAAAAGTATTAAAATTCACCAAAACTTTCATCATGTGTGTCTGCAGCTGTTAGACGGGCTGGAAGTCTTGCACAGAAACACACTCACTTCTCTAAAGCAGGAATTCATCTCTAACAGCATCATCAGCACCTACAGAAACCTCACTGCTCAGGATCTTACAAGGTGACGACTGTCCAACCTCTCCGTCTATATAAATGGTTTATGAGATAATGCCTCAATTTATGTCGATCCGCAGGCTGCGACATATATAGAAAATATTACTTATTACGGTGTAAATGACTTCATAGTAATACAACTTTTTATTTTGCTTACATGCACAGTTATACATGTCATAATATGTTAAATATATCAGTGAGTATATGATATATTACTGAATCCTAAGAGTTTACCTATAAAGGCCTACTTTGATAAATGGTCTGAATACTGAGCAATTTCTTTTTCTTTCTCACAAAATGTGTGCCCAAGTGTGTGTTGTTGAAACAGTGTTTACGGTTTCAGGTTAGGTAATCTCTCCTGCCTGGCAGACCCAGAGGACCTTCTTGAGTACGAAGATACTGAGGTCTTCAGTGTCATTAGAGACATTGTTATGAACTGCACACATGAGGGACTGAGTCTGCCCAGTCAGTTGGTAAGCACAAAAAGTGAATATGTTGGTGTCACTCTTGATTTTCATATGTGTGTTTCCGTTAAAGGAGAATATTTCAGATATGGTTTTTGCTTGTGTACCTTCTGTCCAGGTTTCCAGTTTGTTACTGGACAGCACAGATTTAAAGGTTCCCTTCTTGCTCCGTTCTGATCGTCTTGCAGAGCTCGCCCACCTCCTGCCGTCACTGGGTGTGCCTTTTCTGCAGGATCTCACACCGTCACAGCTGCACGCAATCCTCCCCATCCTTCGCTCAGTTTCATTCAGCCCTGTGCAGGTAGTGGAAGACAATCAACCTGTAATCTACAATGAAGTTATGGAAATCTTCCTCTATAACCACAATCATTTAACACTACCTTTAGAATGGCTGATTCTTCTTTGTAAATTAATCATCCTGTGTCAGTCGTGGGTCTTTGGTCAGTCCCTTTCTCTAGAGAAACCCCTATTTGTTGTGCATAGATGATTTTCCTGGCAGCTGGTGGGGCTTGAAGCCCTAAGTAACAGCTGACAGGCAAGTCAACCTTAAATAAACTGCTCCCTAAGGTGAGATAGCCCTCAGCTATTGTCTAAACTGGAGCCTTTTACTTTCACCTTAGCCTCACAGCTGTTGTCCTGCTTTTATACATCACTCTGCGCCTGAGAGGATACATCTTTTCAACCCTTTCAACCCATCATAAATCCTCAGAACTTTGTTAATATTGTCAGTTCAAATGGGAAATTCAGCATCTTTTATTTTAAAAGTTCCACTTGAAAGGTAATGTCAATTAATTTCTTTTCTGTTTTTCTTTTTATATTTCAGGGTTCCATTATTATAGACAAGCTGTCCACAAGTAACACAGTGAGTAATTCTTAAAATGCATATGATAGATGGGAATTTATGTCGGACATTTTTCTATGTTTGTTTGTTTTTTTCCAACTTCTGCCCAGCTGACAACCACAGATCAGCTGCAGCAGCTTGGCTCTCTCGTTGTGGGGCTGAAGACTGAGGCCTTGTTGAGCATAACCTCTGACAGGCTGCTGTCATCCCTGCCTGCAATGGCCCAGTACACTCCAGGCCTCAGCCCTCTTCAAGCTAATGCTATTGCCACCAAGCTCTGGGTACAATATAAACATATTGAAATTTACTTAAAGATTTACTTTTAAGATTCATAATTCAAAGTGTTGAATTGGCCTTATGTTGAGACAGAATTGAAAGAAAATTGTAACAATAATTTTCATAGATTCCGACTATCTATCTATCCATCTATCTTTGATCACTAAGCTTACACAGATCTTTGTTTGCTTCTTTCTGACCAGGGCTTCCCAGAGGTCGTTGGTTGGTTGGATGATGTGGAGCCTTTGCTCTATTGCACTCCTCTGCTCAGCGTCATGCCCAGAACCCGTCTCATTGTGAACAATATCACTACTGCTTCCACAACATCCTGGAACACACAGCAGGTATCACGCAGCCCATCTTAGACCAGTTGTAGCTTCTAAACTCAACATTCAAACTGTGCTCATCCTCCTTGGCTCATCGCTTAACCTCACTCTAGGGTTATTGTGTTCATCCCTTCCTGTGCATAAACTGCAGGTTCCACATGCTAACACGAGCTGTCTGTGTTTGGCACCTGCCTGCCTAACATAAAGCAAGCCAACTCGATGTCTGTGGGTAAAAGCCAACATGTTGTAGATGATCAATACCTCGCTGGAGGATTTCAGTGGCTGAATATTCAGTGTTGGCTTTGTGTTGTGATCTCTTTGTGTTTCCTCTGATTAGATATGCTTCCTCTATTAGTCATGTTGAGGTGTAAATGACAGTATCTTGATAAGCTGCTAAATTATGAAGTTGAAGTAGCAAAAGTAAACATGTCATCACTGATACTGTGAATGGATGTGTTGCATGCAACACAGACAAAACCCCTCTTTATATCAGATTGCCATTTTCTGTTCTTGTTACGCCTGTGAAAGGGAGCGTCACACCATCTGCATGAATTAGACTTTTACAACAAAAACAAATGAAAGTTCCATATGTAACTACATTTCTATGAATCCTGGATGAACACCAGAGGTATTGCTTCAAGGAAGGATGAAATAGAACCCTTGTTTTTCTTTTTGTCGCCAGGCTATTGCAATTTTCAAAGAGATGCTTGAGACTAAACCCAATCTAATCAGACAAGATTTTCTGTAAGTACTCGTTCTCTGTGCTCTTTTACAAATTCTTCATTATGTCTGTAAGTTTTTTTGCAGCTTTATACCTTTATATAAATATACTGACCTTCATCTCTTCATGTAACCAGGAATCTGGGCACAGTGGCTCAAGGTGTGAGCTGTACCATCTTACAGGAACGTTTTGGAGCTGATTCCTCGTCTGCTGCAGTGAGAAGAATCCTGCTCCTTCTCAGACAGCAGCCCAGTCCTCTTCACACCTCAGTGGTACAATTACCTATTTCTAATGATGCCGTCTACTGCCTGTCTGCTTGTTATAAATACAGTGATCTTTATATCTTTTATCATTTGTCTTCTTCTGGACAGAAAAGGTGTGTGATTGAGGAGCTGTATCAGTTTGAGTTCTTCTCTGAAATGTTGACAGATCTGGGAGCTGAGATTGCCCTTTCTATGCCGTAAGTACTAATTTCCCTCTGATGAAAACGATTTAAACACTTTAAAAGTAGAGTGATTGAAGTCAAATGACCATTAATTAATCCACAATCACTGTGTTCTCATAATATTCAGATGTATTAAATATATATATCAAAAAACCTTCACTGAAATATTGCAACATGTCATTTCTTGTTAGAAAGACATCAGAGTTATTTGTGTATTTAACATGTTTACTCAATATTAAAAGAAAGTCATTCAACCATATACACCAAAAAACATCTAGCGAGAGCATTTCTTCAGTCCATCTAGACTTAGGCAACTCAGGTCAAACTGTACTATATTTTTGTAAACCCATCGTCCAGGAAATGAACTAACATATTGACGAGAGCTTTTAAAAGCTATCTATTGACATTGACTATACAAGTATAAAATATTTGTTTTGCTTTTTTGTGTGATGTTTGCAGCGTGAGCACTATTAAGAAGTTTCCCACAGATATGATGGACACTCTGAGGAGGATGATCAATCAGGAGCCTCAGCACTTCCTCATGCTGGCTAGAACCAAACAGGAGCTGCTGGTGGACAAAATGGTTGAGAGGATGGTCAGTAGAGCCACACTGTGATGTCACTCTTCTATTTTAGAAAGTTCTGAGTGAATTGCGAAAGGTTTGTAATTTTTACAGCTTGACCTGTGTCTTTTTAAAAAAAAAAAAATTCACTCTTCCTCTGTAGGGCATGTACACAGGCGTGTTCACTGAGGAGGAGTTTCGTTCACTGGGCATCATGGCACCTTTTGTGGTGGATTTAGTTCTCATTCAGCTCGACCGAAGCTTCTTCACGGAAAATCTGGATTATATCCAGGGGCTTTGCTTCAGCAGCAGCAAAATGGACGCTGTGGCTAGTATACTGCAAGATCCGGCAGCCTTTGGGTAATTCAACAGCTTAATTTAAAAATATAATAGAAAATCACAAAATTTGTAGTGCTTCCTTATAAAGGGAGTTTAATGAATGGTTTCACAACCTACTGTGGCGTCATAAAAAAAAAAAAATATATATATATACATGTTAAATTTGAAAATTTAAAATATATACATAATAATGCTAAAATAAAAAAAAACATTTTTCAGCTTTAACCACAATTTGTTTTTAAATCTGGTTTTCTTAATCTGGTTTTTCATGATACTTTATTCTCCAGTACCGTCTTTTTTAAAAAGGTTGTCCTTTATTGTATTATGTTTAATTTTTTTGGAGCAGGCTTTTTGTATATGAAACTATTTTGCCATGATATGATGTGACGTGAGCTACTAATCACATTGTCTGATTATCCTTGAAGAAACTAAAATTTCAGATATCAGAAATCAGCCTTTAAATGATTTTCAATTTAAGGTTTATCCTGTATGATTTTAAAACATGTAAGTGGAATTCCTTCACATTGAGACTCATTTTCTTTTCGTTTTCTCACAGTCCAACCAAAAACTGGAACAAGACCACAGTGAGTCAGGTGGGCCGTTTCCTCTTCTTCCTTCCCGAGAAAAAACTGCAGGAGATTCCTTTTGTGAGTCCACTTCAGTCTCTTTACAGATTCAGTTGATGTTTAGAAATCAGCAGTGAGGTGTTGGGATTGTTACCTGATCTCACGGCAGGTTAGGCCAACAAAGGCTGTAAATAAACCCTCAAGTGTCAAATCTCCAGCAGGTGTGAGGATCAGGTGGTGAAGTTCCTGTTTTGTAGCAAACTGTTTGTGTGTGTATGTGTGTGTGTTTGTGTTCCTTCAGGATCTAATGACAGTGGGCTTGATAGAGAAGCTGTTCATGAGCCAGCGGCAGTGGGAACGAGGGGACGTTGGGATCCACTGTTTAAACGAGAACGACAGGAGGAAAGTTTTTCAGAAGCAGCAGTTTGTCCTTCAGTTTTTCCTCGGCTTCCTCAAAATAAATCTTTTGTCACGTGAGCATCACTTTTGTTGCTAGAATCTTTGAAATAATCCTTTAGGGGGTTTTAAAAGGACTTGTACAGTGTAAATATGAAGCGCTAAACTCAACATTGTGTTTTGTATATAAACTGTTGCTCAAGTTACCATCCTGGGTTCTCCAGGTCAAACGTCACACTTTTACTTTAAATGATACTTTTTAAAGTTATTATTTCATCAGTGTATTCTATTATTTAAAACGGATGCTGTTAATATCATGTATTTTCCATAAAGTCATATGTATTTTACAACATTTTATGATTTGACTTTTCCATCTGTGTCCTCTGCCAGCGGCTCCCATGGTTCCTACCTGTGAAATCCTGCACACTACAGCTCCCTCTGCCTGGACCTCCAGCAGTCTGACCAGCATGACTACATCAGCCTTCGCCAACTGCCTGGAGCTTATAGGTCAGGACCCATTCCTTGCATCCTACCAGCGCAGCCAGGTGCTGGAGAAAGTCAAACAGGTGAGATTCAACGCCTTAAAGGGACATTTTTCCCCTGTGGTTCTGCTGTCTTTACGCACTTCATATAGTGTGACATACTCCTGTGTGTGTGTGTGTGTGCAGATATACGGCCCTGTCTCGTCCTTCTCTCAATCTGTGATCACCCAGCTGGGCTGGATAGCGACAGAGCTTTCTTTGGAGGAGCTGAGCAGACTCAGACTGACTGAGCGTAGGAGTATCGCTGCTATGGGTGCTATCAATGCATGGAACAACAGACAGGTACATACTTTGTTTATAGCTGTTGACACATCACACCATTTAAAAATGGAATATAACTTTTTTTAAACTTTTTTTATCAGTCAAAGTGACAACCAATAATTTAAGATCTGATTAATTGTTTAAATGAGTGTCTTAAAGTCAGGCAGTATTACTAAACACTTCTAATGGTTTGTTTGCTAATTTAAATTAAAACGCTACTCTATGGCTGCTCGTTGAGAACCACACAAAGTTACATTTCATCTGTTACATATAAACATAAATTGATCATAACAATAAAAGGACATCTGATAATTCTGGTTTGAGTGAATATTTTTGCAATTGGCCTTGGTGTTTTAAGCGGCCCATTGATGTATTTAGTATTTATTGATATTTCTATGACATAGAGGCAAAGTGGTGGAAGCAAACTTCCTTGTTAACTTTTTGTCCATCCTGTTGATGTCATTGAGAGTGAATATTGGAAACACCTCTCAGTATAATCTCAGGATTATAACAAACCCAAGCTTTAAAATTACCAGAAAGTTAATGCAACAAGTAATGTTGCAAGGATTCTGTTTCAAACTGCAACAAGTTTTAGCCAGGCACTTATAGTTGTTTTATTGTGACCGGCTCTACTGGGTGTATGATTAAAAACATGTCTGAATCATAACTCTTGTTTTAATCACAGCTGGCAGCACTGTTTACTGCCATTTTAAACTCCACCAAGCAAAGTCCAAGTCAGCTTGACCACAGCACACTAGGGGCCATGGGGTACATTGTGTGCGGAGCTAAAACCACTGAGATAAATGTGTTCAATGCTGTAGAGTTCAGGTGAGCAGATAAAACACTTTCACATGTTAATTCCTTCTGTTTTTTAGCAGCTGATGTTTGACACTGTAATGTGATAACGTTTCCCCTCCGTCCTGCTCCTCCTGTGCTGTGTCTCTCCCTGCTGGCTGTAGTAAGGCGGTGCTCCAGCTGGGTCAGCTAAAGTTATCCTGCTCTGCGGAGCAGCTACAGGCTTTCTTCAGTCTGCTAACTCACAGACTCGCTTTTGGATATGCAAGTTCATGGGGAACTGACGTGTTCATTGAGATAGGAGTTCTGGCAGGTATTTTACATTAACTTAAAACACACAAAAAGGTCCTGAAGTTTCACACTTAGCAATAAAAATGTTTACATTTTGTTGCATTTTTGCACTGTTGACAGAAATGGTAGAAAATAAACATTGTCAATTGTTGATGTCAATCTTGCACAAATATCTGCAAAAATATGTGCATGGATCAGTTAAATCCCATGTGTGCTCACGACTTTAACCACACTTAGTATTATTATTGTTCTAAAGAAATCCTCTAAATGCATTAAGTGACTCGTGTTGCTGGATTAAAGCACTGAAAGCTTAGTGCTTCTTTACTCTAATTTATCAACATGTTTAACTTTTTACAGCTGGTCTCCCAGACATGGCTATGTCAGCATTGGTGAAAATGCAAGTAGAAGGAATCCTACCTGAGGCTATCTCCATGATACCAGCTGACAAGTTTGCTGTAAGTAATTTAAACAACAACATAATCTCTTCACATCTCTTCCAAAAGCACATATAATTTATATTTTCAGAGGTAATTGTTACAGTCTATAAAAGGGCCTCTAAATGCATTCAAGCTTTGTTTGTATTGGTGCAATAATCTCATTTCTCTGTCAATACCCCTCACTCTGTTTCTCCATTTCCCCGCTTGTTTTATTTCCTCCAGGTGGTGTTTAACGAGAAACACATCAGCATGTTCTTTTATGAGCAGGCTGCTGCTGTGACCGAGGAGCAGCTCTCTAAGATGTCAGATGTTCAGAAGACAGCTTTATCTCTGGTGCTGACACCCTGGGAGGCACGGCCTGTAGACTTCAGAGGTGAATCACTGAAACCTTTGAAACATTGAAGAGTTTGTTTGCTTCAGTTATTTCACAATTATATGTATTGTATGTGATCCTTGAGATTGTAAGTGTTTGATTTTACAACAATATTTGAATGATGAGTTTGATTGTGAACTGGAACTTCAGCAAACATCAAAAGCATCATGACAGAGGAAAGAAAAAATAGAACATTTGAAATCATTGAAATGATCAAAGCCTAAAATATGTTCAAGTAAAAATAATTTATATAAAATTAATTTAAGGAAAAAAATTAAAATAATAATAAAATAAAATCTTTATTAAAATAGGCAGCTGTAAACAGGTTTGTCTTTAATTTAAAAGAGCTGAGAGATTCAGCAGACCTGCAATTTTCTTTTGTTCCAGATATACAGAGCATAGAAACTGAACTCTGCTTCTTCATGTTTAGTTCTGACTCTGAGGACAGACAGCAGACCTGTACCAGACGACCTGAGCGATCTGGACGGTTCGTAGTTAATCAGGAGGTCACCCCTGAACCATTAAGCGCTTTATAAATCAGCAGCAGGATTTTAAAATCTTTTCTCTGACAGACTGGGAGCCAATGTAAAGACATCAGAACTGGACTGATGTGATTCTTTTTATTGGTTTTGGTGAGGACTCTAGCAGCAGCATTCTGGATCAGCTACAGTTTTTTGGGCTGACCTTTAAAGACACTGTGACAGTAATAAAGACGACTAAAGACAAAAGCATGGACATGTTTTTCCAGGTCATGTTGGGTCATACAGTAAGTCCTCTAATTCTTGAAATGTTCTTCAGGTGAACCAAGGTTGGAAACTTGTTGGTAATCTTAAAGTTTAGTTCCACTGTGTTTTGTGTTGAAGACTAATAATTCAAGAGGATTGTTTTTTTAATGGCTCTACAATTGTTGGTTTTACTGTAGGGAAGTCACTGGCGTTGGCACTGGGCCACAGCCGTCTGTGTCTCATACTGGGACTGCTGATGCTGCTGATCATCCTGCCCTGACCCGATCTGCCCTGCAACATGACCCCACTCACCCCTGCTGGATCAGGAGACACCTCCTCATCCTCATAACAAGGATCACAGTTAACTGTGCAAAACCAGGCAGCACTTCAGCTTGCCTTTATACTAAATTGAATGAGATTGACGGGTTTTTTTTATGTAGCTGTCTCTTTGAAACACCAACGTTCAGCACTAAATGAACAAAATTAACAGTAGGCCACAATAAGAATTAAAACAACACATTTCTACACTAGTGAGCCCACCATGGTTTATTCATTTACCTGTTTATTTATTTATATGTTTATGTATTCTTTTTTACTATTTATTTTAATAAACTTGTATAAACCCATCCTAAGCCTTTTCGGGGAGTAAACCATACCCAGTTAAACAATCCCATTACTTGCAAGATTTTAAAAAACAGATATAAAGCTATTATAAGAAAATCTTTTGTGTTGCAAATTGAAAATTATATAGTTATATATTTATATTACTTTATTTAAAGTTATATATTTTTGTGAAATGATGCAATATTTTTGTGATAGTATGAGCAGAAATGTTTGCTACATTTATATTTTTGTTGTGAGTAATAATAATAAGATCACAGAATACTCAATAAGACCTGATGGTATTAGTATTGATAACGTGCAGTCTATTGTTGCTGTGAGTTTTGTATTGTTGTGCACACTTTCTGGTGTGATAAATGAAGTCCTATATTATACAAATTAAACCAACGACCATCTGTTGACTCTGTTTATGGATTATTTATTTAGTTTTGTCCCTCTAGAGTAAAGGATTGTATTAAGTGTAATGTATGGTAAATGACAACCTGTGTTAACTTACAGTTCCACAAAAGATAAGAAAAAAGTAGATAATGATCACAGTGATGAGTTATTACCAAGCGGGAATTCGTTATGAAAAGTAACTTCAATTTTACAAAAAACAAAGTATCACGTTAAGAGAAAGCATTATGAGAAAGTGAATAAAAGCTCTTTATTCATAGTAAAACATTGAAACAAAATCGATTTTTTTTTTTTACTGATTTAGGTACTGTCACTGTTTTATCATCCATACAGGCTTTTCTAGTGTTTTTTTCATGGTGGTTTTATTTAATGTCTCTGATTAAGGCTATTTACAGCTGCTCAGTCACTGTTATTCGTTTGATTACCTGTCTTTTTCTTCTTTTTTAAAATTGTTGTTAGGGTTAATTTTTACTTTCACTATGAAAGCAATCCGGATCCCTAGTTTGACATGAGATAAAATAAGACAATCCTCTTTTCATCTCAGAGACATGTAGGCTACAGTGTTACAGCGGCTAAAAGCAGGATAGCCATCAAAAGAAAGAAACACTCAGAAATTGAATACATCAAAGAAAATCAAACATAATGTAGCCTATAAACGGCTTTCAATTCCATAGTCCCTAATTAATAATCTATACATAATGTCAAAATTTGAACATTTTCATTGAATGTGGTGCTGCGGTCTAGATCATTATTTATATTTATCCAAGAACCTTTACACAACAGCAACATTAAATATTTGACTCTTTTTTTTAATGTAACAAAAGAGCAGGTAAAGACTTTACACTCATGTTTACGTGATAGACAAAGCATACACTAATCCATCACGAGCAAAAATAAACTTTTAGCAAAGTTAAAGTATCTATGAGTTGACATGCAACCCATTGAAACGTAAATAATGTTGACGATGTATGGTTATTGTATGTATGGTTATTCTCAGCCACATAAGTCGTTTTGAATCGGGGAGTTGAGCCGACAGAGTGACGTCCAGAAAGCTGGGAGCTGTTTCTGAACGCAGCACCGCGAGCCTGTCAAACACGACCAACACAGCCAACATGGCGGACTGGGGTGAGAAACGATAGCTCTCTCTGTTTGCCATCCGTTCCCACAATCGTCGTTTCATACGACCCTGTAACACTAGATTATCGATCGTAAAAAAATGTGGATTGGCCTAACGAAATTCATGGTGTTCTTCTTACAGACGCTGAGAACTTCGAGGTGGAGGAGCCGATTAAAAAGGCGGCAGTGGTCGACAAGTGGGAAGGCGAGGACGAGGAAGACGAGGTTAAGGTAAACCAACAGAATGAGTCGGGATTAAGGTCAGGAATTGTGGTGTAGGGGATCGTTACACCAGCTGTAAGTCGACGTGTTAAGATAACGCCGGGTTTAAACACTGTCCCCTCTGCTTTCACACCATGCTTCACCGCCTGTCAAGCCCTGGAACCCGAGTCGACTACCTGCTAGCCGACAGCTAACTCATGTGGCTCTATCAACCGTCGGCAACGAGACGATTATAAAACCAACAACGAACCGCTAACACCCAAAATAGAACCCGATCAGCTGATATTTGTCAATAAATCCACTTTATAATGCGCATATTGTTGATTTATTAACCTTTTGCTTGAAGACTGGCGGCGTAGTTTTTCGGAACGCATGGCTAAAGTTTGATAACGGGATCATGTAGCTCGAAGCTAACCGGGCCAACTCGCTAGCTCCCGTATCGTCGGGCGATGGCGTCTTTAAACTTTAAGAGGTTTGGTGAATTCACATGATGTGTTAGGCTGTTATCCCATCATTTCCCCCCAAAACTGGCCGCATGACATGTTTGTAAGAGATTAGTATTTGTTTCTGTCCTGCCCTAACTCCTTCAGTGTGAGGTACATTTTACATGAGGCGGCGTTAGCTTTGCTCGCCAACTTTAGCTGCAATCAGATGAAATCATCATCTGGTGATGATGACTCAACTAAGGAATAGGCCTAGAAGTTTCTGCTGAACAACAGGCGTGTGTAAGGACACTGCTGCTCGGCTGACACTTCAATACAGGTGGTTATTGGCCACACTGTTCACACAGTTGTTGGCTAGAAACCTCTAAAAGTCAAACCGGGGAAAGTGCTGGTAGAGGCCTCTTCAGTTTTTCCGTGTTGTGTCGCATGTGTTGTCCAACCACATGAACTGAATGATTTCATGTCCTCCATAGTGATTTAATTAGCAAGCGGAGTTAAATGTTTTGGTAAACACAATGTTTATAAACTGTAACCCTCAAAAAGGTTAAACCCCTGACTATTTTGAAGACATTTAATAACATTGAATAAATTCACATAAGCACCAGCTCCCAAAACAACTAGACAGATATATGATGATTTTGAATTGATGAATTTGAATTGAATTGCTAGTGTATCTGGGTGTTAAAGTTAGGGATTGACTCTGACCCACCAAGTCTTGAATACTTGTTGGCATAGACGCTCATGGTTTACAGCAGGTTTTATATAGCTGAATTGATTTGAGCTGTACATAAATACAGTTACTGGTATTTAAAGTGCTAGATTTATTTAAACAGTGATTTTTGCCTTTACATATCCTTGTTTAGCACATATTAATGCTATATCTGGGCAGATGAGGTGGTGTGCAATGGGGGCGGTGGTTTATTTTCTGTTTTTATTAGGAAAGTCAATATATATTTTTTCTCCTTGTGTTTTAGTGTGTAACACACAAAAACACGTCTGCTCCTGTCTTTTTTTTTTTTTTTTTTTTTTACACATCTGCTTATCCTGCTGCCTCAATCCATTCTGTTTCTGCTCTTTTGAGGATATATTTATCAGCTGTATGTTTTATAAAGATGCTCCAATAACATTATTCCGAGTTTGAAAATCTTTATCTTGATCTTCCGTTAAGACAGCAGTTGATTTGCATATGTGGAGTTATATTATTGACAACGTAGTGTTTGGTCATCGTAAACTGAGCATACAGGACATCTGCAGCTGCAGAAAACCTGAAAGTTATAAGAAGTCAGTTTTAATACAAGACTCCACCTCTTTGACTGTGATTATAGATAAAGAACGAAAAAAGGTCAGCAAATAAACTTGGGCGGCTGTAAATAAACCTGGGTGATCTGTCTGAGTATCATCTGTGTGTAGGAAACACTGCGTATGTTAGATGTTTCTGTGTTCAGGTGTTTGTGGTTTGCATTAGTCACTGAGTATGCGTTGCAAAACTCATTAAAATGTGTTCAAAATAGTTATTAAAATGTATTTTATGGGCTTTAGCAATTACTGTTGCATCGGTCCAAAGATTGTCTGTTTATTGTCTTACAAAGTTCGCTTGCAAATGAAACTTCCACGTCTTTTCTAAATCTCAGGACAACTGGGATGATGAGGATGAAGATGCTTCAAAAAAAGCAGAGGTGACAAAAACTGGTATGTATCGAATTTCTTGTTTTAGAGGAACGCAATGCATTGCATAGCATGTTACTATGTAATATGGTTATCTGCTTTTTCATATCTTATTCCATTATTTACATTTTCAGAGACAAAGGTTTCGGAAAAGAAAAAGTTAAGTGAGAAGATCAAAGAGAAGGAAAACCGACTAAAGAAAAAACAGCAGGAGCTCAAAGCGAAAGAGCTGCTAGAAAACGTGAGTGTTTTTTTCAGACCTTATATGTGGACCTTTTGTATGTAACACACATTACTAATCTTCTCTCTGTCATTTCTAGATATGTTTAATTTTGACCTTTTTAAATCTTTTCTATAGCAAGCAGATCTAACACCTGAAGACCAACTCGCAGAGAAGTTAAGAGTGAAGAAATTACAGGAAGATGCCGACTTGGAGCTCGCAAAAGAAGCTTTTGGTAAGCATCAGTTTAAGAAGTAATTCATCCTATGTTCATTTTGTATTTACAGTAAATGTCTTAATGTGCACACATTACACATAACATCTCATTTTAGAAATGCAGTTGTGTAGCTCTTGCATGGCTTTATAATAGTATGCAGTTAATGGATCTGTAATACTCGGTTAGAGTCTGGACAGCTGAAGTCTTTGCATGATGGCTTTTCCTCTTCAGACTGATGTCCTGTTCTACTGTAAAAAGCACCATACTGCAGCACATGAGTTCTGCTTGTGTGCAGTTTTGTACATAGACTTTAGGCTTATATAACCTTGCTTTTTTTTTTACCAACAGACAACACAAAACACAAAGCAAAATCTAGACTATAAGTTGCACTGAGATATGAGGATCAGTCTGTTTATGGAGGTCTCCCAGAAAGAAGAAAGTTTTAAACTGTCGTCCTGTTTGATGATTTCCTCTGCATTCAGCAAAGTCAACAAAGTGCAGATTGTGTTCAGCTCTGTAGCTTTTTAAGCACTTATCGGTTTTTGCTTTGTGGAGTTTGCACTCCTACCAGCTTTAGTACGGCAGTTGAGCGCTCAGCCTCAGTTTTAACTTTTAACACTTTCAACAACAAAAAAAGTAAACATTATTTCCTTTAACTAAAATGAAAACAAGGCTATATAAAAATTTGAGATCATAACTGAAACTGTATTGTATGGTTTGGTTTTTATCAGGCACAGCGATATTTTTTGATTTTGGAAGAGCATAAGTGTTTTCTTCCTCAGGCTGTAGTAGTCCATCTATTCTTCAGAGTTACTTCGAAGAACTTGGTCTCTGAAACCTGCTTATCAAAACAGTTTTATATTCACTCGAAGACCATACAAAGTATTTTAATCCATACGAGTTACAAATGCTGCCAGTCTCATACAAAAATAATATCCTGATTATGTATTGCATGGATAGCAAAGACATTGGTCTTGGGAAGAAGTGGCATCATATGAGTGAAAGGATGTTTTCACCCCTTTCTATAACATATCTCCAATAATCATTTCTGCTTAAAACTTAAGATGTTCTGCCACGTGTCCCAGGCCACCCACGCTGCTTTCATCAGTCATAAGTTCACATGATGGTATTTTAGGTTATACATTTAATTCAAATATAACTTTGAACAACTACATGTAAAGAGGATTTGAATATATTTTCTGAAATAGTTTGCTGTTTAAATCCTGTTTTCCATTACTGATGTACAATTTTGTAACTACTCTCCTCTCAGATTAAACCAAACAGTGCACCCTTCAGCTAGATCTTTTGTGTAAACACAAGCAGAGCACTGGAGTTGTATCTGTCTTTTGATTGTTTAAGTGTGTTCACAGGCATAATGTTTCCTCTCATTTATTCTTTACAGGTGTCAGCAGCACTTCAAACAGTGTCAGTGGGATTGACGCCATGTGTCCCTCTTCCAAAGAAGACTTCACAGAGTTTGAAAAGTTGCTGAAAGAAAAGATGTCCCAGTTTGAAAAATCTGTGCATTATTCAAGTTTCTTGGATTCATTGTTTCGGGAACTCTGTATTTCATGTAAGTTCATCATCCATTGTACGTAATCACTTTATCAGTGTATCAATTCAAAGGAAATGCTTGAACTATAACATTTCTCCCTCTCCCCCTTACAGTGGAAGTAGAGGACTTGAAGAAAATAAGTAATTCCTTGTCAGTCCTACTTAGTGAAAAACAGAAACAAGAAAAAGTAAGTAACTGCAGGCTTGTATTTTCACACAGATAAATTCATATCATAAGTGAATAATCAGAGGGGGCATTGTTCACCTAGCCAATCTATGTGCTCAGAGAAATTAAATGTGCCATATCTGTTAGATTGATCTGATACACTGATTTGAGTTTATCTATGCTATGTGGCATTTTTTTCAAGTGTTTTCAAGATTCATTACATCTGTTAATTTTGACGTATTGCAGTTAATGTGTAGTTCAGGATTTAATATACACATTCTAAAGTATCTTTCCCCTCCATTACTCTCCCTTTACAGCAAAACAAAGGAAAGAAAAAGAAGAAAGGAGTTGTACCTGGAGGCGGGTTGAAAGCACAGATGAGAGATGAACTCGACTATGCAGAGTTTGATGGTGGCTACGCCCAAGACTACGAAGACTTCATGTGACAATGGCTCGATCACCACTGCCCTTTCCCCTTATCAACCCTCAGAAACTTCGCTGTACCTTCTCATCCTGTCCAGTGCCATCCTGGAAAATGTATTGCCCCCTTCATTTTGCTTCAGTGACCAGAGAGACTATACCAGGGAGCATCCAGTTTCACCAACTCTTTTTGTTCATACATATGGAATTGCCTTTTCTCTCTCATTCAGCCTGGACTCATAACAAACACAACAATATAGTATGTTGGATGACCGAGCTTCAAAGAAGATTACATAACTGCTGTTGTCAGAATTTTGCAGGTGTCAATTTTATTACCAGTAAATGTTGCTCCTGTCAAAATGGAAGATACAGTATTACAGTTTTAAGTGTAGTGACATAGAAACAAAAGCTTCTATGCAAACTCTTAAACCAGAATGTCATGTGTATATTACAAGTCTCATTTTCCTTTGGATGGGTTTCTAACAGGGAAGTACATAGTATCTTTAACTTTGGTTGCCATTTTAGATCAACTATTCAATACATTATTCATCTTTATCTCTACAAAGGTTGCAAATTAATGTGGGTGAATTGAGACCGAAGCAACATGTAAGTAATAGTTGTAATTTTACAGAGAGCACATGACATTCATTGTATGGTAAAAGGGATAGACGAGTAAAATAAATGTGACTTTAAAACCTAACAGCCATTCTCTTGATACATCTCTGGAATATCCTTGAAACCATAGGAGTGCTTCTAGGTATTTTTTGTGCATGACAAAAATGTAATTGACTTATTTGATTTCTACTAATGCAGAAAACTATTGATCAGGCAAGTGGACTAACTTGCTACAACTGGTCACCTAATCATTGCTTCTGCAAGCTTGTATCAAGTGTGATGAGGAGCGGGGGCTTATTGGCTTCACACCACATTGTCTTCATATGGGCTACAGTCAGTTGGAAAGGGTTTGTTTCCTTTTCTTTTATAGCATTTGACCAGTTTAATTGTTACATGGACAATTGGAAACATACAATGTGGAAGATACAGCATCTGCACTGTTTTATAAGCATCTAATTTAATAAATCGCTGGTCAAAAGGACATACGTGTTCTAATTCTTTTCAACAGCATCAAACAAAACTTGAATGTAGTAAAACGGCACTTTGTTAATTGATAACTGATTTTTTAAGGGCAATAAATACTCTATTTACAAACTCAAGTAAATATATACCACAGCACATGAAAGTAGTAGTAAAAAGAAATAACGCTCCAAGGGGAGAGATTGTAATAGGCTTTGTTTTGTTAACATAATTTGTTTAATTTGATGAAAGTCAATATGTAATGTTTAAAAAAAATAAGGTAAAAGTTATCCAATCATCCCCATCGCAGGTTTTTCATCTGTCTCCACTTGGAGCCATGGTTTGCAGTGTTCATATTTAGCTGGATGCCTTTGTACGTTTTCCTAGGGGATTTCTGGTCGAACGCCTTCGACTGTTGCGAGGTGCATTTGCTCTTTGTCGACGACGGTTCTGTCGGCCTTCTCCTCTCACAACACTTGTTACTGCCGAGGATTGAGGATTCTGCAGAGCCTGAAATACGCTTTGACGTGTCACTTCGCGATCTCCACAGGTGAATGTAAGCGCTACACCATCATTGCTCTTCATGACACGAGATGTACCATCAGAAGTACCATCAAAACAGCGTCCAAGTGCAATTTCTTTGGCTGTGCGGGGATCCTGGTCTGTCACCGTATAAATTCCGTAGTTATGGCCTAGAGGGTCAAGAGGTGCCAGCATAGTAAACTCATTGGTATCATTGTTAACCGCGAGGGGCAGGTGGTTGACCAGGTATTCCTGGAGTATTGAATTGACATTTTCTCTCTTACAGCTACCTTGCGGTATCACCTTAACCAGGGTACGATCTACACGTTCCTGGTCATACAGCATTCCACTGCACTTGTATTCCAGGCAGACTGCTGATACAGCTGTCTGTTCCATGTCGCGGATGCTGCGAGTGTCCCTAAGGCCATACAGCTGGCCTACTGTCTTTGGATGGGTGCCACCCATGTTGCGTGATCGCACATTGATTTCATGTGGGCTATTGATTTTTACTTTAATGTAGCAGGCCCGATATTCCATGGGTTTGGGCCACCAGCTCAGGTAGTCCTCTGTCCAACTCATTGGGTCGTCCTCATTAAATGGCACAGTGTTGTAATCGTAGCGGTCCCCTTCTACTCTTGAGAAGCGGAAGTGTGCAGCACTGAAGGGTGCTTCCTCACATTCTTTCAAGTTCTCGAACGAGTACACTGGTCCATTTCCTTCCTCTGCCATGTTAGGAGCTGGTTTTGCCACATTGATACTGAATGCTGTCTTTTTCACTCTGGGGTCTTCATGGTCTGTCCTCCTGTAGTTTAACTTTCCCAAGTAAGGCTGAGGCACTCCAACAAGGTTCGGATTAAGTTTCGGTGCAGAAGCAACAGCCTCCAGCTCCTCTCCTCCAAGGTTAGCCATGACGTAGGCAGAGTAGGCATCGGCTTTTTGTTCATCACAGAAGGCAGGAAGACAGGCACCATTTTGGCCAGTGATGACACTATCAAAACGGCCCCAGGCCCGAGGGTTAGTTGAGTATCCTGCTGTGGGCTCCATGTTTATAAGACTCACAACAACTCCCTCCACCTGCTCACTGGGCATAAAGCGTTCACTGCGGAAGGCTCTCACTTTTACATAACACCTGCGGTTCTCTGGGACATCCAGGTTAAAAAGACGTCTTTCTCTGATCTCCATGTTGCCAATCAGAAAGGTTCGCTCCTCTCTTTTGCCTCTTCTTTTCTTCTCTACCTGCAGACTTCCTTCCTCCTCCCACAGGCCTGTATCAGGATTTAGTGACCATAGCTTCATGGTATTGAGATGTTCTGACATTTTCACCTGCTCAGAATCCAGGAACACCTTGACTTCGCCTGCATTCAGGGGCTCATTGTTTTCCTCACCCCTGAAATCAACTGAGAACATCCCATAGGTTCTCAGGGGCAGGGTATCTCCTTCATCTCCTACATAGTTGAGATCACTTTGAGCTGCAGCAGCTGTAGAAATGTCCCTTGGGTCAAGGAAAGTCACACTAGCGTTAACTTTGCCCATGAAGAGTTCTCCTCTCTCGGTGTAGAAGGAATTGGGGGGAATCTGGATTTGAACAATTGCCTCCTGCCCCTCTACCTCCCCAAGTTCCAGCGTGTTGGTTTCTATAGAACTGATGGTCACAGGGGCTTTCTTTCTTAAAAGTTTGATCTCATGGTAAACAGCCCCTCCTTTAGTGTTAAATGGAAGTACTTTTGTAGTGTTGACAAATTTGTGCATGTTGTCCACAAAAGTCAGGACGAACCTTTCTGTGTCTGGAGGAACTTGTATGGAAAAAGTTCCTTTGTAGCCTGTGCGACTGATTCTGACTCCATTCATAAAGATATGGCCGAACCTCATTGGCTCACCATTGTCTGCGGCAATGGCCCGACCATGTACTATGGCCTTGGTATCAATACATTTCTGGCAGCCACACTCGGTCACAACCATGGTGGGTAGTTGATAGCCCTGGCAGGTTAGCTGCCTCTCTTCCATCTTCTGCACTCCACAGCAGTAAAGCACTTTGTCTTTGCACCTGATACCATTGTCCTGCTGTCCAGCACATGTACTTGAGGGACACTTGCCTACATTGTAGTAGAAAGAGTCTGTGCTGTTTTGGTAACAGTCATGTGGAAGCCTGATTAGGTGGGACTCAGGTTTGGGACTACATGAATGCTCATTTTTACCTGTAAAAACAAAATACAATATTATATTGAAATTCCTTAATCTCATTTATTTGATGTATTTTTATGAATTTTTTTCGAACACACCTAGGACTTTGAGTGTAGCTGGTCTGGTCTTTATAGTCCCAGATTGACTGATTGCTCTGCAGTAGTACTCTCCACTCTGCTCAGAACTGAGATCTTTTAGGACCAAAGTGCTCTCCAAGTGATTCACCATGAGAGTATTATTATGAAACCTGTTCATTCAAAAAGAAAAGTCAGTTAACATACTATAGTATTTAAACACCATATACTTCAATGTGACTCATTTGTGGGAGACAATTAACTTTTATGACCCCTACCATTGGTACTTGTGTGGTTGTGGTGTTCCTGCCACTTTGCAGCAGAAGGCAGTTGCTTGTCCCTCTCTCCTGACCTTGCTCTCTGGGTTGCTCAGCACATGAAGCTTTTCTGACAAATTTAAGAAACAACAAATTACTGATTAGCTTGCTCACATGGGAAACTTGAACTGCTTGAAATGTTTTTGGTCTAAATCTGCGGTACCTGTTCTTTTGAGCTGCACGCTGAGGACGGAGGTACGTTCGGCACTGTGTGGCACGACAACACTATAAGGGGCATGACCCTGCATGGTGACTGTTAGGGTGGTGTTTCCATCAGGACAGATGCCAGGGATACGAAAATGCCCATTGTGGTCAGTAAGGGTGAGAAGTTTGTCCGAGCGAAGGATGGTAGCCCCTTCAGCCGTAAGACCCCCGGCCCCCCGGACCGAACCAAGCAGGATGTGTTCTTGACACATGCATGCATCACACTCAGCATTCACTCTTCCCATCACACACTGCAGGGAGCAATCTAAAGAGAATAATAAAACAAGGATAGTCTTTTAGTAAATACTTGTTATCCCATATATAATAAGCAAAGCCAAATTCCAATCCAATTTTTCAATTCAATCAATATTTTCCCTGAGGGGCAATTCAAACCTGTTTGAATGAAAACTGAATTAAAGGAAAATGATCTAACTGGCCAAACCGGTGTACTTAACCTGTTTTTGGACATTCAGGTCCATTGCATTCTTTTTCTTCCACTTTAGGTCCACTGCAAGGCAGAGATTGAGATTGGCAGTTCCTCGAGCGCAGTTGGGCCCCCACCTGACCACAGAGGGCTGTGCATGGGCTCCATACTGACCACTGACCCCAGGTACCCTGAATGTTCACTGGATTATCTGTTGAAGAGAAGAGAGCAAGTTTTAGTCAGATAATCACTTGCAAAGATTAATCAACAAAAAGTCCTCTCTTAATTTCCTGTGTCACCATTCAAGTCTTAAGTTAGGCTTTCTGATGTTCTTAGAGAAGATGTCTTGATTTTACACGGAAACCAGTTTTTGGTGAAGAAGAAATTATTTAGGTGTTGAAAAATTGAACCTTTGGGACAGAGGAAGCGAACTGCGTAGTTGGAACAGTTGCGTTCGGGACCCTGCTCCTCGTTGAGGCACCAGAAGCCAACAGTGGGGTCTGCGTGGACCTTCTCCCCAGTTTCACGGGCTGGAACCCACTCAGTGGTTCTGGCCTCAATAGCACGGGGAGTTTCACACACTCGGGCACGGTAGTAGAAGCGAATGGCTTCAAGCTGTTCATAGTCTCCACGGCCTCCAGGGTGATCAACATTGAACCACGTGGTCCAATCAAAATTGTCTGGACGCAGAGTATAGAAAAAATGAGCAGACTGGCTTTGTTTAAAAGTGTACATCAGATGTTATGGAAGCAACTTAACAAATACAATAAATTAACAAATGCAAATGAATGTTTGTTTCTAAATTTCAGATTGAAAGTTACCGTCAGAGTGGTAGACAGAAGGGCTTGATTCCTTGTTGTCTCTTCTCCATGGTCCTGCAAGAAACAAATCAAAGTAAGTGAATCATATTGTACAAAACACTCCAAAGGTCTTCTCTTACACCCCAGTTGTCTTAAAGTACATGTGTTTAAAAATGCTACCTTTCCTGAGCATTATGTGACTGAGTGGTCTAGTACTGACAACCTCCAAATTGAGGTTCAATACAGGAATACAAGGGTCTCTATCTGCCCTTTATTTCAATTGAGTGTTTCTTAGGATTATGTTGTTATTTATCTAATTCATTGTATTAAAGAAGTTAGATTTTGTGAGGAACCCACCTTGAGCAGCAACAGTAGCTGAGGCGATTCCAGTGATGAGAAGAAGCAGCCTCAGCGACATTCTCACACACAGCTGTAATGTTTGATCTTTGAACTTTCACCTCTTCTAATGTGCACTTCAGAACAGGAGCTACAAAGACAGTTTGGTTCCAAACAGAGGAGCCTTAACAGGAGAGAATGAAAAAACAGTGAAACACTCGGAAAAATAATACCTTTTTAATGGTGTGTTCAAATTGTTTTCAGTTACATAATGTATTCCTTACAGATGTAAACATGAGTCAATTTAACAATAATATTTTTTTTAAAAAGTACTAATGATAGTAAGTGCTAATTTTGTGAGGGAAGACAAAAGGTTTGTTTAAAGCAAGAACAAAACGTTTTTCTCTCAAGGAAATTTGGGGTGGTTTAAGGCAAAAAAAAGGGAAAAAAACACATGGCTCGAGTTACACATCTGTGTTTGCCATTACCATAAGTCACTGAAAGATTCAAACATTCTGCATCCACGGTCGAAACATTGGCAATGTAATCCAAACACACACACACACACACACACGCACTAACAAGGATTGCTTCTGTGCTCAATACTCAATAATGTGCTACTTTTAGTTTTAAAACAAAAAACTGACAAAGGCATACTTGTGTTTTGCTTTCAAGCTAAAACAACTGATAAGATATTAATAAAAGTATTGGCACTCAAGAATGAGGTAATATCGTTTACAAAAATGATAAAATAAGCATAAACACTATCCAGATATGCAAATTGCCAAAAGTTATCTTGAGGAAAGACTAATGTAGATAAGAACAAACAAAACTTCTGACCATGAAAATTAAAAAAAATTAAACATTTCAGCAACTTTTCTTAAATTTAGTAAATAAACCAATTACTTTCTGAAAACAATTCAATAAATGATGTTACTGTTATTCCGCTGCCAAAGTAACGATGTGCGTGGACTGATTTCATACTTCATCTGATATTTTCTTACCTTCTTGTTGAGTGAAGTTTGCTTCCTCTGAAGTCCTGGATTGAGACCCAAAAAAAGGATTTTTCTTCAAGCTTTCCCCTGCTCTTTCTTTCCTACTCCTCAGTTCTTTTAGTCTGCTTCAACACTTCAGCTTCTCTTATATACACCTCTGGATCCAGCACTCCTCCCACTTCTCTCAGCAGTGTGCCACAGTTTTGATTATATCATTATCCTCATAATCCATCACCTACATTGTACAACCATGATGATGCGATGGTTATTGAAAAGTCATACATGTTAAGTAAAGTGTTAATATATTGAGCCCTCTAGATTTCCAACGTGTGCTGATTGAGTCAAATTCCTTTCTTCTGCACTTAGAATGAATACAGAATTTAAAAAAAAAAACCTATACAAATGTTCATAATATGACATTTTATTACATGGTTTCAGCTTGAAACTATTTATAATGCTAAACTCTAACAAGATCATACAACGTCTTATTTGCAAGCGTCTCCTGGTCTCTTTTCTAAAGATAAAGACAGAGAAACACTGAGAGGAGGATTATGAAAGTCCACTTGTCTCAGTCATGTCTGCTTGAGATCCTGTCAGTATCTGTTGTTTTTCCACACAACATTCATTAGCTGACCTCATCGTGTCAATTACAAGGCAAGGAACATTCAGCAGGGAAAACATTACCTGGTTCTGTACTTCAGTGTTTCCTGGCTGCTTCCTGTTCCCAGGCCAGGTGAAGGTACAAATAAACAGCAAAGTTAGGTAACTACTGGTGACATTAAGGACAAGTGTCCAGAGGCCGAGGAAAAGGTTGTGAAGACATCATTTCTGAAAGAAGGAAAAACTGCTCTTTTCAACACATCCTTATTTCATGTCCACCGTCTACCAATTACTGTCGGCATGAAGTGGTCCGCTGTGAGGAAAACATGACTATGTGGTAAATTCAGGAGGCCATTCATGAAGGACCAAAGCAACGCTGGGGAAGTCACTGCTGGTGAAGCCACACACCTTTAATTCAGTTGTTGTATTCATTGCAGATGTTTGTCCTGAAGGTACCATATGTGAACACGTTTTTTTATAAAAATGGTCGATTTAGTTTTGTTGGCTTTGTTCCTGATATCTGAAATCAACAAAACTAATTATACAGTATTGTTTCGTAACAAGTAGATTTAATTAATTGTACAGCATTGTTTACAAGCCTTCTTGGGAAAACACATTTATTGTACAATTCAAATGAATTCTTCATGAAATTTCACCAGTAACAGGAATCTGCTGGTCTACATTACACAGACTCCAGATGTCAGGATCCTTCCTTGTCTCATCCCCTCCAGTCAGAGTGGACAGTCGCTTACTTCAGGGTTGTATTATTCTAACATTTGCAAGCCGTTTAGTGAGGACAACTTTATGGCACGTTTTTGCTCTTCAAAAGACTTTATGTCTTTATAAACAAGGTTGACAGAGGTGATGGGAGAGAAGGTGGAAAAGTGAGGGAAGTGAGAAAAAGGACGCACAAACACACAAAGTTTGGTTGCCAGGCAACATGACAGGACACAAAGCCGACTCTCTAACAAACAGAACACAACTGGATTCTTGTCAGCTAAATCATGTCGATTAAAGTCTGAGAAATAAAAAACAAATATGGCTGTATTCTATATGAAAGTGATTTTAAAAATAATTTCCTTTTTTGGCTTCTTATAAGCAAACAGCACTTCGTCATACAGAATGTGTGGCTGTTTGTCATCAGTCAGATATTCACCCAACATCTGGTAATATAATCAGTAAATGTTTCAATCAACAGTGAATGGAATTACTTTTTTCTCTGTTGGGTTTGATTACAGTGCTTCCATTTGTCATCTACAGCAGGGTTTTGCAGAGTATACCTGTTTTTTAAAAATAATATATCCAGGAACAAGTTTTTAAGAAGAACACTTTTTTTGATGCCTCTGAAATTCTGTACTTCCTACACTGACATTTACAGTATATTATAATTGATAATACATTTTCAGCAGAAGATGTGAAAAATAAAAAAAAATATAATGCATTGCCATAATTTAGACATATGTTTCATTGGTTACACCTAAAGGGATTTAAATGTCTCAGTTTGAGTGGGGTCAAGGGGGTCCTTCTCAGAAAAGAAACCAGAAAAATCATCTTATTTTCTGCATATTGAAACGCATACAATCAAAGGTATAACGGGTGTTATTATCAGTTATCAGTCTGAAGGAAACCCTAACTAAATCATTTGATGTCTCACCAGTTGAGATTTTTTGAAGGATAAGAATTATACATTATTAGGGGTGTGATTGTTAAAGCAGTTTATCAGGAGACTTTAGGCCCGCCTCAGTTCCAGCTCTTTGCCTGCTGTTTGGTTACCCTGAATTAGACAGAGTCAGCATTTCCAAAATGGCAACCTTCATGGATAAGCTTCCAAAACAGCCCTTCAGAAACCAATGAGTGATGCCACTCAGGCTTTGTCCATGTTTATTTATAGTCCATGGACCATATATTTATGGATTTAGTTTAAGAATATGTCTCACTTCAGTATTTTGTATAATTATTATGAGATGAAATAATATTGAGATATGAAAAAAAAATCCTCTAAGATTTTGCAAAAATCTGTTGGGGTTTGAATGTGCCTGACCCGTCTGTCTGATCACACCAACCCCATGTCAACAGGAGCAAGAAACAAGAGCAGCTTAATATCAAGGCACATAACATGATGACTACAAATGTTTTCAGGGTTTCTTTTGTACACCAGAAACAGCCTACATTATTTAAACATACACATTAAAATGAACAATTCAAAATGCATTTTACTAAGAAATTATATTTTGTTGAATCAGTTGTAGAAAAACTTTCACCAGCTGCAATATTGGAATGATGCATTAATAGTTATAAAATCGAACAGATATACTGCAATCGTTCCAAAAAATAGTTTAACTTCTGGTAATTTTAAAGTTAAATACCTGTAATTTTGTAATTTTCAGTAATTAAAACAGACATTTTCTGCACATTTGTTTCCTTACTTGAGTAGGAAGATCAATGATAATAAAGTATTTGAACTTGAGTGAGAAACATGTCCTGCTAATGGTAGTGTTCCTTTCTCAATCAGTTTTCTTACTCTAGCACACAAAAAATGACCAATAGTCAAATGTATTGACTGTTAAATGTCTGTCATGTTTCCGGGAATCTGAATCTGACTTCTTTATTCCAGAGGACTCACCTAAAGACATAAGAGCTGGCTCTCTCCCTCTGTGTGATCCCTGGCCCCTAATGACAGTAGCAGAAGTTGCTCTGCATACTTTCACTGGTAGAGCTATTAAAGGGACCAACAGCAAACCCCCAGTGCTCTCTGCCTAACCTCTGTTTCCTCTCTGTCCTAATCTGCTCTGCAGAAACATTTCACGTCTCTGTCTCTAAACATGCAGTCACGAGCACTGAGACTCTGTGCCCTTTTTATCTCAGCTCTGCAGGCTGAAGGATCGGTTCACTTCAACTCAAACATTGTGCATGTTTGAGTTTGACACATCAATGATCAACCTCCAAAGTGTAGCATTTCTCTCTGTTTCATGATGAAAACTCAGAAGACTTGATTTTTCAAACCAACACGTTTAAACACTTGTATAACTATGAAAATGTTCTCCACTATTCACAGTATATGGACTAAGGATATTTTCATCCATATCTTATATTGAAGTTGCATAAGAAAGCAATCAATTTACACCTAAGGAGATGGCAATCAACCAAAACCTTTTCACATGCTACAGTGTCACGAGATTCTCACTGAGATACAATTCAAACAACACAGTGCATCATTTAGTTATTACCTTTTATTGTCTTAATCTGGCAGTTGTTTCCCGTTTTTGTAAATTATCAGATTCATGAAAATTGTCTTCCAAGTCATGTTTTATTGCTGCCTAAGCCTACCCATTTACAAAACAAGAGCCATTGCTAATTATTGGAGCACAAAAATAGCAATTTGATCTTTTTATCAAAATAAGAGCATTTACAAAAAGACAAAAAGTACAAGGCAGAATTCATAGAAAGAAAAGAAATGATTTAATCAAAAGAAACTAATGTTTTCTAATTCTGCAAACAACTATGGTGTTAAACACAACACCAAGAGAAGCAAACAGGCATAGAAAATGTGAGGTATAATGTGCGTCTTTAACATTTGTTTATTTAAACAATACATTTTGTTTTTTAAAAATGGAATAATTCAACAGCATCTAGCACATTTTTTTTAAGTCATGTAGGTCTTCTCTTAATCAAAACATTTAGCAATCAGCAGAAAGATTCACAGTCCCAGAGAAATGACTTGAGAGTGAACCCCTTGACATGAAGGGCAAACCCATTCTCACCAACAAGATTGTAAAACATCGTGCATAAAACCAGATAAACCAGCAGAAGAACAGGACGTGTTTTTTCCAGCTGACACATTATAGAGAGCACATGTAAAGGTTATAGCACCTCCTTCATGTTTTCTAGCCGGCTCCGGCTCAGTAAAGCATGAAGACATGCAGAATTAAGAGCTAGATTAGAAACATGTGGTCTGACCTGGAAGACGGATGATATATTATCAACAAGGTCGTCCATTTTCTTCGCCGAGACCTCTGGGACCCCTCAAATGAAGGTCTGGAGGAGAAGGGAATGGGAAAAACAAAAAAAAATCTCCTCAGAAAACCTTTTGTTTGAGCACGTTTGTAAAGAATAATTTAGTTTTTAAACATCAGTTTCTGCTCTTGGAAAAAGGTAACAAACAGCTCGATAATCACTGCTCTGCTATTAACTTAGTAATGATTTACATGGTTGTTTATTTACTGTCTCTTTTTCATGGTCATATCTCTGGTATGTAATGTATTAAGTCAAAATTAAGGTTAAACTACAGAGGGCAAAAAGTAAAATGAGAAAATTTCATTTCATTTATGGCTGAGTGAAATCAGCAAAAAAAAGAAAATCCAAAAAGGGAGCTGGGAGGCAGTAAAGAAAGAGCAAGCAGTGCATTGGTGAGAAGGTTTTTATCTTGATATCTTGAGCTGATATATGGAACAAGGGGGCAGTGTGCTGTGAAGTCAAAGCAAAGGTTTTTAGTGAAAGTTGATTGACTTTTCCAAATTCTGTCTTTTATTCCACCTCTGTGAGTGAAGTTTTAATCCTCTAAACAGCAGAAACGAAATGTAACTTGTCATTTTAGTGTCCAGCTGTTGTTAAACAGGACCAAATTTATCTGCAGGCTATATTATTTATAAACTTTATGTCCTTCTTCTTTGGTAATGTAATGCAAGTACATATGCTATCTTCTTTATGAAAACAAAATGTGGAATTGCACACTTTAATTGAGATCAAGAAGAAGGAGTTTTTATGTGAAGATAATATTTTATTCATGCTTTCTGTCCCATGATAAAAGTCAGGAAGCTTGACAGCTGGAAAAAACGTAGAAGATCACAAGTTTTCATAAAGTTACAGACTTCTTAAATCTGGCTCTGTTCATGTGTATCTTAGCAGAAGAGAGAAAGATGTTGCACAAGAAACTATTCCCCGATCAGATGAGTCACTCATAAGCAGAATTATTCTCTGTATGAAAAATGACTCCCAAAACTCTGCACATGACCACTCTGAGCAGCTTTAAGTTTCACTGTTAATTTACATATTTTCAATTCATATTTCTTTTTGAATGTATACAAGTATGAACATAAAAAAAATACTTAATCTGCTTTTTTCATTCTGCTCTGCAAGGAGAAAGCCTACATCATTGTCCTGGATCATCATTTAGCATTTAACTTCAGTGCTATATCTCTTTCAGCTAGCTTAGCTTTAATCCCTCAGACGTGTTTCAGATGTTGTGATGACTTTTAGGTTTACATTTTGTTATTTCATTGAAGTTTAAACTGTGTATATTTCCCTGGACTTAAAGACAGAAGTTTTTTTTAACTGGTTATGAAAATGACTGAAATAATTTCTTATTCCTCTTTCTGACCTACGAAAGAATACCAGTCCATCAGCGACAAGATTGATTTCTTCTTTATAGCCATTTTAATGCTTGTAATCTCTGCTGCAGGGTAGGTGTCAGACAAAGTGAGTGATAGCTTGCTGTGGACACAGCCTATGTGGACATATTCCACAGAAAAAACTCAAAATGATTGATACTTTTGACTCTAAGCTTTTATAGCAGAACGTAGACAATTACGTGATGAGAAAAGAGAGGTAGGCTACTGCTTCGTCTACAGGGGTCAATGCAATCAACTCAATCTGAAAGGCCTACACAGTAGCTTTAAATATTAGCTCAACAATTTAAAAAGAAAACTTTATGAATTCATTTTGTTCCCTTATATTTTGTCTAAAGTGATTGTATAAGCAACACACCTTGAAACCTTACATTATTGGGAAGTTGAATCTGATAAACTTATTTTCCTATGATAACAAATTGCTGTACTTGGAAAGGAGGCCACCGGTGCTTTCCAGCATTTCATTTGAAAAGTTTTCTGACAAGAATGGTTCCACAAGGATTGCCTGACAGATCAGCAAGAGAGAGAAGAAAGAAAAACCCAGGAGGTATAGATCTCTTCAACATGGTTTGAGAGAATTATGCTTTACAGCACATCAGTTGTGCATAATGAGGAAAACTGTAACAGATTGTAAAATAGGGAAAGACTTGTGTTCATGTTTCAGCCAAAAACAACAGCAGAATGGATCACTCTGAACTGTTGAATTGGTTTCTAAAAGCTGATACCATTGTTTAAATAACAATTTAGCCAGTTATCAAAATTAATGTTTTGTTTCATGCACATTGAGTGTACACCTTTCATATGAAATGTGCTTTATAGATACATTTGACTTGACTTAACATGACTTCTTTTGCTATAAGACTCAACTTTTTCTGAAATGTCTGACCACGAAAACAGAGCAGAGTTTGTCCAACAGATAACTCCTTCTTCCCGAATAAAAACTTCTTCTCTGAATAAGTCGTAAATTGTACTAGTTGTGAGCATTAAAATTATGTGACAAAACAGATAAACAATTAAAGTTTGCCATTGGGTCGATGATGAAAGTCGATAACAGCAAAAGTTCATAACGTGTAAATTAAAGGAAAATGAAAAGAAACCAAAGCTGATGATGACTTGATCTAGTATCCCTATGAGTAAAGTGGTTGTTCAGTTTCAACTTTGAAACTCAATCCTCGAATTATAGATTGGATGCATTATCAAAGTATTTCCTTTACAACCAAACCTCACACTTACAATACAGTAAAAAGTAACAACTCTGAACAAGTGTAAAATAGATTGTGCAATCACCTTGTTCTTGATGGTATGACCTAATTGTCTCAGAGCTCTTTTGTTTATTTTACTCTGTCATCATCAAAGCAGCCAAACTCATAAAGGAAATTGATACTTCCCGTCAGACAGCGGTAATTATTCTGTCTTGCAACACAAACAAGATGTCTGCCTTTGGTGAGTGAGTTTTTGAAAAGTAGTTTGAAATATTCCGAGCTGATAACGACTCAGTCTGGTGTTTGGCTTTCATCTGTAAAAGTGAGACATGTTTCTCTGCTTGTAATTATGTAATCACTGAGTCTAACCTGCACTGAATTAAAGTTTCTGTGAAAATGAAAGGCATTAATATTGGCATGGAAATCTACATGAGCATACGCAAAACATTAGCTAAGTGTAACGTACTGTAGCACAGTGCTAAAGAGCATCAGGCTGAAGAGATTAAACATTTTTAACCTTTGAATCAACATCTGTTTGCAATCTGAGGAACAGTTTTGGTTACTGGACGGAAACGAGTTTGGTTGTGTGAGTGTGTGCGCGCGGGCATGTGTGTATTGTGTTTAAGTTTTCAAACTTAATTTGACCTGATAAGTGAAACAAGTTGAATCTTTTTACGTATGCTGTGTCTGTGATTAGTAGATACTTGGAAGGAAAGTCTATTTTAGAAAAATGTGAGTATTATAGATGACCCCACCGTATAAAGACTACGCCGCTAAAGTCTAAATTGATTGATATATTTATACCGTCAAGTGTGTGTGTTTGACAAAGATTGAATACTATCAGCTGTGGTTCTGTATTCTGGCATGTTAAAGAAAGTTATAAAACTCTAACACAGGAGGATGTGGCCTCATTCCTACTTCCCTTTTCCCAGCTTTACAAAACCAAAGTATCACTGAGCCAATAAATTATCCAGAGCCAAAAACATGCAGTCATCATTTTACCACTGTGTCCTCATAACTAGCTATGATTTATATTCCAACAAAAATCTAGCAATCCATTCATCATATTAGTCATGAGAGTTTTCTCTTTAATTTCAGCTTTTATGTGTATTGATATTCACTTTGATTTTGAAATTATCACAATTTCTTCCATTTTTAAAATCGTCTCTAACTACAACAGAGTCAATTGTGTTTGGGTAATTGTGCATAATAAAGTTTGATCTGTGTCCAACATGCAGAAATGAGTTTGTCCTTGTCTCCTTGCTTATATTCTGTAACGTAAATAATTCTGTCAAAACTTAAAGATGTTTCTGTGCAGAGCCAAACACTGAACATTTTCCACTGCAGGCAGGAAACCCTGAGGCTGGGAAAACCATCAGGCCCAATCTTTTCAACAAGACACGCACAGTTTTTTCTGAGTTTTCTTCCACGTCAGCCTCTCATGTGAAATAGGTTGGATTTCTGGATCAATAATATTGAAACAAATACAATAACATGACTTTGGAAACATTGCTTTGATAAACTTAATGATACAACAAAAGAGAAGATTTACTCTGATAAACTCTGGCCCCAATAAGTGTATACATTTAACATTCATGACATACAGCAGGTTGTGTGAAAATGCCGATTATGATACACTGAGCAGTGTCTTCTCTTCCTTTTTACTTCTATTTAAGAAAATGATAATTAAAATATGCGTTTGCTCAAAATCCTGATGTGCAAAAACAATTCTCATCAGTTGGCTGCTATTTTAAGAGCTTGCGAGCTTGATGAAAATGCAAGGATTAGTTGTGAAGTATTGTCCCTTGTTTTGCTTCTCTGGTTTATCTTTTAGATAAGAGTGTCATGTCTTTGTATTTTGGAAAATAATTGTGTGACACACAACATTGAATAAATAAGTTTCCTATACATTTTTCATGCTTTGTGCACCCCCCCCAAAAAAAAAAACAAACAAACAAAACAAACAAAAACAAAAAAACAAACAAAAAAACCCCCCTTTTTTTACTTTGTTCAAACTCTGTTTACTCATCTTGCCAACACTACTGCTCTCTAATGGCTGACTTGTTTTCATCTTAAGACACCAAAATAATCTTAAAGATTGATCACTTGGAAAATTTGATCAGCTATCTTAACTGTCTGGTTGTGCTTGTTTGTGTATCAGTTGGTTGTCTACCACTTTTATGGCAACATGTCAATAAACAGAGGGACAATTATGGTCCTGACCTATGAAAAGTCAGAGAGAAAGTGAACAATATAGCAGTCTCTTTTGTTGCATTTGAAGCATTTTTGTTCATAAAATAGAAACTTAATAAGTCTGTCTCAGTTTTAGTCATCAAGTTTATGGTATTATGAATGAATACCAAACCTTGTCATAACACCTATGAAACTGATGGATTTATTTTTATTTTGTATGAAATACACCAAAAGACCTAAACACTGATCACAAGATGTACAAAGTAAAAAAAAGGTAGTGACCAGTTTATTTGCCTGCAGTTAATGAATGAATTTATCCAATAGGATGAATAATTGTCTGTAATAATTGTCAGAATAAGGTCTTTAAAAAATATTTTTCTTAAAAAAAGAAAAAAAAAGTTTTCATACAAAAGTTTAATTCATTATAGGCATATACAATATTCTGCTAGAAGGTTAGGTTTTGCTATGAGGGTTAAATTCAGAAAATTTCAAAATGTTTCTCCTCAATAATATTATTTATGCAACAGATATGAAAAACTCTTCCATCTCACCAGTAGGTGTCACTGTTTGTTAGTATAGCTGAAAAAGCACCCTCACACAAACTTCTATTAAATGACAAATGAGAGTTCATATGACATCCATCATGCAAGCCTAAATCCCTCCCAACAGAGCTCAGATAGGCTGGAAACAAAAGGTGACCACACAGGCAACCAGCTGCTGTTTTCAGAGAGCAGCCTCACATTAAAGTATGATGGGTTTTTTTAAAGGTTAGTGCAAATGACTTTAAAGGTCAAGTCCAGCATAGCCTATGAGTGGAAATGTTTTGTTTTTTTAAGAGCAAATGCCTTTGTTTCTCTGAATGTTAGACAATGTTTCACTATGTCAGCTTACACAACATTCAATCACTCTTTTCTATGGCTGCAATAATCAGTCTGTGCAGGAGATAACAAATGACTGATAACAGCCTCCTTCGAGTGTAAACACACGTTTACCCTGTATATGAATGTTAATGTCAGAGCAAACATGACTAAATGTTCTTCTGATTGTGTGTGTGTTGTAGATGTGTGTTAAGGTGTGGGCTTGCCATCCTGTCCTGCTTAATAGATGTAATTAACTGGTCACTGTAGCACAGAGTCTTTATATACCATAAGTAATAGTCAAGCTCGAGCAAATCACCACGTAATGGGCAATTCTCCTCCCAACAGGGATACTAAATGTCTCATCTTGCTTTCCCCTAATTACCCAATCAAAGCTTATGTGGCAGATATGCTTTTCCTTATTGTCTTCAGCGTCAGTTTGATGGTGTGAGGTCCTCTCAGCAATCATATCCTGCTAACAGCATGAGGAACAAGACTGAGAAGTAGCAGCACAATGTGATCCGGAAACAACATGCCAACATGTCCACAGTATTAAGATTTTCCTACAATAGTGGTGACAAAAGCAAAAGTAGTCATAATTAAAGAAGAGTGTTTGGTGAGTTTACTGTCGCTGGGTCTAAGAATTAACCCTTTGTCAGGTTGAAGAAATGCTGAACAACAATTGAAAATCTCATTCTAGTCAGCATGGCAAACGTCCTAAACTGCCAGAGATGACCCTGTTTAGAGACATGCCTTTTAAAAGCACAAATTCCCCGGGGGCACTTTAAGGAAAAGCAGCATGCTTTGCTACATCACAAGCTCAGAAGAAATTCATGACACACGATACAAGGCTAATGCTAACGCTATACATCACTTAGTACATACTGATACTTCCAATAAACACTGCAGCTACATGCTAACAGAATGACAAAAGGCTAACCAAATTACAAATGCACATGTTAATTGCAATGTTCAAACAGGACAGAACATTTATATTAGAATAGTTTACATATTAAGCTTTTGGGGACTCAGATTCTACTTTGATGAGTTTTTTAGCCTCTTACATTTTATGACTTGAGTTTTTGATAATTTGAGAGACATGTGTTAATGGTAGCTTAGCATGACTAGCAACGACTTTTATCTGAATAACTTCTGGTAAAACTAAAGAATAACTCATTGAAAAATGAATTCAAACTTTATATTCTTACCAAAATAAGACACACATTGACTAGTTGTACATGAAAACATTTTATTTATTGTTACACATCAAATATATCTTGTCAGTCACCTGTTGCTCCACAGAATTGAGTGCACTATTCTTTCTTTCTTTGATTGACACTGTCAGAGAAGGATTGATTTGACCAGGTTTATTGTTGAGATTGCACAGTAGTGTTGAAACAGACTGTATTGTTTTGAGATGTTTCTAATATTTTGGCCACCCGAGAGGGCCGGAATATTAGAAACGGCAGTCAATATACAGTACTCTAGAACAATACCACCCCCACTACCACTTCAATAATAAACATAAAGTAGAATTGTTACCTTTCTGGCAGTGTCAACAAAAACAGGAAAAGCGTGAGCTTTATTAAAGGGATACTTCACCCATTTACATGAAGCTTTGTATCATTAGAAACATGGTAGTAGTACTGAATGGTCATGAATCCAGCCCTCATTTTGCCCTGAGACGAGAAAAATATGTTTTTCTTTGCTTGGAAGTTTTCTTCATGGGATGCAAAAAGCATCATATTACATCACATGAAGAAAACTTCCAGGCAAAGAAAAAAATATTTTTCTCATCTCAAGGCAAAATGAGGGCTGGATTCAAGACCATTCAACAATACTACCATATTTCTAATGATACACAGCTTCATGTAAATGGGTGAAGTATCCCTTTAAAGTAGAATTCATGACAGACTTTTTGTAGTGTATTGCATTATACCATACAGGTATCCTGTATCCTTGTAAAGATAGCATGAGCACACATACAGTAAGTGTCTGATGGAGTGAGCAGTGTCTACATGTTGTTGTGAGCTTGTTACAAGGTGTGTATGGATGTGTTTGGTTCCTGTCTGTCAGTGATAATAGATGAGCGGGGACTTGCAGGGCAGGGGGCGGGTCTGCAGGAGGTCGAGGTGTTCAGAGGTTAGATAGACTGGGTGGGTGTGAGGAGAGGAGCAGCTGGCAGATAGTGGTTCACGGTCAGCTGGTCAGAGGCTATAATGATGAAGCTCACTGTGTCAGTTTCATTTCAGGCCTGACAAGATCAGGGTGACATTTTTTTTAAACAATAGTCAAGGCAAATTCACTGTGAGTGATGGATATGTTGTGGTTAATCTGTGAAGAAAAATGGTCAAGGAAAATACAACAATTAGCAATTATTCTCATAGTCGTTGGAAATAAAGACAGCGACTGTCCGTTATGTTATGTGATGTCCGATAGTGTCCAACTATGCCCTAAGTAATGGAGCCAAATGCCTATGATTGGTCCCTTATTATTTTAATTTTCAAAATACAGTAAGGGCTTTATTACAGCCAAAGCAAGAGGGTTTCACACACCTCCATGTGTGGGGTTTGCATGTTCTTTCCGGGAACTCCGACTTCCTCGGACAGTCCAGAGACATACTTTTAGGGGTTTGCTCATCAGTTTGGTGAGACTATTCCTTGACTAGGTGCAGCTTTGCCTGGCTGTCCATCTTAATGTGTCAACCCTTTGACTGACTAGCAAACTGCCCAAGGTATAACCTGCCTCTTGCCCAGTGACAGCCGGGATTGGCTCTAGCACCTACAACCCAGGAAAGGATAAGCAATGAATGCATTGGTGGATGGATGGATGTTCTACACATTTGACATTACTTGATCCCCTGAGATTATTTGTGAGTTCATGTTTGGCAAATGTTGCATAGTTAGCGTTTAGCAGTTACTCTGGAAGTGGTTCTTTTCAGGTTTTCTTTTGACTTAAGGATCATGGTGGATTTTTGTTAGGTATCTTTCTGTTATTACAAAGAGTATGGTTTTACCCTGATCTGTATGTTCAGTTCAAGGGATCAATGTTGTTCTAATATTGTCACATTAGTTTGAACCAGCCTGTCTTTTCACACATTTTGAGATGAAACAATTTTATAAAGAATATCTTTTATCATTGACTTAAGGTGACCATAAATCACTGTTGCATTCTCCATCAGCTCCTTCCTGATTAATGTATTCCATACTTTGCAATGTGGGTGATGGAAGTTGCTTTTTTGAGAACCAACTTTTTGGGCAAGTACTCTGTCAAAGGGCTTCAAATTGTTCTGGTTTTGGGTGAAAAAGTCAAAGAAATCAGAAACTCAAAACTATTGTAATGCTATATGAGAAAAACTAACAACTTCGTTGTGTTTTTAGTTGTTCCTTTAAAACTGTAAATGAGTCTGTCTTTCCTCTCTGTCTTAAAACCAATCTCGTCTGTCTGTCTTTCTCTCCTCCCTGCAGGCCGTTAGTGATGCTGGGCGTCTGTCACATTCCCAGCAGCACATTGCAGAAACAGATAAGAGAGAGAGGAGGCCATCTGGACTTGGTCACACTGTAGCAGCGACCACACGGGACGCAGCCAGAGCTCCTCTCCAAACCAGAATAACAGTCCGGGTGGGAAGAAATAACGACAGCCACTGTAGGAATGTCTCCCCTCTCTGGTTACAGTGGTGCTCTTTCTTCCTGTACACCCCTCCTTCTCGACTTGCTTTAGTTCTCACTCTTTCTTTCTTCACACCTCTTAAATAGTTCTGCTTACATGAGTTGATAAATCCTGCTTTGTGTTCTCCCATTTATTCATGCTTTGTCTCCGCACTTCTGGCTTTGCTTCATTCAAGAGGCAGAGCTGTGTATCTGCAGAGAGAGAATGTTTAGGAAAGGGCCTTTTGTTGCTGTTTTGAAAGAGCAGCTTCAAGTCTGACAATTGGCAGCATACCGATAGGGAACAAACAGTATACACATTCCCAAACACAACTTCCTAACACATTCCCATGCTGTAACACTCATCACACACACACATACAGGAAGAAATCAGCATTGCTATCGCATAGTTCTCATGTGGAAAACAACAAAACTCGACCTACAGAACCTATTCACTTTATTTGTGCATTTCCATAACACTGGAACAGGGTCTGGCACAATGAAATGCACTTCATCCCTTCAAGCTACTGTGAGTACCATAATGTGTTTGCATCTGACACTCTTGACCTGTATTATATTGGACTAGCCTCCCTCCCGCCCTGACTTTCAGATCTCAGACAAATTCCCCACAGTGGTTTGGACTGGCAGTGAACACCTTGCAGTCTGTCTTCCTCCCTCAGAGTACAAGATAATGGACTCTCAGAAGAGACTTGATGACCCTCTTTCATACACTTTCCATCTGTCTTGGCTCGGCAGTAGATGGAGGCAGAGAGAGAGGACTGGCAGTAATATCATAGAGACAGAGATTGAAACCGTCGGACTCCAGTGCTTCGTGCCTCGTCTTGATAATGGACGAGGTTAGACGCAAGTGGCCCCATCTCTAGAAAATGAAGAAGGAAAACGTCTCTCTCCTGGCCTGCCTAGTCCAAGCCCAGCATTGATCCACCTCTGGAAAGAGCAAATGTCTATTATCTTAGAGATTGCTTTCAAAGCTTTTCATTTTGACCTTGTGTCTGTGGATCTTCCAGGTACTATAAGGACTGATTGAACGCCCTGTAGCCACAAATCTGACCTGAATGCAGCGTGGATATGGGCCCCAACCAACCACATTCTGCAATTCTCACCAGCTCTGATCTCTCTGACCTCCATTCTCTCCTCTTTTATCTCATCCGTCGAAGCTCCTTCTTCCTTCTGTTCACCTTCCTCACACCATCCTTTGGCCTTTTGGCATCTTGCCTTTTCCTCCTCAACTCTCTTTTTGTTGAAGCAGATCCCCTCTTCATGAGATAGGATTGTCTTTTTGACCAAATGGCTTTCAACAGGAGCAAAGGCTTAATCAATGCAATACAAGAGCAAGAAAAATATTGTTTCAAGAAAAACAAAACAAAATGCTATATTGTTGTTTCAGTTGGCCAATGAATTATGATTTTTTCAAGTGAAATATATACTCTTTGATGAAGACATGATGATTGTACTGTGTTCATATTTTGCAAAACATGCAGTATTCAATATTTAATCGTGCACACAATTGTTTGGAAGATTTCATCTTAACTATTTCCCATAAGAACAATAGCTCAATTACTTTAGTTTTAAAAATTAAAAAGACACAATCTGAAAAAAACTCCACAATCAACATTATTTCAAACCAAAGTGTTTTGCTTAAGTCCTCTTTGTAAAAATTAGCTATAGACTTCACATATAGATGTTATTTTTTAAACGTTTATATGGAATAAAGAATTTGAGAACACAACTTTTCCCAACATTAATGGTTTAATATGATAATATTTCTTCATTCAGGGTATGGAAAGCTAAGCTAGCACAGCATGAGTAATAACGTCACAGAGTTCAGACAAAGAGAAAAGGAAAATATGCTTTCTAGAATCACTTTTGCGTTCTGGCATCTTAGAGCCAGAAATGTAACGACAACCCGAAATGTTATTAAAAAAATGTCTGTTTAATTGGTGTGAAAACAGACAGTTAAAATGACACAGAACAGTGGTATGAGACCAGCAAGCAAACTGGTTCATATATAACTGATCCTAACCAACCTAAAAAGCTTCTGCTTTTTTAAAATTAATTTAAGGACTACAAATGTTGTTAAAAGGATCAATATTGGAGATGCTTTTTGAAAATGGGATGGTTAGAGTGCAGAGCGGTTTCCCAACTGATGCAGAGCTATTTAAACACAGGAGCTGCAATGTCCACAATCTGGCAACCTGCACATTGACTCTAGGGAAGAGGGTGTTTTGAATTTGGACTTCAGCAACAATTTTAAACACTACGTATCAGTAACATATTGTTACTTTAAGTTATGATTTTGAAAAAACTGAACCATACTGTCTTGATAAATAACCCTGAGACAACTACCCAAAATGTAATAACTGGTCGATAATGTACAAAACGTTGCAACTTTTAATGTTACATGGTGGTTAAGTTGTTACATTATTAGAGAAACATATTTTACATGCTCTATAATGTAATAACTGAACCAAAATGTTAATTGGGCAAAAAGTTACTTCAATTAGTTACCTTCAATTAGTGCATCTCCCTGTTGAGACACCCAAAAAGCTGTCCAGAGGCATTCTGGTCTCCTCATCCATAAAAGTCTTAGAGATCAAATATGAGCTGACAGGTTCAGGTTGTATTTTCAAAGTGATTTGAGCCAAGCTGTAGGTTCCCAATGAGTTGTGTTCTATACATTTCCTCACATAAATTAGCTTTTCAACCCTATCATTTCTCTCTATCTCACTTTGTACTTAAGGTGTTGAAACTGTCAACCATCAACAGACAATATTTGTCTTCATTAAACTGTAACCAGCTGTACGCTCAGCAAAAGTTATACAAACATTCAGAAATAATAATACAAAGTCATCTCTGACACCCTCTGCTGATTCATAACTTTAAAACAACAGTGGTCATAAACCGCATGTGATCTCCTTTTTCATTTTCTTACTTTCATTATCTTTTTAAATGCAATTCCTTTTCCCTCTTTGTCTCTTGTTTTATCTTTTATCTTTCTTTTTTGTTTCTGTCTTTCTCTCTCATTTTCCATCACATTCTTTAAATCTGCCTTCTCCTTCCTCACCCACCTTGTCTTTTATGTTCATTTGTTATCTTGTCCCTTCTTTCTTGTTGTTTCCTGCCTACAATCTATCCCTTCAAATCAGTTTGCCCCAGTTTTTTTAGACCATATGTCCATCAATCAGAGGGCCCCTCAGATGGAAACTCCTCTCAGGGAAAATATTATCCGAGTCTTCCTCGCCACTATGTCAATATATAAACCCGTCCATCACTCCAGGTGGAAGTGTCAGGCTATGAAGGAACATGATTACTTAACGAGGATCCTGACTGACCTACCATCACTGACAGTTATGGGTACTGAGAATATTATTAATCATTTCGGCTCCTCTGTCTTTGTTTCGTTGGCTTTTAATTTTTCTAATTGATTTAAAGTGGATTTTTCAACTCAGCAGTCAAGGGGCCAAAATTAGTTTGGTCAGTTTGTGTCTTCCCTGATCTGGGATAATCAATTGTACGCTAAGGTTATACTCCCCGGACTGTAGGCTACCGATCAATTAATCATGATGGATTTCCAATTGTCAGAGGCTATAGTTTGTAAGATCCTCTTTTATTACCTCAGGGACTGATAGGATGACCTTTTCTGGCCTTGAAGAAACCATCAGGTTTAAACCATCAGGAATAAATATTTTTGCACGCTTTGAACACTAAAACGGGTCTATTTGATATGGGAGAATGAAACAAGTCATCAGTTTTATAGATAGGACAATCTTTGTTATACTGTAAAAAGGAATATTTGGGCATAGATAGTTGTTTCTTTTATGATTCTCCAAGGGTGAAAGTGAATTTGATGTGACTGATAAATGATGAGTGAATGATGGGCTGTGACAGTGACTGTAATTGGTCCCGTGCGCACCATTAAAGCAGCGTACATTGGAGAACATGCCTGACACTTCATTAAAAGATACTGCAATTTTTGTTAATATTCTGAGAAGTCAAATTAAATCTCCATTGCTTTTATTTGATAAATGGCACTTGAATGGGCAGAGCACTTTAAAACAAACCAGATTGTGCTTGATGAAGAGGCTCCTCCTCTTCTTTGATTAGTGTCTGAGTGGTTCACTTGAAGGGCAGAAGGTAAATTGATCAGAGCGGTGTCCTGTTCATCAGCAGCAGGTCAGCTATTTGATGGAAGTCAGGAGGGGACAGCCTGTCCGTCGACAGGGACACACAAGGCTGAATGACATTACTGTAAGATGGGGGAGGGGACAGATGGAGGGAGGAGAGAGAAAGCGGGAAACCAAGAGATCTGTTGCTCAGTGGTGCTATGACCTTCAGGAGACATTCACATACAATAACAACCTGATTGCCATGCCTCCCCGTGCTCCTCCAACATTTACATTTTCCTAACATCTCTTGGTAACACAAGCAGAAATAATTTCCAATTACAGATGTGACGATGTAAGAATAAAATGCAAAACTAAATAATATGGTCACCTACAGCTACCTGAATTAAAATTTCATGTTTGACATTTTGGGAAATGGGACTGTTTGTTTCATTTACCAGTAAGCTGAGGAGATCAATACCAATCTCAGCCTGTGTGGTACACATGAATTTAATTCACAGAAGCTGGTTTAGCACAAACGGTGAAAACTGGGAAACCGCTAACCTGGTTCTCTAAAACAGTAACAAAGGAGCTACAATGTCCACTACGAGGCAACCTGCATTCACATCATCTCAAGGTAAGAGGGAGCAGGGAGAGACGGCTCTTTTCAGTGTTTTAAATTTGGACAGCAGTAACCATTTTAAACATTACATATTAGTGTAACATATTGCCCATTTAAGTTGTGGGTGTGAAAACTCAACACTACAGTCTTGATAAATAACCCTGACACATTTTTTAAACAACTTCTAACACCAAACTGATTCAACAGCTCATAGTAACTGTTTTTTTTTTTTTTTTGACAAATCACAAAGGGTGCCCTGTTAGTCTATTTACGAACTTAATAATACAATAAAGTTGCACTTTCTGTCCTGAACAGCAACCTGGCAGTATTCCTTTAAAACAAATTAAACAGAACTTATGTGTTGTGAATAATCAGAGATATTTTCCTGTATTTTATTTTTATTTTTGCAGATTATAAATATCAAGGGAAGAAACAGCAACCTCTGAGACCACATAAGACAATGAAGCTCTCATGCACACACTCATCTCATTCATCAGGCATATTCAAATTAGTGCTCCGCTCGAACGGGAAACATTAGCGACTAATTGAAGACTTGGTAATTATAAATGCTTATACATACTGAACAGCAGCAGATAATCCCCGGAAGTGTCTCCAGCTGTGGAACCAAACCCCTTAGTTTAGTGTCTCAGTCAAAAGCTGAAGAGAAAGAATCCCTCATTCAGCGTTATTGTCATGTGCTTGACAGGCATTATCTGTGCAAAAACGACATCTCCGCTTTTGAAATGCAAATGGTAAAACACTACAGGGGTGGCGAAGATTAGCATATTTCTCATATTATTGCTGTTAAACTGCAGAACTGTAGGTTATTGTGATTTGTTTTTAGGTTTTCCAGCTGTGCTCAGCCATGAGAAACAACCAAGTGATCTCAATCAGTGGGCACCAAATGCACCTTGAGTACATTCTGCAGAATGCTTCATCTAAATGTGCCCCTTATTTCATAACTGTATTTGAAGATGAGGAGAGGGAGGAATGAAAGAAAGAGAGTCAGCAAAGAATGAAAAGAAGTAGAATAAATATTGAGACGATAAGGAGAGATAGCAACTGAAGAAGAATATGGTGTGAGATTTAAGAGATTTCATGAAGGATAAAAAAAATCTTGCTTCAACATACAACCAATTGTTTTTTTTAAACGAGAAGAAACCTGTACAGTTTGGTACCACATTTTTTTGCACTTTGATGACTTTAATCACTGAACATTTTTTCAATGTGGACACATTATTCTTTGTTCCTCATTTGCAATTATGCACACCAAGAATAAATGGTTAAAATCCACCAAGGAAGCTATGAGATAACCTGTCTTCCATCTCTATAGGAACATAGCTGCCAGTGTTATGAATAATGAATTATTCACCAGAAAATGGCATGCGTGCGTGCGTGTTGGAAATAGTTATTTAAATAAAGATGGAAGACCTTCAGTTTTATTGTAACTGATAGGACACTGAGGGACAGTCTCTCTTTGTAACACACCCTAACATATTCATATCCTTGTTATTAAAAACCACTCAACTTTTCTGAATGCATGCAGATACAAACACACACACACACACACACACACACACACACACACACACACACACACACACAAGCACATACACACATACTGTATGCCTAACTGTATTCATTTATTCATGCTTGTCTATGCCATCACTTAATTACTGACTGGCTGATTGTTCTGGCCAAAAGACATTGATATGACTCCTTATCATAAAACAAGATTTTTGTATTTCTTCATGGTATTTAAAAACCATTGCTTTAGTCGTCCCTCCACCCATGTAACAGGATTGTTCTGACACCAAATTGTTATCACATGCAGGTTGGGTTCATGTAGCAGCTCTCAAATCTACAGGTTTCAGGTAGGGGGTTAAGTCTGGGATGCAGAATGGGGGCAGGGGGAGGCCATGCAGCTTCACAGGGGAGTGTTGACAAATCCCCCGATATTGATTGGACGTATAGGAGCTTCTCGACACATACATCCAAACTGATCCCCTCAAAGCCGGGGGGAGACCGTGTACTCTGAAAGCAGAAGAGGAAGCAGGAGGGGTATTAAATGTTGTGACAGAGACATATGTCCTGCACAGAGAAAGTGTGTGTCTCTCTGACAGCCTTATTGCAACCAGGTTCACTGTACACAGCAATATGCAGCACCCAATGACTGATTGCCCTGCAAAGGTTTATGGTTGTTGCAGTTGAACACTTCATGTGTGGGGTTCTTCGTTTGTGTATGTATTTGCGTCTATGTCTACGTGTTTGAGCAAGTGCATGTGATTGGTGTGTGCATGAGTGTGAGCTTGTGCGCTTGTGTGAGCAGTGAGTGTGTGTTTATTGCACTCTGGAGGAAGGGAGCATCCAGGTCGTCGGGGTGGTGATTGACCGTCTTGCTGAGTATTGCTGACAAGGATGCAGTTTCTTAGCTATGTCAATACTAACAGACCTGTATCTTACTGACTGGACAGCAACACACACTCACACACACACACACACACACACACACACACACACACACACAGAGGATGCAGAAAGCATAAAATTAATGCAGACTATAGTCATGCCTTGTTTTACACTGTTAGTAGATTCAGTTTCTCAGCAGTAGATTCCAATAGAATCTCGGCAAGATTTGTACATTTATTTTGAAAATTAGCTTTTTACAATGACAGGAGACAAAAGAGCCAATATTAGACTTGCATTCACAAGACAGCCAAAAAGAAAAATACTGCACTGTGACAGCTGGGTGTGTAAATATTTATTTCAGACAAGTTCATCAAATCACATTTAAAGTTAGCTACCTGCCCGTCTTGTTTCAATTTGGTAAAGAAAAAACCCCTCATATGCCTCCATTAAAACTAATTTGTTGAAACAGTTTAATTAGTGACAAAATTGGTCACTAAAAAATGTAACATTTATCATTGGGGTTACACAAAATATTGTTTTATTTTATGTTACATCTTCTTTTTTTGCTGTCGAAAATTCATAGACAATGAAATGTACACATTATTAGGATAAATGAGACCTCACAGAGGTCTGACTCTTTTATAAACCTCAAAGTATATAGATGTATTTTGGGTCTGACGGAGGCAGTGGGGCAGAAACAGAGCTGACAATACCAATAAAAGATGACGAGATCCCCACATTATGGACTGTTTCTTCTTCGGTCTCTGAGTCCCTTGAAAAGGGTAATCCATGGCTATTATAATAACAAAAGAAGACAATTCTTTAAGCAATATCCTTGAAGCAGTTAAAGACAATTTTTTTTAAAGTATTGGTTTCTACGTGTTATAAAAAATACAAGTGGCTTTCCTTGAAATATTTTATGTGCCCATTCATGCGTGGCCTGCTCTGACATCCACCTCAGGTGGACCTTAGTGTGGAACCCGAGGAATACGAAGGAGGAATCTTTTCTCCAACTTATCTTATTTCTCCTAAACCCATTTTTTTCTTTACCTGTTCTTTTTGCACCTCAAGTTAACACTTGTAATGAATTGGCGCTATACACATAACATTATATTATATGTTTATACATATAATGGTCGATTAGACTATGATACACCTCATCTGACTTTCTTTGGTCCTCTTTCAGTAAAAACAAAAACGAACGAAACGTTGCAGGGAAACGTCAAGGGTAGATCTAAAGTGAACCCTTACTGCAGTAACCACAGCTGACCACTAGGTGGCAATGCTTTTCTTTCTTGAGCAATGTGGACGTATTTTTTTGTTTACGTTTGTGTGTGTGTGTGTGTGTGTGTGTGTGTGTGTGTGTGTGTGTGTGTGTGTGTGTGTGTGTTTCTGTTTCGTCATCCATACATTACCAGGCATGCAGACCAATCCAATAGCGTTGTGCCTATAGACTGAGACAACAAAGGGAAGAGAGATGGTAACGAGTCTCTGTAATGGCTGAAGTGATGCCAGCGAGGTCAGTCTGATTCAGTAATAATGTTCATAATAAAAAGGGGAAACAACCTTTTTTTTATTGCTTATAAAAATAGATTAGAGAAAACCCTTATATCAGCCAATAACATACAGTGTTATTCTGTTACTTGCTGCCCTCATATGATTATGTTCTGTGATTCAGTTAGTGTGGCACTCTTTATGCTAATACATCCCTCTGGTGAGCTCACTGGTATTTTATGGTCACCTATTGATTGTGTGATTAGCAGCCCAGCAGGGTCCGCCCACTTCATGTCTAGTTGAGAGTAATGGTTATTGAGTGAGTTGTCAATGGTTAAGAAGGATATTGACCAGAGGAGCATGGTGCGGCTGCTGGTAGTGGCATTGGAGGAGAGGGGTCGAGATACTGACCTTCACCTCGCCTCGATTCCAGCCCACTAATTTGATAAGACAAACCAGCAACCAAACTGACCTCCACTTGTGACCCCAGATTGCACCCCTCTCTCTGTCCTTACATGACTCTTTATCACATGAAGCCTGAAAATGCATCCTGTGTTTCTGCCACAAAATACGCCCGTCCATTAGGCTGACTATCCTTCATCCTGTAGGTGATGATGCAATTTGAGAGCAATGCAATCATTCCACATGATTCAATCTTGGATACAACAGTCGGATAAAAGAGGACCCTCAGGCCATTCCTGCATTTTTATATGTTTCTGTTGTCGATAAAACACACACAGATGATTTATATTGGTTTATTTGTGGGCCTAAAGCTTCACTCAGAAACCCTGTATACATGAACATCTTTGTTTGATTTTTCAGTGCAAAGAGGATTAAGAAGATGTAAATGATCATACCCTTACTTCTTTCAATAGAAATAAATAAATACATTTAATAAACAGACATTTTTTGTTTTTAATGGATTGTGTCCACTGTCCTCTATCATCCATACATTCCAAATTCAAATGTAAACTCTGACATACAGGTCAAAAAACATCTCATTCTGACAAATCTAATTAATGTGGCCATGTTTGAAACAGGATTAAGGATTTGTGTTTAAGGCTTGTTTTTCAGGATTTAGTTATGCAGATGAAGCTGGTGAAATGAATCCTCCTGGGACTCCTGAGAGGGAGCGAGGGCAGGAGGATAATGGAGGGTAACTTTGAGAGGATTGGACTTACCGCAGATGTTCAAAGGAAGAAGAAAATCCGAGCAGTGAACATAAGGGATCTCATATTTACAAAGAGACAAGAAATAAGCAACCACTGGCTTCTTCTGATTGTATAACCACAAGGTAAACCACATTGTTGATACACATACACGTAATTCATCTCACAAGATATATCTTCAAGACGAACCCGATGGGTAAGAACCGTAATGAGACAGTGTTTTGTTTTTGTTCTTTCCACTATAAAGGAGTACGACGTTTGTGAATGCAGAGCTTACTAAGACAAGCTCCATGGTCCACCCATTCAAACACATAACATGTTACTGTTTTAATTGTATTGTCAAATAGGGTAGTTTGATCTATATATAAAAACGTTTTATTACAATTGCAGATCATAATTTTGTGTTACTCATGTGGTAAGATGTGGTTCAAAGGTTTATTAATATTTCATCCTGAAATTTGAATTAGATAAAAATAGTAAAAACCCAATTTTATTTATTTATGTTTTATTTTTACAGGGACAGTGCATATTAATAAACATTTCTGTAAATATGCCAGAGTTAGCCAAAAGGCTAATTTTCATCTGTTGTCCCTGGCCAGATTTTATAAAGGGCTCCCTGGTCCGCCCGCTGCCGATATTCAAACCCAACATTTTTCTTTTTCACTTAGAAAGGTAGAAGTGGTAACAAGCTGTAAACAAAACACACACACACACACACACACACACACACACACACACACACACACACACACACACACACACACACACACACACACAATCACTTTAAAATGAACTTTTTGTGTATTATTACATCAAGAGAAACCTGAACAGCACATGTTTCAGGTGAATCATTTATATCACCCCTGATGGTCAGAGCAACGTTTTCAACAAAAAAAAAAGCTTTAACACAGTTTAACATTTAGCAGCTAAGAGTCAAATGTTTCTCTCAGGAGTTAAAAAATAAATAATTTACATTTGTTCATTAGTTGTGTAGAAACATGTCCCACTATCTCCTGGAATTGTAAATATGCATCTGGTTGCTTACAAGTTCAACAGACAGTTCGACAAGAGTAATTATATAATGTTTTTACAGTTCTCTTCTGCTGCTCCCGATTGGCCCCTGGTACAGCTGTAAAGACAGAAGCAAAGACATGTTATCTATTGAATAAGGACACTGCACAGTAATCAACATATCATCAATGCACATCTATGTAAATATATATCAGAATTAGCACAAAAGCTCAATTTTATCCAGGGCCTTATAAGGCATTTCTTTAACACAGAGGACTGAAATCACCCTGTAATCACCCTCCCTCTAATGTTTTCATCCTCCTTTAACCACAAGAACACAATCTTTAAAAATGTGGAAACTCCATCGCCACGAACCAAACTAACTCCATCCAACATAACTTTCTTTTCAGCTGCCCAAGAGACAGCTGGGCAAACACTGACCCGTATCTCCCTCTTTCTCCATGAACCCTTAAGCTGACCTCTTCCCTAACTGCTCCCCATTTACCCCTCCTGCTCCCTCTGTTGGCCCCTTAGTTCAAGCAGCCCACCTCACCAGCCAAGCAACTGGACTTGATGCCCACCCAGGTCTACGCTCCCCCGGTGGGGGCGATGTGTGAGATTCAGGAATTCACAACACTTAAGAGTTTGAGCAAACACAGAAGGTTACTATACAGAAGAAGCAGGGTCAACTTCTTTAGACACGACCAGCTAACCAGACACTGCTGCCAACTTTCTTTGTTCTTCTCTATATGCTCATAGATGAATACTTGTATTCATTTGTTTTCTTGTTTATGCTATTTTCCACGGTCGCCCAATGACAGACGGGTGAAGCTTAACTGAACCTATAGGCTCCCTCTCTTTCAGCTATTTTTGATTCTCAATCTCCATCTCTTGTTCTCTTTCAAACACAACACATACACACACGCACACACAAAACATACCTCGACTGATTTATTCCCCAGTGAGTTCACTCTTTAACCCTTCCAAGGTAGAGGCAGCAGGCCTTATATAATCTATAGAAAAAAAAGTCTGTCATTCTAACAAAACGAAGACATGATCTCCACATCTCTGTTGTGTTGATATCTATCTATCTATCTATCTATCTATCTATCTATCTATCTATCTATCTATCTATCTATCTATCTATCTATCTATCTATCTATCTATCTATCTATCTATCTATCTATCTATCTATCTATCTATCTATCTATCTATCTATCTATCTATCTATCTATCTATCTATCTATCTATCTATCTATCTATCTATCTATCTATCTATCTATCTATCTATCTATCTATCTATCTATCTATCTATCTATCTATCTATCTATCTATCTATCTATCTATCTATCTATCTATCTATCTATCTATCTATCTATCTATCTATCTATCTATCTTGTTTGATGATATCTAGATCTAGATAGTCTGGTCTTGTGACCGGAGATTTCTTTCTTTGTTAACATAGGATTTTCGAAGTCAGCTAAACTTATTTTGTTGATTTTATATAATAATTAAGTGCTTAATCTGATTAACTTTCGCTTATTGATTAGACTGTAATTGTATTGACTTTATTTTCATTTAATCTCATTTTTCCTGTAACTACCTCAAATCATACAAGAACCAACGTTTTTATTTTTCTCTTGCGAGACTGAATTTTTGCCCTGAGGACCACTAAGTCAACGTTTCTGATCTGAGGCCAGATCTGGTCTCCACTTGAGCAGCGATACTATAAGAACAACATTGACCCATGCAGCATGTGACCCATCCTCAGCTCACCTCCTGTGTTTCCATCCTCCCAGTTTACACTAAGAGGTAGATTTATTCTACCAGTATAGCAACTGCTTGAGTCACTTGGGTCCCTAGTGTGTGGCCACGCCCTGGGGTCTAATTAATACAACACACTGTTCATCCATATGGCTCTGTGTGATTAAACAGATAGAGAGAGGAGGGGAAATATGGGGCGAGAAACATAGGAGAGGATGGGGTTGGTGTGTAGGCAGGGGTGACTCCTCCATGTTTACTACATTGATGGATCAGAATATATTGCTGCATTAGCTGTTTCCCCTTGTCTGCAACAACTCTGTTAAGGGCAATGAAACAGGAGGATGACCTCGTCACAAAGAACACAATTAGAGCCTGAAAATCAATATGTGCCTTGTTTGAGGCATTCAAAGAGACAATTCATACCAACCCCTTTTCATGTCATTCCCTTTGAAAGAAGGTAATTCCTTGAGCCCAGGTACAAGTGTTGGAACAAAGCCCCAAACCTCTTGTTAGAACTTAACAATGTTCGCAAAACCACAATCCCCCGGTGGGTTTGTGCTTCAGAACAGATTAGAGACAGGTGAGTAGAGATGAACAGACCTGGGGCAACAGACAATCAGTCTATGTTTACATTTAGTAAGAAAAAGTTGATTTATTGTATTAGTCCAACTAGACTTTTTAAAATGCATCTAAATCAAGCATCAACTTTCGGTGATGAAAAATTAAGCCAATGCTGAATTGCAAAAATCTTTCAGTTTGTAGAGGGTCTGCCAGAGGCTGGCTGCTGAAGCCTCAGAAGTTACTTAAACACCCATTTAAACATGTCAATTTTTACAGCAGACATTAACAGGTTTACAGTCTGGTTCAAGAAACCCATCTGTTTTTAATTTTATGAAGACTTAATCATAACAAAGGTTGTAACTAACCAGAATGAAACTGAAACTGAAATGGTACTAAATTGAATTTCTCAAGTTGGACTGACTCATCTAGATATTAAGGTTTGAGATCAATTAACTCTTACATACAAACCTCATTTGGACTCAAACTGGACTAGGCATTCTGCCTATGCTCCACTGTCCCTGCATCTGGTTTTGTCCTTGAAGTTGAATATGTCCAATAACCCTAAAAAAATTAACTCTTATGTTATTAACACATTATATCAGCATTTTAGCTTCCCATCCAGATCAAGACTTCAGAGGCAAATGGGGGGCTATGTGAATATGATCAATGGATAGTAGTTGTTTTAAAGTTTCTCCATCCCTCTCAGAAGGATGAAGGCAAATTAAATTGTGTTTGAGTCATTAACTGTAAATGCAGGAAAACATGTCTCTGACACTGTACAATAGGCACAGCTATGCTCTGAACTAAAGACTGCTTGCAGAATTTGCAAGCATTTTCAGCAGGTACTGTATATTTCTTCCTTGTTCACCATCAAAGTTTGGGCATGTCAGCATGCTAACATTTGCCTATAAACCCAATTGTTTTATCAAATGAAGGTGGCGGAGGAGAGGTTATGGGATCACCAAAGTAATTACAGTTTATCCTCTCGGGAGCATTAATCCCTGAATCAGAGTTTTTATCAATCTAAAGAGTATTTTTGAGACATTTCATTCATAACCACTATAAGGAAATAGTTTGGCACTCAATTACAAGTTAGATGATCCCCTAATCAGTAGGATATCCTCTGGGAAACCTGAATGTCTATTTCATGGCAGCCCATCCTGTTTAAGATATTTCACTAAAACAATTAACAGACTTCTAACAATGCATGTGACTTTTTTGAGCTTTAAATTGATCTTAAGTATCAAATTAAGCACACTGTCTTGGGGGAATACCAATGTAAATATAAAAAATAAGCATTTGAAATCTGAGCAATATATCTAATATCATGTGGAAACCATGATTGGCTCTGACATCCTCACACCTATTGCCATTTATTGTCACCTTTAGCATCTAGCTTTTCCCTAAAAGCCAACCCACATCTCTATCCCTTGCTCCCTTTGTCCCACCCTCCATCCTTCCTTTGTCCTGCTCCACACATCACTGCTGCTGTGCGCTTAGAGGATATGATATCTCTGCTGCTTCCCCTCCCCCACACTTGTCCCTCCTGCCCCCCCCCCCCCCCCCCCATTTCTTTCTTGAGGGCACTTGGGTGCGTCATACGTGTTCAGCGTAGAGTTGTCCCTCAAACACAGAGTGTGTGCATGCATTTGAGTGATAAATAAAGAGAAACTTGAGGAACTGCAGGGGCTGTGCCGTAGATGATGACTGCATATCTCTGCATAAGAGCCTGACACTCACTGCCATTGCAAAGGCCACCCGATTTATCTCTCAAATACATATAAATGTGTTATAAAGGCAGCTACACAGTCTGCATGCTCGGCTCCTGCAGAATGATTCCCTCGGCACACATTGCAATCACATCAGCCCTCCTTTTCTCAGAAACAGTCACTCCATTAATGCTTTCAGTGCCACGTCTCCTGTGGCCTCAGCATGTTAATGCCCACATTCTCCATCAGTCACCTTCCACCACATGACACTCCATCTTAGACTGGAACCACAGGCTAAAGCACAGAAGAGGGAGAAGTGACAGAAATTATATTTCACCTGCACTGGTATTCTCATAAGCGCACACTTAAGGGCACACTCACAGTATGAGCATTTCATACAATAGGAACTAGCTCTACTTAGTTACAAGTCACTCACATACACACAACTTGTAAAGTATTAACTGTAAAATTAAAGCGCTGTTATTTGCATTACTTATTAATTTGTTCCCATTTACACTGTTGCTAGAGAGCTGCATGCAGGTTCTGGTCAAACTGTGACAAATTTTGGGGTCCAAGTTGTTGCCCAAGAATACAGCACGTAGATAAGAGGAGCACATGAAACCACAGACTCTGTGATCATTGAAGGTCTAGCTCTACCCTGTCGGGTTCTACAGAAAGATGCTTTTTGAAACAAAACTTTTTAACAGTGTAACTACTGATGTTCACATTTACGTTTTATTTTCACAGATGTATCACCAAGTTTCACCAAGAAACTAAAACATATCAAGCTTTAAGCTCAAATGTAACACAGAAAGAAACACTTTGTGTCATATATCTGTAAAATTAATTAGGTTACTCAATCAATAACTAACTGTTGGCAGAGCTGGGCACACATCGACCAATCTGTTAAACGTTAATTATCGGGGCAGTAATTAGAAGAAATTATCATTATTATAAACTATTATTCCTGTGCTGCAATATGTCCAGCCATAAACAGCATCATCTGCATAAGAGTAAAGCTTTACAATAACATTTTAGGGTCTTACAGTGGATTTCAGGTTGAACAAATTGTGCTTCCCCTGTTTAAGTTCACTCTCTTGCCATGATTGATCCCAAAGTTAAAAAAAACCAGGCAGTGACATCTAAGGCCAAGAAATTTAGCCAATGTACAATTCGATATGAGTCATCCCCATAGAGTCCCATGTGCCCTCTGATTATTTCAATGAGTAGAAATTCTAGTATCATATTTTAAATCTCATAAGTTAAACTAAACAGCTATTGTTGCTATGCTGTATTTGCTTGTTTGACGCTAATTAGCCAGCTAATGAAGTGGACTAGGCAATAGGCTCTTTAACTGTTATTTTTAAGAATTTTTAAAACACTTACCTTTTCACTCTGCCTGTCCTGGCTCCAGAAAAAAAAGTGTTAACAACCAATATGCCAAACTGAAAACTTCACACTTACATCACATACTCAAATAAAGGTTGTGTGTCAAGGTGGATTCGCCAGTTTCTTACAGTGTAAAAACGACATGTATCAATCAATCTATGGGGGCAGGATACCCACTTTTTGTCACTTCTCTAGCAGAGACATGGCATTATTTTCACTTTATGGTATGGCTCAGCTCAAGGTGTTATTGATAAAACTTGCTGGTTACACCTTAGCACCAATGTGACAATCAACCAAGAATACCACTTTCAATAAACTTTTACAAAAAAGTACAACATGTTGCTGTTTAAAAACAGGAGCAGTGGCTGTTATAGCCTGCTAAAAACTGCAGACTACAATGTAAACTACATTTCAATTGTTGTTATGCAATAGGCAATTACAAATTTGAGCGCACTTCACTATTTGAATTTGACGGGGATTTGATTGCATGAATACTTTAACATGATGTTCTCACTGAGGAAAGAGTTCACACACCTCAAGCTTTGATCATCTAAAACTTACACATGCACAAACGCACATATGGTAGAGGGCCTTTAAAAAAGAAACAGGAGCTGACATGACGGTTTTGATTATTTGCAACGTGAGGGGAGGGATGTCACCTGGGAAGAGTGTTACGGCTGGGAAATCTGGAAACAGTAAAAAAAAGAGGAGGGAAAAGGAGGGGAAGAAACAAGGAACATCAGAGGTAGGCGGGTTTGAAGGTTGGCTGCTGTGACCTCTGGCCTCCCTCTCTCTTGGCTGCTCCCTTTGAGCCGTTAAAAGGCGTACGGTGTGAGAAGGCAGGAGACAGCTGCACCCCCCCCCCCCCCCCCCCCCCCCCCCCACACACACACACACACACCCCGTCCTCTGGGTTCTCTCTGAGAAACTGAGGTCCCCTTTCTCAACTCGTTTTAAATGCTGTGGGGTCAGGAGGAGCCGGGGCCCAGTTGAGGTGGTCCAGCCGGGGATAAAGTTTCACTGCTTTACACGGCCAGTCTGGACTGTTAAGTGTGTGTGAGAGTGCGTGTGAGATTGTCTGTGGAAGTGAAAAAAGGGAAGCAGCTTGTGGAAAACGACTCTTCTGTTGTCTCTCTAATAAAACTGCAAATCAGGAAGAAAAAAAAACTTGCCCTAATGATCACAAACAACCTCCCTCTGCCTCTACAACGCTTCACTAATATCTCATCCGACATAAATACACATGTTTATACATCACAGCGTGATACAAACACATGCTCTCGGGAGAAAACTTCACCTTGCAGCACTGAAGTCTGCTGTGGTTAACATAATGAGCCTGGGGAAACAGTATGATGTTTTTAATCTGATGTTAAATCATTAATTAATAAAAGGCTAGATTTAACAAAAACAGACTTCTTATTAGATACTGAAGGACACAAATCAGTTAAATATAGCCTGATTATGTAGTATATTTATATAACCTTATTTAAAAATTCAACCAGGCATCAAAGGTACAATGATTGAATGAATTCAAATTTTAGAATATTTTTGTGCAACAGATTTAACTTATTTAATATAAAAAGAAGAATACAGAAGTAAGACTGATAGCACTTCCTGCTGCTAAACACTATTAATTCAAAGTTTGATTAAATATGTGCTCGTTATAATCTGTTGTTCTCTTTCAATATAAATTGTTTGATGCTGCTTGTTTTGATGAGACTTTTTTAAAGCACCCCTTTGTCATATTTGGTAACCTTTGAAGTGTCATTCAGGCTGTTTGATCACCTGACTAATGTCTCATTTCACTTCTTATATTGAAGCTGCTGCGATTAAGCAGTAAGATGGGTAAAATGTTAACATCGCCAACAGAAATGCCACAAAACTGGAGCTCTCTTTTCTGCCTTACCCTATGCCTAACAGAAAGAGAGAGGGCCAGACACAGGGAGACAGGTGAAAGAGGAGGTTGATCCATATCGGTCTTTCTCTTTGTCTTGAAGTTCAATCAAGCATTGGGATTCACAATGATTAGAGGTCCGGCACCAGCCTTCATCGACCAGGAGCTGTGGGCCTCGTGCTCAATACTCTTTGTCTGTCCAGTGGGCCATGAGTTAATGTGCTGAACAGGAGAACAGGACAGGGAAGTCAGGAGGAAGAGGAGAAGCCTTCATCCAATAATTGATCAGCTAAATCTCAGCGGAGCAGAGGAAGCAGGCGAGCAAACACTCGTAGGAGCTGTATATTAGGATTCTCCATCTTGAAGCTCAGCGTCTCTCTCTCTCTCTCTCTCTCTCTCTCACACACACACAAAAATATAGACAGTCTGGATTTATTGTGTCTAGAGCTAGTTTATTATCACTGTTATTGTTTTTTTTTTATTTGCACAACAAACCCTAAAACAATACAAACCACTAAAAATGGTCTATTTTGCCTTTTTACACACATACACACACACATACAGTACACACTGTATGTGTTCTGTATACAGATTTATAATGGGGACACCTTGGTCTAGAGAGTGTAGAAACACATATTTGTAGAAACATATAGAAGTGATCCCCGACAATGCTCTGAGAACACTACATGAGCTCATATTGACCTGAATTCAACTGTGGGAGAAAAAAGGCAGACAGACAGACAGATCATGAGATGACTTTACAGATGTGAGCTCCATTTAAATAATCCAAATGATGGATCAGCGTATTAATCAAATGCAGGTAACACTATATACTGTAGGATGCTTATTCTGTGACAATTAACAAGTAGTTTACACGTCTGGTAATGCATTCGATTTTTGGTTTCAGGTTGGCACCATGTTTGAACCCTGCAGGATTTGGAAAAAAAACAAATAGAACTGCATAGATTTAATATAATCTTTTACTCATATTGAACAAACGACTCCAGTAAAAGCAACTCTACTGGTTGACATTGTTGCCCCTCTCTTACACCTTGCTGTAAACATGTGAGTTCATAAGTGTAGTGCCCTGTGCCCTGCTTATGGTAGCAATTATTATTGTTGGTAATATATCAATCTGCATGTATATATGAATAACTTTTATGTTCGAGAGAAATACTGACGCTTCGAAACAAAAGTGTTGGACACTTAAAAGCAGGTTTGCAGTTGTCGGTAACAATAACAACTGAGTTTTACACAACATTGGAACTAAAACATCATCACCTACAAAATCCTCTTAATTGAAGAGATAATGATAAGGTGTGGCAAGTTAAAATGGCCAACATAGCAAGCTTGTTTTCACTAATCTCTCATTTTCAAGATATAATTACGGTAACAATAAAAAACCAACAACAACAGGCAAGATAGGATTCTTTCCCTGGTTTGATATGACAACTCTTTGTTGGCATCATGTTTCCTTTGAGACTTCATACTGTTTGTCTGCAGGACTGAAGCTTAGACTGAGACTCATACACATTAATGCTGATCTGCTACTTGGTGCTCTTTACAGGAAGATCTACACAAAGACGTTTTACTGAGAAGCTGTTGTGACTCTCATGTTTGATGCTAGCGACACAGGACAAGTGTGTGTGTTGGGGGCATAGCGAACGGCTTCAGCAAGTGTTGACAACATCGACACAGAACAGACTCCTCAAGCAGAGATGGTATGTGAGGGGGAATGAAGAGATTTAAAGGTAGGACTGACAGGACCCCAGGCTGAGCCGCTCATGTGAGGATGGAAACAGGATGAAGATGAGGTGATCATGCATCAGCAAGAATGGGACAGAGTCAGATTGGTCAACAGGGAACAAAGGTCACTCAACCTATTTTCATCAATACACTTCATCAAAACAGATTGACCGACAGTGTGAGACAGGACCAACAATAGCACCAAATTGAGACCACAACATTATTCTGCCATTAGTCGGCTAAATATCACAGTGTTACCATCACAAGTCCAATAAGGAGAAACTAACACTTTTTTTTTTGTTTGTCATGCAGATCTACGCACCCCTGCCTTTTGCCTTTAAACCTACTGGATTCAGTCTCCGTCACTGATCAGAATATATATATATATATATATATATATATATATATATATATATATATTACTGATCTCAAACATCAAAGCACAGATACATTTAATCACCATTTGAAACTCTAAACTCAGCATTATTTGACATGTATAGTCATCAAACTCTCAGAGCAGAACACCATAGAGACAAATGAATCAGTAATGTAATCAATTCATAATAATATCACATGATCATTTGGTGCGACATTGATCAATATCACATTGATTAAAGGAAACTTAAAGAACAGGCTTGTTATATCAGGCGTTTGACTTTTTAAAGAAGCCAGAGTCCGAGTTACACTGTTTTACTCACAAACATTGTGCGGTGGTACAATGCCAGTCATCTTATTGTGTCCTGAATTGATCAGGTTACCTGTGTTTCAGTTAGTGCATAATAAGGGAGACAACGGTTCTGACACGTTAGTTAGAGAGTTCAACTGGCACCATGAAATGTACTACAAATTCTGCACATGCTGAGTCTAGGATGCCCTCTATGTGAGAACCTGAGGAAAACAAGAAGAAGCGTTAAAGTTTGTATTCTTCTTAATCAGCAGCAGCAACCATGGACTATTTTCATTTTTCATTTTCTTCTCAGTAAATCAACTAATCACTTCGTTTAATAAGATCAAGGAATCGGGAAAACTGTACGTTTTTAAAGCTGGTCATGTCTAAAGCTCACTAACTTCTTAAAACTGCTTCTTTTTTTTGGCCCAATTATAACTACCATAAATAGAACAGAAAAGCAGAACATTTTACAATTTAGTACACTGGTTCCTTACCTAAATTCTGTTGGGATTGTTCAATGTTTTTACAGCAATGTATGACTTATTCTGTGATTAGGTCCTTGCAGGGCTCAGCTTAGTGAGATACAATTTAGAAACAAGTAGGGGAGGGGTTAAAGGTACCACTGGTTAAGTGGCTCAAACTTCCAGATTTTTGGTATTCTTGTTTGAAAGAAATAATAGTTGAATTTTCTGATGACTATACATTTTTGGATTTAATATTTCAGTAAGATTTCAACCGTAATTGTGATTCCCCTCAAGTGAATGAAGATCATCTTTCGTTTCTATTCTTTCTGATGTGTCACATTGACATCTATGTTTTTTTTTACCCCCCTCAGGAACACTGAGGAGGTAGCTGAACTATCTCTTGAGAAATATTCTTATTGTGTTTCAAGCAGATTGGCTTTGATTTTGATGCCAGAGCGTTCCCTAATTGACTTTAATGACTAACAAAGAAGGCATCCCTGACAGCAAAGAGCAGAATTCAAAAAGGATATAGAGAAGGCGAAGATAATGTGGCCAGATAATTGACATACAACAAGAGGATCAGAGAGTCCCTGAGCACATACTCTCCCTGTTCCCAGGTCAGGAATCTTGAACGAGGAAAAAAAGAGGCTGGCTTACTGAGAGGAGCTAAGTTTGGTGTTACAGCACTTCTGAAGTCCCCAAAATATTTAAGACAAAGGCCCCATAAAACTGTGAGAGTAAAGGAATTATCTTTCCATGGAGTTAGAGCACCACTCAGCAAGAACAGCTTTGAGGGCTCCATTAAATCAAACAAGTTCCTGTATTATATACTGATACGACAACCTGACCTATTAAAGTTTAATCAAGTAAACATGATCATCACTCCGCCATGTTCCCAGGGCAGGAGGTTACACAGAATAACACTACAACCTGACACATCCAAGGGTGACATGTGGGCAATTTCCTGGAAGAGGAGACTGACCCAAAATTACAGCGAGAGACAAGAGAAGGAAACGAGGAGGGTACAAAGGAAGACAGAGCACATCACTCTGTTTCTGTCGTGAAATTACTGAGAGCAACAGAAGTATAAAACACTGATTACTGCTACAGCAGCACCGGAGATAAGATATCACATTGTTCGTTAATAAATATGCAAACGGGAGAAATTAAGATCGAGGACCAAGTACCATTATTGTTTTCCCAGCACTAGCATGGTATTAACACCAGAATATACAATTTAATACGGGAAATGGATGCAAGGAGTAAAATAAAGTTGAACAAAGAATTCAGAAGGCATAAAATTACAGTACTTAAGATGATCATTCAAATGGAAACTAAGTATAACACAGATTTGCTGTGGGGACACGTGTAACTCTGATGTGTCATGTTGTAGATAGTTGAAAGAAGCCAAAACAATGATAAGTATTTCATTTTAAAACATGTTTTTTAAATGTTCTATAGTTTCATTATACCTGGAACTTAAGCTGCATTCAATTTGTGTAAATAAAACAGCCAAATTAGTCAGGTTTTTGTGTGTGGAGCTCTGAGTTCATCGGACACACTGTGAGCATGCTAAGCCTGTATGTCAATGAAGAAGACTTTGTTGTTGATGGGACAAAGTTATCTATCATCCTGAAAACTAGCTTGTACACTGAACTATTAAAAAAAACAAAAAAAACACCTGACTTATGTTAGGAAGCATTTTGGAAACTTTACAATAAATATATAAAAACAACTATAAGTGTTTTGCTCGGTCTAATGTTGGCTTCTGTCTTTGCTGAGGAAGTAGGAAGGTCAGCTCTTCATTTATAAACCAACACATACTGGTTCAAATGATTTTGTACTGGTTCTTTTAAGATGACATCCCAAATCTTTTGGCACTTCTGCTCCTCCTTTGGAAGAGGACATTTTTGTTGTTACAAATTGTTAATATTAATATTAATAATTGATTTGGAGTTATAAGGAGGAGGCTCATCAAACCAACCTGAATGATATCACATGGATGCAGTATTTTAGGGCACTGAATTAAGTTTAGGAGTCAGAAAAAAAAAAAAAAAAATCAATAAAATAATCACTTTGATATGTGTATGTACCAGAGTCATACGTGCCACCCACTTCATGTTTTTTTTTAACACTTCTTCACAGATGACCTTTTCAAAGAAGATATAAAGTCAAACACAATGAACAATGATATTTGTAAAGGCTTCTGATATGAAAAAAAAATGTGTCGATAACCATAGATACAAAGTCACATCCACATAATTAACTGTTTTAATAGTTAGTGCACAAAATAAAGGTCCTAAAAAGTTCTCCCTCCATTTGTGTGTTTGTGTCCCGTCTCCAGCGTGTGTCATAAATTGCAGTATATACATTTCTCTCTCTCTCTCTCTCTCTCTCTCTATATATATATATATATAAATGTGTGTGTGTATATTCCTGTACTCCATATTTCATAATCTGTCTGTTTCCTTCATTGGGACCTGAGATGAAGGCCAAAAATAAGGTTGAGGTAGGTAACCGTAAAAATGCATCACAGCAAGTGGTGTACAGTACAGTATTTGACGACACAGCTCAGAGAGCCGGAGAGAGAAGCCCTGTGATCGAAGAGTCACCCAACGACTTTCTGTCTCCCTCGGCCAGCTCTCTGTGTGTGCCCGTCAGCACCTAGCATTATTATAAACACGGTGTTCCTGAAGCACCTTTAACTAGTCAGTGTTGAAAGGAGGGAGAAGGCTGAGCAGCAATTGTGGTTTTGGGAAGAGAGTAGCAATAGTCAAGCATCATCAGCGACTGTCATGTCTCCTGGGCACAGATGTCTAAAGGCTATAACTTTAAAAGAAAAGGCCGGTACTGTGATGACAAAAACAAAATAAGACCACCGCAGTAACAAATATTCATAATAAGTCTGAAATACACTGCTGCCACTTTAAATCCAAAGAACAGTCGATCATCAATGGGAATATGCTTATTTTGTCTCGAATTAAAAGTTTGAGACGATTGATACTCCTTTCATATCTAATGAATATCTCTGACAAGTAACCAGGCAACCACAAGAGACTCAAGGTGACTGTTAAGTGTAAGTTCAACTCCTGTAACACAGTGTTTTTTTTGTGTGAAGACAAAACCATCAGCACTATAAAGTATATAAATCAATCATTTGTTTCCCTTTTGTTACAATTAACATTTCCTGTTTTAGCTTAGCTTAGCATTAGGCGTCAGGAAAAAAGATGCAACTAGTTTTTCTCTATTCTTAGCTTAAAAAAATCATTGTACCAGCTCCTCTTTTAGCACTAACGATCAACAGGTTATATCTGTACTCACACTGTAATGCTTATGTGACAGTTTTAATTCCAATTGAAGTATTATGTCATACGATGTTTATGCAAAGTAGATGATAACCACCTACCGGCTGTAAGTGAACACAGAGAAACGATGTGTGTCACCCAGCTTGAGACATTAAGCATATTTCCAAAAAGGTCAACTTATTCCATTATTCCATGAAGTCATCACACCAACAATAGTAGAACATTGTTTTGGTATATTGTGATGAGAGGTGTGCTTCTTGTTTTACATACAGTACATCATGAAGAAGTCATTCAATCCATGAAACGAATCTCACACAAACACACAGAACTCATTCACAGCACTCATTGCAAACACACACATGATGTATGTACGTTATATTATTTTGCCATGTGAGTTTTATCATTTAGCAGTAGTTCTGAAAGTATCATTAGCACTGCAGTGTATTTCAAACGATTGTTACACCCCCCTCCTCCACCAATTATCATTTGAGTGATATATAACGTACATTTAAAAAAACAAAAAACAACAACCCATCATGGAACAGCAAAATTCAACAACATCTTTGTAATATACTGTAACTCATACAACCAACAGTGTTATTAGTCAGCCAACTGGCATGAGGTACTGACGGATCTACACACAATGTTTCCATCAACAGAAGGAATTTTCCCAGAAGGAGAGAAGAGGGGTTTTCATTATGCAATAAACAGACAAACAACAACAACAATAACAGCGACAACATTAACTTTGTTATCTTGAGGTAGAACATTAACTTCAGCATTTGGAAGTGCTTTATGTTGGATCATCTTTTTTTTGTTTGTTTTTTTTTGTTTTGCTTTGCTTTGACAAGCAAGAAAAGAGGGACGATTTTTGACATCTGAGGTAGTGCGGCACCTGATCTTGTAATTCTTCAGTTCCTCCGCGTGAAAAGTAAATTGTGAGAACCGGGAAGGCTATGTCCCTAAAAGCTTCCCGCAACACATTCATTCCGGCTGAGGTAGGTTTTTGTTGAGTCGTAAGGTTCACACAGCCAAGGCTAGTGTCTGTATGAAGGCCGAGAAATCATACAAAACGTTGATATCACTGAAATAATGTCCTGAGACAGAATTTATCCAATCCCTGGACGAAGGCTGAGGTCTTCCACGAGCGAGAAGGTGGAATCATTGGTAGGTGTGAGCAGGCAGCAGAAGTCTTTCACATCCACAGAAACGTAGAGATAAGACCAATAACTTAAATCCACTTTGACATATAGGTAATAAATACATATATATGTATATATATATATATTTATAAACTTAAAAATAAAATCATCATTGTATAACAAGGAGATTCTGGGGCTTCTATTTTGTGTGCTGCCTAACACCAGAAAATTAAACCGAATCGTACAAATAAAAAACAAAAAAATGTCCTGCATGGCTTGAAACAGACATCCAATCAGAGGACAGTTATTTGAAACTCAGGCCCAAAAAAATAAAATGAAATAAAAACCACTCTGATAAAGAGTCCTAGATCCTCTAAATATTCTTAACTTACCAATAAAAAAACATTTGCACAAAAGGAAAAACTACTCTGAAAGGAAAAATGGTCAACCTGAGTAAGAATAGAGTCTATGTTGACACTGTGGACAGCGTCTTGTGAATATGCCTTCATACGTGATTAGCCTTGGTCTTTTCGACTCGTTCCTGCTGCAGGAGGCTCCTGGAACTGCGTCTCTTGCTCCACTGCGAATTCGTCCAGCGGTATCGTGGACAGCTGGGTGTTGTTCAGCTCGTAGGAGTCAGACTGAGAACACATGCAAACAATAATGATTAAATAGAGTACCATAGAGAGTTGATTTAATGTTTTAATTGTCAGTCCTCTTTCACACTACAATATAAAAACAAAGCATGTGTCAAGGTAGGCAGTAAAGGTGAATCTTCTACTGACACAACGACAGCTTGTTTAATAGCGTAGTATTTGAATTTACTAATTGTTTATGAATTAATAATACGTCAAAGTCAGAAAGGGGAAGCACATATAATTCTTCCACAGCTCTAGGGTTGCTGTTTTTTTAAGTGAAAAGATATTTTTAAAAGTGCAAAAACATGTAGGTAGTATTGACAAATATATTTTTGCGTCATTTTTTGATTCTTATTCACACACTTGAAATGCTTTTTGCGTTTATTTTTTTCACTTTCATCCCTTATGGTTAACATTGCACCCACCAAAATAACTTCTGAGATCACAGAAGTGTGGCGGACAGATATCCGGGATCATAATTTTGCTCCCCATAAAGAGAACATGTACAAAACCACACCCCCAGGTTGCAAAGAAAAACTCACTATATTATTTACACTTGGGAAAAAAAATCTCATTTTAAGGCCTTACCATGCATGTGTCTTGTATGTTTGGTTGAGTGAAAAGTCTCTCCAGTTCGTTTCTGTCCACCACTTTCTTTCCCACTGAGCTGCCGTTGACCTCCATCTCTCTCCTGGCAGCTCCGTTCAGCCCAGAGGCCCCCTGGGAGGAGGACGAGGATTCCAGCACGGCACTGTGCCCTGCCTGAGGCGTGGCCTGAACCGTCTTACACATCATTAACCTGGAGATTACATGAACACATGCATAGGACACTTGTTAGCTGCATACACATTACAGTCTGAAATGAACAACAATGTTGTTAGCAAGTTTTTTCAATTGCTTTTACTGACCTGCCGCGATAGCTGAAGGCAAGGAAGAGCACGCAGAAGATGATGCAGGTGACTCCGATGTGAATACCAATTATGATGCCTGTAGTGGAAGTCTTGCTCTGTTCGTCATTCCCACAGTCACATGGGACATCCAACACTGAGGAAATTAAAGAACACAAAGAAACAAACCTGTGTCAGGAAGATGTGTACTTGTGGGTTCCCATGACAAAGTTTATGAGAGACATTAACTGTCAGCTCGACTTTGTTTCTGACACAGGACGACACACAACTCAGTGAGTCACAGACAATTAATGCACTGCTGTTGATGTGGACTGGGTGCAGTTTTATGTGGCTGTGTTTAGGTGTGTCAGATAGTCACCAGATTTCTCCAACGCCTCCCGAAGTGAAACAAATCGCACAGTGGCATTGCCATCTCCATGTTGGTTGTACGCAATCAGTTTTATTTCATAGACCAGGGAAGGATCTGGACAAAACGACAGAGAGAGTTATTAAGACAGTGAAAAATGTCGGTCCATTTTTAGCCATATAAAATGTATTGATCTGAGAAAGGACAACTTAGTCTACGGATATTCAGAAGAGTTTCACTTTTTTTTCTGAAATGAATAGAAGAAAGCTTCTTGAATGACTGCTACTGTAAGTGTTTCTCTGAGGTAGAAGTGTTCAAGTCCTGATTTAATTTAGCACAGTTCAATGAATAAAGAGTTCTGAGATGCTTGTATACAGATTACAATATCGAACATGAGAATCAGAACCAGATCAGTTGTATAAAAAACAAACTCTTTTCTGGCACATGTTGTCCTCTTAAATACTTAGCTCACCCAGCTGAGTGATGTTGTACTTGGTGACGTTGCGGGGAAAGTCGATGGGACCAGTAAATACAGGTGTGTGGGCCCGTCTGTAAAAGAGTCTAAAGCCTTGATGTTGGCCCATCTTAGAGGTAGGTTCCCATGTCGCTTGTACAACACTGCCATTCACAACCTTGGTGTAGAGAGAAGGAGGTGCTGGAACTGCAACAAAACATAGACTCATGAAACTATAGCGGTACAACAGCATAGTTTCAACATTACAGAAGCATTAATGCACAGACATGTTAATGTTCATTGTCAAAACAAAAACAGACAAAATAAATCTTAATGATTGTACCACAGATTAATATTGGATGAATATTAGTTTCCCTCCCAAATGTTTTCTTATCTCAAAATCTCTTGTTTTTTTACTCATTCAAAATTCTATGCATATTTATGATGGGTAAAATAAAGAAATCCTCCGGTGACAGTGTATGTGTGTGTCTGCCTCCAGCTCACCTTCCCCATGAGTGCTCTCGGTTGCACTGTCCGATGGTTTGCTGGCCCCGTGGGATGTGTAGGCCTTGACGTAGAAGGTGTAGCTGGTGGAGGGCTCCAGGTCTCTGATGATCTGCTGTAGCGTCACCTTGCTGACAGCCTCTTCATACTCCATCTCCACTGGGTCTGAATCAGGAATGATGAAGTAACACAAAACAAGTTGGTGATATAAAAACAGGGGGAGGATGAGCAGAGGAAAAACAGATGATAAATGAAGAAAGGCATTACAAGGATGGGAAAAAAAACATCAAGAAAGGAGACAATCTGATCGGTTTCCGTCGTGATTTTATGGTTATTGCCAATTTCCCTGCTTTATCAGAGCAGCAATGTGAGGTAATAGCTGATCTAGTTGGCCCTGGGAGCCTGAATGACGACAGTTGGCTGAATTGCAGGGGTGGAGTGTGGAGATGGCAGAGGTAGAAGTGGGAGTGATAAAGGGTGTGTTAAAGCATTTTATTGCTCTTAATCCTGAGACAACCAACCATAACCACTATCTACCTCCAGCCTCCAAACTCATCGGTCCATGCTACCCTGGCACGGTAATTACAGCACATCCTATTGGTGGGCCCTTGGGGCCCTTAATTATCCATCCAATAGAACTACTGAGGAGAGTCGGCAGCTGGCTCCATGAGATTCTTACCACACAAAGAAATACACACAAACAAACACTTGCCAAAAGCCATAAAAAGCACACTGCATGCACATGAACAAGAAGGTGCATGAACATGTACGATCACACAGGGAGCACCACATCCACACATAGGAACCCCAAGGCAAGAACATGTTATTATTACAGGGTTTTTAATTATCCTTAACATATCTATTTGTATATTGGAGTGTAGAGACACTACTGCAGCATTGAACATACTAGCTGTTGATTGTTAGGAAGGTTGGTTTTAAAAAACAATCTGATGTCAAAAAATGCATTTACTGTTTTCAGACCTTGCCATTTCGATAGTTGATGATTCATTTTTTCTGGGCCTCGTTCAAAATACTTGAACACATAGAATACATAGAACTTGAGTCTTATAAAAAAAGTACTCTCACTGAGTTCATACAGTATGAACATATTAGTGATGTATTTCTATAGAAATCGATCTCTTCTCACCTGAGGTCCTGCGGATGTGAAGCACGTAGCCGATGATGTCCTGAGTGTTTTGATCAGGCTCCCTCCAGGACACCTGGATGGTGGTGGGTGAGAGGGCCTCCGCCTGCACATTACTGGGCACACCGGGCAGTCCATCAGCCCACAGTACTGTAAGGCGGGCACTGGCCTGTGTGGAGCCGGCGCTGTTCTCAGCGATACACTGGTAGATCGCCTCATCGTCCTGGCTGATACCGTATATCGTCAGTGTGCTGTGACAGGAGGAGGAGAGAAAAGAAGGAAGAGGAGGGGCAGAGAGAGGGAAAGTAAGAAGGAAAAGAGGTATTAACTTTCAAGTCAGCGACAGGGTTTGATTGGGTAGAAAATGTATTATTATTGTGCATTTCACAAATATGCCAAAGTAGGAGTCTAAAGCGCTACTTCCTTCAAAGTGTGACATTATTGTTGTATAGTTGAACTAGAAGAACTATTTCACATTTTGTGCTGCCTCTCTTAATACAGAGATGTGTTTTAAACCGACTGGTCACATTTGTGTCCACTGAGGTATGACCACGTTAATTTATCTCATTGCTTTAGCCTTACAGGTGGCAGAAATAACACCTTATCATTACAATAATGAGCTCACAAAGTCTTGACAACCAATTCAATGGGGAAAATGTGTTTTCATTGTCATTGAAATGTGTTACACACTGTGTTATACCCTAATTAAAATGTCAAAGACAACAGTTGAAGAGATATAAATACAACTGTTGAGTCTGTGTGAACAATCAGCAAAATAGATTTATATTAACTTGAGGAAAACCAATCTTATCAAAAACAATCTAAAATATATTGTAGCTTTTTTTTTTCTTCTTCTGCTGAATCAAAAAAACACCAAAATCACTGTATCCTTTCTACATTCATTACGGCCATTCCAGCATGCATTGAAAAAGGAAGATAAATCGATTTCACAGTTCCAAAAAGCCACATTTTTTTTGCATCAGTAAAGTCTTTCATCGGTCCATGTACAGTATATACAGCATGAGTTCACACACATACACTCAAACACACATCCTCCAACATAAAGAAAATCATTTTTCTTAATAACTTCGCTCTATCATCTCTCTCTTTTACCATTTCCCATTTCCATCGCACCTCTATCACTCTTCTCTGTCATCTCTCTACTGGATTTTCTTCCTATTCTTTCCCCTAACCTGGTCTGTCTGCTATTATAGAAGAAATACAAGAAGGGCACTGTGTGTGTTTTCCTTTTGTATGTACGTTGAGTAGGTGTTATTAGATGAGAATACTGAATCCACTCCTCCCAATGTTTTTATCTTAAGGCAACAGGAAAAAATAAAGCATTTAACAATACTATGTAAATTAAGCCTTGTGGCGCAAAACATGTCTCCATGCTTTTTTCACACCAAGGCCATTTCTGCTGTGTTTGGGGTATAAGATGTGTAGGAGACAAGTGGGAACAAACAAATAATGACTGCCTTGGGAATACTGAAGGGCTTCAGTTGGAGCCTTGTCCATTATCTCTTTTCTGAGATGGTGTAACCTTAAGTCATAACATTTTAGGAGGTCAGAAGCATTATTCAAGTAAAGGGTAGAAAACCCTTTTGGCTGCTAGCTCTGATGCCGTGTCTTTAGTTAGAAAGACTCAAATTGAATGCCACAGGAGCTAAAAATATCCTGAAGGATCCTGGTAATCTGTCAGTCTCAGTTTGTAAGAACTTGTCAAACAGATTGCAATCTTTCTTTGACTGACAGGTTGGATCCTCTGTGTATTAAATCAAAACTAATTAGAAATGCCGGGATGAGCTCACGAGGGGGAACACGCAATTCAGAGAAAGAGCAACACATGAGTCCTTTGCTTTGTACCTGGTCTGTCACAGGCACCTTCTGGACCAGCAAAATGGGACATGAGAAAAGTGGCATTTCAGCTCTCGACAGACAGCGCTGACCTCGGTGCAGTTTGTATGGATGGATTTGTTGGGACAGCGAAGAACTCCTCTGGGTCAGCAGGCAGGATGGGAAGTGAATCATTCCATTTCCTTTTCAAAATTGATGCGCCGGGATACAATTACTGTACGTTTTTCTAATCTGGGTCAGAATGGGCTGCCAGGTAGAGGAGTTATTATTCTCCCCGGTCTGTCAGGTGGATTCAATCTGGATAATTATCAGGTCAAAGAGGCCCTCTGTATTTCACCCTCACTGAGCCAATCTCACCTCTGACCCCTGAGGTGGCAGCAGTCGGCAGCTCTCAGCTCACTACTCAACCATCACGTTTCTGACAGCCTTTCATATCAGCGATGGATGGAGTGTTTGCAGACAGGCAGCCGCACCAGACGCAGCAAAGAGGCCCACGAGGACGTACTGCCCAATGCTCCTGGGGGCCTGGAAGGGCCCCCTGATTGGTGACAGGGGGTGGCAAGGAAATTTCACAAGGCGCTGCTTGTTTCCGCAGGTACAGTAGCTTTCAAACAACATGATCCGTCACACACACACACACACACACACACACACACACACACACACACAGATATACGTGCCAAGCCACATACATGCCAACAGATCCTGCTGACATGTAAGTTACGAAATTCAACACCCGCACTCAAACTTCCTTTCTGACGTACAGGATAAAAGTTCAAATTGTTTCAAGAGTTCAGAGTATCAGAATATTTAAAGAGCAAGAGAAGCAAATAAATGTTAATTAATCAACACCATGTTAATATGCATTTAAATCATATATGCAATACAAAAACAATTTTAGTTCAACTTTTATACACTTTTAGTGTGTGAATCTTTTGGCTCTAACACGATTTGCAGGATTGTTTATCAGTTTCATTTTAGGATTTTCTTCTGGTAGTGTGCGGATACTTTGTCTCTGTTTCAAATTGCTGTTCCTTCAATAACTCTGTTCTGTTGCGGCATACACACAGTAGACCAGATTCTTTCCTGTACCAGGATATTTCCTAAGAGAGACCTGGAGGATGATGGATGTTTAGAGAAACTGGATTCAGGTGAAATCATATCATGAGTATGTATCAAGAATGTATTAAGACCATTTGGTACAAGACCTACACAAATGAAAACGCTTCAGTCAAAAAGATTGCAAATGACTCCTCATAGATTGTTAAAATACTTTTTCCATCAGTTTGTGTGTTTCCAAGTTTTATGATGAATCGATCTTCATCAATATGAAGCAGCAGAACAGGACCACCACAGATGCATACAACGAGTGAGGAAAAGGGAGGACAGAAAGTTTGAGTGAGGAGAGAAGAAGAGGTCTGGGAGGACCATGCACTGAATTCAGACTGTTTGCTTGTCTCACGAGCTCCAAAGCCAAGCTGTCCCGTCTTGACAGGTTGACACCATCATTTACTCATCAGTTCGAGGTCATTTCACAGATTGATGGATAAGGCCGAGGGCCAGGGGAGTGGCTGCCAGCGGAGCCTTTGGGCCTGTTGTTTGGCTGCAGAAGCTGTGTTTACTCTCTGTTGTCTCTGCGCAGCGCCCCGTCAACAGACTGCAAAGCCGTTCATGATCCCACAAGAGAGAAAGGGGAAGAAAAAAAAACGGGGACAAAGAGAGAACAGGAGGAAGAGGTAGGGAAGGGTGGGGTGGGGGGGGGGGGAGTAGCAATAAGCTGTCTGTGTCCTGAGAGGAGGGAAGGGCCCAGGGATATGACTGATTATAGGCAGGGTCAGAGTTCAAGGCCAATGCCCAGGCCCCTGTAATGGAGGCAGGAAAGGGGGGATGTGTGGCGCAGAGAGGGGCTGCAGACAAGAAAGGCAGCACTTGGTGAAGAAATGGGAAAAAAGAGAGGAGAAGAAAAAAAACAAACCCTTTGAAAGGATTTGCACTGAAATGTCCAGATTTGTGTGGTAGCCAGTTCCTTCAGATGTTGGACAATAATTACAAGACACACCAAGGTGCCTACACACTCTTTAAACATATTAATTTCATTACTACAACTCTAAAGGTCAGGGCAAATGGGTTTTAAGATTTCCAAAATTATTTAAAAAAAGGGAGTAAATAAATAATAATAAAAAATCCCTCATAGGATCTTCTTATACCGCCACCAATATCTAGGTTGGACATTTTAGTTATCATAGACTACAGAAACACATTTAACGCAAAACAGCCTGGTTTTCATTTTTTACTGTGTGTGGTGTTAGATCACAGCTCGTACTTGTTGGATGATTACATCCAGTATGTCAGCTTTAAAGCCTTAAGAGTCAGCTGAGTCCTTCTGCATACTGTAATTAGCAGCAGCCCTCACAGAGGCTTCAAATAGCCATGGAAGCATGTTTCACATGAGCCTGGTCAGCAGAGGCTAATAATGAACTAGGTACCAATACTGTGTGTGCGGGTTTGTGTCTGAATGTGTGTGTGTGTGTGTGTCAAGATCAGTTGAGATGCGTGAGAGAGAGAGAGAGAGAGAGAGAGCAAACAAACAGCTTCACCAACAGCACTAACGTTTGTTCGTGGAAGCAGCCAATCAGCTCCTTTCTGACACCATCTCATCCTACACAGCATTTCACTTTCACTCCTCCGTGAGTGTTTTGTGTGTAGAGTGTGCGTGCGTGTGACAAAGAATGGGCAACACGTTTGCACATTTTCATGTTTGATTATGCGTGTGCACAAAAACGAATGGCGGCATGCACCACGAGGCTGTTTGTGTGCATACAGGCTCACTTTGTTTTTGATTAATGTGTGTGCATGCGTGTGTGTGAATGAAATGTACAATCGATTCCCCTTCCTTCCCTTGTCCGATTGGCTTTTGAAGGTCAGCATCATGAAAGATGGCTGAGGGAGAAACCTCTGCATGTGCATGTGTGTGTTTTCACACAAACAAACAAACAAACACACACACACACACACACACACACACACACACACACAGTCATACCCACTACACATATTAATTAAAATCCCTTGTCCTGGGTATTTTGCACTCACTGTATATCCAAGCTTCTCTATCAGATAGCCTATTGTATATGTAAGAACAGCATCACTGTGCAGCCCCGAGCTGTTGAATATCATTTGCATATCATTACAGTTCTTTTGGCGTGGTTTTGGGGGGTAAAATGTGGCCCATGCTTCACTGTTTCCAGTTTTCCCATTTCTTCCTTTCATTCTACAAAATAGCTTTTTCGGACTCAGGTAAAACTCACCTTAGTGTGACTCTCCCATTAAAAAAACCCAAATACAACTAAGATTTCCAAGGGTGCTAAAGCTTGATGTCTGACCATGCTTGCCTCTAATCACAGAGGATGGATGTTCTACATCAAAACTTTCAAGTGTTCGTTTATGACATCCAAGCTTTGAAGACAATGATATAAAGAAGTACATGGATGAAACACTTCAGATGAGCACTGTGGGTAAGATAGTAACTTAACTACATTCATTTTATATTGGAGATGGTCATAATGAATCAGACTGTAATGTGTTTCTTTCTACTCTCCCTACAGCTACGTTTTTAGGGTGCTGCTCTGCTCTTTAAATGGCTGACTGCATTTCCTGGTCAACTAGCTGAGTTTATGGGCTAATTAGCTAATGGTAGATCTCAAGATGAGGCCTGCTTCCTTAACCAATCACAGCATGGGCTTTGTGATGCATGAGATCCATATTACAGCAGGTCTAACGCCATCACTAATGGTGGCAAAAGGAAACGCTGTGATGATCTGACTCCCTGCTCTCTCTCTCTCTCTCGCTCTCTCTCTCTACTCATTCGTTCTTCCTGCCAACTCATCATTTTCTCTTTTCCCCACCTGTTCATTTTTCTTCTGATATTTTTTACATTTATGTCTGGCCTTTCATTTATTTCTTCCCTCCTTTGTTAGTCCCTCGCTCCATCTCCCTGACTGATATAGACTTGTGGAGGCAAGTGGGAGTGGACCGATGTGTGTGTGAGCGATGGAGGTGTCTGCCCATTTCACTCACTTCTACGGAGTGCAAGTATTGATTTTTTTGGTGCATATATAATGTATTCACTTCATATTTCTCTCACTGAATAATAACAACATGCATGGCTGGTTGGCTGCCAGGGTCAACTGAAAAAAATTGAACTTGCTGAACAGAATTTTACTCAAGAACACATTTGCAACATGGATGGAGTGCAGCAGTTTACGAGCGCCCACCAAGCAGGATTAGCACCGTGCTAATGTGCAAGATACTTGTGTCTTCCCTCTGTGAAGAATGCCTTCAAACAGGGTTCAGGAAAGCAGGAGAAAGGTACGCGGGATTTGTTATGAGCTATTTAATTCCAAGCCTAGTTTAACAAAACATCAACATGAAACAAATTAACTGAGCTCATGGACCTAAATTATGATTTAAAAAACAGAGTGAAAATTAGTTGTGGAGCAGCTCTATTAAAGAGTTCTCCAATTCTATATACAAAACTGTACGTCAGTACAACAGGAGGCCTTTCCAGTCTGATCTAAGTGGCTGAGAATGGTAACTAACGGGGCTCATTGCAGGGTCCTCCTCCTCATGACATTCCTGGGGACTGGCATGGGAAAGCATCCAACATCTAGTCAATACACTGCTCACATACAAAGGCACAAATAAATTGAGGCTCATGTCTTGGCAGGCGTGAATTCAAGCAGCTGCTGTGTAAGTAGCAACAGAGAGGCAGAGAAATTGTGCATTTGATGAAGCCAATGATCTGATCAAGGCAGCAGTGATTATTACTGACATCCATAATATTTCTGTGAGCCGTGGTCCAACTTTGTGATGATACTGTGAGTGCTGTGATTTTTTTTGTCATTTCCATTAGGGCACCCTGAAAAAGCTTAACAAACAAGTGTCTCACTGCATGGAGACTGAACACAGCTATCAGAACCTGAACACCAAAAGTTACCTTTATCATCTATTTATGAATGATCTGTACGTAAAAAGTTCCTTTGACCGTACCCTTGTTGCCGAGCAGGATATACAGTACATTGTTCCACAGCATTCATGGCATTTTATCATGTGATTTTATCCTGTGGTGTTGAGGAGTCAGTTATAAGAGGGACTACAGATGGAAATTAGTGACTTGGTAAATCTTGTGCAACCATCTTTTCACTTTTCTTTGAATGAATAATCAATGTCTCACTTACTCACACCGATTCACCTTATAAATAAAATAAATAAAATAAGAAATAATGAAGTCTTGGAGCTACATGAGCAAATCTCCATCCTATTTTTATGTAAACCTGTAAAAATATATGTTAATGTGTAACGTTTTACAACTATTTCCCCTAAAACTATTTTAAAAAAAGAGCAAAACTGCTGTATGATATTTCCTGAATAAATTCTGATTGCTAATTTTCTGTGATTTTTTTTTGAACCAGTATATAAAACAACAAAAAGTGTATCATGAGCTGATTTCTTGGATGAACAACACTGTAAAGGGCATTTTTTTATTAGCAATAAATTAATTCTGAAAGTGACGTAAAAAGATCACTACATCCAAGGCATTGCTAATTATATTTCTTATTTTCATTAGAATACAGGATTTTTTTCCCCCTTTTACCTGTTGTTGTTCCTGAGTTTGACGTGTCCGCCAGGCTCCAGAATCTGCCCGTTCTTCAGCCAGGTGAGCTGGGGCTCAGGCTCGCCCTGGGCCTGGCAGGTGAAGATGGCGGTGGTGCCGACGGGTCGAGCGAGGGACTGCGGAGCTTGAACAAACTCTGCAGGAGCTGAAAGAGGGGGGATACAGAACATTAAATGAGTCAGTGAAACAAAAAAGAGGATTTCAGCAGGATCTAGGCGAAGTCACTGAAGTCAAAAACGAAGAGGAGAGAAAACAGAGAAAGAGTAAATGTGCAAAGTGAGATTGATTAGAAGACAGAGTGAGACTGAGAGACAACACATATAACAGCCTGCAGGTAAATCAGGTTGCTGCCACTTATTAATAAGAAGTGATGTACTGTATTATATGTGGATGGTGTAATTACTGCTGCAAATCTATATTTCAGAGTCAATTAGCAGGATTATAAGAGACACCAGATCAATGCAGATACAGAGAAACTAAAAAAAGAGAGAGAGGAGATCCATATCTGAAAGTAATGTGCTTTAAAACAGGGACAAATTTACTCAAAATACAGTGATAATGTTTATAGCTTCCATATACTCCTCCTATCCCCTGCTTCAGGCCTCGAGCTATATGGTCAATTAGTGGTAATAACTTATTCATATGAAACACTTCTCTTAGAGCAGGTACTTGCCTTCAAAATTAGGAGTAATTAAAAATACATCCGTTGGAGTTTAATTTCAGTGTTGATGTTTTTTATTTGAGCTGACACACAAAGAGGTATGGTATCATCCCCACTGCACTCATGATTGTCCCAGTGGTTATCACTGATTTGATAACCTGAATTATTTATGCCGTTATTAACTCCAGGAAAAATTTTTTATGGTAATTAAAATATCTCAGAGTCATCACTAGAGGGTAGGAAGCTGGAACACGAAGCGTATCATATTGTCTGTTGTAAAAAAAGGCTCTCATCTTCATTCACTCCCAATCATTTAGCTCTCTCACTCAGAGTCATTACCCAGTAGGATTGAGAAACTGGATTAAAAATTACTGCTCCAAAGTGGATATCAGTAGGCAAAAGACAGAAGTAGAGAGAGTTTGAGCGAGAGAGAAACCAGAGTCATAAACAAGCCTGGAATTTTCTTAATTTAACAAAATCAGAAACATAAAACAACTTATACTCTATATTTCTTATTGGCATGAAATCCACTCAGACACTGACATGCATCGAGAGGCTCTTCTAAACAGCAGACGATTAAAAGAAAGTGTGTTTGCAATCTGTGTCTGATTCTGTTAGAATTAGGGAAACAAAGGATCTGGTTTAGCTCCCTTTTTGGAGCAGATACCCCGATGTACAGAGGCTAGAGTCCTCAAGGAATCACAGCAACTTTGACCCTTTAATGTCCACCCCTTTCCCTTTTTCTCTCCTCCCCACATTTAATGCCACTCTCTTAAATTGTCCTATCGATAAAGGCAAAAAGTGCCATTATCCCCCACCCCTACGGAGCCATTTAAACCTGCAGAGTGAGAATGAGTTAAGTATTTTACAATGTGCTTGTGTATTTGGTGTCGAATTGTGATGTATTCTCATTGAGTATGGGCAACAGTCACGTTGTGTTAGTAATCTTAAACACGATCAAAATGCTTGCAAAGCGACCCATTATCACACCCTTCCCCCCCACCACATGTAAAAGTGTCTTTAGACACTTAATGCTTCTGACTTGCCTTTTTTGTCGGGAGCCTTGAGGCATACAGCTTCAAGCACATTCTTTCCCCAGCATCATATCAAACCCTAAAAATGTGCAGGTCTCAAATATACAGTTCGACTAAACTATAAGACTCAAAAAGTCAGAAAAACAGCCAGAAACATTGTTTTAGCTCAAAGTAAAGCCTCGGGACTTAAAAGTGCGTTGTTTGAAGACTATTGGTGAGCTGTAAGTCTCATCTGGTTTTATGGTTAATTACTGACAAATTTCAGCCTCAATGTTCATCGTAATGAAGAAACACTTCGACAACCATTGTTTGCAACAACAAGTGAGCTGTGTGACACAGCATTCTTCATATCTACATGGTGGTGCTGAATAGCAGAATGTGTTTGTTGTTGGTTTGGGACCTGTCTGTTTCATTTTTCCCAAAGAGGAAAATAAAATCATGACGTCGTCATTATCTGTTCAACACAGAGACAGTTTTAGTCAAAAAATGTTCTTTGTTTGTCAGATTTCTTTGTTTTCTTTCCAGTGTAATAACATCCTTCTGTTTTCACTCATGTTCTCCCCTCTCCTGTCCCCATCCTAATGGACAAAATGTTTCCTGACACTTTTTCAATTGAAGTGTTCAATTCTGCCTTTGGAGAAGCCGAGGGACCCCTAGGCACATGAATGGAGGCCGCTGACAGCGTGTGATGGTCCCTTCATTTATCTCTCTCTCTCTCTCTTTCTCTCGCTCTCGTTTGCTCTGTTCTGTGGGGGCTGCCTGAAAGGTGAAGGTCAGATGGAGCTGGGGAAGATATTGATTTGCACCTGTATGGGTGTGGGTTAGATTATCAGATACATCCATCCATCTTGCTCTTGTTTTTCCCCTTTGGCTCTTTGACTCCTCCTCTGCTCTTTGTTCCTCTTGTCTCCCTCTTTGTTTCCCAAAGGAGCCGAAATGAAGCGAACTGATTTACTGTATCAGTGCATATTTCTGATGTGAGATGGGTTCATAAGTACTCGTCTGCATTTATTTGAGTTGGAGTTCCAGACCGCTTTACTCCTCTTGTGAATTGAAAGCCATTGACACCCTCTCGTAGGTGCGAAGTGGCTTATTAACACTACACTATAGAACAGTCCTTCAAATATGTGGAGTAAACCTTTTCACTCATTATAATCAAATAGACCTAACATGCTTGTATTTGGAGTTAACGCTACACCTTGGTTTAAAAAAAAATCTGAAGACATTGACACATCATTAACTTTTCTACTTTGTTCCTGCCAGTGTAGGGGGCCTTGTCTCACACTTGTCGGCCAGATAAAATGAAATATTGATCAGGATCAATACTTCTATAGGCTGAAGCAAAGTGTGGTCCATCTGATCAATACGTGAGAGAGGCAGATGTTGGATGTTTCCTGCTTGGTGACACTTAATGCACCAAGCCGCCCACACCTAGCCACAACCCGTTAGTCAACACTCTCACATCTCTCTAACCTACCGTTGGGCAATTTCATGGTACATGCAACAATAATCATGTGGCGATTTTTTTTCATTGGCACTAGATTTCATGGAAGAGCGAACACTTTTAAAAAATCATAGAGATGTAATGGACTTCGTGAACGTTTCCATACAAAAAACAATCCACAAAGTTGGCCTTACTGCAGGGTAAAAACCAAAGTGACAGTGTTTATTGTGAATTTACTTTTAAATGATCCCCCTGCAAAACATCTGACACGAGGTTAACTAAGTGTGCTCTTATGAACAACTACTCACTGATTAAGTGTGCAACAACCGCTTTTATTTTTACGCAAAATTATGCACATCTGATAAGGAATGATTGCTGAACAAAAACAACGCTAACAGGCTCGATAAGCTCCTCAGGAAAGCTGGCTCCTTCCTGGGAGTGGAGCATCTGTCTCTGGAGGAAGTGTGTGAGAGTAGAAAGGCTGAGGACACAACACCTCTCAGCCCCCGAATGCCACTCTGAAAAGATGCATCCTCACACAAAAGAGCAGATGAAAATAATCTCCTCTCATAGAATATGCTAAGCTGTGGAAGTGTTCGATTTATAGCAGTGGGCATGAAGGATGTAGCTTTGAGGTGAAGACAGTATACCCTGAAGACACAATAAATCACAGCCGTGGATTTTTGAGCTTAAAATAAATTCAACAAAAAAAGAAAAAAATACAATTCTGCCACTTCCAGAGCTTATAAAATGAGTAGTTCTACATATTTAAAGATAATCAGCAATCGTTGACGTGTATAACCGTCAGACAACTTTGAAGGATACATGTACAAAACATTGTGTCATAATATGAAGATACTTAAATGGTATAAGATTTGTTTATACATTAAGTTAATCTTTTCTTTTATGTAACTTGCTCCATTGTTTCAAACTCATTAGCTGTTTGTCTGCACTTGTTTTGGGATCACTGAATATCTTGTTCCAAAGCTTGTGGTACTAATGGCTGATCATGGCTTTATGCCTTACACATTTATTTTGTACCTGGTAAAGGTGAACAGATGAACTCTCAGTATAAAGATGGTAAAATAGAAACACACAGACTGCCAAGTACAAAATAGGTTTTAAGGTGTTGTGGTACATATTGGTTGGCAGAGGTCCCAAAAATTGAGCCTGACAGATTTGCACCACCCACTACTTCAGAATTTAGGAATTAAACTGAAATCCACCCACATAAAACAGACAAGAGATGAAGGAGGAAAACAGTTCACTGAAAGCATCTGAGTCTATAAAGTTATCACACAGGTCCACCCACAGAAAACACACGCTTTACCTTATCACCTGACCAGAGAGGTTTGTGTGAGTTAATTCCCCCTGCGCACACACACACACACACACACACACACACACACACACACACACACACACACACACACACACACAATCACATATAACTCCTACCTAACCTTTAGATAAATAAGGGATTCTTTTTATCATCACTCACCTTGGACCACCAGACGACCCTGAGCCGTCCTGCGAACACGGGTCCCTGGTTTGTTAGCAGCACACACGTAGACCCCTGAGTGCTGAACACCAACGTCTGAGATCATAAGGTTCCCTGTGCCGAGCACCTGGATTCCCTCCACACCAATTGGCCGGCCATCTTCACAGGGGGAAAAAAAAAAAACAGAGTGGAAATGAGTTGAGTAGTGCAACAAAAAAAGACCTTGTACAGTATGTGTAAAAATCAGACCGGGCTGAAACCTCCAGCCATGAAAGAATAATAAAACCTGGTCCCAGTTTACAGCCACAAGATGACAGAGACACTTCATAGCTTTCACAGTGAAGTGTGTGATTCTCAGAATTGTAATGTCTGGCGAGGCAGCTGCCAGTACAGCAAACCCAATGTTAAGAAAGATGGAGTTCACTGAGGTTGTGTCGGTTGTGTGAGGGGAGTATGCTGTCATTAGTTGTCTTCACCATTAGCACAGTCGAATCTTAAAGACTTTAATTATCTTCATTATTAACCATCAGGTTTTTCTAATGTTTCAAATGAATTAATGTTTTAATAGTACAGGTAGCTTCTCTAATGGATGTTCTGCTAATTAACACTTTCATATTTTCTCTTTGTGCCTTTGTCTGACGAAGGCGTACAAAGTGCATTTTCCTTTTAATAAGAAATGTTACAGCCGCCACTGAGGGAGCAGAAACTCTAACTTGCAACTTGTAATCTCTGCACACAATCCATAGCTGCCTCTTCTCTGCTCGCTCTGTACTAACATGATAAGCTCACGCTTTCCTGTGCTCCCTATCTGCTGCCTCAACCTTAACAATGACTTCAGTTTGTCTGTGATATTAGCTACGGGGCCAAGGGGGCCTTTAAATCTCATCTATGACTTCCATCTGCAGGTGGTAAGACCTGTACGAGCCAGATTTGATGTGTTCAAAAGGCAGTCAGGGAGACGGGCACAATCCTGGACATGTGCAAAGGCAGGAGTTCAGACAGAAATACAAACTACATGGTGACTAGTCAGCACTGATTATTAAGGCCTTCCTTTACAACTTCTATTATAAAGTGTGTCAAAAAAATGGAGCAAACCAAACAAAAGGCAGCAAACAAATTAACAACTTAACAGGCAGCCAGTGCAGCCAGTGTGATATGAGCCATACAGCGTTCGTAACTAATCTTGCGAGTCGTGTAATCTTGAGGTGATGGATTATGAAGGCGACAAGATGGCAAATTATTAAGATATAATAAATCACTCCAACTACACGAGCCAAGTGGTTTTGCTTTGCGACTGTCATTATTGTGTTTTATTGCTCTTTCTGCATCTTTCCATCATCGCTTTCTAACTCTTTCGATGACGAGCAACAGTCCGCTGAGCTTTTGTCACAACAAAAGCAGCCTCGTTCTTTACTTGCCTTGTATTACCTCGCTTCTCTTTCTCTCTCTCTTGCCTCCTTCATCAGTTTCTCTCTGTCAGCCGCTAATTAACTTAGTGTCAGAGAAGAAAAAGCACAAGCTAGCTGGCTGTGCTGCTGTTCGATGAATGGCAGCAAACAAACTCTGGCATGAAGGAGTGACTGATGTGAAACGATCAGATTCATTATGCAGCTTATCCAAGCCTCCCTGCTGTAATCTAATACATTCAAATCCCATCATGTTAGCATTTCATTCTAGCAATATTGTGTAAGGCAATACCCCCAATCTGATTATACCCAACTGCTTGGGAGGGCTAGCAATTTACATTTGGGAAAGCAAATCATATTGGATAACAAGTAAAGAAAACAGATAGCAGATTGAACAATTGGTCATGATAGACTTTGAGTGATAGTCAAGTAAAAATAAATGCACACAGAAGGAAGGGAAAACTAATCGTATCTGTCTCCGCACCTCAAAGCAATTACTCAGAGGCTCTCCGGACCTATGGAGGAGGTTCAACTTCAGGAGATGAAACATGCATTCATCAACAAACAGTGATGTTTAGCCCTTAGGCCTTATGTTGAATCCCTTTGCTTCATGTATACATAGCAGATGCTCTACTACTGTATCAAGTGTGTTCCGTGCACACGTGTATGTTACTCAAAGGTGGACTGATCTAAACTCAAGCACTTGACAACACAAACAACATACAACCCCCACAAAAACAATACAATTCACCACATGGACGAGTGCACAGTGTGAATGTACTTCAGATCAGGGACGTAACACACAGCAAAACACATGTACAAATAATTACACACATACATTATAGCTATTGCCCCTTCTGGCCTTATTCTCTGATATTATCTGACTCACCTAATCTGCTCCAAGAAACGATGGGTCGAGGGTACCCGGTAGCAACGCACTCCAGGATGGCCGTTTGGTGAACCGTGAGGGTGAGGTTTTCTGGACCGACCAGAATCATGGGCTCTTTGTAAACAGATGACTGGGAGTCTGGGAAAAAAAAAAAAACAGGAAAGAGGAGCACATAAGATGGGAATGAGCATGATGGATGGCCTCCTTTAATTGGATTTCTCCGGAGTGCATTAGCTCGATATGCAATATCTCCTGGATCAGAAGGAGTAACAATAGGTTTGGAAAATCTTGGGAATATGTTCGGAAGATAAACCACAGAGAAAGCAGCCGTTGTTTTGAATCGATGGTTAAGAGAACAAAAGGCCAGTATACAACACAAGTTAATCTACAGAGAGAAGGTTGTAGCTTCAGTGTGACAGGAGAAAAGCTGAAGCTCTTTTCACACTTCTTTCACACACTCATCGTCCTGAGTTGCTCTGTCACGCATGACCATGACCCTCACAGCGGGAGATATTCCCGACGAGGGTTGGGGTGGGGGGGGGTGGGGGTGATGGAAGTAAAACATGTAAAAAGGGTGCTGCAGATGTCACAGTGAACTGTAACGTTTACAATATAATGTGAATAGCGTCAGAAGCAACAGAGTCCAAAACTATGATGATAGCGTTGTATTTATATCAAAGCCACCTGTAATTAGACATATTCACAGTTTAAAAGAAAGAACATGCTGAAATAGAATAAATCAGTGCACAGATCGCACCTTGCCAGGAATTTTAAAAATGAGCTGCTGTTTTTACCATTGGCTGGTGGTGAAAATTTGGCCATGAGAGGCACCACATGTAAGCTCATCATGAAAGTTTCACGGACAATTTCAAGAGTCTCATGCATGTGTAAAAAAAAAAAGGACTTAAATCTGCTCACAATAAATAGACTTGTTAAATAAACCAACCTGAAACTGTAAGGAGTGCCTCAGCGCTATGTTTCACTCCAGCACTGTTATGGGCCACACAGCAGAACTTTCCACGGTCCTCGTCACGCACGCCTGTAATCTGAAGAACGCCGGTAGGCAGGAGAGTGTACCTATGAGGGGTAAAAATCAATATACAATAAGACCTGGTGAAAGAGCTCTAAAGTGTGGCTGTCAGTCGTACTTATCAGACTGTGATGTGGTTTGGTTGTACCTTTCGTCCTTGGTATCCACCGGTTGACTGTCTTTTTCCCAGCTGATGACGGGCTCCGGCAGACCGTGGATCTGGCACTGGAATCGGGCCACACCAGACTCCTCAGCATGTACTGACTCTGGCTGGACATGGAAGTTTGCCATTGCTGTAGAGGGAAGGAGACAGAGGGGGATATCAGGTCAGAACATCCAAATACATTTACAGAACAACAAGCCTGGCAGAGCAAAGCATGCCTATCTTATCCGTCATTATTTCTGGAAAAGTAAAATAAAATATCTTTCCAACTTTAACCCTTCATTTGCATTGCATACATAAACACCTTGTTCTGCAGAGAGATGTGGAAGGAGGATTTAATGAGCAGTAACGCTGACTGTCCGGTTGAAAAAAAATGGATGAACTCATCAAAGAACCATTTTATAGAAAACAAGCATTGACTTATATCAATGAGGTGCACACTGGTGTTTTTACTGATCATAAAACTGAAAAATAAAATAAAGTTATACAGTTCAGTCAGACCTTTATTGTCCCTCGAAGGGAAATTTGACTTACAGCAGCAAATCAGGCTGTTGAAGAGGAGAGGGAATAATACAGCCAGCTTTCATTTTTGAAAAATGATTCTCTTTGCAGAAAAATATCTTTTCAAATCAACAACAACAATAGTGGCCACAGCCACTCATGCAACGCCTCGAATAAACTGTACACATTAAAATAACTCAAGATCAGGTTGTAACCATAAAAAAAGTTTTACTATAACTGCAATGTAGCACAGTTTTTTTTGTAAGTGTTGTTTTTTTTTTTAAAGGGAAAAAACTATGATCTTCCCTTGTAGTGCAGTTATTGCTGCTTCTGGTTGATTTCCATTATATTGTAGTCAAATACGTTTTTCGAAAAGAAAAAAAAGTCCTACAAATGTCATCATAAACAAGTGAAACAATTTCTTTTCCCAAGAAAAACAACATGCATCAAAAGCTGAAGTCATCAGCGGGTGAAGGTTCTCTCGAGATTAGAAACATTAGGTACAATACGAGGCAGGCATGTGGCATTCTTGCATTAAGTTGTGATATAGTATCTGGATCTCGCAAGTTTTAAAAAAGCACGCTGAAAACCATAACAACACAGACATTGAAAAACCAGCACCAGTTTCCCTACAGAGAGCCTCATTCGGCTGCACTTCACATATCTACAGAACAAAGGCGGCATCAAATTTGGAGCCTCAGACAAACTCAATTTAGAGAGAGGCCCACTTCTCCCACAGCTCTCCCACCTTTTTCTACACAAGTGTACTCATTTAAATGTCAGCCATAATTAACTCGGACGCAGGAGGACTCATCTGAACACTGTTAGCATAACAAGAGGGACGGACCTCCTATTATTTCATAACCTCCTGCTCTTCACAACCTGTCGCCTGCATTAATTCATTACTTTCAAGACGAGTCGTAGGCTGCTGTATTCACAGGGTTTTTATATTCCTGAGACATGCCTGGCTGTTGTCTTTCATTCTTCCTTTTTTGTTTCCTTTGTTTCTGTCGAGAGTGAGTTAGATTTGTTTACTGACTAAACGTCTGTTTACCTGAATGTTTTCTACTTAGACATCATTTTGTATTTTCTGTTGATAAAGAGACATGGAGAGCCCTGTTTTTCATTGAAACAGCAACTGCACTGCTAATGCACAAGAGAGAAGGAGAGAGGCAGTGAGAGAGACACTTAATACATTGTGGCAGTACTTTACACCGTCGTAGCTGCATCAGTGGTCTAACGCTGTGATTATTTCATTTCACAGCTTAATAAGAAGTGTGGCATTCTCCAACACGACTTGACCTTAGATCTCTGAATGGATGTATAAAGGCTGATGAAAATTTAAACATGCTAATTTAGTATTCTTACAGGAGTGACAGTTCACTCCTTGAGTTCTCTGTGTGCAGAGATAACACGTTCTCTTTCCATTATTTTGTCTCAAGATAAAACCTTGACGGTTACTCAGCCTGACAGCTTTCAGACTTTCTCGTCTTTACTGTGAGGCCACACATAAACGGATGTGCATTTACACGGGGTTATTCAGCCACAGTGCTTGTCACAAAGGCCCAACTTTAATTTTTCGACCAACCTTCTAGCCATAAAATGTTTTAGGCCAACTTCACAGTAGAGCAATAAGGGGCTTAAATACCACCGAGCCCACAGTAACATTTTAAGGGGTCATCACTGTTTTTTTAGACTCAGTGTTTACAAAAGCAATCAACAACATTTTCTGTATGGGCTGTAATATGGAGCCCAGGGCACAGACTGGAAGAGCGCAGCGCTGAATTAAAGCCCCGAAGACAATGTCACTGCTGATGCAGTGAGGTTACAGTAGGTGCAGCGAGACCGCTAGAAATCCATCAGGACACAGAGTGACTAATGAGATCAAAGAAGCTGTCTTGGATAACACTCTTAAATTAAGACGTGCACACACACACACACACACACACACACACACTTCTGTGTACTAGGAACACTGGGGACGTGGAGAAAGAAACAAAATTGCACTTGAATGCAAAGAACAAAAGAGGACCAGTGCCCATAGGAGCTTTATGTGCATCTTTGCCAAGTAGTCATGGTGTCCACAGATCTGGCTGTTGTGTGTGTCTGCTGACATGTTCCCCTTAACGGGCCCCACCCTTTGGCCCTCCTCGTGCATAAAACATGAGCTCTCTAAGAGGCCCACACCCCTAGAAGTATCGACAAAGTCATAGAATCAGACACAATCAGAAAAATCACAACAAAGGGAACACACGAGAATATACACAACCGAGAAACTTGTTAACCAGGTTTCTTCGTGTTTTATGTAAAGGAAAACCGATAATCTGCACTAGGCGGTTACCTTTTATTGTTTGAGAGGCTGCAGAGTCATACTAAAAAGATACAGCTCCGCTTCAGCTTATATAAATAAACGCAAAGAACTGCTTCGGCAGAAAACCGCAACTATATCGATCGTTCTCAACGCTGTAGGAAAACGACAAAGACACGCGGCGCTCTGACTTATCAACAGTGAGCCTCTAGACAGACAGGTTCTTCTATTGTTTTTCCACTCTTCCTTTGCAAAGTGTTGACAGACACTCACATGATTAAAGATTGTCCACTACAAGCATGACGCTGCTGGCCTAAATGGAGCAGGTCTAATTAGTGCAATAAGAGGGGGAGAGTCTGGTGCATACTAAAAAAAAATCCATACACAAGTGCACATGGGGAAGATTGCTCCTTGCACATATGTTAACAGTTCCTTGGAGCCAATGACAAAAGATGAATGAGTGAGGGAGTAATATGACTGAAGGTCAATGATGGGAAATGTGAAACGTGGTGATTTAGGTGGGAAGCTGGGCTGTAAATCAGATCGTGTCAAAACTCTGGTTATCTAATAATATACAAGAGTGGAATTGCCCTCCAAACTGTCTTACAGCAAGATAGTACCAAAAGGGGCCTAAACAACAACAGGCATTCAGATTTAGATCTATCTTAGAAGTGGAAATGTAACATTATATCTTCTATTTTCCCCCCAAAAAACAAAAAAAAAACAGATAATAGATGGCATGTGAGGCCAAGTGTAGATGTACTTTAACGGATAATTGGCTTTTAGGGTCAATGATAAACTCAAAGGGCAGTCGATATTAACGCATTTCCACATCATTCAACTGCACTCTTGTCACAAGAAATTTCAGCTGGTATATTTTCCAGTCTCTTCCATACGAGCAGCTCAGATCCATCTAATGAAGAAATGCAGATTAAATTGTGATTATTTGAATGACCCCTAGCTGATGATTTTTTTTTTTTTTGCCTAATGGCTCCAAAGTAATGATCCTTTTTTTTTGCCTGGTTAAGCATGGTTAAACACACACACGCACGCACACACACACACACGAACAAATTCTCATCAGAGAATGATTAACAAGCTAATTAAGGCCAAAACGGCTGTTTTCTGTGACACTCCTATACTGCAATGACCACACCAGCCAATCGGATGAGACGCCCAAGTTTTCTACAGATTCGTGCTCACATGGGGATGATTCATTCATATGACAAAGGTAATGATGCCAGCAGAGGGATAGCCATCCTCAAACCTGCAGCCATGGCGTAAGGCTTCAGTGAACCCCGATGTTATAACATCACTGCCCTCCCTCCAATTTCCCCCTCGCCTCCAGGCCCCACATGCATCCCCGCCCCCCTCCACTGTTCAATTTGAAGCGTTTGCTTGGCTCTTCATCACACACCCCTTGCCCCACACCCACTACTCCTCTCAAGCCTGTGACATCATTAAGCACACGTTGTTCAAGCAGTGGCGCTGATGACTGCCGTCGCTGCCCCTCCCCCCCCACCTCGGTAAACCAGTAAAATAGAGATGAGGCCTATAAATAATGGAGATGGTGTACGGTGCTATTCCAGCGTGGAGAGCCCACACTTCAACAGCCTTTAAATAGGCATCCCTGAAATAGCAGGCCCCTGTGCTGGGACACTAGAGATGGCATTTTAATGCAGATGTGATATTTTATTGGCTCTCTGCCTCAGTAGCACATCCACCACTGCACCAAAATCCTAGGCACTCCTGTGATCAATCAACTGGTTGGTGGTGCGTGATGCTTATCACCTGCTAAAGGAAGAAGGGCTCCAGGTGCGTGGGCTGTACCCCATCTTCCTCTGACACACACTCTTTCCCTGTATTTAATATTTTGGCACATCAACACCTCCCTGAATCAGTACCTGAAAAAGCTTCACAGCCTCCATTGGCTCGCCAGCCACTTCACAGGCTCAGCTGGCAGACGTACAGATGCAGATGAGCAGAGTAATGCTCAGAAAACAGACTTATTGATCATCTGTGTTAAAAGCTGTCTTGCCGGTAGACGTGGAATATGACTTATATAGCGGGACCTTAATCATACGATTTCCTGTTATTTGGTCAAGCATAACTGCTTTCCGTTTTTATTATTACTCTGCTCTGGTATGATAAAAAATTGTTATGTTTTTGTGTACCTAGCATCAGTCCGATATCACATCTTTAGCAACAGGTATACACAGTGTTTCGGTGCAAACTTTGCCTTTGAATATTATACGCTCAGATTCACTATTCTAGTTAAGCTCGGAGGAGTCTTTACCCTCTGTGTTGTCCAGCTTCTCTAAAAGCAAATGAGTTCATAATAGGTAAAAAAAAAACATCGTCAGTTGAGCAGGTATTCAATAAGAATTCTAGAAATGGCAGATATTAAAATGTATGAAACTGGATGAAATGCAAGTTAAGTATCGAAATCATATCCTGATGGAAAGATTGATGAGAGCACCAAGCTTCACAGAAAACCATCCATTACCTGAGACATTTCCACTAATAACACAATTGTTATACTCACAGGAAAAGTCAATCACCTAAATCATTAGGATTCCTTATCTGGGACTTTTAATGTCAGTGATAAATCTGATCTTAAATCCTTTCATGAGCTGATACTTTTTTTAGTCCTGAACAGCCCACTCACTTCTATGGTTATAAAGAACACATAGGACGATGTGTTTTAGACGTAGTGATGCTGATATTGACAGTATGACATGATTTACCGTCCTCCAATGTAATCAAACAACAAAGCATGAACTTGTTCTCTTGCATCAAATGTCAAATAAGCACATACAGATCAGCTAAATGTCACCTGGAGAACAAATATTTTCAGTCCACATACCAGAGTCTTTCTGTTCTTGACTTACAGCTTTTCCTGGACTTGTCTTTCATAAATCTTGCCCTTTTGATTTTCCTACACACAGCTACGCATGAACGACTTTTTTTTCGTACTCTAGTGAATTTCTGGCATTATAAATGGTTTTGAGTGGACTTTAATTGCCTTTTCTGCTTGTGTGGCAGGCTTGTTTGCATTAGGCTTTCTGCTGCTGTGATTGTCCTTAGTCTGTTGTGTTGATCGATATTGTGCAGCTTGTGCGCACTAAGTTAAATATAATAAGATTGATGGCTGCTATTAAGGCTCCCTGCAGGAGGTGGAAGGGGCAGCGACGCTGCAATAGTTATCGCTTTAAAAAATGCTTTATATTTCTTCTTTGCTTAAACAAGGAAGGCAAGGAAAGAAAGAGTAAACACAAACACGAAACAATCACATGTTTGGTAAGAAAACTGACACACTGCTACAAATGAGAGGTCCTATTTTTGTTTCAAATCATATCTGTTAAACATATTAAAACATTTGAGCAATCTCAACCTGCTGATTCAGTAAATCGACACTTGGTCCAGCTATACAATTCTGATTTTTTTTTTTCTTCTACCTTTTAAGAATTTAAATGTAATGTCTTCCGACATTACGAGAAAACAAGTAGACTGATAATGTCAGACTTTTGGTACATTTGGATTGGAATGTTTTTATGTTACTTTATGGAACAATCAAATCATGTCAGCGATCACCTCGACAAAGCCCTAATTAAGAGCTGCAGCCTTGAGGCACAGGTGGCTGAAGGGTTCGGGCAAAACACTTGTGTTTTGTGTCACTGACACCTTATCTTCAGACTGTGTAATTCATATCGGGACAAAGCCCCGGCATCCCCTGCTGCCGTGCTCTGTGCCTCTGCCTCCGTCACACCTGCACCACCTAAAGACCCCTCTACCACTCACGCCACACCCTTACCTAACGGTCCCTCTGGCCTCTGCTCCTCCCAGTCCTGCAACACCCCCCGCCCCCTGCCCCTGTAGCCCCAAATCTGCACACTAAGCCCCCTACACTCACTTCAGAATGCAGACCCTAATTAAAGAGGGAGCCATTAAAGTACAACAGATGCTGGAAATTAGGGGATTATTTAAATAATTCCCAGTTGCAGCTTTGGATAGACAGTAGACAAAAGAGGGAAGGCAGAGTGAGAGAGAGAGAGGGGGGGGGGGACAAGAGAGAGGAGGGTTAAAATAACAGACATTAAAGGTAGCATTTGATTTAAATTAACCAGCAGTGTTTCTCTTTGCTGGTGCCAAACTTGTTGATATTCTGTCCTTTTTTACTAATTGCAAAAAGAGTTTCATAAGTGTTGCATGGAGAGGCCCTGGAGTAACAAAGGCAGGATTGAATGTGTGAGAACAAAAAGAAGGGTCCTTTTGTATTACTTAAAGACGAACTCAGCATTAAACTGCATTCTAATTAAACAACTTCAATTATCTCTCAAGACGAGGAAGAGAGACCTGATGGCCTGTGGCAGACGAGAGCGGACGGATGCAAACATTTTAAGACACCTTTTTTTTTTTTTTTTTTTTTTAACTCCATATGCTGCCGAGCTGTCGGAATTTAACTTACTAGGTTTACGAAAACAGTTCCTCTTTTGAAAACATATACAACCTTCAAGTTTCCCTCCTTCACACACCAGGAATGCAAATACTGATTTGGCTGGGATTAGAAGAAAAACAGTGAGATAAGATAGATAGATAGATAGATAGATAGATAGATAGATAGATAGATAGATAGATAGATAGATAGATAGATAGATAGATAGATAGATAGATAGATAGATAGATAGATAGATAGATAGATAGATAGATAGATAGATACTTTGTTGATCCCGAGGGAAATTCAGGGCATCCAGTAGCAGTATACAGACAGGCAGGACACAAGACATTTAAAAAGACAGAGATAAAAAGGACAGAGATAAAAAGGATTTGAGGCGATGGACAGCTCAGTGAATAAGACTACACTCTCATAAATGCAACCAGGAATCATCTACGAGAGATTTTTATCTCCTCTAAACTTGGTCTGTCCCTCTGCTTCCTGAAGGATGCTGAATGTCGAATAGCAACACAAAGCTCAAGTCCCATCAACATCTTAAGCCCAGGCTCCACTAGCCTTATAAAGACAATGTCACTTTCTTTCAGAGGTTTCTATCTTAAAGCTTCATAATGCTACTGGACTTCTCATCGATTACTGATTCAAATTTCTTGTGCACATGCATCCTGTGGAATCAGTGGAGTTAAAGTTGTTGTTGAAAGCTGACTAAATAAACCTTCTTCTGCCTTGGTTTAAGTACCAAGATATCTAAATTGTCCTCGACGAACTTTTGTTTTCACTTGTGAAGTGTACCGGTACTTAGTGTATTTGAAGTGTATCCTTTAAATTCAGAGTTTGGATTCAAAAAGATTTCTTCTTTTAAGTGAAGACAGTCGAAGCTCACCTGTAAGTGGGTCAGAATTTGCGTACATCTCTCTTGACTGCTTCTTTCTCACCTGTCTCTCCTCGTTAACATGCCAGGTAGCAGAGAGTAAATCCTTCAAGCCAATGGAATTCTTTTCTCTTGAGCATTTCAGTGAGCTTTCCTTCAGGCTATGTGCTCAAAATCATAAAACAGCCGAAGAACAAATTCACCTACATTATTCACACGCACACTTTGTTGTTACAACAGTGTCCCCAAAACATGACAGGAACTGACATAGGCATTTGTAATATTTTTATATATTTTTGGTTCACCTCTGGAATCATGCTTGAACAAAAAACACCGCTCTCCAAGCATACGCTGCCGAGATGAATGCACCTTCAAAAAGACGCTGTCACTCTTCTTTCTCACACCTGATTGTTGCTTAGAAGAAGCTGTGCCTTCACAGTGCTACTCTCCACTTGCCCGGAGGCAACGTATCTAATTAATAATGCCAATACCTCAGCATGCAACTGCCTGCTTTAGAATTCAAATGAGATGCCTCTCCCCATCACCCGACCAGTATATATGAGCTCATATCCACATGAATTATGGGCTGTCCTTTATTCTGCCTGTTCACTGTACGCTCTCTGCACAAAAGCCAAACCCAACCACTGCTTTATTCCCTGTCTTCTTTTGTCGTTTCTCAGTGTTGTCTAGTTTGAAATATTTTAAAACGTTTAGAGACATCTGGGGTAAAAAAAAAAACAAACGTTTATATTCAAATGGAAATGACATTAAATTCTTCTTTGGCTCGTCTCCGCCTCTTGTTTTGTGCGACCAGAAATAAGTGATGCCCGCAGACACAGCAGTGGCTCTGAATAACAACCTGGACGGACATTTGGCATCACAATTCTCCTCAGTGTAACACTCATTACTTCCCCCTCATTAGAGGACAACTGTTGGCTAGTGAGGCCACTCTGAGAAGGCTGCAAAGATTGCACTAAAAGTATTTTTTTCTTTGTGCTTCTTTTTCTTGATCACACTTTGCTGGTGCAAAAAAACAAAAAAAAACAAAAACTGAAGTCAAGAGATGTTTTCTGAGATTAATGAACCTAAATATGTTTGTTTCTTCCTGAGAGAGCAGCATGCAGTTTAAACTTCTGCATCTGACAGTGATTTGGAGGGGGGCCGGTCTGAATCAAGGGTAGATGGATGACCCCACATCTGGCACTCCCATGGGACTTCTGAAAGACGCAGGGCGGGACCGGCCCATGCGCTCCACTGCGTCTCAGAAAGCAGGGCTCCCCAAATGGCTGAAGCACGGCTTTGTAAATCTCACCCCTTATTCTCACACACACACACACACACACGCACACACACCCACACACACTCTAGAGGTGCCTCTTATAGCTGTGAGAGGGAGTTCTACTGTGCCTCAGCTGCGTCTTTCCCAGTGGGCATTTATATGCCTCTCAGCGTCGCTTTGAGTTTTCAAATCGTCACATCACTGTTTCCAAAAATGCATCCTGTCCAAACTTCACACAAACAAACGCATAATAAGACACCTGAAAGATTACAAAAGCTGTTTCCCCTTAACTAAATCTAATGTTTGTATGATTTATTGGAGACTCAGAGTTCAGATTTGATCCAAAAATTATATTTCCAATATGGAGCTGATACACGATGTGATAGAATCTGAGGCAGTATATCATAAACATGTAAGCCATCATTTATCATCTTGCTGCTGCTTTACTCGCGCTCGAAGAAAAGGCTGAAGTGAAAACTTCAGTTGAAGTGAAGTTGTTACAAACTGACACACATGAGAAAATCTAATAACATTCAGTGAACCCTGAGGTCGGAAAAGTGAAAGAAAAGTGAATGTTCAGTGAGATTTATTCTCTGGGTTGTTTAGAGTTTATGGGGCTAATGTTAGCAATAACAGCTTTACAAGATGAACCAGCATCCCTGTCATTCATCCTAAACGGTTACATTTCATCTTGAAATTGGCCTCTAGACATGAAGCAGGCATGTTGTGTTGAGGTGTTAAAGAGCAAGGCTAAAGACCATCTTCTTTCCTGTTTCACATGAGTCACAAGTTTCCTGAGGTTTTGTCTGTTTTTTCTCGTACAGCACTGTGAATGAAGGTGCTCTAAAAATATTGTTTTTATCTTTATCATTATCTTTGTGAAACTTCTACCAAAGAAAACACTTTTGTTTGACCAAGAATATACTTATTTTTATACTTATATTTGCTCATAAAGCAGGTTATAAAATGCATTTATTATTATCACTTTTATCTTCTTCTGCAAAATTAGTGCGGCAGTGTTTATAAGGTGACAGGTGGTCTCTATTTTTGAAAATGTTCAAAGTGTGTTTTTGTGTCTTGTCTTGGAATATAAGTGGAACGATAATGACCTCTAAATCAGCCACATGTGTCTCAAACGGCCCCATCTATCTAATCCTGCCCATCATGGCCTGAGCATTAAAACATTTAACATACTACATAACAAACCTGTCTTGATCTGCCATCTTTAAAGTATTTTCAAGCCTGCATGCATTTAAAAAATATTTTTATAACCTTTTTAAGAAAGGTGTCAGACACTATACAAGTTCAGATTTGTGATAATGGTAAAAAAAAAAAAAAACTGACTTCACTTCATGCATTGGGTAAAAAAACAACAAAACATGAAACATTTAATTTGATTCATCTCCCATTGTCCTCAAAGCAAAAGCCTGAGCTACTTTACACGCGTCGAATCTACATATGTCTTCAAATCTTCATCATTTTTGTGCGGCGTTTGTAGTGTCAGTGAATGTAGATAGGCATCACTCAGTGAATGGCACACTTCTCTGCTTATCCATATTCTGCAGGCCTTCTGCTCTCTCTTCTGCCTTTTCTCCTTTTCTTTACTTCTGCTGCTTCTCTGTTCTGCTGCGTGGCTTTCCCACTGCCTTTCAATTTTTAATAAGAGTTGACAGGCAATTATTAGGTCTAAAATGAAAACCTTTCCATTCATGTAACAAGACCTGACTTTAAACCTAACACAAATAAGTTGGAGTCATATCCCCACCACCCACCGCACAACAGATAAGAGAGATTACATGTGAATGAAGGCCCAGATTGTGTAGAAAATAAATGAATAATAAAAAATACTGTTGTTCCAAACAAATAGAGGGAGTGCCTATAGTCATAAAGCAGCAGGGTGAACATAGATGATCCATTAAGAAGTTTGTTTGTGTGCGCAGGGCGCTGATGGAAACAGGCTCATTCATTTCTGAGAAATTATCCATGTTACTTGGTTACCAGCCCTGGGACACACTGTCACTTTTACACTCAGCTTAACACGAGGACACACTTATTCATGCATGATGGCTCGTACGCAGCAAAAGGTGGACAGACATGTATGTGCTTACTGACATGCACAGCGATGAGTTTTCTCGGTCTCATCCGCGCACGCAGACACACGTTCTATCACTCACACCCCTCCCTGCTCCGTCAGCTCAACTGACAGCAATAATGAGTTTCTTCTCTGTGTAAGCCAACTGGCACCCACTCAAGGGAATTTTTCAGGCTGAATTGCAGCCATTAATCACAATCCCGGGCAACACGGTGCCATCACGTGTGTGGCAAACAGAGACGTGTTCGTAGGGGGTCGATGACACAAAAAAATAGCTGAGGAGGAGCTTGAAATTGTGACACAACAGAAGGACTGGACTGATGACTGCGGAAAGAATGAGAAAGCTCAATGAGATATTTATTAAAGCTTCATGAACAAAATGTGTAGCTAACGGTTAATCATCTCTTTCTTGTTGAGGCGAAGTCTGGCACTCTCTCCCCATACTGGGCTAAATGGGGGATCCAGACAGCAAGTATCAAAAGCACAGATGCTCTATTCTGTAAATATGATCTAAATTACTGGGAGGGGAAATGCTGCAACATCAATCATGACCAACAAGATAGGAGGGGGAATTTTCTGCCAACCCCATTTAGGAACTCACACGTTCATGTACTACTACAGACAGAGGAAATGCAGTTTGTGCTGAGGACTTTAAATGAAATGCATAACACTGAGCGAAGAGAGAGAGGCAGTTGAATAAAACTTACAAAAAAATTACAGCCCTTTACAAGCTTGCAGAATTGAATAATAATAACAAAGAGAGAAGCAGCAGACAAAGCATGGAGTGCCGCTTTGTATTGTGATGTTATCATTTTGTCCCTAACACATTCTCTTGTTGAGACAGCTGGAAATTAAAAAAGTCAGCCTCCTGTTCTTTTCTTCCTTTCTTCACTCCATTCAGGCTGCCAGCTGACTGCGGTCACCAGGGATATTACTGCCCCTCACTGATCTGAAGAACCCAGCCCCCCCACTTGTGTCCAAAACCGCCTAATCCCGATGAATTTATGCTAATATGCAATCAGTAACCCCGAGCTCTTATTGTGCGCACATGTGCGACTCCTCTGCCACGCCCACAGCATGATGGAGTCTGGTTCACACCAATTCACAAGGAGAAAATAACCAAAGAAGAAGAGGAGTGGGGAAGGAGGACGAGGGAAGGCAAGTGCAAGCCCTGTCATAACCACTTAGTGTTACAAGACAGTGGGTGAGAAATGAAAGCCCTTTGTCTCTGCCTCTACCTATAGTGAGTGCAAACAAAAGACTGTGCAGATACTGTATTTGTTTCGATGGCATATCTCTTCTATCAGATAATGAAATACCATTTTCAGGATTTGAATAAACAGAGAGCAGCTCTGGATTTGCATAAATTGAAAAAACAAAAATGTCAATGGAAAAAACAATCCAAAGGCCAGAGCTTATGGACAATGGAATAAAATAACGTCTTTGTGTAGTGACTCCTTACTGTATGTCAAATTCAAATGAAATCAGATTATAATTGACTAATTGTAATTCCCTGCAACTCATGGAGCAAATCTAGACCCCCACATGGCTTCAACTAAAATTTAAAAACCTATTTAAAAATATAATTATGTATTTTCTCAAATAATGTCGAGTAAAAATGAAATGAAAATGAAGACTGTTTGTTTTGTTGACCTTTTCGTTTGCATCCTGTTATATCATTCAAAGAGGTAGCACACCCTCAAATTGGACCCAGGAACTGGTTACCATAATAATAATAATAATAATAATAATAATAACAATAATAATAATAATAATAAAAAACAGTTATGTTATTAAGTGTTTATTCTGGCTAGCTCTAGTCCTTATATTTCTTCCAGCTTTAATTGACATTGACAACAAAGACTTTTCATGATACAATATTCTCAATGTTGAATAAAGAATGTGTTTTCCAAACTACTGTAGACGTTAACACGAGTTGTTTCTCAGCAGTCCCTCACCCACACATCAACGTTTCTGTCCTCTGCAGTTAGATATGATGTAATATAATGTCCCTAAAACACAAAGGCTAACAGCCTGTAGTGGTGGCTCCCTGACTGTCATGCTCTGCAGTGGATGGGAGGAGCACTACTATAAGCTGTCAGACATAAGCACATATCACAGGCTCCCCCAACCTGCCATCAGCCAGCTAACCCTTTAAAACTGTCTTCCCACTCACAAATAATGCCTATGCTGGCAAATGGAAAGGGCTATTACACTACTAGCATCGTGTTTCATCTTTTCACGCTAAGGCAATGAAATGGTCCGCCTTACAACTCACTAACACATGACATGAAACCACTTCTATGGAGAAAAGCCCCTGAGATACATTCATAAATATGACTTAAGGCTGGAGTTGGACAGATGATACAAATTCTTTATGTGGTTATAAAATAAACACATCTCATCCAGTGAGCAGCTACTGAAAGGAGGCCAGTTGAAGCATCCCTTACGATGGATCCTAAAATTGCAAGTACATTGCTTCAGTTGGGAATAAAATAAAATGTTACAATTGTGCTTTCAGGGAGAAAAAGGGGCCAGAGGAACATGTTCTTTACTGGCAGCATGTCCAGATATGTACAGTCACTGACCATAAGCCTGTGCCAGAGTACGCACATGTCCATGTCAGTGCATTTATTTGATGCTAAGTGTAGGTAATGTGCATGTTACACTGAGAAATTATGAGTGTGGGGTCATGGGAGCAGTTTTCCAGCATGCTCTAACGGCAGAGGCGTGCTTCTTCGAGCCAACGAGTCCGCCGCCGTTGCTTTGCATCCTGACGCCTGTCAAAAGCTGCCCTTGAAACAAAGCTGGCGGGGTCAGGAGGTCACGGCACAGCATCAGAATGGAATGTTCCTTCGAGGTTCAAGGTCCAGTCTCCAGAGCTGGAGGGGCCCAGAGATCACTTGAGACCACCGACACATGCTTCATCTATTTTACTCCCCACCTCTCTCTACTTTCATCTACCTCTAACTGCTGTACTGATGACAGCAAAACAGGCCACAGCAAACAGGCTCTTGCTCTACCACTTTAACAACTGAAATGAATGCTACCAATGTACCTCCTGTCCCCATCCTTATTAAATGAACTGTATTATCAGGATCACTCTTGGCATACTGTATGTTTGCAAATAACGTGATTAGAGGTATAATTGAATGCTTTATATCATGTATCACTGTGTTGGATCTGTGCAGATGCTATTTCAGGCTTCAACCATTCTTATTACCAGCAGATTCCCTTACTGCCTGCCCTATGAATGTCAGAACACAGTGACAAAATATGGATTACTCTTTCCCAAAGCCCAAGTAGAAGACCTGTAATGTACTGCACTGACAGACAAACAAATCGGAAACCTGATAGATAGATAGATAGATAGATAGATAGATAGATAGATAGATAGATAGATAGATAGATAGATAGATAGATAGATAGATAGATAGATAGATAGATAGATAGATAGATAGATAGATAGATAGATAGATACTTTATTGATCCCGAGGGAAATTCAATATATACACTGACGATAATCAATACGATAAAAGGAAAAAAGGAAAAGCAGAACATCTTAACTGCTGGCTTTCAAACTGAAGCTACAATCAGGCAGTTGTTTAAACGATAATTGATTCATTTGACTTGTATTTTGTGTCTGGTTGTTGTTTAAACACAGAAAAGAGATGCAGTGTTTCTGTACATAATATAAATCATTAGAGTCCCAAAAGTAATGCTTGCTAACAAAACTACAGACTTGGCAAAAAGGTTGTCAGAAGGAAATTGGTGATCCCAGAAATCTTTCATCTTCTGCCAGCAGCTACCTCTTCTAATTGGTTCCTGTGGAATTATTTTCATCCCTGGTGACCAACTCCAAATACTGGAGCCTGGCAGGCTTTTAACCCTGCAAACTTCAGGAGCTCTGTATCTTTGTGACCACAACAGAGAGAAAAGAGTAAAGATCAGTTTTAACTGTGGGCCCTGTATCAAATGACTTCTTTGTTTTTTACACTTAAATCCTCATGAGTACAAAGCATCGCGTTGTGGAATACAAAGGTGATAACTCCACTCTAAGTCGAGGTGGTATAAAAAAAAATCCATGCATGTAAAAATCGAGACTCTTCTCCACTAAGATGTAAAATGAATTCTTATTTATTTATTTGTGGTGGGGGGCTAATCAGTCACTCCCTGCTCTTCAGTAAAAGGCCAAACAGAGCAACAAACAATTCAGCCAGTCTCACAGATGACTTGAGTAGATCCTGAAGTATATACTATTCAAAAAGACTTCACAATCGTTTTAGATCGAAAATCAGATTGTTACCCCAAGAATCACAAAGATTAAAAACAAACAAACACATTCTCTTAATGTGTATCAACTTGATTACTACTTGAAGTGTGCCTAGCTGATTGCAGCAGCTTCTGGAAAAGCGAGCGACCTTTGAGGACATGGCCAGTTTGCTAAAGTTGTTGTAGGTCAAAGCTTAACGTCTGCTCGTTATTCAAGGAAAGAGTACTACGTCTCAAGAGCGCTCTCAGAATTGAATCGTCCGAAGGAACTAAAATACATTTCCACACATTACCACAAGCAAAGTCCAGTACGAAAGATTCTTCTGAAGGTCTGCTGCGGGAAACAAGCGAGTAACAAGAGTAGTAGTCGAGGTAAATAATTGCAAGGTTACATCGAGCTGACTTTTATTCACTGTAGGCCTTCACAGAAAAACAGGAAACACATGACAGAGACAAATAAATGTCCTTTCTGAGTGAGTCAAAATGTGCTTATTTTGCTCTTGTTCTAGCAGGCTGCTGACATGCCTGTTTGTTAAGGTCAGGATTAGAACTGTGATGCTGTTGCAGGTTCGGGCCACCTTATTTCACTGCCAAAGCCAAGGTCACTGCCACGGCCTGGGGCCATCAGACAGGGGGATGGGCCCCCACTGGGGAATGAGCAGGAGGCTGGACGTAATGGGAGGAGGTTTTTTTTTTTTTTTTAAGGAGGGGAGGGGTATTCTGCCCTAGTGCACACAAAAAGGTCACCGTTTCCCAGATAAACCCCCCTCTCCATCGTACAGCCCCATGACCTCTGATCCCTCTATTTCTGAGTCAATGCTGTAACAGAGGGAGGAGGAGGAGGAGGGGGGAATGCACAAGGGGAAACACACCCAACCCGGAGTCAACGGCGACAAAAGGGGGCCTCAGCCACAGCTAGGCGAGTCGGTCAGGAGAACAAATGCTCAGGCCATCGGCACAAAGCGAAGCCACCAGAGGCTGCACATCTCCACTGCCTCTGCCTGTTCCCAGCCACTCCACTACCCTGTATTTCACAACTAACAATAGGTGCTACTCCGCTCCGAGAGGTGCCCCAACACACAAACCCACACGGAATAGAGATGGGAGAGGTGACTGAGGCCCAAAGGAGAGCTGCTGCCTGCCCATCACTGACTGGCCTTTGTCTCCAACGCTTCTGCTTATTGGCCACCACAGAGAGATTTCCTGATCCCTGCTTAAACAAAATGGAAAACTGGACCGCGGGCCCCTGAGTGTATGTGTTTGTGTGTGTGTGCTTGTCCAAGTGAGGGTGAAGCAGCATTTTAAGATAACCCTGTTATGTTGTATTTCCACTTTTAACATATGGCCACCAGTGGCTGCACCTCCTGTCCATCTATGTCTTAATTACATCTTCACACATGTAGAGTAAAATGTCTGCCAGAGGAGAAGACAGGAAGAGGGAGTTTTGGTGTTTTTATTGGTGGATGGTGCAGACCCTGTAAAGGATTTCACTGCACAATCTGGCCATAAAGGCTCTGTTAAGTGTAGTGAAGCGCGGTGATGGGGCAGCGGTGAGAGCTAGCCAAAACTCTGGCGAAGCCTGGACTAGTAGGAACACCAACACACACAGTCCACGCACATTAACGTTTCACAGTGCTGCCACCCTTTAGAGGACCTTCTCATTGATTAAATGTCCCCTTATGACTGACCTGTAGCTAAAAGAAGTGAGTACAAGTCAGTAGCCATTTCTCTATACACTGTAATACTAAAATTCAACCACATTTTGAAAGGGAGACCAAATTGTGTTTTGTAAAAATGAAAATAAGTTAAAGAAGGACTGCTCTGTGGAGATCGAAAAGCCAGACTTGTGCATTCGGGGACTGGTCCGCCCCATCAAACCTTTGGCCTGCCCTCTGATCTCTTTCCGTTCACCTCTCACCTCTATTACTCAGGAATTCCTCCAGAGAGCCTTAAAAGTAGGCAGCAGGAATGTTAGGCCCCCTTTTCATTTGTTTGTTTGAGAATAGCTAGGGTGGTCCAGAGACATCCGGAGAACAACGCAGACTTCATTACTAACGGACACAGCTATTGACAGACGGACAGACAAACACACACATGCTCCAAAAACTTCAAACAAGGATCCAATCTCAACGTTGAACTTGAATTTCAACTAAGGCCATAACTCATCTGGACTGGACTTACCAAACTTTAGATTTCAAACAATGTAAAAATCTCAATCGTTAACTTAATCTGCCCAATGAAAAATATTACAATCACTTAAAAACACTTGGACTTTTATAAACCACAGTCATTTGTTATTCAAAATTACCAGCTGCTCCATGTGACTGTGACATTAAAACACATTCTCTTTATGTTTATCAACTTGATGACTACTTGAAGTGTACCTAGCTGATTGCAGCAGCTTCTGGAAAAGCTGGCAGGAGGGAGCGACCTTTGAGGACAAACAGGTCAGTTTGCTGAAGTTGTTGTTGGTCACAGCTTAATGTCTGCTTGTTACATAAAACGGTGTATTCAAGGAAAGAATATTACATTTAAATTGTTTTGGATAAATTTGGCTAATAAAAATGATCTTTTCCTTTATTTTACCAAACACAATTGAAAGTGATTATAAAAGATAACACAATTGCAGTTAGTCATTGTTAAAGAACAAATTTCAATCTGTTTTTTTTCTTCATTTTATTTTATTTTTTCATCTATATTTGCATAATTCAAATAAGTTCTAACCACAGTTTTGAGTAAGATCAACATCATTCTCCTTGAGTATGAATAATATATATTTAGTACCAATCAGAAGTGGGGTTCCCTCAGGGTTCAGTTCCCTGGGTAGGTAGAACATAGGTTCTTACTGCTAAACAGATAATACTTTAACACATGCTCAGGTGAGCAAAGCGCTGGCCTGAGCAACAAGTCTATGCAATAACAGAGAGGTGATGCTTTGTCCTTGACGACACTTTTTATTAATAATGTAGCTAATAATGTCTCTAGTTCTGCTTTCTTTAGCTGTTGTCGTATTACTCTTCATTTTCTGTTGTTGGTTTCTTGTATCAAAACGGTTTCTGCTTAAACCCACAATCATCATACAAACATGCATATATTACACTTAAATATACCCTTCAATGTATCTTATATGTTCTCTTTGTATGCCCATGTATATATGTACTCGTCAGTGTACACTACACATGAATAATGCAGATGTGTATATTGTATATCTGTGTTTTCCTGTGTAAAAAGCACCTTGGCACCAATCTGTATGTTATTTTAAGCGTTACATAAACAAACACGACACCATTTGTTATTATATCACTCGGGGAAAGACATAAATAGGATTAAAGCCACGTCAAACATGGAGACATTGCGCCTAAAGGGATAAACCAAATGCCTGTTTGTGCAGTTCAATATTTCCCTCACCTGCTTTTTCACAACACTTCAGTATTCCTTCCCCTGTTTAGAGGATTGATAGAAGAGTGAAGAGTGTTATTTACAAAGGCAGATATTTTTAGAGCACAAGGGTGCCCATTGTGCTGCACATACCAGCTCATGGCTCATATTGTGAAGCAGCTCCCCTATGAAAGAAGAGTTTTATGGCTTAATGCATATGTGTGCATGGCTGTAGTCCCATCATAACTCGAAACCATACCAAAACCATACTGACACATTCAGTAAACTAAGACAAAGAGACATACAATGGGCAGTATAAAATCCCTTGGGTGATTTTCCATGGCTTCAAGGTCAATGGAGTGTCATCCTCAGAAATAATAGCCTCTTCCCACCAGACACTCGAGTATTTGTCAATGCAAATATCCAGAGTTACCTTCAGGGACATTCAGTAGTGTTTAAACTCCATGACAAAAGAAAAAAAAACCATGGAGGACAAACATGATGGTCACTGTGAATCACAATAAGAGGGATGGCAGAGGAAGACAATGAGATCTGCAATTGATATCTCAACTAACAACTAGTTTTAGACCAATTCTGGATATTCAACCATTATTGTGTGAGTAATAAAATCTCATTAACCAGGCAAAATCTAAATTAACTCTCAGCATTCGAGCATGCAAAATCAGGTAGTGTGATCAGAGTATTTAGTCCATAAATATACAAGAATAAACTGAGGTCAGCTCTGTCTCATCAGTACAGAAAAAAAGGCCCTTCTACTTCACTCCTTCTGAAACACTGGCAGACTGATGGAGGGTGGCTAACCACTCAGGAGGAGGTACCACTCTGGTTTAAACATCAGCCTACATACCTGCCCAAAGTAAGGAGCAGGGCGTTCATGGGCAGGGTGAGGGTCCATATGTAATGCTACAATGTGATCTTTCCAAGACAGGAATATCAATGAAGTGAGACAGGAAGACAGCAAGATGATTCCGTTTTTGCTCTGAGGTATGAAAAGGCAAGGCAAGATGACATTTGCTCAAAAACGGTGACAGATGATGGTGTCGCTAATGCTCCCCTCAAACATACAGCAGGTATTTTTTGCATGGCCTAATCTTGATTTTGTAATGATTAAAGGTAAACACAGGCTTGGGCGTCATGTTTTCATGTTTAAATGCCAAAACAAGCTTCTATGACATTTAGTTGTCTGCTCTTTCTGACCGAGAGATGACTTGCTTCGTGCAAATGTGCATAAAGAAGCAGGTCTCTGGGTGTGGGTGTGTGTGTGTTTTGGGTGGGGGGGTGGGGGGGGAATCGAGGGCGGGCATTGGCTAGCAGACAAAGGGAGCTACGAGGACATGTAAGGATGGTGCTTCAGCATTCACCTAAGCGGGGGGGGGGGGGGCATCGAAGAAGTGGGGACAGGAAGGTTGCAGGGTGATAGAGGGCCGACGTGGATCCCTTCAAACACACGTGCAAGCACATGTACGCGCTCTCTTATTCAGGCTAACATGAGCCTGCCATAAATCACTCTCACTAACCGCTTTCTGAGCTTAAGTAGATACTTATGGCAAGTCTTCCAAACAGCTTTTTAAATGTGGCGTGGGGCAACCCTCATCCTCTGTAACAGTTATATGCACTTTTCATCAGACCCTGTCTAGTCGACATGACACATTTTTACATTTACACCCCTGATGGGAGTTCAATTCACACAAATGAGAAGCGTGGGTATAAAGTCAGACGCTTTTACAGGCATCCTCTGTCTTCTCCTATTTCATCCTTTACAGCCCCCTGGGTTCCTCTTTTTCATTAAAGTCTCATTCAGAAGCCGCCCATTATAACGGCAGCACAATTCACCATGACGATCTCAAAATTAAACAAGGTGGAAATGATCATTCTGCAGCTAAGCGCTCTTAACTGTGAGTAAGCCATTACATAAATAACTGGAAAATGCACAACGATACTTGCACTGATTGTATTTTCCACTATTTGTGTTTTCCCTCTCCTCATGTTTGCACTGACTTTGCCTTTTCTCAGCACACTTCATATTGTGTTTGCAAATCTTTTTGAACACTCCCTGAGGTCAATTGCTGTCTCCCCATGTGAATGGGATTGGGGGGAAAAAATAAATGATTTCCTAACAAAGCATCAACTCTTTCCAATTAATTCCAGACAAACAGACAAAAGCAAGTCATTTCAATTGATCCTAAAAGCTATTTTGTAACAGGGGAGCCTTTGTGGTGCGTTGCCTGGTGACACGGGTGTGCAGTGGGGGAGGGGGAGGAGCCCCGGCCGGGTCCACTGTACCAGGCATGTCATTCATCCGACTGATGAAAAGCTTCCTGAACGTAAGCTAATGAGGAGGTCCGAGAAAAAACGAAGGAAAGAGAGAGAGGGAGACAGAGAGAGAGAGAGAAACCGACCATCAAAGAGATAACATTTAAGAGGAAAAAAGGAGCTTCCTGGACCAACCGCCGAATTAAAGGGTCAACAGGGAGTCCATCCAACACTAGCCCCCGACAGTGAGCTCCCACAAATGGTTGTCAAGCAAATAAAAAGTGAAATATACAGAGGGAGTTAAAGTGGAGGGTAGGATGGAGGTTTTATCCACTGGGAGGGCTATAAAGAGGTTTCAGTAATCACACCACCCATTGCATCACAGTGGTACAAGTCAGAGCTCTGTTGTAAGATGGACTATAACACAGCAAATTAGCTCCAAAACACAAAGAAAACAACAACATTAACCGACACTGAAAAGGAAAAGAAACAAACACTGGTCAATGAGCTGTGTGAGGAGAGCATTTACTTGTTTTACTTGCTATTTCTCTTCATAAACTAATGAAAACGCTTGAATCAGAGGGTGAAATGGACTAGGGATAGAAACACCTTCAGACGCAGACACCTATATAACTTTTTTTTTTAAAAGAGAAAGAATAAAGGCTTTGTCGACGGGGCGACCCCTTTTTGTTAAACTAAACTGCAGAAACCTTCAGGTTGAGGAACGTAAGATGCATGCGCACAATAAAAGATTAATGACCAGATCAACCCAAAAACAACACAGAAAGAAGGTTGTTATGCTTCCCTAAGAAGGAACCGAGTCTGAAAGCCCACTATCACAACAAATGGTGCAAGGACGGCGA